>NC_140585.1:644794734-645994734 GCF_964204655.1 Triturus cristatus
GGGGCTGTCGGGAAGATTAAGCAAGCTAATGCCCAGAGTCACATGGTGCTGGGCTAACCTGCTGCTGGCACCGGGTATCGAACCGTGATCCCCAGATTCCGGAGTCAGTCACCCAGGACGCGGCGCCACACCTCTTCCCTCAAAATACACTGTAATACAGTGATAACACCACAAATGGACACCACACCAGTTTAGAAAAATAAAGTATCTTTATCTAAACTCAACAAGACCAAAACAGCAAAAATCCAACATACATGTAATAAGAATATGATTTTAAAAAGGTTCCAAGTAACTGGGTCCATAGAAAACTATGGATGCGTGATTTCGCACAAAGTACCTGTAGATCCATCAAAATTCACAAGGCCAAACAGCCTCAGAGATGGGAAGCGTCGAAAACAAAGAGATGCATCAATTCCTGAGACCTTAGGGAGGTGATGCAACAGTTCTGATGCACGCAGGAGACGTGATCTGTCAAATCCGCTCTGCAGGGGGAAGTAATGTGTTAACTCCAAGACGATTCTGGTCCGCGGGTGATGCGTTGGGAAAACTTGCCACACAGGTGCGATGCGTGGAAATCCAGGATGCATCGCCTCTTGATGCGTCGTCGTCGAGTGGCGCTGCATCGGTTTCTTCAGCCGCGATCCCTCGATGCGTCGGTTCTTGCAGCCGTGACAGGCGCTGCATCGGTTATGCAGAAGTGCTGTGATGCGTGGAGATTCTTCTTGCACAGTGGTGCTGCGTCGGAAAAACAGCAGCGAGAAAAGTGATGCTTCGTTTTCTTCAGTTCTTCTCTTCTTCCAGCTCCCAGCAGCAGGGACAACCTCCAGAGCCTCTCAACTGGAATAGACACCTCCAAGCATGTCAGAACACTCAGCAACAGAGTTCAGGGGAGCTGGGGGTGAAGTCTCTGTGTCCCTGAGACTTCAGAAGAGGATGCCAGCACACACAGGCCCTTCCAGTTCTTAGTCAAGCAGGTTCACAGCAAAGTTCCAGTCTTTTTCCTTTCTTTGGCAGAAACAGCTACTGTAGGCCAACCCAACACAGCACACATGAAAGTGGCAGTGCTCCTCCTCACAGCTCTTCGGCTCTTCTCCTTGGCAAAGGTCCCTCTTGAGTCCATAAGTAATCTAATGTTCTGGGGTTGTCGGCAATGTTCCCTCTAATTTGTATTCTCTGTGTGCGGCAGTGTAAGGTCTCTGTGCGCTGCAGCCAATGCTATGTGTGCCAAAAACCAGACCACGCATAAGGGTTCAGCAACAAATATAAGTGCAAACATCACTCCAAACTTTTGCTTAAAAAATGAAATTGCATGCCCCACCGGGCCGTCAAGAGGACGCTGAAGTGCGGGAGTCCCCTTGATCCACCAACTGCTACAACTGTGTAATATTTTCAAATGTATGGAATGTCATTGAGAAACATTGGGAATCTATGAGTATGTCACTTGATGTGTATTTTTGTTGGCTGAACTGTTTAATAAAAAGAAATAATAAAAAAAAATGAAAATGCGGTGCATTCCACACATACAGCACCACAGGATGGGTCTTAAGGCAGGTTTTCAATGTACATACACACACCAAGACATCAATTGGTTACACAGGAAAGTACACTTCGGCTTTAGAAAAGCACAGGACTCTAATGGTGGTACCAATATAAGATTTCACTAAAGATTCCCAACTAGAGCTCTGTCCATATGGTAAGGACATGTTGGGAGCCTATACAAGATCGCATGCCTGGGGATACATGCAGCGGGGCACATGGTATGACCCACTGTGTGCATGCACCCCCAGTTCCTGCAGGGCATGGACTTGGCAGTCCAAGCCCTGCAGGAATTTGCTTTGGTGTTCCCATTTTGGTGCCTTTTTTATAGGTACCGCTGTGGGACAGCCTGTACTTTGAGATCTGCATGGTGCACATTCTTTGCAGCAGGTATATTAACCCTCGGCGCTACCGTAAAACATCCACTAGAGAAAACTCTGAACGTCACATATTTATTATTGCATGAAAATTGCTGGAGGCAAGGAGCGTCGCAGCAGGTGCTTTTAAAACAATGATATACCTGCAAACACTGCATGCAGCCCCCCACACCTCCCAAAGTCAGCAGCCGGTTCAGTGGCACCGATCACACAGCCCTAGAGCCGGCCCTGGCCCCGTGGCTGAGCCCTATTAACCAAAGAAATGCAGCAAGTCTACCAGGAAAATCTTAAGGATTTTGGGGGCCCTGGGCCACACCTATTTTGGGGGCCCCTGTTCACAGAACAGGCTTGAATTTATGATTGCATTTCAGCTCTTTCATGCCCTCTTAGGCCAGGTCACTGACAGTATACAGGCGCAATTGTCCGAATTCTGAATGTGCTTATATCTAATGTTCAGGGATAGCGATGTGTGTTATCAATATTGTAACATCAGCAGTTCACTAATATTACTGCAAATAATATCTGTGATGCAATCCCATTTCTCATATGTTTGGTCCTATTGCTATCTAAAAGAAACCTTTTTATGGATGTTGCATGAAAAATAAACATTTCTCTGCAGAATGGCTATAGTAGACTCTCACACATCACCCACCTTAAAAATAAATTGAGGGATAATGGTATTCAAAACAATCCGTTTAGTAATTATTCAAGGTCATCATGGCAGGACTTTCAGGAGGATCCCCTGAAAGGCTGGGGCCCTGGGACAGAGTCCACTTTGGCTATGCCTTAAATCGTCTCTGAAGTCTTAGCACTGCCAAGTACCACGCATCAGGCGTTAGACTGACACATTTCAGTGTGGTGGTCTGCATCACTGCACTGAAATGCAAAGTCACTCATAATTGCGGGTCCTCAGGAGCGCTAGTAATCATGCACTAATACAGACTGATTGATTTTCACTGATTAACTTTACTCCTGTGCTTATTTTAACTGGCTGACTTTAACTCTTGTGCACTTATTTCAGTTTTCTACTGACTGCTCCCTCCAAGCAAAGCAAAGCTGAGTCAAAATCGTAACTGTCACTAGATGCGGGTGGGGCTAGGCAGTGGGTGTGCATTCATGTTAGCGTGCAAGAGGGGGCAAAGCCATAATGGCTGAAGGCTGGAGTAGGTACATCGATGCCCTGAACAAGCGGTGCAGAAGCAGCGATTGTCAACGCTGTCAAAGGCAACCTGGTGGTAAGTTCTGAGTGACTGAGGGGGAATTACGGGGAATGATACGGAATTATGTTTATGCGCGCTTGGCAACTATGAATTGATGGAATGGTGGAGCCGCCTATCGCCGTGGAGTCAAGTGTGCGACAGATGGGTTGAATATGTGACTGCTACCCGTGCGCCTCCTTTGCCTGTTTCACACCATGTCTACTAGGCCTCTTGTGGATTAGAATATTTGCTTTCTACGAGAGGGCAAGTCGGCATATAATTGACAGAGGCGTGCCGGACATCCTGGTTTGGTGTATGGTTTCCACATTGAGAAACATACCAGCCATTTGTACAGTTTTCTTGAGAGGCCAAAGTTTGTCCCTGTGCAGCTGCTACTGAGCCATAGAATCATGCTCGGGCTGGCGTTTGCCAAGGGAGTTGTTACGGTGGAGCGGCCCATACCAATTGCTGCTCCTCGAGAGACGCCTCACAAAATAAGCAGTGCCTCGGTGAGGCATTTCTCTCACTGCTTCAAAATGTACTTTCAATTATTAATAGCACCAGCTGGCCGCCCCCTGATGCCGGTCCAATTAATTTCAGCACCAGCGCGTTAAGTCAGCAGAGCCGCCGGTCTGGTCAGTGCCAGTGTGTGTAGTTCTGTGACAGCCTGTGGCTGCAGAGCTGTATTGGTTACATAATTTTTTTAACAGTGCGATCAGGTTAGCTAGGTTAGTGTCCTTCCAATTTTTGGGGCTTGCTCAGGAGCGCAAATAGACCCGAACTTCGGGGGGGGGCTAACACTCCCAGCCAGTGCTGACCTTAGCACTGGTTGCACATGGTGCAACAGTCTTTTTTGATGTCCACTACCCCATTTCCTCCTTCTCCATGAATTCCCTCACTATCACTCACCAACAATGGACCTCATCTCTCTATAGCACCTTTCTGACAAACATTTCTTTTTTTTATAGCACTAGTCATAGTTTACTCACACTCAGATCTGTGATCTGCATGGTACACGTTCTTTGTAGCAGGCACATTAACCCTCTGCACTGTGTGGGTGGCAGGAGTGCCCATGTGAGTGCTTGATGAGCAATGCAACAGTGTGAGAGTAGGGTTAGAGGAGTGACTGAAGGGTGAGTGAGGTGACCATATGAATTGGGTGTGTTTGTAAGTGCAGAGTGGGATGAATGAATGCATGGTTAGTGATGGGCTTGTTTGAGTGAGAATTCAGATTAAGCAGTAAGGGGGACAGGTGAGTGAAGTGTCATATGAGTGCAGGGTGAGTAATGTGCTTGTGTGACTGCAGAGTGAAGTACAGAGTGAACAGCGCAAGTGCATTGTGAGTGCATTGTGATCGCTGTGAGGGTGAGCATGAAAGTGAAGGGCGAGAATGAGGAGTGAGTTGTCTGAACACATGGTGCATTCCGAGACACTTGAAGTAACTCAGCATGTTATTGACGGCTGCATAGGGTTTCAGATGCAAGTTAAACAATTGCTATTATGACGTTAATCAGGGATCAAGGGTGGAGGAAATAAATAATGTGCTGATCCTGCAACAAACTTCCAGTCTTATGATTAGGGTTGCCAGGTCATTACAATGTAACAGTATATTCACTCCCATTAATTGATACATTCTTGACTCAAGCAGGCAGCACTGCTTGCGCCACGTGTTGGGACGCAGGTGGTTATTTTATCAAATTAGACCCCCACGGTGGAGCCCGACTCCATCACCGGAGGCTGAGACGAATATCCCGTGGACTGCGGTACCCGCTGGAGTAGTTTGCTGTCATTTGAGACCTCGGTGAGTTAGTGTAAAAAGCGAGTTAGAATGAAATGTTTTCAAAACACGCAGCAGAGGTGTGGTGTTTGCGCACAGGGCTGTTAATCCCTAGTAGGGCATGAAAACGCTAGCAATGATGCCCAGCCAATGTATAATTACATTGCCTTCCCCGCGCTAAGGCCCCCTTCACATCTCTTTATTTATTTATTTTTTTTTATAACAAACTTTATTCAGCATTTAGTCACAATACACAGCTTATGCCTACAACCACATATGGCCGGCAGCGTGACGGTATAGAGGAAGGTAATGGTGTACACAGCGGTTCGTCCACAACCCGCCAGGGGCCGGCCGCATTGCAGTGTTAACAAAAAGTAGGATGACAACTCAAAAAAGGGACACCCGTCCTGTTATTCTATTTTGGAATTGGCAGGTAATGATTGTGACATATCTCATATATACAGTGTACACAGGAAAACAACAGCTGGTGGAACCTCCTCTCATCACATGTCCCAGTGGTGTAATATATCCCATTTCATTCCGTCATCAACCAATGTCATAGGAGCACAGGGGAAGAATCCGCTCCATCCCTTCCCTCCTGCCTTCCCCTGAAAGGCTGCCCCGAATCATGGAAGCCGTATCCCTCAGCCGCCGAAGTGTGAGTTGTCTTTAAATGTATGCAGTGGTGTATCGGTACCGACTCGATCTCGTCTCCATGCGCTCCCGCTCAAGCAGGGTGGTTCCAGTGGGTTCGGTGTCATAGGATCTATCTAATATAGCTATAGATGATGTGTTATGATATGGGGTGTGATACCAGGTATGTCGTGAGGGGGCTCCATATGTCCATTGGATGAGCCGCTGTGGGCAAGAGCTCCGCGTATTGGAGCAGCGTTTCTTGACACTGCACCATGCTTCTGATCCAGTCTTTGAATTTCGGGGCTCTGCCCCTTCCCCACCTGCAAGCTATCAGTCTCTTGGCCATAAGAAAAGCGATGGTGACGAATCTGCGTACAGGCCTTCTAATAGTTTATGTGTAGCCCAGTAGTGCCTGCACTGGAGATGGTGACAATGGTATATTTATCATCTCCGAGATGCCCGAATATACCTGACCCCAATAGTCGGCAACCTCCCGGCAACTCCACGCTACATTCAAGAAATCCGCAGCGGGTGCATGGCATCGCCAGCAAAGGTCGTCCTCCCGAAGACCGATCCTATGCATACGGGCTGGTGTACAATAGAGTCTATGCAGAAACTTATCGTGAATGACCCTGAATCTGCTGCTGGAAGAGATTTGTTCGGTTTGTGCACAGCAAAATCCCAGATTTCGTCTGTAATGGGTTCACCCAGCTCTCCCCCGCAGCCATCGCGCGCCCCGCAATGTTCCAGCTCCGGTATGGCGTGTATTAAGTGGTATAGGTGCGAGACCGCATGTGCAGGAGTAGCAGCTTTAAGCAGCTGATGTAGAGAGTCTAGTGTGGGCGGCTCGGCCGGATACTCTTCCGTCAGCGCTCGAATCCCACTACGAAGTCTTATATATAGAAATGTATCCATGGGAGTGGGTGTAAGGTCAGCGAACATGTGCGTCTGCGACCTAAAACGACCATCATGATATAGGTCTCCCCATGTCTTGATGTTGAATTTGTTCATAAAGTTTTTAAATATTTGTTCCTGCAGAAGAGGTATCGTGGGATGGTACGCCAAAGGGAGCAGCGGAGAGTATGGTAGGGTCGTGTTAGTTTTTTCCGTGATACGACGCCACGCCATGACTGTACTAGAGACTGTTGTAGCTTCCGCAATAGGAGTTACGGGCGCACTAAATAAAGCACCTTCCAGCGGGATCGGGTCCGCCAACCAATGCTCCACCGCCACCTGAGGCAGAAAGGGCATGGGGCGAATCCAATAGTGTACATAGTGTGCCTGGGCACTGTCATAGTACAGTTCGAACTCCGGTAGATCAAAGCCGCCCTGTGCGAACGGGCGAGTCAAAATACCCCAGCGCAGTCGTGGCTGCTTTCCTCCCCAGACCAGTCGGATAAGCTCAGATCGCAACATTTTAAAAAAGGACTTGCCCGGGTAGTATGGGATATGTAGGAAGAGGTATTGAAGTTTAGGCAGGATCACCATCTTAATGAGGATTGAGCGCCCTGCAAATGAGAGTGGCAATGTGATCCATCTGGTCACGCAATTTTGGATGTGGTCAAAGGCACGGCCGTAGTTCAGCCGCATCAGTTCGTCCCGGTCTCTAGTGAGATATATGCCCAGATAGCGGACCTCATCTGTGCACCACCTCAGTGGATAATCGAGGAGGAATGGCTGGGCCGCTTTCGTGAGCGGAAAGATAGTGGATTTTCCCCAGTTAATATGGATACCCGACATGCCGGCAAAGCGAATGAATTCTCGCAGAATGGGGTTGAGGTTAGTACTGGGATCACGTATGTATAGCGTTATGTCAGCCGCGTAAAGGGACACAAGGACCTCTCGCTGTAGACAACGTAGAGCCCTGTCCCGGTGGTGCTGTCGGAGTCTGGCCGCTAGCGGTTCCATCGCTATGGCGAACAGTAATGGAGATAAGGGGCACCCCTGACGCGTGCCCCTGGATATGGCAAAGGCGTCAGATATCCGACCATTTACCCCAACGCGAGCAACTGGTTGACGGTAAAGTATACCTATCCACTGTGTGAAGCCTATTGGCATCCCCATATTTCGTAGTATGCATAGGAGGTAGTCCCATTCTAACAAATCAAAGGCCTTAGTGGCGTCTAAGAACACCGCCACCATTGGCAAGTCAGGGTCTACATTTTGCAGTATGGAGAAAAGCGTGCGGAGGTTGTATGAGGTAGCCCTGCCAGGGATGAAGCCCGCCTGATCCGATAGCACCAGCCCTCCCATCAGCAGCTGCAAGCGATTGGCCAAAACCTTGGTCAGGATTTTCGCATCACAGTTGATTAGGGATAGGGGGCGGTAGGAATCACAACATTCGGGCGGCTTACCGGGTTTTAGTAGAGAAATTATTAGAGCTTCCTGCATGGACGGGGGAAGTATTCCGGACTCTTGTGCCTCAAGGTACACCTCTCGAAGCACCGGTACCAGGACATCTGCGTAGGCCTTATAAAAGTCCATGGGCAGCCCGTCCAGCCCAGGAGCCTTCCCAGGTGCCATCTGGTTGATCGCATCCCTTATTTCGTCTAGACTTATGGGCTCTGCCAGAAACTCTCTGTGTCTGTCCCGAAGCCACCCCAAAGTGAGTTCCCTCAGGTAATCCCCCATATCTAGGTCACCCGCTCTGGTAGTAGAGTAGAGTGCGGAATAGTGGTCAACAAAAGCGTCTAAGATCGACCGTGTATCTCGTAATGGCCCCCCTCCGTCTCCCTCCAACTCCAACACGAAATTTGAGCCACGTCGGGGGCGAATCACTCCCGCCAGGAAGCTCCCGGGACGCTCTCCCTCCCCATAGGCTCTAGCCCTGGAGTGTTTACCTCGAAATTTTACCTCCCTGTCAGCGGTGGTAGTATACTCAGATAACACCTCTCGATACCGCGCCTGGGCGGCGGAATCCGTGTGATAGTCCGGCTGGGTTTCTAGTGTTCGAAGTGTGTTTTCCAATGTATGTAAGGCCCGCAATACGCCTGAGCCTTTAGATATGCAAATGCCACGTACCGTGACCTTCAATGCCTCCCACAGTGTGGCTACCCGCTCTACCGATCCCTTGTTATGCAATAGAAACTCTTCAATATCCTGACGGAGTTCAGAGCGGAATAGCTCATCAAGTAGTATGTTGGGTTGGAGGCGCCAGGATGGGGGTCTCCCCAGCATGTCCGGTAAGCGGAACCTGATCAGTACCGGGGAGTGATCAGAGAACGTGCGACCCACAAGTTGTGCCGCAGCCATGGAGGGGGCCAGCCCCCGAGACACCAATATGTAGTCTAGTCTAGCCCAGGTGGCATGAGCCGAGTTCCAATGCGTGCCCTCCATACTAGTAGGGTGTAAGTGCCGCCATGCATCTACCATCTCCTGATTGTCACAAATGTCTCGCAGGTATCTATGGGTGTTGGTGTAATGATGTGTAGAAGGGTTGGACCTGTCCAAGGCCGGGTCAAGGACCGCATTGAAGTCCCCTCCCCATATGAGATGTGTTGATCCCACCTCCCTGATCTTGTTCCAGAGGGCAATGAAGCTACTCGGGTCATCACAATTAGGGCCATAGGAGCATGCGAAGGTGATGGTGTCGGCACCCATCCTTCCCCAGGTGACGCAATACCATCCCTCTCGGTCCGCCGCGTCTCCCAGTGGAGTATAGGGAACATTCCTTTTTATCAAAATAGCGGTACCTCTCGCATAAGACGAGTATGCTGCGAAGACCGAATGAGCCGCCCAGCGGGCGGCAAAGCCGCCTCCACGTTGGGGATCCATATGGGTTTCCTGCAAGAATGCTATATTTACGTTAAGTCTGTCCAATGCCCCCAATATCTGTCTCCTCTTCCTCGGGTCCCCCAGGCCTCTAACATTCCAGGTAATGACGGATAGAAGACCCCCCCCCTGCTATCTACCTGCACTTCCCGGCTCATATTTATAGCTAGATAATCGAAATATCCTGGTGTGTGCAAACCCCCGCCTACTCCAGAGCCATTGCATAGCGGAGGGTTCAAAAGGCGAGTCCGCCCTGTGCATTGTGACCTTATCCATGCTGTGTTCAAACAAAATATCAACAATCCCGTGAATATCACCCCCCCACCCACAACGACATCCCAATCATGCCGAGCATCCACCCCATCCCACATCAATGCAACATTCCAAACCATAATCCTGTTGGGGAATACCCAATTGGGAGACACTAGGGATCCAGACCCGCCAACCCAACTCCCCCGATTTTTTTCACCCGCCGCCCGCTTGGGTCAGTATCAGCAGGCTGTGCGGGAGGGGGAAGGGTGTGCCAGAGCAAGATCAAGTTAAACAGCAACAGTTGTACCCTGGAAACAAACGGGCCTATTAATCTACAGACCATCAACTCGAAGTCGGGGCACCAAGCAAAGGAAATGACAAACAGTGAGGCTCACTGCGCGGTAGAAGCTAAGCATTTCTATGCAGTGCCAGTGTAATAACAAACAAGAATATCAGCCATACCCCTCTAGTCAGTCCAGAGCTGAGGTGGGAGAGCGGGAGCCATCCCTCCCAGGAGGTGTTCGTGCAGACTCGTGAGAACGTTTCTGGTCTTTTAGGAAGAGTTCCACCTGAGATGGGTTCTGGAATATGTGTGTCTTGCCATGGAGGACCACCCGCAGGCGCGCCGGGTAGAGCATGGAATAACGGATATCACTTTGAATTAAGCGTTTCTTAACTGCCCCAAATTTTCGGCGTGCCTCCTGTACAGCCTGTGTGAAGTCAGGGAAAAAAGAGAGCGTGGTGTTTTCATACTGAACAGGCTGCTTCTCTCGTGCCAGGCGAAGCAAAGTATCATGGTCTCTATAATTCAGGAAGTGGATAATGATTGGTCTCGGAGGTGCTCCAGGAATGGGGCGAGGGCCCAGGGAGCGGTGAGCCCGCTCTACCACTAAGTGTGGGGAAAAGGCCTCCGCGCCAAAGAGGTCAGAAAGCAATTTTTCTATGAAGAGTTCCATTTTCCCCACTGCGGTGGATTCTGCCAGACCAAGAAGGCGCACGTTATTCCTTCGCGATCGCGCTTCCAAGTCCTCATTCTTGTCGGCAATCACCTTCAGTAACCGTTCCATCAGCGATACAGTGCTGGCATTGGCCGCCGCCCCATCCTCCAGCCCCGAGATCCGCTGCTCCGTCTCCTTAACTCGCTCCTCTTGTTGGTCGAGACGGTGCACCACAGAGTCCAGTCGTCTGGACATATTATCAATCTTTGAGTCAATGGAAGTAAGACTTGTTTGCATGTTTAAAAGGAGCGCCTTCCAATCCACCTCCGCAGCATCTCCCACCTCCGAGTCACCCTCCCCCGTCGGTGGGGTGCGGGCTTTTTTCTTTTGGGACTCAAAAGGGAGCTTGGATTGTTTATTATCCGTCTTCCCCATTATTATGGTATACCTGGCAACTCAGCTCTCCACTCCGGAACACCAGAGCGGAGCCCTCCCTCTAGTATAGTCAGAGACAGGCGTAAGGTATGTTGTGCGTCAATTCCGTCGGTCCAATTCGCGTCTCGGCGACACTCCTCTACGTCCCTCGCGACGCGGATGGACCCGTCCACGCAAGGGAGGAGCGGGGGGGGGGGAGACACCTCCAACAGATTACTGGTTGTAGTATCGATCCTGAAGGTCAAGATTGGATTCGCGGTGGCAGTCCTGACTGTGTATACACTACCCGGTAAGTAGCAGTCCTGCGGCGAGTAGCCAACACAGTCCCTCGGGCGGATCTCCGCCCGTCAGTTCTGCGCGTTCCTTTCCTCCCAGTGCGATGAATGTAGGGTGAAGAGCCAGGGGGAGCGTTCCCACCCCCTCCGATGACACCTCGCAGCAGGACAGCAGTGCCCCTCTCCCTGGGCCTGTAGCGGTCACAGGTAGGCCGGCAGGCGTCCGCGAGACCCTCCTCCAGCAAGTGCCCCTCGTCTGGCAGATCTCCCGTGTGTCGGGTGCAAAACAGCAGCGATGGAGGTAGCCCCACCCCGTTCGTAGGTAGGTTGCAGGCTGCGAGGCGTTTCCGTCCCCCGCTTACTCAGGGGCTCGCCGGGGCTGCGCAGCGCGCCAAGGCCTACCTCTCTGGTCCTCGGGTGGCGGGCCTGCTATGCAGGGTTCAGCCTCAAGTCACGTCACATCTGTAGCTCGCCGCCTCCGCTGTCTCGCCGGTATTCCAGGCCCCCCGGCACCGCCGCAGGCAGTCCGGTGATGTCAAGCTCTTCCGCCAGTCCCGTGCCAGCCAGAGCCGCGTCTCGCGGCCTAGCGACCACGCTTGAGCACCGGGGTCGCGTGTATGCGCACGCCGTCTTCCGCGCGTCTGCAGTTTACAGCGCCTCCCGCGGGACCTGCTAGGGCGGATATCTTCCCCGTCACCACACCAACTCGAGCCAAACTCGCCACAGATGTGCGTCCACCTCTGAGGGTCACTCGTGCTCAGTAGCTTCTAGTTTCCAGGGTACAGAATGGGTTGTACGGATAGTTGAAATGCCCGGCTGACGAGAGCCTCACCGAAGTGCGGCCATGTCGGTCTGGCGCCCTCTAGCGCCCCCACATCTCTTTATTTTTATTTATTTATACCTCTTGCCTTGAATTGATACCACGTCGCACCGCCGCGCAGCCTCAAAACCCCGAAGAGCCTCATGGTGCACTGCAGAGTAAACAGCAGGCCATCAGCCCAGTCCGATTAGTTCAATGATTACAGCACCCGTGGCACCAGTAAAATATCTTACAAAGAAGCGATGACATGCGATTCGCTCTAGATCTAGAATCCTCAGCTTACTCCAGACACTGCCAGCCGAGCCAGAACACTATCTGCTCCTCTTTATTGACAAATGAAATGCAGCAAGCCTACAAGCACTGTTTTGTTAATAGGGAACAGCTGCAGGTCAGATTTTGTGCCTTTGCTAAAGTAATCATGTTAATTGCAGCTCATGACAGGCGCTGCAATTAACATGATTACTTACAAAAAGGCACACAATCTGACCGTTTTCGCGCTGCACGCATTTTAAAAGCGGCGGCGCAAAGGTCCTCAGTTGCCTGTGCTCGCTTTACATTTCAATATGCGTGCTACGGGAGACATAGGTGCGCGCCCGCCCAGGCACGCACCTTAGTGGGAACAGTGGTTGTCGGTGAAATACTTAGACCACAAAATGTCTTTGTTCTCTTTGTGCAAGGGAATATAAGCCCAGTCCCAACCAGTTCTGTCCTCACTGGTGCACTATGACTACAAGGGGTGGAAACAGCATTGTGCAAGGGAGACAGACCCTATTCATGTGTATGGAAACCTCCTCTCACTACTCTAAATGCAGCCAGGCCCCATTCAGTTCAGCTCCGAGTCATCCAGGAAGGGCCAGTGGTGGTCTGCAGTGAATGCACATCTCAAGCCCCTGTCACTCCAAAACCAGACAGTCAATACACAAACAGGCAGAAGCAGAATGGTTAAACAAGTAAATGCCTACTACCTAAAAAGTGGCAGTTTCAAACACACAATGTAAAACCATATTTACTAAAAGATGTGTTATTAAATTCTGAGTTCAGAGAACCTAAATTTTATTTCTCCATCTTGTCCCAATGGGAAGTTATAATTCTGTACTGTACTGTAAATTGTTACAAGGTAGTTCCCATTCTATCCTATGGGATAGATAGCCTTTCAATAGAGAAAAACTAAATTGGCAGTATTTCGCTGTCAGGGCATGTCACACACACATTACATGTCCTACCTTTCACATTTACTGCACCCTGCCCATTGGGGTACCTTGGGCCTACCATACGGTGTCTTACATGTAAGAAAAGGGAAGGTTAGGGCCTGGCAAGTGGGTGCACTTGCCAAGTCGACATAGCCATTAACAAACTGCGCACAGACACTGTAGTGGCAGGTCTGAGATACCTTTTCAGGGCTACTCATCTGGGTGGCACAATCAGTACTGCAGGCCCACTAGTAGTATTTGATTTACAGGCCCTGGCACACTCAGTGCCCTTTACTAGGAACTTACCAGTAAATCAAATGTGCCAATCAGAGAAAAACAATTATAATAACAATTTAAACAGAGAGCACTTGCAGTTTGAAATTTATCAGCAGTGGCAAAGTGCCCAAATAGTCAAAGCCAGCAAAAACGAAATCCAGCACAGCATTAAAAAATACAGAAGGTAGAGGCAGAAAGTCAGGGGAAACCACGCCAACGATGCCAAGTCTGACAAAAAAGGCAACACCAAAGTAATAAAGTAAAAATAAAAACACTGGCACTGAAGAGAACTACATTGTGTATGGATGTGCTCCTTGACAAAGAGCAATATGCAGTCACTCAAAGTGAAATCTTCCAGTGGTTGAAGTGGGCTGACCCCGTTCCCTAAGCTGCATGCTGTAGTGGGCAGAAGCAAAATGTGAATGACACACAACCAAACCAATAGATGAAGACAGATGGTTGAGAACCCCTTTATAGATTGTATATTGTACATATTTGTTTTAAAAATCAAAAGGTCTTGGCTAATGCAACACCAGACAAACAAGCATTGGCATTGCCAATAGATCTCGCCTTTGGGACCTTATAAGTGATTAGCCATGCAGCGGTTGATGTTGTTGCACCAAGGATATTGTGCTGCATAACTAAATACTTATAAGGTCCCAAAAGCAAGATCTATTGGCTATGCCAATGCTTGTTAGAGAGGAGCAACTGGAAATGGTTGGAGGGGCCTTTTTTATGTTATCCAAACCAGAGGTAGTTAGCAGCTGTTATAAGAAAGAAATGTAATTAACAGGAATGATACTGGCTTTAAAACTTGCATTTTATTTATGTTCTTACTACCTCTTCTGTAATTCTGTGCTGGTGAGCGCTGTCATTCTGTGCGCTTGGTTGAAATAAAATTGTAGCCCTTCTTCTATTTTTGTGAAATGTCCTGGTTTTTGGCATTAAAATTCCGGTCACCCTAAGAAGGGGGCAAACAGAGGAATGCAGCCTGGGTCTGAGGGGAAGGAGGGGTAAAGGTCAGTTGTGAGTATGGTAAGAAGATGAAGAAGTGAATGGTGAACACATCAGTGGAGGAAAACAAGTTACAGGATTGAGGAGGAAAGAAGAGGAAGGAAAGGGGGAGAGAGAAGCCGGAGGACCTGAGGGGAGGGAAAGAAGTGAGCATCTCCTGTACCTGCCGTGTCAGCCCGTCACACCTGCACGTCTTGCAGAGGATGGGGGTGGGAGGGGCGGGGGGGCTTGGCCCAGGTCTTGGCCCAGGGCAGCCTCTGGTCGAGCTTGGCTCCTTGTGTCCCAAACCCAGCCACTGGGAAAATCTTTGACACCATGCTGGCAAACATTGAGACAGAAAGAAAACATACGGATGAAGCAAGCAGTAGAGAAAACAAAACTCGCTGAGCTGCCCTCTGCAATTAATGTGACACCTGTATGTGCCTCTTCCTCCTGCGCGCCACCCCTTCACAGACTTTTGCTGAAAGGGCAGCGACTTTGGGGAATTTTTCTCTTGCTGTAAAGCTGTAGCTCTATGACACGTCATTTGCATATAGCGCCCTGGCAGCTATAAAACCTCTTGCTGGCTGGTAAGGACCACAAAGTACCTCGCCAAAGAAAGTCCGTGTGCCAGGTAGCATCTCGCCCGGGCAGACTTTGGACAGTGAATCAGGTAAGTCTGCATTCAATATTCTGTGTTACATTACGGTATGAATCATACCGTATGATACCAACTGGGTTTAAACGTAGTGATTGAACGCCGCACTTCTGCAGTTTCTAAACACTTTAAACAAGCACTGTCTCTTTTACCCTCATTAATGGTAATTTGTTGACCTAAAAAATCTGTCTTTCAGTTGCCGTGATTGGAACTGCGGCCGAAAGACCACTGCAGATGTCAGCCGCGAGAGTTTAACTATCGGCCGACTGGCATTGTTCCGACATTATGTTACTAAGTATTTTGCAGTATGATGTTACTTGTGTTGTGGCTAGATTTTGTTAGCTTTTTGTGTGGCGCCATATGTCATTAGGAGGCTGATAGTATGGAAACTACCACATTCACATAAAAGGCCAAAATCGAATTTCACCTCTTACTGAAGGACTGTGCAAAAGTTGGCAGACTTTGTATTTTGGCAAAGCAAGTACACTTTGGAGGTTTGTGAGGGTTCTCTCTACAGAGCGCTTTTGAAGAAGGCGGGTATTCTTATTAGCCGGTGAGAAAACTCTATCTTGAAATGATTTATTTGCCTTAAGTGATAGAAGCCATATTTCATGTTGGGTGGGTTTAAACATAGTGCTTTAACGCTGCACTTCTGCCGTTTCTAAACACTTTAACCTCTTGAGTGCCCATGACGAGATGGTCTCGTCATGGGCCGCGGTTGCGCTGTGCCCATGACGAGACTATCTCGTCATGAACCCCGCCCGCTAATGAAAGGGCCGGCACAGGGCGGGGAAAGGGCGGGGCACTCAAGGGGTTAAACAAGCGCTGTCTCTTTTACCCTCGTTAATGGTAATTTGTTGACCTAAAAAATCTGGCTTTCAGTTGCCGTGATTGGAACTGCGGCCTAAAGACCACTGCAGATGTCATCCGCGAGAGTTTAACTATCGTCCGACTGGCATTGTTCCGACATTATGTTACTATATATTTTGCAGTATGATGTTACTTGTGTTGTGGCTAGATTGTGTGGCGCCATATGTCATTAGGAGGCTGCTAGTATGGAAACTACTACATTAACATAAAAGGCCCAAATCGAATTTCACCTCTTACTGAATGACTGTGCAAAAGTTGGCAGACTTTGTATTTTGGAGTTGTGTGTGCGCTGGAAGGCTTAGGTGGGGAGGGGGTAGTGAGAGCAGAGAGAGAGAGAGAGAGGGAGCGGGGTGGAGGAGCATTGTAAGGCTTAATGAACCATTACAAAAGACAGAAGGCTGCTTTGCATGCACGCACGTTCACGCGCGCGTAACCGAAAGCTGGTGGCCGGCAACAGCCTTTGGAAGCACTTCTAAAAGCCACTGACTAAATGTCTCGCAGAGCAGCGCATGCACGCTGACTCGGCGAGACCTAAAAAAGGGGGTGGTAGAAAGAGGAGAAGCAGATCACGTGAGGAGGAGTTAGACAAACTGAGGGTACTTCAGTACATTCAGATTAGTAACATATGGTGTACTTCTTCATTGTAATTTTGATACTCTTCAATGTAATGCTATTTCTGCAGGCTTTTGGATAGTAGGCCAACACAGCAGATTCTGCAGTTGCTAAACATTTTATACATAGTTTTTGTGATTAAAATTCATGGCAGTAAGTTTAAGGTCTAAGGTGGAGTGAATGTGTCTTTGTGTGGTTTGAACAAAGAAGATAGTGATTAAATTCCAATATGA
This sequence comes from Triturus cristatus, assembly GCF_964204655.1. Classification (NCBI taxonomy): domain Eukaryota; kingdom Metazoa; phylum Chordata; class Amphibia; order Caudata; family Salamandridae; genus Triturus; species Triturus cristatus. The sequence continues at coordinate 644,811,583 of NC_140585.1, forward strand.
ATGCCCTATTGAGGTGGCAATGCTGAGTGAACTTTATGGCTTTGGTATAGTTTATAATATTGTGCTTAGAGTTATATTATGTATACTTTGATGTAGGACCAATAGCAAATATATTTAGTTTTATGTGTAGGCTCTGGGAAATTTAGGTTTCAGGTTTGGACAGAAGGTGTTTTCCTCCAAAACTGGCCAATTTGTTGTGATGTGCTCATTTTGACTTCTCGGAATAGCCAAATGCAATAGAGACACTAGACTGTACATACAGAGACACCGCTGCACAGCTTGGAAGATGCCAAAACAAGAAACAAGTATTTGGCAAAAACACAAAGCGAAACAGAGATTGGTAGTTCATGTGCTTCCTAGAAGATAGGTGTATTTAGAAACCCTTTTTAATTCAAATGTACATCACAGGAAAACTTGGTTGTTATTGGTGCAAAGAGAACATACTGATACCTTTAGATTACTGTAACCTGAAAGACATACAAAGATTTGATTTGATTTTTGATTTGATTTAATTTATAAAGCGCCAGAATCACTACCTAAGGGGTATCTCAGCACTCTGGGAGATGAGAATCAGGACCAGTGGGATCAAATGCGGAAGAGTTTAGTTTTAAGAAGTGTCCTAAAAAGGAGGAGGTCTGTGCACTTTCAAAGGTGCAACGGCAGAAGACTCCAATACAAGGGAGCAAGTTAGAAAAAGGCTTTACCCCAGTGCGGGATTGGGGGTTGATAAGGAGGGATCTCTCCCACGAGCGTAAGGATCTGCTTGGCTGATAGGGGATACGTTTTTCAATTAAATAGATAGGTCCTATGCCATTTAGTGCTTTATGTACAATGCAACAGATCTTAAACTTAATTCTTTGGTGTATGGGAAGCCAGTGTAGATGTCTCAGAAGAGGCAGAGAGGCTGTTCTGGGTGGCATATTCTGGACCAGTGCAGCGCAGTGTTTTGGACCACCTGAAGTTTATTTAGTGAAGGTTCTTTAGCTGCAGCCAGAAGTGTGTTACCGTAGTCCAGACGACTGATAACTAGTGCTTGATTCAGAGTTTTCTGCACAGATAAAGGGAAAGATGGAATACTCGACGCAAGAGACTGGTCCAAACGGACACCCACATTTTTAACAGTCGTCTTGGGAACCAGCGCTATGCCTAAGCCTGAAGACCACCATTATGCAGACCAGAGCGTCAGATGACAAAACACAAAAAAATTATAGATAATAAATGGAAACACACTACTTTTTTAGGTGGATGTGCACATGTGATCAGAATAAATGGGTCACACACAGTGCAAAACAGCCTATGACTGAAGTGGACTCACCCAGTGCCCCATGCTGTATGAGCTGGTTTGTGGAAGCAACATGTGAGTTCAACAGCCCAATAAAGGAACAGGGTTGACACAAATTCGTACCTGTGTGTATATTTGTGTGTGTTTCTATTTGTTATTTTTTTGTCTTCACATGAGGTTGGCGATAGAAGGCCAGTCCTAAAAGTGGAAAACAGGATGATAGATATGTGGTCTCACCATGCAAACAAACAAACACAGAGGTCCGAGAGAGTCTGCGTTACATTATTTTTTTTGTTATGGGAGATGCCTGACATATTGCAATGCAACTTACCATATTTTATATACAGCATATAGCCAATAGAAAAACAAAAGAAATTCTACTGGCTCAATAATATTAGTCGTAAAAAAACACACATTAACAGTAATCGATATATAGAATAAGTAAATGAATATATACAGTTGAACTCAACTAGACTTTCCTCCAATGTAATACTTTCACGTTTGAGTTGTGGTCAGATTTGATTTTCTTTTTACAATTGGAATGATTAATGTTTTGAAGGGGCAAGGAAGTTCGCAGTTAATTTTTGACTAAATAAAAAGAAAGAAAAACAATGTTTGGAAATTCCAGGTATGAGTTGTTACAGAGTTTTGTCACAGCTCGCTTTTGGAAAAATGATGTGAGGGAGGCAATGCCAGCAAGTTCATTATGCCAATGCATTAGTCCCAGAATATAGTTCATATTCTCACATATGCAGGACGTCAATTAAACCATTTTTGATGATTATTAATCCTGAAAAACAAAATATATAAATCAGGAGTAGAGAGACTTCCATGGATTATATTGTATTTACCATATGACTTTCAGTTTTGGAGACTCTGAGGTATTGTTGCTGTTAGAAATGAGGGTCTCTAGTTGGCAGAGGTAGGTACATTTGTCCAAATAGGGACCCTTGCTTCTAGTCAGGATAAGGTGGATACACTTATAAAATAACCCCAGCTCACCCCTTGGTAGCTGGGTACAAGCAGACAGGTTTATCTCAGGCAGTGTGTAAAGCATTTATAGACACATACAGTAATACAGTGAAAACACTACAAATGGACACCACACCAGTTTAGAAAAATAAGTAATCTTTATCTAAACCAAACAAGACCAAACGACAAAAATCCACAATACAGTAATACAAATATGACTTTCAAATGGTAGAAATAGATCAGTTCAAAGCAAATTGCAGATGCAACACTTTTCACACATAGTGGTCGGATGCGTTGCACACATAAACAAAAAGGGCTGCAGAGAAGGTGATGTGTTGGTTCCTTACACTCAGGGAAGGTGATGCGTACGTTCCTTGCTCGCGGGGAGGTGATGCATCACTTTCTTACTGCGTGGGGAGGTGATGCCTCTGTTTCTTACTGCGTCCCCCAATGATGCGACAGACCTGGCGTCTTGATGCGAGGCGACGATCCGGGATGATGCGTGGGTTCTTGCAGCCACACAGCAGGGCTTGCATCGGAATCGGTGCGGTGATCTCGGACTTTGGAGATCGGTGCACTCGATACGGCATTAACTGACTTCTTGAGCCGCGGGCAGGCGCTGAGACGATTTCTTCGGCGATGCGTCGGAAACAGGGGCGGATGCATCACGCTTCTTTTTGTTGCGTTGCTTTTCCAGCTCCCAACAGCCAGAACAACCTCCAATGGCCCAGTACAGCTACTGGCACCTATTGGCAGGTCAGAACTCCAAGCGAGGAAGTTCAGGGGATCTGTGGGTGATGTCTTTGTGTTCCTGAGACTTCGAAACAGGAGGCAAGCTCTTCTTCTAGCCCTTGGAGATCTTCCGCAAGCAGCGAAGTCCTTTTTCCCTTTCCTTGGCAGAATGTAGCCACTGCAGGCGAACACCAGACAGAAAACAGCACAGGGGCAGTATTCCTCCTCAGTTTCTCCAGCTCTTCTCCTTGGCAAAGGTTCCTCTTGATTTCCCTGAAGTGATCTAAAGGTCTGGGGTCTGGGCCCCTCTTTTTATACAGTGAATCTCTTTGTTCTCTCCTGGCCCAGGGCTCTGAGCCCAGTCCAAGCTAGTTCTGGGGGGCACTTTGCAAGTGCACAACAGCCTCCATTGTCAGTGTGAGCCCTGGCTTCAGACACACCACAGGGGGGCAGAGCCATCATTGTGGAAGGCAGGAACAGCCCTATTCAGGTGCAGATGTCACTGCACATCCCCAGCCCCTCTAAAGCCAGACAGTCAATACACATCCTGGCAGAGACACACTGGATGGCAAAGCAAGAAAATACCTACTTTCTAAAAGTGATATATTTTAAACACAGATTGTAAATATCACTCTCACTAAAAGATGCATTTTAACATTCTGCGTTCAGGCATACTAAACTTTATTTTCCTTCCTTGTTCCCAGGGGTAGTTAGGCTTATAAGATGTTATAAGCAAACTCCCCTTTCTATCCTATGGGAACAGATAGCCTTGCAATAGTGAAAAACGAAATTGGCAGTATTTCACTATCAGGACATGCCATACACACCAGGGCATGTCCTACCTTTCACATACACTGCACCCTTCCCACTGGGGTACCTTGGGCCTACCGTAGGGGTGACTAACATGTCAGAAAAGGGAAGGTTAGGGCCTGGCAAGTGGGTTCACTTGTCACGTCGACATGGCAGTAGTAGAGTCCTCACAGGCACTGCAATGGTTACATTTGCAGGCTGCTTATGTGGGTGGCACAACCAGTGCTGCAGGCCAACTAGCAGCATTTGATTTACAGGCCCTGGGCACACACAGTGCACTGTAGTAGGGACTGACTAGTAAACCAATTATGGAAACACCAATCCATACATACAATTTACAGGGAGAGCACATGGACTTTGGCACTGATCAGCAGTGGTAAAGTGCCCAGAGTCATAAAATCAACAAAAACAGGTCAGAAACGGAAAGCCACAAAGCACAAAAATCTGGAGATAAACCTGCTGTAAAAGCCAGGTCTAACAGTTACTTTTTCATGTTCTCCTTTATTTATCTTTGACAGCAATACTACATCCTCCTTTCTTAATACTGCTCAAGACTCCTGTAAATCCCACTAGAAGCTCGGCCTTTCATTTTACTCTGGATTTGGAAAAGATAAGGAGGGAGGAATTTGACTGGCACATCTCCTAGCTATTGACTACCATTCTTTTTGTCTTTTTCGATTGGTCAGCTAATACTGAGAAATTGGTTTGGGAGTCGATCATGAACTGAGCGGGAGGAAACGTCTGCCTTCAATCAAACTAAAACTAATTCAGTTATTTAGAACCATGAAAGTCACATTGGAATAAACAAAATTAAGAGGACAGTTAGGAATCTAATTTGGAAGGCAGGAGTAGATTTACATGTGGAAAAATAGTAAGTTATTGTGTAATGTGGGATACAGCTGATAAGTGTCTGAATACACTGAGGCCACAACTAGTTCCCATGAGGATTACATTTCAGAATAATTTTGACAAAAATATAATTTGGCATACATACATACATTGCTTATAAAATATCAACCCGTTGAGACGGATTTCCCTTTATTAAATCCATTGGGGTGATATTTTTTGTAAACTATATTTAGAACATGATAATTTGTCAGGCAATATTTAGTCCACCATATTCCACATGATTCGGTATCACATCCCATGAGAGTTTCCAGGGTGCACTAAAAATGATGATACTGGATAGTTGGTTCCATTCAAATGGGGGTAGGAACACCAAAATGCAATTTAATGGTAATGGGCTATTTCAGTAAATGGCTGAAAGCAGGGGTAACTGAGAGTGTGGGCAAGGGTTGTTTAGTAACATATTGTCAGAGATATTAGTCCAGCAAGGAGTACTTGAATGTTTGATAATTCTGTACGATTGAAGTCTCTATAAGTGAAGGGAACTCTTCAGGCAGTGAGACGTATAACATAAATTAGCATCCAGGACGCAATGGTAATACTGAGGGATTCAATAACAATTTGAGTGTTTCATATGAATGGCGTCTTAAAAGACTGATGAGCGGAGTTAGGCTGAGATAGGCGGAGGAGAACAATATGGTTTACTCCATTCATGTAATTAGAGGCTGCGTCCCAAATAAAGATTTACTGCCATTATGTATGTTGTCTAGAAATGCAAAAAGGTATATAAGTAAGGGAAAAACTGTTTTTTTTTTGCCGATCCTATGCAGCATCAGACAAAAAAAAAAGTAATGATGATTTGGCCGCTAGCTATATATGGATGCAAGGTGCCCATGCATTACAAAGCATGCCTACTCCTACAAAATTAAGCAGGTGTCTTTTACCAATTCAAGATGGACTAGTAAATTGAAAATCCTGAAATGTATCTGGTGCGAAAGCTCTATTTTAGGATGCAGGAGCTGTCAGCAGTTTGCTGCCTGGCCCTCCAAAACTTATTTTATATATTTTTTTTAAATGAACTGGGGGTATGGGGTAACAGGGAGTGGGGTGGGGTGGGGTACACAATAGAAATAAATCCAGGTAGGGGCTGGAGGAGAAAAGCAGCACACCAAGGAGTGACCAACGCAAGGGATGGAGTGGAGGGTGAAGGACACGAGGGCGAGAGCAACATAGAGCATGGGCGAGTTTTATGGGGGATAGCTGGAAAAAACATAGATTCTCACTGACACCAAAAAGAAACAAGCATTAGCAAAGCCAGTAGGTTTTGCCGATGCAAAATCTATTGGCTTTGTCTCTGTTTTTTCACATGTTGCACAGAGGTTTAGCTGCTGTGCATGATGACTTAAATTTAAAAAATAAAAAACGACTGGAAAGTAAAAAGCAATCTGTTGGAAGCAAGTATTGGACTGTCTGAAAAACACACACATAGACATGCCCCTTAATTAAGAATCTACATAGCAAGGTAAAGGTGGTCATCAAAGAGACTTAGATACCTGTCCAGCAGGGCAGAGAACCTGGTCGCAGTTAGAAGACTGAAGTACAATTTGTCATTGCAAATTAATTTAGGTAATGGTTAGGTTTTGACTAAGGAAAATGTTATTTCTGTAGATAAATGTCATACTAAGAGCAATCGAACCCAGTCGGAGCCTAACTCTAATCTTCCGGGTATGAGATCGAAAGGGTAGAGGCAAGGATCTTCACTGCCACAAAAAGTAAAAGCAATGTACATTCAACATGTGGCCAAAAAAGTCTTGTTTAACCTTTTTTAGGTCGAGCTTCAATCAACCTGTTATCTCTATTCTGTGGGGTTTGGCACACCCACCAATTGCCATTGGTGGTTATCTGGGTCATTTACAAATGCTGGCATGTTCTTGGTGCATTTGTTTTTTAATGTCCCTCCTTTGTGGGCTTAGCTCCCTCACTGGTGATTTCACTAAGAGAACGTTTACTTTGTCCATCACACAGTACGGCGTGTGATGGCCCCTCTTCCCTTCTGGTTTATCCTCCTGTTTGGCCACTACCCCTCTGTCTTGGGCTGTCTCCTCCTCCTCCCTCCGCTGTCTCAGGCTGTCTCCGTTTCTTCTCTCTATGTCTCTGCCCCATTACTGAATTCCATTCCTTTTGCTTCTTAAAGGCAGAACTACCTCTGAAGGTCACCGCCCCTCCCCATTAGGCTCTTTTAATGCTGGTGTCTTTCTTGTTTCAGCGCAACATATTGTCAACTCTGAAACTTGCAAGCACCGGGGGAATGACTGAAGCGGCAGAGCTCACTCGTCCTGTATTTAAGCTCACTCTACAAGGTATCGGTGCACTTACCTGCTATGCTCACTGCACGCCACAGTGCAGCCCCACGATCAAGCAGACCCTTAGCCTGCTGTTCCCAGTGCCTCGCCTGAAAGTGCCACTATTCACGTTCCCTCAAGGGCGCTTCCCTGCCTCCAGCTGCAGTACGCTCTGTCCACTCCTGTGCCTTACTCTCCTAGCAGCCATATACAGTCAACAGCCCCTGTATACTTCACTGCCCACATGTCGTCAGAGTCCGAGGTGCGTATCTACCCGACAATAACCAGGCATGTTTGGGAAGCGGCACTTTAATGGGCTGCTGTGGTGCAAGTGCATACAGGGTGGGGCAACAATGTTCAACATTGTTCTCTCACATTAGTCCCTGTTCACGTTTAGAAACTCAGGGGCATATTATCAAGAAACGGCGTTAAAATTATCTCAGGTTTAGCGGCAGAAAACTGCTGCTAAAGCGGTGATAATGGGCTTGATAATATGCCCTTGAGAATTCCCATAGAAGCCCATGTTCTGGTGTCAACATGGGCTTCTATTGGAATTCTCTGCGGCATATTATCAAGCCCATTATCGCCGCTTTAGCTGCAGTTTTCTGCCGCTAAAGCGGCGATAATTTTAATGCCGTGCTTGATAATATGCCCCTCAGTACTGCACGGGAGTGGGATAATTCCATTGATATTTGGGTTTTTTTCCTGGAAAAAACATTTACCTTTCTAGTTGTTTGACACGGTCCCACTACAATGTGGTCTGTGTTTTTTACCTAACCCCCGTCACTAGTCCCTCTTCTCCGTCTATAGCCTTCAATCTGGCTTCGTGAATATTGGGTCTCTTCAGTGATGGATGCTTCTGGCTCTGTGTCCGTGAGTATTATTATTTGAATGCGCTGTATTTCAGCCAAAATCTGCTTTTAATTGTTTCTTCAATCATATTGTTTTAATCGGTGTCTTCTTTTTCCCTGGTCTTTTAACGCAAATCAAATTAATTTTTATTTGTAAGTATCTGATTAATCATTGGAAGTATAAGTCCACTGGTATTTGGTTTTCTTCCCTTAAAAAAAATTTACATTTCTATTTGTTCAACATGGTCCCATTACATTGTAGTCCCTCTTTTATGTCTATATCCTTCAATCTGGCTTTGATACTATTGGGCCTCTTCAGTGGAGATGCTCCCCGGCTCTGTGTCCGTGAGTATTGGGAGAAGGATCGTCACATTGAATTACTTATAAATAGCAAAAACATTTGTCGTTCTTCAGGCAGGTGCCTCACAGAGGTTTTTTTTTGCTGTATTTAAACGCCCATGGGGGATTATGTGAGGGTGAAGAAAAAAGGGCAATATTTCATCTTGAAAGAAAGCTCATTTGAAGTGCACAAAAAAAACAATTATGCCATCAAGATATCACCGCCAATATTTGAATACGCAGTATTTCAGACAAGTGTCTGTGCATGTTTAAGTTTTTTAAACAATATTTTAGATTTAGGGGTCTATTGTTAACCAAAGTTTTAGTCAGGGCGTCTTATGCAATCTCTTGCTCCCACAGAGCCACTGAGCTCCTAGCTAGACAGTATTAAAATAGTTTATAATGATTAATAGAGAATCAGTGGTACAGATAAAGAAACTTACTTTACTATTTAAATGTGAGGATTTCGGACCTGTTGGAATAGATGAAACACCAACATTTAAAATTTAGAGGCACACCCTGTTCTGCTTTGCTGTTGACTTTCTGCCAAAATGGTACCCAAATAGTTCTTCTCCTAGTTGTGCTTCATGGTCATAGCCTTGTGGTGTTTGGTGGCACTGGAATTCCATTTGGTGAGAGCAATGGCAATCATGTTCATGTCTGCAACGTGAAATACAAATGTTGGGCACTCCTTAGCTGGTGCCTCACGCTGCTCTTCTCCTCACTCTCTGTCCTTGTGCCTCACGCTGCTCTTCTCCTCACTTTCCATCCTTGTGCCTCAGGCTGCTCTTCCCCTCACTCTCCGTCCTTGTGCCTCATGCTGCTCTTCTCACTCTGTGTCCTTGTGCCTCATGCTGCTCTTCTCCTCACTCTCATTCTTTTTTTTTTAATTCTTTTTATTAACAATGCTTGTGAGACCATACAATACAAAATAGAGTATACATATCACATTGGGAGATATCACAGATGTTATCAGGAAAGTAATCATCAGGGAACCACAGGGACAATCAGCCATCCCCAATACTACGACGCCTCCATAAATGCACCTGTTTCTCTGTATTTCCACCAGGGCGCCCACACTTTCTTCCATTTTTTAGTACACCCCCTACTTTTGTATACAGTTTCTTCGGCCCTTTGACACCAGTCGAGGTCCTGCTTCCAGTCCACCCACTGCGGGGGTGCCTGCACCCCCCACCTCGTAGCAATATTTTGTTTTGCTACTCCCGCAGCCAGAGCCAACCATATTTCCACATACCTTGACCAATCAGTTTCTCCCTTAATCAACAATAAAAGCCACTTTGGCTCCATCGGGATCGTCCCCCCCCACCACCCTAGACATAGTGCCCGTGACCTTCGTCCAGAAGGGAATGATCTCCGGACACTCCCAAAGGATATGAAAGAAGGTGCCCTCCTGTTGACAACCCCTGACACAGGATGCTGACTGACTCCTTCCCCATGCATAAAGTTGTGTGCGAGGGTAATAGGTACGGTGAAGGATTTTGAACTGCACTGGCCTAAATCTCGAATGGATTGCAATCTCTCTAGGACCCTGCAGCGCATCCTGCCTGTCTTCATCGTCTAGACTCCCAAGGTCATTGGCCCAAGCTGCTCTAAGTTTGACCAAAGGATCAGGTATATTGTTTATTAATTTACGAGAAATAGTTGAAGTGGGTTTCTCTGCTATGGGGTCAAGCAACAATCGATCTTCCATCGGGGAGTACTCCGGGATGTATGTGTCACTCGGTATATGGGATCCTAAGGCATGTAGGAGTCGTATGTGATGATATGGCTGTGAGTGATGCAAGTTGTATTCCTTTTGGAGGTACTCAAATGAGCGGGGGCATTCCCTTTCGAGACGTCCCCTAGATAATCGATACCAATCAGCTGCCACCCATTGAACCCTGTCAGAGCGGTCACTTCTCGTTGCTGCTCCCCCTACCACAGTGGTGTCCTCCCAGTCAATGTGGCCGCCCAGCCTAGACGTTTATTAGCCTCTCTCCAACACTGTAGTACTACCTTGGTGTGCTCACTCCACTCCGCCTGCGGTCTCCGGGCATAAAGAAGAGGTTCACAATTTCCCCATGGCATAACCACTCTATCCACCCTATAGGCAGGTTCATTGCTATCAGTGTACACCCAGTCATTGATCACCTGTAGCTGGGAAGCCCAATAGTATAATTTAACATCTGGGAGTGCCAGCCCACCATCGTATACCCCCCTGTGTAAGTTGTGCATCGCTATCCTGGGGGACCCCCCGTCACACAGCAAGGTTCGCACCGCCTGTGAGATTCGCTTAAATACGCTGGTGGGGACCTGGTATGGTGTATTCTGTAGAACGTAGAGGAGTCTCTGCAGTGTAAGCAACTTAAACAGAGCCGCTCTACCCATGAGAGAAAGTGGAAGGGTACGCCAACGGCACTCAGACGAGCCAGCTGAGGCTCGAGATTCGTATAGAAAAACTCCTTCCTGTCCCGCGTAACATAGATTCCTAAGTATTTAAACCCCTCGGTAACCACCGGAGCCGAGCATCGAGACGGGATCCGAGGGGGAGAGCCCGACAGAGGAAAAATCACAGATTTCAACCAGTTGATGGTATAACCAGAGTAGCTGCCAAACAGCTCGAAAAGGTGTATCACTTGAGCTATCAAATAATATGGTCTTGCCAAGTATAAAATGATATCGTCGGCGTATAGGGATATACGCTCTTCCCACCCCTCCATTGCCGCCAGGCCCCAGAACGAGGGATCCCTCCTGATCCAGTGGGCCAGCGGTTCCAATGCGAGTGCAAAGAGGAGGGGGGACAGGGGGCATCCCTGCCTGGTTCCCCTTCGCAGGGGAAGGGGAACCAGTTGACCCACGCCCGGGCCGTCGGTTGTTCGTAGAGGAGCCGTACCCAACTGCAGAAGTTCGGTCCGAAACCCAACCTCTGAAGTACCATAAAGAGATATGGCCACTCGATGCTGTCGAAGGCCATTGAGGCGTCCAGCACCATCAAGGCCGTCTGCGTTTCCCCAACATCATCGGTCATGTATAGCACTCTGTATAGGTGCCGTAAGTTATGGCGGGTGCTTCTACGGGGCATCAACCCGGACTGGTCAACGTGTACTAACTCCGTAATAACCGACAGCACCCGCTCCGCCAGGACCTTGGTGAGGACCTTCGCATCCACATTGAGTAGAGATATTGGACGATACGAAGCGCACTGGTCCGCTGACTTTCCTGATTTGTGGATTACTACAATCATGGCCTCCCTCTGGTCAAGGGGGAGTCTCCCAGACTCGTGCGCCTCCTTAAGCATCCTAAGCAGGGGGGCTGTTACAATCGTGGCTTGTCTTTTGTAGACCTCAATTGGAAGCCCGTTTGGCCCAGCGGCTTTCCCCGACTGCAGGGAATTTAGAACATCGCCGAGCTCCTCCTCCGTAATGTCTGCCTCAAGCCAGTCACTAATTTCTTCCGAAAGCGTGGGAAGCGCGAAGTACCGTAGGAATTCTGCGCAGTCCCTTTCGGTTCTCGTGCATACTGGAGAGTACACCCGCTCATAATGCGCCGCAAAAGCCTCCGCTATATCCATGTTTGTCGAGCATAGCGAACCCGCCGCATCTCTTACCTCTGACACCCACAAGCGATCCCAATCCCGGCGTTCCAGCCATGCTAGTAATTTCAACGCCTTGTCTCCCACGTCATAAATCCGGTGTTGTGTGGCCAGCGCATAGGCTCGTGCCTCCCCCTCAGCCAGGGCCCTAAGGTCTTTTTGTTTCAGCTTCAGTTTGTGAGGAACCGTGAACTTGCAGTCAGCAAGAAGAATTATATAAGTGTTGACGAAAGGCATATACCCACACTACGAGTATCAAGTTAGCACCCCTTGTATCCACCCGTCTGTGATTCCTCAATCCCTGGAGATACGTAGGTATCAACTAGCAACCGCCAGTCGTGCGGTGTAAGAGTTAAATGTAGGACCTCCGGCCCCCGCCACCCAACTGCCATCATCACTCTGCACACCACCCCACATTTAGGGACCTGTAAAAGGGGCTCACTAGAGGCCAACCGTCAGGCCCATCAAGTTCAATCTGTCCCAGAGTCACTTAACTGTCCGCTGCTCAGGCCTCTGGCTACCAGTAGACCGCCCCTCTTCGAGCTCAGTGACCTCCTTGTTTTGGCTTGATGCCGGACGTTGCTGTCTTCCCTTTTGACCAACAGTTCGCCAACCTTCCACCCAGTCGCTGGCCTCTTCCGGCGCATCAAAAAAATACACTTTTCCTCCATCAATGATTTTGAGCCTGGCCGGAAAGAGCATCATATACTTCAGTCCCTGGTCTCTAAGGGCCTTCTTTACCCCATCGAAGGAGTGCCGCTGACACTGGACTCGAAGCGTGAAGTCTGGAAAGAAACGGATGGTAGCATTTTCAAGCTGGAGATCTCTGTGTACTTGTGCCACCTGCAGGATAGCGTCTCTATCTCTGAAATTCAGGATGCAGTCTATGATCGTGCGGGGGGAGCCCCAAGCCGGGGCTTGCCCCCCCAAGGCCCTGTCAGCCCGCTCAACTGAAAAAAGGTTCGATAGGCGTTTGGGCTTCAAATGGTTCCGCACCAGGTCCTCTATGAACCAGTCCATCGATGGCCCTTCCATCCCCTCCGGCAACCCCACCACCCGTATGTTGTTGCGCCGGGCTTCTTCCTTCCTGGTCCTCCAGCCGGGCGTAGATATATGCTTGGTTTTTCGTTAGGGTGGCAACTTGTTCTTCCAGCCTCTTGGTCTTGGACTGAAGGCCCCCAATTCCAGTTTCGGCCGTGGATACCTTTACGGACATTTTCCTGAAATCCACTCGTAGGAGGTTCACTTCTTCAGTCACAGAGTGTAATTTAGGCTCTAAGGTACCACGGAAATCCCTGATGGCCCTCATAATGTCTTTCAGGGAGGGGTCCGGGTCACTGTCTTCAGGGTCATCCTGCTGGCCACTACCCACCACCCTTTCGTCACGACCCATAGCAACAGTGTACTAGTCAATTTGATTAGTCTGACTATGGCCTCCTGACTTAGTTCGGCCCATGTCGGAGAATGGGTGATGTCACAACAGTTCTCTTGCAGCAGGAAGGGCCCTATCGGGGCTTGCATATGCTGTGTACTTGGCCCCGCGGGCTCTCCCCCAAGGCCACCAGTTTGCAGTTGGGACCAGATGTGTTGGTGTCACACTATGAGCTGCGACGTCCCCCACTTCGTGCCAGACTCAGGGCACCCCACGGCGGCCCAAGGAAGAGGCACGCGCAACCGTGGAACACCCCCCAGGAGGGCTTACCTCCGTATCCAGGTACAGGAATAAGTTTGGGCGGGCCGATGAATCACCGTGCCTGCGCCCAGTGCACTGGGCAAAGCAGCTGGGGCAGTTCTGTCTGTACTCCGCGTACCCCTCCCATGGCGGGGGTGCTCGCTCCACTCTCTTAGGACCCTGGTGCAGCGTAGGAGTCTGAGGCGCCCTCACAGTGTCTCTGGTTCAAGCCATTGACAATCACCACCTCTCTCTCTCCCGAGTCACCAATGGGGGAGGGGTCGCGCACCGGCACTGTCTCGCTCGTGGCTCCAGGCAGCGCGATGTCACAGGCTGGAGCCACTGCCACCAGTGGGATGTTTGCCCCCACCAAGATCCTGGTCCCTTCACCAGAAGAGACACAGGAGCAACAAGGTCTTCCCGCACCGCTGCAGCAAATGGCGGCCGCGATCCAGGCCACTCAATACCCGGGCTCCGGATCCTCAAGAGCGCCACTGGTGTCCTCTCCTCGGCCTTCTCGGCTCACGCGCTGCCCCAGGGGAGAGTCCGCAGTCAATAGGGAAAGGATCGGCAGTCACCTCTCACAGGTCTACGGCGGGCGCCATTTTGGTCTCTCTCTGTCGCAGACTGCCGCTCGCTATTTCCGTGCTTACGGCCCACCTCTACACGGCCGCCGCCTGCCGCCTCAGATCGCCGCCACACTCCGGTTTCATATGGTGGCCTGAGCCACTCATTAGGTGCACGGATTATGCTGGATATGTGGGTTCAATCACCAACTGCTAGCGCAGCTCGGTTAGAAGGCAACCATCTTCCGCGGCTGCAAGCCACACACCCCCTCACTCTCATTCTTTATGCCTCAAGCCGTGCTTTATCTTTAAGTATGGCAGCTGTACCTTTCTTTTGTTTTGCATGGCGTGGCTTGCCCACCTTTTTTTTATTGATTTTGAATAGACTTCAACATGTTCTCACTCAGCGCTACCCCAGCTACAGGAGTGCTGCGCTTTCTCGACTTGTCCTGAATTTTTTATTTCCCCCCTCATGCTTCGTGTTAGGAGCCGTATCCCTACCCTTCGAGCACACACACAGCATTTCCATTCCCCCAGACCCTCCTTTTCCGTTGGCATCGAGTGAGGCAACAAGAAGCCCACAGCATCACTCAGCACTACCTCAGCATCACCTCCGCATCAGCACACCACCACCTCAGCATCACTTGAGTATCATTCAGTGTCACCTGAGCATCACCTCCGCACTAGCACACAACCACCTCAGCATCACTCAGCAATACCTCAGTCTGCCCCCGTAATCTGGCATCTGTTGATTCTCCCCTAGTGTACGTCCGCTGCTCGTGTTGTACTTCAGGTTCTATTTCCTAACCTCCACTCTTCTGTTGTCTTCTTGGTTATATCTAAGGTAACAAAAATGCTTAGCACTTTTTTATTATGTGTTTTTAGCATGCTGTACACCACCACAATGCTCCTCAACATAGCTTAAACACATTGGCAAAGCCAATAGATCTGGCTAAACACTTATAAGGTCCCAAAGGCGAGCGATCTATTGGCTATGCCAATGCTTGTTATTTTTTTTTACCAACCCCGCTCCTGAAACAACGCAGAGGCTGTTCTCTTTGGCCACCTGGATGTTTTTGTTTTTTATCTGTCTTTTAGTTTTCTTTAGGTGCATTCGTTTGCACCTGGAAGCCCTGTGGGGTAACCATGCGCTTTATAAATCTAGAGACCGAGTAATAAAATGAATGCTGTCACTAAACATTTCCAAGCAAAAAACGGTTGCACCATTTCTCCCCGAGCTGGAAACACTAAGAGTTGCGCATAGTATAAAAGGGCATCGAGCGAGCTGAAGAGTTAATGAAACCTATGAAGACTAAAATGGGAGGCAGGACCCGCGGAAGATAAAAGAAGCAAATGAACAACTTGTATCGATGGAATGACTGTGGTTTGGGAGACAAGATCTTCACTAAGAAGATCCGGCCAGGGGTGAACAGGTTTGCAGCTGGCAACATACATGAACTCTGTTAATACTTGAACTGTGCCATTAACCGTTCGCTGCTTTTGTATCCCACACTTATGCAAGCATTGATTCAGAGCCATTCACTTTCACATTTCAATGCTGCCTCGGGCACGACAGGATTTCGGAAAAACCATTCCAAGGAGGTTAAGTGATATTTGTTTAGAATATTAACTGCTGTGCATTTGCATTGTTTACTGAGTAGGGGACTGTCACTGCGCAGTGTTGTGTGTGTGCGTTATCTGGGAAGGGGGCTGCAGTGCGTTGTATGTGAGTTGACATTTCCTTGCGTCACAGAAATGTATCTGCTTAGAATTGTCCTGGCATTTTCCAGGTGTCACATGGGGCTAGCAGTAAGAGGGCAGCTGATGTACTAGGGTTTCATGAATAATAAAGCGTGACTCCGGTAACTGCCGGATTAGGCACTTCATTCATGAGCTCAGCCAATGGGAGACACACCGGAGTGAATAACCCGCAGGGACATCCTGCCGAGCCAGGAATAGTTGTGGGCGAGGCCTTGGAACCCCGTGGTGCGTGCCAAAAACGAATGCTTCTTCTTTGCAATGCCCACTACTCCTTCTGGTCTTCCATTAGTGACTTTCCTTAGGTCAGTGCTGGGCAGTGGTGAGTGGTGAGTAACAGGAGCTTCACTACAAGTCGCGCATATCCAAAGTGGACACTGTGGGGCTTATTTACAAGCCCCTTGTGCCGCTGGTACCTCACGTTTTCCCATTTTAAAAGTGACGCACCGGCGGCGCAAGGGGCTTGTAAATAAGCCCCTGAGTGTTGAATGGGCGTCTGAATTACTCCATGCGTGCGAGCCACCTTTTAGTTAAAATATAATTTGGTAGTTTCATTGTTACCTTCCCAGGACAGTGATATTCGGCTGTTGAATGAGTTGGTCCATGGAACGACGGGTCGATTAGATTCAAAATCTTTATTTGGCTATTAAAAATAAAACAGCCATAAAATTACACATAATGGAGTACATTTAAAATTTTACACATTTTAAAATACCAGTTAGTTAAAACTGTTCATTTCTAGTTTATAGCACAATGCTTTTCCTTGCATTAATCGATTTCAGAATAAACAGAGCAGCATTATAGCATGTAAGTAGATCCTCTAGTCTTGAGTAACCAGAAATGTCATTGCAATTTTGTGGGACCTGATAATATCGGCAACAAACAGAGGATTAAATAAACACATCCAAAATTACGGTAACATTTACAGAATAATAGAATGTGCAGCGTGCTTTGTTTGCTCTTATTGTCACACGGACATGGTGTTGAATGGGGGGACGTGATAACATTTTAGGAAATGCGACAGAATAGTGTGCAATACCACATCTCATTCGCAGTAGAACGACGCGATGCTGTGCATAAGTCACGTATGGCAAATAGCTGTTAACTCCCTCTTCAGAGATAAAAGATTTATATAAAACCACGGTCGGTTTATTTAAATCCGGTTTTGCTCTGAGAGTCTGTCTTTATAGCAAGAAGGAATCTTTGATCTCTTTCTTTGTAATGATCAATATTTTTTCAGAATCTGACCATACAGACATATTAAACAAGTTCCCCAAAGTAACATTGATGTAAAACAACCAAGGAATTTTCAGAGCGCCATCCAAATTTAAACAGTCTAAAATAATTGATCTAGTAAAAGCCGTATCTTCCCGTCTCCAGACTGATGCTCATAATAACAGCGGCCCTGCCATCAATGTATCCCCCTAGAATTGCAAATCCACCTCGTGGTGTACGATGGTATTTGATACAGATGATGGTAAAAACAGTAGGCGTTTTAAAAAGCTATTTTCTTCCATTTGCAGGGCCATACTATTGGTGTAGCCCCAAAGACCCGCCCCATATATGGCAATATTTACTCCTTCAGCTTTATAAATAGTTACCATCTCCTTGATTGGTCGATTACCTAATTTAGCAGCAAATTTAAAAATCTCTTGGTTAATTACAATGTGTTGGGTCCATGAACCATTTCCTGAGAATAGGATACCAAGGTAGCAGAAGGAGTTAACTGTATATATTGGGGTTCTATCAATAAAAAAGGTTTTACAGGATTTCTGTTTGGCCCCACAGATCATGGTGAATGTTTTCAGTTTATTAATTACCATCCTCTTTTGTTTCCGGAAATCCGAAAAATCATCCATCAATCTTTGGAAGCCTACTGGGGTCCGTGCCAATAGTACTGAGTCGTCCGCATATAACAGTACGGGTATCGGACGACCGGCCACCCTCAGAGCATCAGCTTGAATTTTTTGTAAATAATTGTCACCCTCATTAATAAAAAGGGAGAATAAAATTAGTGCTAACACGCATCCTTGTCGTATACCCTGTTCTACTTTAAATGTGGGTGAGCATTCGGCCTGGGGACCAAAATGGACCTGACTAGTTAATTTTTCGTATAGGCGAGAGAGGAAGCCGATAATCGCCCTAGGGGCTCCCAGAGAGGTCAGAGTTTGCCAAAGTAAATTGTGGTCGAC
This sequence comes from Triturus cristatus, assembly GCF_964204655.1. Lineage (NCBI taxonomy): Eukaryota > Metazoa > Chordata > Amphibia > Caudata > Salamandridae > Triturus > Triturus cristatus. The sequence continues at coordinate 644,829,537 of NC_140585.1, forward strand.
TAAATCAAAAGCACTACTCATACCGGCAAAGCATATATATATATATATATATATATATTACCTACTGGCGGTTGCCAGTAGGTAGTTATAGTTAGGACCACGTTTCCATAGGAAAACCGCAACATTCTATTTTGAATAACTTTGGCGCCGGTCGACAAATCCTCGCGAAATTTTCAAAACTAATGGGGCGCTACGCTCCGCTCCTACCCTGAACGTCTCGGGGGGATTCGTCAAGCGGGGGCTGAGATAAAAGGGGGGTCCCAAAACGCGTTTTTCCCATGCATTTTTCCATAGGACCTTTAGACACAGCTACAGCCCGAACGGCTGAACAGAGTTCCTTGAAATTTGGCAGAGAGGTAGTCTACAGGTCAAGGAAGTGCCTTTTGTAGGTTTGGTGTAAATCTGTTCAGTAGATTCTGAGAAAATAGCCTTTAAATCAATATATATATCTGAGCCAGCTTACGGTGCGCTTACGGTGCGCTTACCGTACGCGTACGGTGACGTGCGCGAGCGCGATTCTGATTGGCTGTTAAATCTTAGTAAACATTCGAATCGGTCGAAACCAGGAAGCGGCGGCCGCCATTTTCTCTCTCGCACTCTGAGTGGGGCAGCATAAACAAAGACAAAAAACATCTAAAGGGGCAGTATATTCAGTTCTTAACCACCCAGCATTGATATAGGTGTCCCCAAACAACCCCCAAGGCCAAAAAAACAATTTTATTTTTTTTCGAAAAATCGCCGATTACGCTTACCGTACGCGTACGTTAAAAATTATTGAAAAAAAAAACCAATTATCCACACTCTCTCCACACCGTGTGCAAATGGCGCACCATTTGTGCATGGCATATACCTCTTAGGAAATGACTAAAGAAAACCTTTCACAACGAAGCGCATAATATGTCCCCCATGTGCGCACGGTGCGCGAAGCGCATCGTGCGTACATGGCCCATCCCGCGTAACGTGGGCACGCGGTGCTCGCAGCGCACCGCGTGACCACCGTGCGTGCACGGCACTAACTGCGTAAAGTGGGCGCGCGGTGCGCGAAGCGCACCACGTGCTCACTGTGCGCGCACGTTGCGCGAAGCGCACCGTGCGCGCACGGAACGAACTGCGTTAACTGGGCGCGCACGCCACGAACGGCGTAAAGTAACTTAGCATTTAAAAAAACGTACAAATTCACTGAAAAAACCATAGGTTTCACACACGTTATAGTTAGGAAATAGCATTTAAAAAACCTTGCAAATTCACTGAAAAAACCATAGGTTTCACACATGTTATAGTTAGCTGGACATTTTACTGATAAAAAACCAATGAAATTCCCCCGTTCTAGTTAGTGCAGGCAACTATAACTCACGCGACCGCAATCCTCTGCTGATGACATATGTGTCTTTATGAAAAAAAAATATTTGTAATATATGTATAGCTAAAATTTAATGGAAGAAGACATGGGCAAATAAGTGTCTAAATACAGTATTAGCATCAGCAGAGGATTGCGGTCGCGTGAGTTATAGTTGCCTGCACTAACTAGAACGGGGGAATTTCATTTGTTTTTTATCAGTAAAATGTCCAGCTAACTATAACATGTGTGAAACCTATGGTTTTTTCAGTGATATATATATATATATATATATATATATATATATATATATATATATATATATATATATATTAACTGAAAAAAAACATAGGTTTCAGAGACGTTATAGTTAGAAATTAGCATTTAAAAAAGCTTTGAAATTCACAGAAAAAACCATAGGTTTCAGGGGTGTTATAGTTAGCTGGCCATTTCACTCGTACAAAACCATAGAAATTCCTCTGTTAAAGTTAGTTCTGCTGACTATAACTCACGCGCCCGCAATACACTGCTGATGATGTCACATATTGCATCATTCATGACATGGTCAGTGACATCACTGATGACATCACTGATGACATCTCAAATGACATCACTGATGACATCACTGATGACATCATCCAGTGAATGTAGTTTAGTTTGCAATTTAAATATGTATTATATATATATATACCAATCTGTATTGAAGATTGAGTGGATATATAACTGTCTGGATGGAGGATTTAGTAGCTGTCTGACTGTCTGTTTAAGTGAGTAATTAAAAGTGTCTCACTTAATACATGGATTAGTAACTAAACTATGTGAATGTGTGCATCACTGTCTCTGTTGTTGTATAACATGCTGCATCAGTTGGTCACTAACTACATGAGTGTGTAATTAGTTAGTGATTAGTTGGGTGAGTATTTGTATGGGACACTGAGTTTGTGTGTGGTTGGATGGGGTGTGTGTAACTCTATGCATAGATGTGTGAATGGTTGATTGACCAGGTGTATAGGTTTAAGAGTGCATGTGGAAACAGTTGTTTTTAGTGACTGAGTGTATTTATTTGTGTGTTGGTGAGCGAATATATGTTTTAGTTGTACATCTTCAATAAAGTAAAAAAATAAAAGGCATTGTATGTGAGAGTTGATGTATATAAATAAGTATGTGTAAGAGTCAGTGATTGTGAGAGTAACTATATGAATGAGTATATAATTGTAATGGTGATTTTTTAACATATTAACTATGAGTTACTATGTGTTTGAATAAATGAGGTGTTGTTGGATAATTGTGTAAGTGTGATTAATTTTTTTCATTAGTGAATAGGATGACTGCATAACCGACTAAGATGACTGCTGATGTGTCAATGTCTATATATGTGTATAAGTGCATTTGATAGTGTTCTATTAATTAGTGACTGCATGTATACATGATTCTGTTGTTGAATGGGTAGTTGTGTGTGTAGAGTTAGGAATCAGTGAGTTGGTATGTAGTAACTGGTATTGGTGTGTCAGTGGTTTCAAATATGGTACTCTGTATTTTACAGTGAGTGATGAAAGGTTATGCTAGTGTATGATGTGGTGTATCAGATTGTCACGTGGATGATGTCATCAGTGATGTCATCAGTGATGTCATTTGAGATGTCATCAGTGATGTCACTGACCATGTCATGAATGATGCAATATGTGACATCATCAGCAGTGCATTGCGGGCGCGTGAGTTATAGTTAGCAGAACTAACTATAACGGAGGAATTTCTATGGTTTTGTACGAGTGAAATGGCCAGCTAACTATAACACCCCTAAAACCTATGTTTTTTTCTGTGAATTTCTAAGGTTTTTTAAATGCTAATTTCTAACTATAACGTCTCTGAAACCTATGGTTTTTTTCAGTGACTTTCAAAGGTTTTTTAAATGCAAATTTTAAGTGTGATAGTAGTTATACCTATTTTTTTACTGCTTTTCTACAGTTTTTTTATTTATAAATATTTTATTCATTAAATAACATTATATATCTTTCTGAAAATTGCACAAAAAAATAAAATAAAAAATTCAAACCGAATTATTGATTAATTTTTTGTTTACATTTTTTATTTTAATATATTTATATTATTTTCTTTTTTTTTAAAAAATCCACATTTTTTTCAGAGTCACGCACTCAAAGTGAACACACCATGGTGGGTGCACGGATTCTAGCCGCTATTTTAGAAAAGTCGTGAAGGATCCGCGTACGGTGTGCGACGGCTGCGTGTTTTTCAGTTACATCATATACATTTAATATTACGTGATGTACGCGATTGGTATGCGACCAGTCCGCGACTCCTGCTCCCGTGCATTTGCGACACATGCACATTACGGTACGAGATGCTTGCGCGGTGGCGGGTCTCGCATGACATCATATACGTGCTGGGGCGCGCTGGGTGTGCGACTCCCGCAAAAAAATGTTATGTTCCAAAATGATATGTATGTGTCTTTAATATACATATTAGGGCAAGAGATTATCTAAGATAGTCATAAAAATAACATATTTGTACTTATAAAAAACTTATTTTATTTTTAAATATATTTTCACGAAGTCGGGTGCGTGCATCGTGAGTGCAGAGAACCAGGTCAGCAGAGGTGCTGTAGAGCCAGAGAAACAAGGTCAGCAGAGCTGTTGTAGAGCCAGAGAACCAGGTCAGCAGAGCTGCTCTAGAACCAGAGACCCAGGTCAGCAGAGCTGCTCTAGAGCCAGAGACCCAGCTCAGCAGAGCTGCTCTAGAGGCCGAGAACCAGGTCAGCAGAGCTGCTTTAGAGGGAGAGAACCAGGTCAGCAGAATTGCTTTAGATCAAGAGAACCAGGTCAGCAGAGCTGCTCTAGAGCCAGAGAACCAGGTCAGCAGAGCTGCTTTAGAGCCATAGAACCAGGTCAGCAGAGCTGCTTTAGAGCCATAGAACCAGGTCAGCAGAGCTGCTCTAAAGGCAGAGAACCAGGTCAGCAGAACTGATTTAGAGCCAGAGACCCAGGTCAGCAGAGCTGCTCTAGAGTCAGAGAACCAGGTCAGCAGAGCTGCTTTAGAGCCACAGAACCAGGTCAGCAGAGCTGCTTTAGAGCCAGAGAACCAGGTCAGCAGGGCTGCTCTAGAGGCAGCGAACCAGGTCAGCATAGCTGCTCTAGAGCCAGAGAACCAGGTCAGCAGAGCTGCTTTAGAGCCATAGAACCAGGTCAGCAGAGCTGCTCTAGAGGCAGAGAACCAGGTCAACAGAGCTGATTTAGAGGGAGAGAACCAGGTCAGCAGAGCTGCTTTAGAGCCAGAGAACCAGGTCAGCAGAGCTGCTCTAGAGCCAGAGAACCAGGTCAGCAGAGCTGCTGTAGAGCCAGAGAAACCAGGTCAGCAGAGCTGCTTTAGAGGGAGAGAACCAGGTCAGCAGAATTGCTTTAGACCCAGAGAACCAGGTCAGCAGAGCTGCTCTAGAGCCAGAGAACCAGGTCAGCAGAGCTGCTTTTGAGCCATAGAACCAGGTCAGCAGAGCTGCTCTAAAGGCAGAGAACCAGGGCAGCAGAACTGCTTTAGAGACAGAGAACCAGGTCAGCGGAGCTCTTTACAGGGGGAGAACCAGGTCAGCAGAGCTGCTCTAGAGCCAGAGAACCAGGTCAGCAGAGCTGCTCTAGAGCCAGAGAACCAGGTCAGCAGAGCTGCTTTAGAGCCATAGAACCAGGTCAGTAGAGCTGCTTTAGAGCCAGAGAACCAGGCCAGCAGAGCTGCTCTAGAGCCTAAGAACGAGGTCAGCAGGGCTGCTCTAGAGCCAGAGAACCAGGTCAGCAGAGCTGCTGTAGAGCCAGAGAAACCAGGTCAGTAGAGCTGCTTTAGAGCGAGAGAACCAGGTCAGCAGAACTGCTTTAGAGGGAGAAAACCAGGTCAGCAGAGCTGCATTAGAGCCAAGGGACCAGGTCAGCAGAGCTGCTCTAGAGCCAGAGAACCAGGTCAGCAGAGCTGCTGTAGAGCCAGAGAAACCAGGTCAGCAGAGCTGCTTTAGAGGGAGAGAACCAGGCCAGCAGAGCTGCTTTAGAGCCAGAGAGAGAACCAGGTCAGCAGAGCTGCTTTAGAGCCTGAGAACCAGGTCAGCAGAACTGCTCTAGAGCTAGAGAACCAAGTCAGCAGAGCTGCTTTAGAGCCAGAGAACCAGGTCAGCAGAGCTGCTTTAGAGCCAGAGAACCAGGTCAGCAGAGCTGCTGTAGAGCCAGAGAAACTAGGTCAGCAGAGCTGCTTTAGAGGGAGAGAACCAGGTCAGCAGAGCTGCTTTAGAGCCTGAGAACCAGGTCAGCAGAACTGCTCTAGAGCCAGAGGACCAAGTCAGCAGAGCTGCTTTAGAGCCAGAGAACCAGGTCAGCAGAGCTGCTTTAGAGCCAGAGAACCAGGTCAGCAGAGCTGCTCTAGAGCCTAAGCACTAGGTCAACAGAGCTGCTCTAGAGCCAGAGAACCAGGTCAGCAGAGCTTCTGTAGAGCCAGAGAAACCAGGTCAGCAGAGCTGCTTTAGAGGAGAGAACCAGGCCAGCAGAGCTCCTTTAGAGCCAGAGAACCAGGTCAGTAGAGCTGCTTTAGAGACTGAGAACCAGGTCAGCAGAACTCCTCTAGAGCCAGAGAACCAAGTCAGCAGAGCTGCTTTAGAGCCAGAGAACCAGGTCAGCAGAGCTGCTTTAGAGCCAGAGAACCAGGTCAGCAGAGCTGTTCTAGAGCCCAAGAACCAGGTCAGCAGAGCTGCTCTAGAGCCAGAGAACCAGGTCAGCAGAGCTGCTGTAGAGCCAGAGAAACCGGGTCAGTAGAGCTGCTTTAGAGGGAGAGAACCAGGTCAGCAGAGCTGCTCTAGAGGGAGAGAACCAGGTCAGCAGAGCTGCTCTAGAGCCAGAGAACCATGTCAGCAGAACTGCTTTTGAGCCATAGAACTGGGCCAGCAGAGCTGTTGTAGAGCCAGAGAACCAGATCAGCAGAGCTACTCTGTAGCCTAAGAACTAGGTCAGCAGAGCTGCTCTAGAGTCAGAGAACCAGGTCAGCAGACCAGCTGTAGAGCCAAAGAAACCAGGTGAGCAGAGCTGCTTTAGAGGGAGAGAACCAGGTCAGCAGAGCTGCTTTAGAGCCAGAGAACCAGGTCAGCAGAGCTGCTCTAGCTGACACTGACTGACTGACACTGACTGACTGACACTGATTGACTGACACTGACTGGCTGACACTGACTGACACTGATTGACTGACACTGACTGACACTGACTGACTGACACTGACTGACTGATGCTGACTGACTGACACTGACTGACTACTCTCTACTACTCTACTACTCACTCTCTACTACTCTCTACTATCTCACTCTCTCTCTACTACTCATTCTCTACTACTCTCTACTACTCACTCTCTACTACTCTACTACTCTCTACTACTCACTCTCTACTATTCACTCTCTACTACTCTCTACTACTCTTTCTCTACGACTCACTCTCTACTACTCACTCGCTACTACTCTCTACTACTCACTCTCTACTACTTTCTACTACTACTCTCTACTACTCACTCTCTACTACTCTCTACTACTCACTCTACTACTCTCTACTACACTCTGCCACTCACTCTCTACTACTCTACTGCTCACTCTCTACTACTCTCTCTCTACTACTCACTCTCTACTACTCACTCTACTACTCACTCTACTACTCACTCTCTACTGCTCACTCTCTACTACTGGCTCTCTACTACTCTCTCTCTCTACTACTCACTCTCTACTACTCACTCTACTACTCTCTACTACTCACTCTCTACTACTCACTCTCTACTATTCACTCTCTACTACTCACTCTCTAATACTCACACTCTACTACTCACTCTCTACTACTCGCTCTCTACTACTCTCTACTACTCACTCTCCACTACTCACTCTCTACTACTCACTCTCTACTACTCACTCTCTACTATTCACTCTCTACTACTCACTCTCTATTACTCACTCTCTACTACTCTCAACTACTCGCTCTCTACTACTCTCTACTACTCACTCTCCACTACTCACTATCTACTACTCACTCTCTACTACTCTCTACAGCTCACTCTCTACTACTCACTCTCTACTACTCTCTCTACTACTCACTCTACTACTTACTCTCTACTACTCACTCTCTACTACTCACTCTCTACTACTCTCTACTGCTCACTCTCCACTACTCACTCTCTACTACTCGCTCTCAACTACTCTCTACTACTCACTCTATTACTCACTCTCTACTACTCTACTACTCTCTACTACTCTCTCTACTTCTCACTCTCTACTACTCTCTCTACTACTCACTCTCTGCTACTCTCTACTACTTGCTTTCTACTACTTGTTCTCTACTACTCGCTCTCTACTACTCTCCACTACTCACTCTACTACTCACTCTCTTCTACTCTCTGCTACTCACTCTACTACTCACTCGCTACTACTCTCTACTGCTCACTCTCTACTTCTCTCTACTACTCACTTTCTACTACTCACTCTCTGCTACTCTCACTCTACTACTCACTCTACTACTCACTCTCTACTACTCACTCTCTACTACTCTCTACTACTCACTCTCTACTACTCTCTCTCTACTACTCTCTCCTACTCACTCTACTACTCACTCTACTACTCTCTACTACTCTCTCTCTACTACTCACTCTCTACCACTCTCTACTACTCTCTGCCACTCACTCTACTACTCACTCTCTACTACTCTCTACTACTCACTCTCTACTACTCTCTACTACTCACTCTACTACTCACTCTCTACTACTCACTCTCTACTACTCACTCTCTACTACTCACTCTACTACTCACTCTCTGCTCTCTATTACTCACTCTCTACTCTCTACCTCTCTACCTCACTCTACCCCTCTCTCTACTACTCTCTACCTCTCTACCTCTACATCTCTCCCTCTACCTCTCTACCTGTACACCTCTACCTCTCTACCTCTCTCTACCTCTTTCTACACGCACACATATGCACATATATAAATGCATATATATGCATATGCATTTATATATGTATGTATATATATATACACATACATATATAAACATATATATAATCTGCATATCTATATAAATACAAATATAAATGCATGCATACATATACATTTACATATATGCATACATATGCATGTTATGTACATGAAAGTTTGAAGAACACTAATAAAAGCAAAGCTAAAAAGCCACCTAATAACAAGCAGAATTGCTTTAACTTAAACGAGGGCGAGACCTATTGCATTTTCAATGCTTGTTTACTTTGGTTCCATCAAGAAGGCATTCAGATTTATCACACATTTGCCATAAATTCTGTATGGTAGCACTCTAGTTGCTCATTAGATCACTGTAGTAAAGCTACTGCTCACCAGGGAAGTCTGCTGCTGGTATTCAAAGTGCATGTTTCAGTCTGCATGTCAGAATTTTTTAATGAACTAGAAGAGGATTTGAGAAGTCAAAATGTGTCCTAATCTTTCTTTCTGCAGCATTAATCATAATTTCTATGGCAAAATAAACCCCCTCATTTTGTTCCTTTGCAAATTAAATGTTTTAAGTGTTACCACTTTATTCCAATATAGATGGCTTCAGGTGTACCATACTTTTGTCATAAGTAAGACTGTTAGCGCTCTAGTTGTTCTTTAGAACACTCTTGGACATTCTGTCATTGGGCTATACTTGGGCTACATCTGGGTGATATTTGTGCTACATTTGGGCTCTTTTGTCTCTGGTGGCCATCTTGGGAGACTTATTTGTTATGAAGTTTCCTAATTTCCTCATTTACTACAGTCTCCTCAGTAGGAATACTTTCAGTTTTTTACTTTGATTCCATCAAGAAGGCATTCAGATGTGTCACACATTTGCCATAAATTCAGAATGTTAGCACTCTAGTTGCTCATTAGATCACTGTAGTAAAGCTACTGCTCACCAGGGAAGTCTGCTGCTGGTATTGAAAGTGCATGTTTCAGTCTGCTTGTCAGAATTTTTTAATGAAATAGAAGAGGATTTGAGAAGTCACTCAAAATATGCCCTAAATTTTCTTTCTGCAGCACTAATCATGGCAAAATTAACCCCCTCATTTTGTTCCTTTTTAAATTAAATGTTTTAAGAGTTACCACTTTATTCCAATCAAGATGGCTTCAGGTGTGCCATACGTTTGTCATAAGTAGGACTGTTAGCGCTCTAGTTGTTCTTGCGCATGTCCTGCTACATTCCAACTACAACATCACAGTGCCGTTTGGAGGTGGTGCATGCCAGTTTACAACATCAACTGCTGCGGCGCTTGTAGTAGGCCACACCAGAACACAGAGACACACTTACCGCACTTCCTGTACACAGACATGTCCAAGACACCCCGTTCCCCTTGCCGGATAGGCACACCCCTGCACTGACCTGTGAACCCCAGACCAGCACACGCCAGTTGTGCATGCAGGAGGATGCGTGCGTAGCTACACATCCAGGCTCACTGCCAACACTGAGGTGACAGCACACTGTGATGTTGCAGGGCTCGTGCCTATCATGCTAAGACAATGACCACAGGGACACACTTACTAAGATGTGGGTTTGGGGGGCATTGGCGGTCCTGGAGTTGTTGAGATGAGTCTTCTGGCCCTCATGGGTATCCCTGTATCATGCTCATTGACTCTATGGTACCTGTGGGTGTTCTGGTGTGGCTCTTGGCTGTATTCCCTTTCATGGTGCAGGTAGTTGTCCTGCTCAACACCAGCAGAAAGCAGGTGTAAAATCCCTGGTGCTAACGTGTCTTATCGCCGGAATTTGTTTCGCATTGCAATTGGTGTGAAAGTTGTGATGTAATTTTTTTCGTGTGCAGAACAATATACAAACTGAGCAGTGTATCTCATCAAGATCCAGCACCTGACGCACTATTCCCAATCAATATAAATACAATGAGATTTCTTAATAGATTTTGTGTGTACACTGTAAGTGCAGCCAATACCTCAGTGAAATTCAATACAGGATTTTAGTATTTAGAATAAATCGGAAAGGTGCACCTCGTGTCTTTTTGCACGGGAACGGCTACTCTCCATTTCATTATCAGCACTTTAACGGAAGTAAAGTTGAGATAAATCTAACACACTGTTCAGAAGTTGGTGCAAACTGCAGATATCACCAGTATTCCAGCGATAAGTGCCCCAAAATTTAACACCATGGTGGACTCCATCAAATAACAGTAATAAGAACAAGAAAGAGTCACACAGCAGTTAAGAGAACAACCAAAAACGTTATTAATTTTTTTTTCAATCTTTATTTTTTATAATAATAAATATATAAACGAAAAACTATTTTCAAACTTTATTTTTTTATTAAAGTATATATGAACAATAAACTAATAAACAAAATGTAACAACAATAATAAAAAACAACAAGGCGGAACACTACTGTGGGGACAATGGATGTCGACGACAGACCTGGAAAATAAGAAAGATTGTTAAAAAAAAACCAACATGGTATTCTCAACAAAATACCACAAGAAACAAATCACAGATATATAAAATGCACACAGCTAACAACATTTTATAAGTTTAACTTACAAAAACTGTAAATGTTGCCACTTTAAAATATTTACCGAATCTGAAGAAAATGTTTTGCAGAAGGCACCACGCCAACAACGTTTTTCTTAAGTGGTGAGGAAATGTTTTACTTTTCCAAGGAGCAAACAAAGACCAACGCCACCTTCATCACTCGCAAGATTTGCCAAAGAGTTCTGTTACGAGGAGATCCTAACAAAAAATACTCGTGCGGCACAGCAAGTATGATGAAACACCTAAGGACCCTTCATCCAAACAATCTTGCACGACAAGAGTGCAAACAGATGAGAAACACTCCTGTTCTCTATCTGTAAAAAAGAATCACAAATAAAGTGTAGATTCCGATCCGGTAAAAAAAAATACCGTACGACTCGCATCAGTATTTTTTTACGTACGAGTCGCACAAGTACCGTACAAACTGGCAGGTACGATTGGGACGTGAAAAATAACTACGAATAGTGTTGGGAAAAGTCTACGAACGTGCGTCGGAAAGTGACCACGTCCGAATATCGTCTGGAAACGTGTACGAAAGTGATCCGGACAGTTCCACTTACAAATCGTAAAACAAAAGTCCGAGCGCGCAAGTACGATCCCGACCGCCCGTCCGAAAACCCAATCGCACGGAAAAAGGCCCGTACGGAGCCAACGCTGAAGCACACAAGTACACGGGTAAACTCATGCCCGTGTACGAGCCGCACAGCCCCCCCCAATACGTCTGCACTGTACACCACCCTGTCCGCACTGTACCCCCAGCCCCCCCACCGCATTAACTTGCCGCACACCAACACCGAACCCCAGCACCCTCACACACCATCGCGAATGTATGGCTCCTACCTACGCGAAAATTACACATACAGAACCAGGACAGTGGAAAACAGCACAAGGAGGTCCAAAGCGACTCGCACAAACACACAAAACACGTTCATACTAAAAAACACAACTCAATGACTGACCTGCCACATCCAAACTGGCCAACAGAGGCCCCAAACACAACCACCTCTTATAACACACCCACCAAAATTCAAACACAGCCACACCCAAAAATGGACCAATAAAAAGGGCCCACACACACAAACCATGAGCCCTTGCAACAGACCTACTGCGGACAGAGCTCACACACAAACCACCCCACAGAACTCATACCTTTGCTACCCCGCCACTCACACACCTTCACACAACCTCCCCCACAAACATCCCCCCTTCAAAGTCACACACACACACATTCACACCCACTCACCCACAACCGCCCACACCCCACACCATGCCCACAGACAAGAATCCAAAGTTCACTACGGCGGAGCTGGAGCTCCTCGTCGATGAAGTCATCAGAGTCGAGCCACAGCTGTTTGGAACAATGGTCAGACAGACCAGCATAGCCGAAAAATCTGCCATGTGGCAGAGGATCGTCGACAAGGTGAATGCTGTTGCGCCCGTTCGAAGGAGCAGGCATGAATGCCAAGCCAGGTGGTACGATCTGCGCAGGGCGGTCAAGAGGAAGATGAATGAAGAACATGCCCAGACCAACATCACTGGAGGTGGGCCGCCCCGCAGACGCGTACAGTACCATCCCTGGGAGGAGAAGGTGATGGCCATGCTACCGCCGGTGGGACTACACGGAGTGGACGGAGTCGCAGAGCCTGGTGAGTACACAAACAACCCATGTAACTTGGGGGAATGGCATCCACACCCCAACCACCAGAGGCGCAACTATAGCAAAATTTCGGGGGAGGCTAAGAAAAATTGCCGTGGGGGATGAATCTTGTAAGCCATAGGCAGAGTGGAGCTGCAGGGGCTGTCAAAGGGGTGAAACAACCGCGAGGCCTCATTAACACGCAAATGGCCTCTTAAAGACCTGTGAAGTGTTCGGGTGCGGCTGTGAGTGCACCGGGAAGCTGTCTCATCCCGAGCTGCCACACACGACGGGGGTGGGGCTGAAGCCCTGTGAGTCCAATGGGTGTTGCGCGCCTGCCAACCACAACAAATGCACGCACCCACCCCCAAGCACTCACCGCACACAACCACACTCAATAACCATGGCCATGCCACGAACGTCACCATTCACCCTTCACAAATCAAGGCAAGGCCATGTCCAAGGCCACAACAACCACAAACACAAGACAGGATGTCCGGGAGGCTGGGAGGGTGGGCCCCACACAACACATCGTGAAAATGAGATGCAGACACCAATGTCCCAGCCCATATGGCATAGGGACATACCCATGCACAATGCACAGGGACTGGCAAACTACTAACAAGGTCGCTGACACTGGGCCCTGCTGTATGCAGCACAAGGCCCTCCTGGGACCACTGTACACTCAAACACCAAATCCACAAGCACAGGCATCCAGCACAGGAACCCACACACACTGTCATGCCAGCACACACCATGAGGACACACACACATCACCTGGGAGACCCAATGACGACTCACACAACACACCACAGCACGCCAGGTCACCCCCCCCACAAGCACACCCCCCCGGGGCAGGCAACGGATACACCCACTCCCACAATGGACATGTGACACAACAAGACCAATCCGGAGCCAAGTAAGCATCAGAGCCAGGCGGGCAACTACAGCCAACTTCCGGGGGGGGGCAGTAAAAGATTGGGGGGGGGGCAAATCAACCAGCCCTAAGCAGAGTGGCTGTAAGAATGGATGAAAACACAACAAAAGCCGAATTTACGAGTAAATGGTCTACCATACACCTGTGAAGTGCTCGGGTCCGGATGCAATTAGATGGACGCCAGCCCGCGAGGCTGTCTCAGCCGGGCTGACACACATGACGGGGGGGGGCAGAAGCCCGGTTAGCCCAATGGGTGATGCGTGCCTGATCAGAGCCAACTATCTACAGGCCACACACTCAGGAGAACATCCCAATCTGTCCCCCGCAACATACCCATCCCCAAGTGGACACTGAGAGGAATGCCAGGGACATCCAAATACCTGGGGGAACTGTGTCAACTTGAATATGTATGAAACATGGATGTGGCATGAAACAGCATTAACATGGTCCCTCTCTCACACACAGGGCGACGTCGACGATCTCCCCCCAACACTGGGGGGGAAGATTCACAGTCCCAGGCACCGCGTGACGACGATCCCACCGGCAGCGACGACTCTCACCACTCCGTGGATGACCCCGACCAACCTGGCCCCTCTGGTGTACAAGCACCTGCAGCACCTGCGTCAGGTACATCTGTGCCAACCCCCACCCCCATTCCCGCCACATCCCAGGACACACCCAGGATCCCTGCTCGCACTGAACAACACAGCCAGTCTGACCAGGAGGGACAACGTTCTGCGGGCACCCAGGAGGAGGCAGACAACCCTGCCGATGCCATCCCTCAGGGGTCCCGTAGACCCGATGTGCCCACAACGACAGGCCAGGCTCGTGTGGGCAGGGGTGGTGGGAGTGGAGGCAGGTGGAGGCGCGAACCTGACCAGCCAGCTCAGGACCCCGGTATGGCCCACCTACGCAACATCCTGGACTCATACCGGCGTGACACCAGAGGCATCGACCAGGTCGTGGTCATACTTTCCGGGATGCAGGGGACCCTCGATGAGATCAAGAACCTGCAGGTCGAGCATCATGCCAGTCACCAACAACAACAAGGACGGATGGAGGCAAGACTGGCTGAGCTCCTGGCGGTGCACAGGGACGTGAGCCAATCACTCCGTCAGATCACCCAAAGTCTGGCAAACCCTCCCTGTGCCCCTCTGGTGTAGACCAGCACCAGACACAGGGAGGGAGGAGGAGGAGGATTCATCTGACGGAGCGTCCCTAGCATCGTCAAGGCCTGCATCTGAGGGTCCCCGGAGGAAAGTGGGTCGTCCACGTAAAAGACCGTGAGAGTCAGCGGACCATCCCCATCTCCCAGGTCACCTGGCCTGGCACCTGGCCCTCGGGCGCAACAGCAGCACCTCACCCAATGACATTCTCTGCCACATGGACTTGCTGGTCCCAGTCTGACCAATGATGACCAACACTGTGGTCTGGACTCTGATGACTTCCAATGCCAAGGATACCATCTCCCCCAGTGAACTTTGGATTCTATTCCCCCGGTAGTGCACCTTAGCACATCTACCAAAAGACGCACCCCACCAAAAATAAAGTCACATTGTTCTGCACATGAGATGTTGCTGTCATTTAGCATTATTCTACGACATATGTGTGTGGAAATGTCTAACTATGCCTGAGTGTTGAACCAACTCCAGCCATCCATCCCCTGGGAACAGAGTCTGGTATAGGACACACATGGGTCACAAGTATCAGTCAATGTAGGCATGGAGCACAACACTCACCTGTGATGGCCTCTGGCTGCTGAGGGGGGGCTTGCTAAACTGTACGGACAGACCTATTTGGGAGATCATCATCAAGGCGTAGAGGTCATGGCCCATGTGGAGGTACCCGGGGTGGGAGTCACAGGGATTTGTGGCCAGGTGGAGAACTATGTCCTGTATGCTGGAGTACGGTGGATGAGAAGAACAGGGGCCAGGGAAAGGTTGGATGCACGGAGATGGACCAACGGGATCTAGGATGACAGACGTACAATGTTGGTGTGGGGTCGGGTTTGTGGACTGCCTCCTGAGTGTGGGTGGGGTGTGCGGAGGACATCCTGCAGCAGACAGTGATCCATTGCAGCCAGCTATGGTGGACGGTGAGGTGGCTGGGGCGCAGGGTGTAGAAGCTGAGGTGTGCAGATGCCCCCTGGAAGTGGACCAGTGTCCTTGGAGTGTGGATGTACTTGCTCCGTAGAGGGCAGGGCAGTATATGAGATGGATGTCGTCATGGACCTGGGGGATGGTCTGTCGTAACTTGGAGTGGATCTATCTGTGGATCATGTGCATGATGCAGAGTGCGTTGCAGCATGGGGTACAGATGCTGTGGACTAGCATGGCAAATGTGAGCGAGCAAAACATGATGCACAACATCTTGTGAGTGTGGCCACTGTGTGCCTGTGCAGGGCCTGCAGCAGCAGGCGCCATCTCGCTGCCAAATGGCCCATCTTGCACACAAACACTAGGATGCCAGAAGGACAACTGCAACAGGCGCGTGTGTAAAGTGAGGAGTGTCCAGTGTCACATGGCACACCCAGAGACAATGCATGCCCAATCCCCAAAGAACCATTACACAGGATCAGGAAACTGAAGGTCGACCTGCGCACTGGAGACACACCCTCAGCAACTGGTGATGGCCCATTGTGTGGTTGACCTAGCTAAAAAACATACACGACCATGTACTACATGCCCAATAGGGAGCCAAATCCATGAGCAACTACATGCATGTCGCTAAACTACACAAGGACTCCTATGCATTATCTACAGCAAGTATGCCATAGATGCCGCATGCCAAGTGGCAAGAGACCAGCATTGACAGAGACGAGGCACCTTGGAGTATGACGAACACCTTTATTACTCAGCCTCACTCTAATGGAGTTGCATCCATTGGAACAGAATCACAGGTCATTCGGCTGAACATGTGTGACCCACACTGGACACCCCCTGCAACACACAGATGTGGTAAATCCTACTGAGCTGGCACACAAGTGAAGGGGTTGACCTCACAACCCTTGCTGCACACGGCGAGTCTACAATTCCACATTGAGCCTCATATGGGGATGTCCCACACCATGTCCAGCATGACCATCCCGTATGTTCCTGAGGGACGTTAGACACACATTGATGCCTTCATCAGAATCCACAATCCATGACAGATGACTGTCAGGAAGGTTGACTATCAATTAATGGGAGCCATGCAACACGTCACGTGGCCCATGGTGAGTCGACATGTATGCATGGTAACACAACATGCACAGGAGCAGTACCCACATATCACAAACTCGTACCACCCACAAAAGGCCTTGCTGCACTCCTTACCAAAAAAGACTTCTCACCATCTCTGTGCATGTAACTCTGATCCAGCACACGTTGGAAAAATCATGAGGAATAGCAGGAGTGCAATGATGACATGAGCAGACGACAGCCGCAGGAACCTGGGGAGGACAGACACACAACAAGTCAGCGAGGAGCTAGTAATCCGCACACATGTACATGCACCCTACAGGATTGATGTTGTCATCATGGGAATAATGATTTTTGTGTTCCTGCACAAATATGGGGAATGACATTTGCACTTGTATGACACATCAGAACACACCTCCAAGTCACTTGGCACACAGTCAGCTCGACACACACATTGCAACACATGCCACACAAGGCACTAGGCGTGCACACTCAGACACCGGAACTCACCATTATGAGAAGAAGTTGCAGATCAGCTGACTCCGGATGTCCTCATCCTCATCCTCACTTGCCCCGTGCCCAAGCCCTTCATCCTCCACGGGTGGATGATCTTGCTCATCAGGATCCAGGATGAGTGGCACGGCCTTCTCCACTGCCATGTTGAGCAGCATGCAGCACACAAGGAAGATTTTGCAGACCTTCACCGGGGCATATGGGAGGGCGCCGCCGGTCTTGTGGAGGCACCTGAATCTGCTCTTCAGGAGTCCAAACGTCCTCTCAATCACGCGCCTCGTCTGCCCATGGGTGTCGTTGTACCGGTGTTCTGCGGCTGTTCTGGGGTTGCGGAGAGGCTTCATCAGCCATGGCATGTTGGGATAGCCAGCGTCCCCTACATGGAAACATCATGGACAGAAGTGGGTCAGGAGAAGCAGTAAGACATGAAGAAACGGCTAAATACAGGACTAACAGATCATACCCACCAACAAGACATGCACGTTCATTGCGCAGCTGCAGCATCATTTCAGGCACCCTGCTATGCCTCATGATGTAGGCATCGTGTGCTGATCCTGGAAAACGTGAACAGACATAGGATATCATCATGTTGGCAAGACATACCACAAGGGCATTGATGGAGTGGTAATGCTTGCGGTTACGGATGGCTAGCTCCTGTGCGTGTGGTGGCACCAAAGCCACATGTGTCCCATCAATGGCCCCAATGACATGGGGCATAGAACTCACCCTTGACACCTGTCAACTGCTCACGAGTTGGAAAGGCAATGAATTCATCAAGGTGCACCAACATGGCCTCTAACACATCATGCAGGACACGGCTGAACATGGTCTGGGACATGCCACCTACATCAGCTATAGTCAATTGAAACGTACCGGTGGCAAAGAAATGTAGGGCTGCCATCACCTTCATCTTGGGTGTCAGTGCAGTAGGATACCTGTGTAGCGGTTGGAGGTGTGGCTCGAGCCTTGTGGTCAAGTCGTCAATCAACGGTTGGATGAAGCGGTAGCGGCGTATACAGTCACGTTCCCTCATGGCAGCCAAGTCTGGCATTGGTCGGGGGAGAGGCGGTGTCCTGCAGAAATTTGGAAGGAATAACGAAGATTGAGTACAGCAATACACCACTGTCAATGAAATGAGCACATGTTCAACAGCTAATACACATATGCTACATACAGAGTCTGTACTGTGCAATGCATCCAGGACACGTATGCCAGCCAGGTAACACCCCTAACAACAGTCAGCTACACACGTGGGTGCGCAAGGTCAACTTGACATGACATGGAACTAGCTGTGGGCCAGTGTAAGTGAAGAGGCTGACGCATAACAGGAGTGACAGACATCCACATATGTGCATAAGAAGGATGTATTATCACACAGACCGGTTGCGGGACACTAGAGGCACAGGTCGCATGTCCTTGAAACAGGACAGTCCACACACCTTGGCAGGAAGGGGGACATGTCAGGTATGATGATACATACATTGAGACTACGCAGAATAGTCCTTGTCTCGCAAGTGCATGTGCGATGTACACATACACCCGTTACGTCTGATTCCACATGTGGCCTGGTGTGCGTAATAGTGTGCCATGCCCATCGACACGCACACACATGTTGGATGCAGCAAATGCAGATGCATGTCACGGAACTCACACAGCTAGCTCATGCGATCACATGACACTCACATGACATAGTCACAATGTGCAACACCGGTAGTAACATTTGAGGTGTCATTAACCGTGTCCCTGGCATCGGTGGACAGTTGCGGGTGTAGGTGACCGTGCCATGCCAGTGATGCAGTGCTCGACTGTCCCCAGTGAGTAGCTCCTCTGTATCGATTTAGGACAAGTAAATTTCTGTTGTGTCATGCTCCCCATTGTTTCCCAGTGGCATGGTGGGTAAACCAACTGTGTGGTGCAGGGCCTACTTATGTTTGTAGTTTTGTAGATGTCACTCATGTTGGCGTTAATGCTATGCGCTGTGTCCTATGTAGATTGGACTCATGTGTCATGTGTATACAGGTGTCTGGTCATTTCCTGTCTCTTCACCTTGGCCACAGCATCGTCGGGGGAAACAGAGGGAGACAATGGCACGGACGTGGGGGAGGTAGCCAGCACCGGGGCCACCAGTGCTGGGGAGTCTGGGGCAGCATGTGGCACGGAGGCCGAGGGGAGTCAGGCGGAGGACCTGTCCAGTCCCAACACCGACTATGACGCTGACCGGTCCGAGGCTGAGCCCCCAGAGGGGGCGGAGGCTGCCCCCAGTGCTGAAGGCATCACTCCATCCCTCGCCGCACCCTCCATTCTCATCACCGCCCCCCCAGTTGCTCGGGTCCCTTGTGTCCGTGCTAGGCGACAACAGGTGCGTGAGAGATGGCAAGGAGGTGTATTTAAGGGGTGAAGGCTGCACTTCCACTCCGGATCATTCTGTGGTGTGTAGGCACATTCAAGTGCATGGTGCTTGTTACATGCACGCTCATGATGTAGCTTGTATACTGAAGTGGATTCGTGTGCCAGTCATGACCCCATCTTGTGCGCTGCTTGCTAATGGCAATTATGTGCTATTCAATGCAGAAGCTTGCTGTGGGATGCTTCCGGCAATTCCTGAGATCGTGACTGTATCACTACGAGTGGTTTTCTGTCATTTCGGACTTTTCCCACCCCCGCATGTCCGGCTGGATGTATCCATCTGGCCTCCCATTGCAACCTTGAAAGCGGAGTTCAACAAGATGAGCAGTATAAGGGCTCCATTGTCTCAAACACAAGTTGTGTTGACTTCTTCCCGAGAAACATTTGGCCTTCACGAAGATCACACGCCCACAGAGGGGCAAGAGGCTTTTTAACACTGATCTCCCACTACATATATGGGACTCGGATTCAGACTATCTTTCATGCCTCGTCAACAGGTGGCCTGGGTGTTTTTTCTTACATTGTGGTCTCCGGCCTCGTGACCTCCTTTCAAACTCTGTTTGGTGTGCTCCCCGCATTTCATCATTCGATTTTGTCTACCATCTTCGGAGGTGTCCCTTTGCTTCTCGCCCTCGTAGCTGGGGTGCCATAATGGATCAGCGTACTACGCTGTGGCTTCACCTCTTGCGTTACAAGACAGCATGCACCGGCTGCTCCATCTTCGGAACATGATGCTTGAATTATACGGCACTCTGCCGCTGGCGACCTTAAGCAGTGCCTATGGATTGTCCTTCCGGTTTCCCTTCTTTCCCTGCGTGCAACCTGTCTTTCATTGCCTAGACTGTCCATTCGAATGGGCTCTGGATGTGTGCCTGTGTAAATCGGTGCCTCCTTACCCGGATTTGGATGGACTGATGTGCCCCTTAGTGGCTCATGAGTTGGACTGTTCTGGCGTCAGTGTCATGGCCTGTGCTGCTGCACATGGAGTCCTGGGGAATTGGGACATCCGAACAGCAACAAATGAGTTCTTAACCAGCAGTTATCTTGATGTCCCCACCTGTTGTCCACAAGTTGTGCTGGATGGCCCGATTGTTGAGGAACACGTGTGTTCTTTCCCCCTGCTGAACTGGATGGCAGAAAATTTTTCGGAACGTGCAGATGATTTCCTCTTGGAAGCTGTTGCAACTTATAGTGCCTATGCCTTGATGGATTAACTTTAGCCCTGCTCATTTCATGGTGCATCCGTCGATGTGATATTTTCCTCCCCTTTTACATGGTTGATTTCCCTGCAACATCGTTCAGGTTTGACATTTCTTTTCTGACTTTTTCGCTTCCCTTCTATGGACTTCCAGTTCATGCCCTTGGTTCCGTTCTATCAAACTTGAACTCTGCGTTCTCGAATTAGCGCCCCTAATGGATGGAGGACTTTTGCAGGAGATGGGACTAGATGATCCTGTGATGTGATACCACTGAGCTGATCTGTGCGGTGGGGGGTCCCCCCTTCTAGCTTAGGGACCTGCTATTAGTCGAATGATACTACTATTAGTTTACTGGCGACAGGAAGGTTGCTGTTTCCACTGTCAGTTTCTTATGATTGCTCTTTTCAATGTCTATGATATTGCAACAATGCTGATGTTTCTGGCCTTAACCATTTGTCTGCTTATGTTGGCCACAGTCCTGCATCTTAGGACGCGAGGTTCATTGAATGTACTCATTAAACTTTACCTTGTCTGTGTCTATTCTGTTGTGGAATGATCTGTGAATCATGACGCACAGCTATGTCTGATTCACACCATTCATGGGGATGTTGTAAGTCGCTTGTTCTGGCTTGTCTATACATTGGGACTGCCGGGCCCAACCTCGGATATCAAATGGGACACTTAACTAGTCGGATGTGAGGTTCTGGGTTCTGAGGGGAGTTTGTGGTACGCCAAACATGTCTCCTTCGTGCCAGGCACCGCACCCCCTGTGGTGGGGTCGTCCGTCCCTGCAGCCACGACACCTACCCGTGCCCCTCCTGTCCCTGCGGTGCCTGGTTCTTCTCCCCACATGATGCCCCCAATTCTGTGGATAATATGGTACAGTGTACTGTGCAGGCGAGCCTGGGGAGACGCGTCCCTACGTGTCCCCCCCCGGTGCTTCGCATCTTGTGTGGCCTATGGGCTTGTGGAATGGTGTACTGTGGCTACTTTCCTTCGAGATGCTGAATGTGGTTGTTATTTTCTCGTTTGTACACTATTTCTATTCTGCTGTTGCTGCTGGTGCTGCTGCTCCCTGAGTTGGGGTGGTGATGATGTGTTGGGTGTCTGGTAAATGTTGCTGTGTCCTGCTCATGGGGTGGACCCTGGTATCTGCATGCCGTCACATGGTGTCTGCATATATTCGTAGGTCATGTTGGCTCTTACTGCATGGTGACATTGTCCCAAGGTGTGTTCCTTCCTCTGTGGCACCTGTCATCTTCCCTGCATGGTGTTTCCCAATTGTTGTGCTGAGCTGTGTCAACATTGCCTCGGTGTGTGACACATCCCTTCGACTTTGGCCATGCATGCTCTGCAATGTCTCCACCTGCATCGTTTGTGGCATCCTTGCTGGTCACTGTACTTGTGTATGGCATATATTGACATGACTTCATGTGGACATTTTCCGTTTTCTGTACTTTGCATGTGTGTACTCCCTGCCTCACACACGTGTTGCGTGTTCTGCAGGGTATTTGGGCACCTGCCTGACAATTGGCGGCATTGTATCTGTGTGTACTCCACCCTTTCACTTCCATGGGGGGCAACTACTTGTTGGCTGCCCCGGCACCTGTGCATTCCTCTCATTTGTGGACTGTGCGTGACAGTGTGTGTTCCCTTTGGCTCGCATTGTTTAGTGGTGTTTGACATGAGGGTGCAGTCTTGTGGCAAAATCTCAGTGTGTGTATTGTGCTGCCTCCACCAGGGGTGGGTATGCATGTGTAATTTGTCCTCACACCCACATGTGGTGTGTCATGCAGTGGGGGTAGGCCGACCATCCTCCTGGGAGTGGGACACTGCTGTCAGTGATGTGTTGTTATAGCACTATCGTCATTGTCCTGAGTTAGGGATACGTACATTCACCCATGGAGCTGTGGTCATCTGATAATGATGTTGGCCCCCCCACGTCTCTGTCCACTGCTGGGGGTCCTCGGCACCCACCCCTCATATGTCTGGGCACTGCTGGGAGTGATGGCACCCACCCCTCATATGTCTGGGCACTGCTGGGAGTGATGGCACCCACCCCTCATATGTCTGGGCACTGCTGGGAGTGATAGGCACACACCCCTATGTATCTGTCCACTGTCGTGGTATGTGCCGTAACCACGAGCTGATGGCCTGGGTGGAGCCCATGCCCCTAGGGCACCCCAACTTTGGGGGTGCGGCACGTACACATGCCTTTGGGACGTGGGTGCGGCTGTACCGGCGTAGTTCGTGTGACGTAGGGGTGGGCGTGGTATGTGCCGTAACCACGCGCTGATGGCCTGGGTGGGGCCCGTGCCCCCAGGGCGCCCCAACTTTGGGGGTGCGGCCCATACACATGCCTTTGGAACGTGGGTGCGGCCGTACCGGCGTAGTTCGTGTGACGTAGGGGTGGGCGTGGTTTGTGCCGTAACCACGCGCTGATGGCCTGGGTGGGGCCCGTGCCCCTAGGGCACCCCAACTTTGGGGGTGCGGCCCGTACCCATGCCTTTGAGACGTGGGTGCGGCCGTACCGGCGTAGTTCATGTGACGTAGGGGTGGGCGTGGTATGTGCCGTAACCACGCGCTGATGGCCTGGGTGGGGCCCGTGCCCCTAGGGCACCCCAACTTTTGGGGGTGCGGCCCGTACCCATGCCTTTGAGACGTGGGTGCGGCCGTACCGGCGTAGTTCCTGTGACATAGGGGTGGGCGTGGTATGTGCCGTAACCACGCGCTGATGGCCTGGGTGGGGCCCGTGCCCCTAGGGCACCCCAACTTTCGGGGTGCGGCCCGTACACATGCCTTTGGGACGTGGGTGCGGCCGTACCGGCGTAGTTCGTGTGACGTAGGGGTGGGCGTGGTATGTGCCGTAACCACGCGCTGATGGCCTGGGTGGGGCCCGTGCCCCTAGGGCACCCCAACTTTGGCGGTGCGGCCCGTACCCATGCCTTTGAGACGTGGGTGCGGCCGTACCGGCATAGTTGGTGTGACGTAGGGGTGGGCCTGGTATGTGCCGTACCACCATTGTGGTGGTGACGGGTACACGTCCACGTCCACTTCCGTTGTGGCGGGACGTGGGATTGGTGGACACGCCCCCTGAAGTGACCAGTCCATGGTGGCAATTGCTGTGCATGCTGTTGTAGTTATCTGTGGGGTGTGGGTTATGATTCCTGGCCCTTGCACACACACACACCCCCCTTTGCCCCTGGGGGTTGTTCTGACCTTCTGCGGCGTCTGCGTCGGTTTCTGTATACGAGGTGGTAGGCTATGAGGGCCGGGACGATGCGTAGGTTGGGGTCCATCGCTGTCCCTGGCGTGCCGGGGCTCCTTGTTCGCGGCGTCCTCACTTTCCGGGCAGTTTTTGGCTCCCGTAAAACCTGCAGCGTGCGGAGTGACGTCGGCACGAATCGTACTTGCTGGTCCGTGAAACGCTGCCTGACTCCGTCCGGACGTCGCATGTGCGCCGTCCCGACAGTGATTCGTATGTACAAATTTTGCCGGTCGGTGTTTTTTCCGACTCGGGCGGTGATGGTATTTCTGTGCAAATCGTACTTGCGAGTTTGTAAGGTGTTTTTCCCGGGTACCATTCGGACGGCAAAAACGCTCCGTCCGACCATTCGTACCCGGGTTTTACAGGATCGAAATCGACACCTAAATGTATATTAATAACTTTCAAATTTATACTATTCCATTACTGTACAAACACATTTTATATAAAAACTGACTATGAAACTATAGCCCTGAACCACAAGTGTGACGATCATTAAAACACTACATGCATAGTGCATACTACTTTGAAGCAGTTCATGCCCGAAAGCCTACCTCACTAAAAGACTACATGCTAACTGACTAAATGATTACAGTACTATAAGGAGACACACTGGGTGACTCACAGGGTGTTTGCTAGAAGAGTATGAATACTAACTAGGGAATAGAAGGTGTGAAACACAACTGTGTAGGTGATTAGAGAACTGCATCCATACTGCATAGGCATTTAAAGCAGTCCATGTGCTAACTCCTGGCTCACTGCATGACTACTTGGGTACTGACTGAAGGATTATCGTACAGCAAGGAGAGTGCCTAGGTGAATTTATAAGTGCTAGGCTTTTCGCACAGGGAATAGATTAGTACTTGGTACTGAATGGGTCACTAGAGGAGTGCAAAGGCAGTGACAAGTGCTGGACTGTATGGATACTGACTAGGAACTTGAAAGTGTGAAAGACAAGTGTCTAGGTGGTTAGAAGACTGCATGCATAGTGCATAGGGGTTTGAAGCAGTCCATGTGCTAAGGCCTGGCTCAGTGTATGAATACTTAGACACTGACTGAATGATTAGAGTACTGCAAGGAGAGTGCCTGGGTGAATTTATTAGGGTTTGGCGCTGTGAATGGATTAGTGCATGATGCTGAATGGGTCACTAGAGGAGTGCAACGGCAGTGACAGGGTGTTTGCTGGAAGTGAACGGATACTGACTGGGGAATTGAAGGTGTGAAAGACAAGTGTGTAGGTGGTTAGAGGACTGCATGCATAGTGGATATGGGTTTGACGTAGTCCATGTGCTAAGACCTGGCTCAGTGCATGACTACTTAGGCAGTGACTGAATCATTAGAGCACTGGAAAGAGAGTGTCTAGGTGAATTTATAAGTGTTTGAGTTTTGGCACAGTCAATGGATTAGTACATGCTGTTGAATGGGTCTCTAGAGGACTGCAAAGGAAGTGACATGATGTTTCCTGGAAGTGTATGGATACTGACTAGGGAATTGAAGATGTAAAAGACAAGTGGATAGTATGTCAGAATACTTTTATTTGAAGCAATCTATCTGGTACTTAGAAACTGACTAAATAATCAGACTACTTCTAGGACAGTGCTTAGATAAAACTTTTACATTTTCAGTTCTGCCACAGTGAACAGAATAGTACATGGTACTGCACCTTAGTGTCAAACCCTGACTCATTTAATCAAAGCATAAGCAAAGACTGGCTTCTAATGCTACTAAAACTTCACAACATGACCGGTTTTAAAACATGTATATGTCAGCAAATACACGGTGTTACCAAATGCTTCTCTCACAATCCTTACCCAAATGCACACAGACTCACAGTGTGATTTTAGACAAGCAACACTATCCTAGGAGTTTACCAAAACTCATTCACTACTCTGGAAGAGTTAATTGTACTGCACACAATCTACATATTTAAGTACACCACATCAGTGTCAAAGCATGACTCATTTAATCAACGCATAAGCAAAGACTGGATTCTAATCCTACTAAAACTTCACAACATGACAGGTTTTAAAACAGTTATCTGTCAGCAAATACATGATGTTACCAAATGCTTCTCTCACAGTGATCCCAAATACACACTAACTCACAGTGTGATTCTAGACAAGCACCACTATCCCTATGGGTTTACCAAAACTCATTCACTACAGTGCAAGTGGTAAGGGAACTGCACACAATCTACATATTTCACAACTGCAATTTACTGTCAATGCGTGACTCATATAATGAAAGCATAAGCCATAACTGGCTTCTAATGCTACTAAAACTTGACAACATGACAGGTTTTAAAACAGTTTTCTCTCAGCAAATACACGATGTTATCAAACGCTTCTCTCACAGTGGTTCCCAAATGCACACAGACTCACAGTGTGATTCTAGACAAGCACCAGTATTCCTAGGAGTTTACCAAAACTCATTCACTACACTGGAAGTGATAAGGGAACTGCACACAATCTACATATTTCACGACTGCACTTTAGTGTCAATGCCTGACTCATTTAATCAACACATAAGCAAAGACTGGCTTCTAATGCTACTAAAACTTGACAACATGACAAGTTTTAAAACAGTTTTCTGTCAGCAAATACACAATGTTACCAAACACTTCTTTCACAGTGGTTCCCAAATGCACAAAGACTCACAGTGTGATTCTAGACAAGCAGCAGTATCTCAAGGAGTTTACCAAAACTCATTCACTACACTGGAAGTGATAAGGGAACTGCACACAATCTACATATTTCACGACTGCAATTTACTGTCAATGCCTGACTCATATAATGAAAGCATAAGCCATAACTGTCTTCTAATGCTACTAAAACTTGACAACATGACAGGTTTTAAAACAGTTATCTGTCAGCAAATACACGATGTTGCCAAATGCTACTCTCACAATCCTTACCCAAATGCACACAGACTCACAGTGTGATTTTAGACAAGCAACACTATCCTAGGAGTTTACCAAAACTCATTCACTAGTCTGGAAGAGTTAATGGTACTGCACACAATCTACATATTTAAGTACAGCACATCAGTGTCAAAGCATGACTCATTTAATCAACATATAAGCAAAGACTGGATTCTAATGCTACTAAAACTTCACAACATGACAGGTTTTAAAACAGTTATCTGTCAGCAAATACATGATGTTACCAAATGATTCTCTCACACTGATCCCAAATACACACTAACTCACAGTGTGATTCAAGACAAGCACCACTATCCCTATGAGCTTACCAAAACTCATTCACTACAGTGCAAGTGGTAAGGGAACTGCACACAATCTACATATTTCACGACTGCAATTTACTGTCAATGCCTCACTCATTTAATGAAAGCATAAGCCATAACTGTCTTCTAATGCTACTAAAACTGGACAACCTGACTTGTTTTAAAACAGTTATCTGTCAGCAAATACACAATATTACCAAATGCTTCTCTCACAGTGGTTCCCAAATGCACACAGACTCACTGTGTGATTCTAGACAAACAACACTATCCCTTGCACTATATCAAAACACATCTAGAAGTAGTACTACATTTTAGTATAGAAACATAACATAACTCATTTCACAAATTCATAAACAATGACTGGTTTCTAATTCTACCAAAATATAAAAACTGCACAGTTATCTGTCTACAAACACATGAAAAACACAAATGCCAATCACAGAATGGTTTCTACATGCACACACATTGTAGAGAAAAAAAGTACTCTCTACACTTTAGCAGGAAAAATACATTAGTCTGATTAAAATCAAAATAGTCTACATACATCCCCTCACAATTAAATAACTCATCTTTCAAGTTCTTTTGTAGATTAAGGAGTATATCAATCACTCACCATATTTTCTTTTACAGAATCTCTGCACTGTGCACCTCTCAGCAAAAGCGAAGAATGGAAAAGTTTCCCTTTCATTTTCCACACATATACATGTAAACATCAAATCACAATCCTTCGCACATAAACTCAAAAGCAAACACACATTTCTATTGGTTAAACATTTCAACCCTTTCCAACTGAAATACATTTCAACCCTTCCCCCAATCTGCCTTCTGCCTGTTACCATAGAAACAGGTCATGGAACACTGCACTGAGCTCACAGGTCACAAGTTCAGCACACAATGTTCCTACACAAGACAGGAAGTGTGCTTGACTTTTCAACATATCAGCTTATCATATATAAGGTTCCTTACAATCTGTTTTTGTTAACCAATAACAATCATACCTTTAAAAAACAAAAATATACACCCTACCTTTCAGTGTAGAAAGTTGTTATACAACCAATGATTTCTTGTCGTTTTTAAAAAAACGTTGCCGTGGATCCGCGCACCCACCGCGAGAGAATCCATGCATCCAACGCGATAGGATGCGCCGTGCGTGCATTTCGCCGCTTTAAAAAAAAAAAAAAAAAAAGGGGGGCCACAGGGGGTCCTTCTGGGACCCCCTAAGCAGATCTAAAGGGTCAGAGTATTTCCACTCTGCCCCCTTTATATCTGTTACACACTTATTCCCCTTCTATCTTCAGCCTCGCTTCTACCGAGGCAGAAAATGGCCGCCAACAGTTCCTGGTTTCGAATTTAGAGAGACGCTCGACAGCCAATTAGCATTCAGCGCGCGATCGGGAGGGTGCACGCTCCGTTCGGGGAGGGTGCGCTTACGGTGCGGGTACGGTCCGCGGATCCTCCGCGGCCATAGATATCACTAACTTTTTTACCCTAATTTTCTCAGGAACTACTGAACAGATTCACACCAAATATGCAAAAGGCACGAGTCCGAACTGAGGACAACCTCTTTGCCAAATTTGGTGTCATTCCGTTCAGCGGTTCAGGCTGTAGCTGCGACAACAGATCCTATGGGAAATTGCATGGGGAAAACACGTTTTGGGACCCCCCTTTTTTCTCGGCCCCCGCTTCACGGATCACCGCAAAACTTTCAGGGTAGGAGCGGAGCGGCGCTGGCCAAAAGTTTGGAGTATTTCGCGAAGATTCGTCAATCGGTGCCAAGGATATTCCCAATAGAATGTTACGGATTTCCTATGGAAAATAGGTCCTAACTATAACTATCTACTGGCGACCGCCAGTAGATAATATATATATATATATATAGATATATATATATATCCAATACTAAGTATCGGTGCTTGCCGCAACCGAAAATCGCCTTTTCCCCGCCTCTCCCAATGGCGGTCCGTGGAGAGGAAGCGAACCTCTAAATACAAACACTTCAGCTGAGTTCTTCGAATCACGAAAAATAAAGACAGCTACCACGGACTCTTGCGATCAATTGCGCTGTTTATTCAGCAGTATAAGGCCACTCGACGCGTTTCGGGAAAACCCTTGTTCACGAGTGTGGTATGCCAGTCAAAACATTGTTTAAATAAAGACTTGTTGAAAACAAGAAAATATGTGACAACATAGAAAACGGACTGCACCAGTAGGAGTTGCTATACTCCTCAAAACATAAATTCAAATTCATCCGCCATTTTGGAGTGGTAAAAGTTCTGTATGAACAATTCAAGTTACCAAGTCTTGCTTAATTGTTAATGTGATCGTAATATTATATTTATAAAACACAATTTTTAAGTTAACTGTACATCTGCATAAATGCGCGTTCTTTGCAGCCTAACCAAAGGCTGCTTTCTGTTTAAACCCAAGTGGGTAAATGACAAAGCGGTACATTTCAAAGGCTTACGATCCAACAACTTTCTCAATTTATAACGTGGCAAGACATCACATAAGGCTATTCAACCCAAGTGGGTGGAAATAGAAAACTCGTCCTGAACTTTACAATAAGAATCAACTCTAATGGTGTTTCTTCTAGGTAGATGCAATCTACCGATACTTTAGCTTCGTTGCTCTTCATCGATGCTGGCCGACATTTCTATGAAAAGAAAAACACAATATATCATCCTTAAATATTCAATTAATCAAAAATGTCAGTAATACCACAAAAATAGACACTATGGAAATTCATCCATACAAAAATTACAAAATTTAAAACATTGTCCTCAAGCTAGCAGACAGAATGAAAATTTTCTCAGGAACTACTGAACAGATTCACACCAAATATGCAAAAGGCACGAGTCCGAACTGAGGACAACATCTTTGCCAAATTTGGTGTCATTCCGTTCAGCGGTTCAGGCTGTAGCTGCGACAACAGATCCTATGGGAAATTGCATGGGGAAAACACGTTTTGGGACCCCCCTTTTTTCTCGGCCCCCGCTTCACAGATCACCGCAAAACTTTCAGGGTAGGAGCGGAGCGGCGCTGGCCAAAAGTTTGGAGAATTTCGCGAAGATTCGTCAATCGGCGCCAAGGATATTCCCAATAGAATGTTACGGATTTCCTATGGAAAATTGGTCCTAACTATAACTATCTCCTGGCGACCGCCAGTAGTTAATATATATATATATATATATATATATATATATATATATATCAGGCTCGGTGGGCATGGTCCAACAGTTAGGCAGCACTCGGACGCAAAGTAGCTTTTTTGGACATTTTTTTGACATTTCCCCAATGAGCTGGATATACTAGCGGCCGTCCTGCCACTGGGCCTGCACCACCCCAGGACCAAGGGGGCCCACGGAACCCGAGAAATTGGCAGTTCATGATGTGGGGGTATGAGCATGGATTGAAGGCAGTGGTGATCTCTGGGGCTCATGTGTGAGCCAGAAACTTGCACTAATTGAGGGCGCATCCATTCAGGAATTACGAGGACTCCAACTCCCATAAGGCTACGTGGGAATCAATGCAGCCCATTGGGGCACACGATAATGCCAAACGAAGGGGGATTGGTGGACCTACATGCACCCTTCTGACGTTAAAGCCCAGGAAGAAGATGTTAATCGAAACGCGTCGGCGATGTCAGGTGCTTTAAATTACCAGCGCGCACTGCCTGTACCAAATAAAAGCGTTTGGGGAAAGCTTCTCACACTCGAGTGCGGCTCGCTTTTTGGACATTTCCCCAATGAGCTGGATATACTAGCGGCCATCCTGCCACTGGGCCTGCACCACCCCAGGACCAAGGGGGCCCACGGAACCCGAGAAATTGGCAGTTCATGATGTGGGGGTATGAGCATGGATTGAAGGCAGTGGTGATTTCTGGGGCTCATGTGTGAGCCAGAAACTTGCACTAATTGAGGGCGCATCCATTCAGGAATTACGAGGACTCCAACTCCCATAAGGCTACGTGGGAATCAATGCAGCCCATTGGGGCACACGATAATGCCAAACGAAGGGGGATTGGTGGACCTACATGCACCCTTCTGACGTTAAAGCCCAGGAAGAAGATGTTAATCGAAACGCGTCGGCGATGTCAGGTGCTTTAAATTACCAGCGCGCACTGCCTGTACCAAATAAAAGCGTTTGGGGAAAGCTTCTCACACTCGAGTGCGGCTCGCTTTTTGGACATTTCCCCAATGAGCTGGATATACCAGCGGCCGTCCTGCCGCTGGGCCTGCACCACCCCAGGACCAAGGGGGCCCACGGAACCCGAGAAATTGGCAGTTCATGATGTGGGGGTATGAGCATGGATTGAAGGCAGTGGTGATCTCTGGGGCTCATGTGTGAGCCAGAAACTTGCACTAATTGAGGGCGCATCCATTCAGGAATTACGAGGACTCCAACTCCCATAAGGCTACGTGGGAATCAATGCAGCCCATTGGGGCACACGATAATGCCAAACGAAGGGGGATTGGTGGACCTACATGCACCCTTCTGACGTTAAAGCCCAGGAAGAAGATGTTAATCGAAACGCGTCGGCGATGTCAGGTGCTTTAAATTACCAGCGCGCACTGCCTGTACCAAATAAAAGCGTTTGGGGAAAGCTTCTCACACTCGAGTGCGGCTCGCTTTTTGGACATTTCCCCAATGAGCTGGATATACTAGCGGCCATCCTGCCGCTGGGCCTGCACCACCCCAGGACCAAGGGGGCCCACGGAACCCGAGAAAAATTGGCAGTTCATGATGTGGGGGTATGAGCATGGATTGAAGGCAGTGGTGATCTCTGGGGCTCATGTGTGAGCCAGAAACTTGCACTAATTGAGGGCGCATCCATTCAGGAATTACGAGGACTCCAACTCCCATAAGGCTACGTGGGAATCAATGCAGCCCATTGGGGCACACGATAATGCCAAACGAAGGGGGATTAGTGGACCTACATGCACCCTTCTGACGTTAAAGCCCAGGAAGAAGATGTTAATCGAAACGCGTCGGCGATGTCAGGCGCTTTAAATTACCAGCGCGCACTGCCTGTACCAAATAAAAGCGTTTGGGGAAAGCTTCTCACACTCAAGTGCGGCTCGCTTTTTGGACATTTCCCCAATGAGCTGGATATACTAGCGGCCGTCCTGCCGCTGGGCCTGCACCACCCCAGGACCAAGGGGGCCCACGGAACCCGAGAAATTGGCAGTTCATGATGTGGGGGTATGAACATGGATTGAAGGCAGTGGTGATCTCTGGGGCTCATGTGTGAGCCAGAAACTTGCACTAATTGAGGGCGCATCCATTCAGGAATTACGAGGACTCCAACTCCCATAAGGCTACGTGGGAATCAATGCAGCCCATTGGGGCACACGATAATGCCAAACGAAGGGGGATTGGTGGACCTACATGCAACCTTCTGACGTTAAAGCCCAGGAAGAAGATGTTAATCAAAACGCGTCGGCGATGTCAGGTGCTTTAAATTACCAGCGCGCACTGCCTGTACCAAATAAAAGCGTTTGGGGAAAGCTTCTCACACTCGAGTGCGGCTCGCTTTTAAGACATTTCCCCAATGAGCTGGATATACTAGCGGCCGTCCTGCCGCTGGGCCTGCACCACCCCAGGACCAAGGGGGCCCACGGAACCCGAGAAATTGGCAGTTCATGATGTGGGGGTATGAGCATGGATTGAAGGCAGTGGTGATCTCTGGGGCTCATGTGTGAGCCAGAAACTTGCACTAATTGAGGGCGCATCCATTCAGGAATTACGAGGACTCCAACTCCCATACGCCTACGTGGGAATCAATGCAGCCCATTGGGGCACACGATAATGCCAAACGAAGGGGGATTGGTGGACCTACATGCACCCTTCTGACGTTAAAGCCCAGGAAGAAGATGTTAATCGAAACGCATCGGCGATGTCAGGGCTTTAAATTACCAGCGCGCACTGCCTGTACCAAATAAAAGCGTTTGGGGAAAGCTTCTCACACTCGAGTGCGGCTCGCTTTTAAGACATTTCCCCAATGAGCTGGATATACTAGCGGCCGTCCTGCCGCTGGGCCTGCACCACCCCAGGACCAAGGGGGCCCACGGAACCCGAGAAATTGGCAGTTCATGATGTGGGGGTATGAGCATGGATTGAAGGCAGTGGTGATCTCTGGGGCTCATGTGTGAGCCAGAAACTTGTACTAATTGAGGGCGCATCCATTCAGGAATTACGAGGACTCCAACTCCCTTAAGGCTACGTGGGAATCAATGCAGCCCATTGGGCACACGATAATGCCAAACGAAGGGGGATTGGTGGACCTACATGCACCCTTCTGACATTAAAGCCCAGGAAGAAGATGTTAATCGAAACGCGTCGGCGATGTCAGGTGCTTTAAATTACCAGCGCGCACTGCCTGTACCAAATAAAAGCGTTTGGGGAAAGCTTCTCACACTCGAGTGCGGCTCGCTTTTTGGACATTTCCCCAATGAGCTGGATATACTAGCGGCCGTCCTGCCGCTGGGCCTGCGCCACCCCAGGACCAAGGGGGCCCACGGAACCCGAGAAATTGGCAGTTCATGATGTGGGGGTATGAGCATGGATTGAAGGCAGTGGTGATCTCTGGGGCTCATGTGTGAGCCAGAAACTTGCACTAATTGAGGGCGCATCCATTCAGGAATTACGAGGACTCCAACTCCCATAAGGCTACGTGGGAATCAATGCAGCCCATTGGGGCACACGATAATGCCAAACGAAGGGGGATTGGTGGACCTACATGCACCCTTCTGACGTTAAAGCCCAAAGAAGAAGATGTTAATCGAAACGCGTCGGCGATGTCAGGTGCTTTAAATTACCAGCGCGCACTGCCTGTACCAAATAAAAGCGTTTGGGGAAAGCTTCTCACACTCGAGTGCGGCTCGCTTTTTGGACATTTCCCCAATGAGCTGGATATACTAGCGGCCGTCCTGCCGCTGGGCCTGCACCACCCCAGGACCAAGGGGGCCCACGGAACCCGAGAAATTGGCAGTTCATGATGTGGGGGTATGAGCATGGATTGAAGGCAGTGGTGATCTCTGGGGCTCATGTGTGAGCCAGAAACTTGCACTAATTGAGGGCGCATCCATTCAGGAAATACTAGGACTCCAACTCCCATAAGGCTACGTGGGAATCAATGCAGCCCATTGGGGCACACAATAATGCCAAACGAAGGGGGATTGGTGGACCTACATGCACCCTTCTGACGTTAAAGCCCAGGAAGAAGATGTTAATCGAAACGCGTCGGCGATGTCAGGTGCTTTAAATTACCAGCGCGCACTGCCTGTACCAAATAAAAGCGTTTGGGGAAAGCTTCTCACACTCGAGTGCGGCTCACTTTTTGGACATTTCCCCAATGAGCTGGATATACTAGCGGCCGTCCTGCCGCTGGGCTTGCACCACCCCAGGACCAAGGGGGCCCACGGAACCCGAGAAATTGGCAGTTCATGATGTGGGGGTATGAGCATGGATTGAAGGCAGTGGTGATCTCTGGGGCTCATGTGTGAGCCAGAAACTTGCACTAATTGAGGGCGCATCCATTCAGGAATTACGAGGACTCCAACTCCCATAAGGCTACGTGGGAATCAATGCAGCCCATTGGGGCACACGATAATGCCAAACGAAGGGGGATTGGTGGACCTACATGCACCCTTCTGACGTTAAAGCCCAGGAAGAAGATGTTAATCGAAACGCGTCGGCGATGTCAGGTGCTTTAAATTACCAGCGCGCACTGCCTGTACCAAATCAAAGCGTTTGGGGAAAGCTTCTCACACTCGAGTGTGGCTCGCTTTTTGGACATTTCCCCAACGAGCTGGATATACTAGCGGCCGTCCTGCCGCTGGGCCTGCACCACCCCAGGACCAAGGGGGCCCACGGAACCCGAGAAATTGGCAGTTCATGATGTGGGGGTATGAGCATGGATTGAAGGCAGTGGTGATCTCTGGGGCTCATGTGTGAGCCAGAAACTTGCACTAATTGAGGGCGCATCCATTCAGGAATTACGAGGACTCCAACTCCCATAAGGCTACGTGGGAATCAATGCAGCCCATTGGGGCACACGATAATGCCAAACGAAGGGGGATTGGTGGACCTACATGCACCCTTCTGACGTTAAAGCCCAGGAAGAAGATGTTAATCGAAACGTGTCGGTGATGTCAGGTGCTTTAAATTACCAGCGCGCACTGCCTGTACCAAATAAAAGCGTTTGGGGAAAGCTTCTCACACTCGAGTGCGGCTCGCTTTTTGGACATTTCCCCAATGAGCTGGATATACTAGCGGCCGTCCTGCCGCTGGGCCTGCACCACCCCAGGACCAAGGGGGCCCACGGAACCCGAGAAATTGGCAGTTCATGATGTGGGGGTATGAGCATGGATTGAAGGCAGTGGTGATCTCTGGGGCTCATGTGTGAGCCAGAAACTTGCACTAATTGAGAGCGCATCCATTCAGGAATTACGAGGACTCCAACTCCCATAAGGCTACGTGGGAATCAATGCAGCCCATTGGGGCACCCGATAATGCCAAACGAAGGGGGATTGGTGGACCTACATGCACCCTTCTGACGTTAAAGCCCAGGAAGAAGATGTTAATCGAAACGCGTCGGTGATGTCAGGTGCTTTAAATTACCAGCGCGCACTGCCTGTGTCAAATAAAAGCGTTTGGGGAAAGCTTCTCACACTCGAGTGCGACTCGCTTTTTAGACATTTCCCCAATGAGCTGGATATACAAGCGGCCGTCCTGCCGCTGGGCCTGCACCACCCCAGGACCAAGGGGGCCCACGGAACCCGAGAAATTGGCAGTTCATGATGTGGGGGTATGAGCATGGATTGAAGGCAGTGGTGATCTCTGGGGCTCATGTGTGAGCCAGAAACTTGCACTAATTGAGGGCGCATCCATTCAGGAATTACAAGGACTCCAACTCCCATAAGGCTATGTGGGAATCAATGCAGCCCATTGGGGCACACGATAATGCCAAACGAAGTGGGATTGGTAGACCTACATGCACCCTTCTGACGTTAAAGCCCAGGAAGAAGATGTTAATCGAAACGCGTCGGCGATGTTAGGTGCTTTAAATTACCAGCGCGCACTGCCTGTACCAAATAAAAGCGTTTGGGGAAAGCTTCTCACACTCGAGTGCGGCTCGCTTTTTGGACATTTCCCCAATGAGCTGGATATATATATATACATATATATATATATATATATATATATATAGTGCCTGTCTTTGCCCTAGAGTAGCTCCAAATGAAGGCATTGTTCAATTGTCTCCAGGCGTTTTCTAAACCCATACTGCACAGGCGTTAAAACAGAGTACTCCACAGCCCATTCCTCCAGCCTTTTTAGTAAAACCCTACTCATAACTTTTAGGGAGGTATCTAGAAGGGAAATCAGGCGATAGTTTTTGGGGTCGGTTTTGTCCCCTTTCTTATATATTGTGACAATAATAGACTCGCCCAATGTTTGTGGTGGTGTCAGTTACAGCTGAGTTAAACACTCTTGTTAAAATAGGTCCCCATAAGTTAGGTTCAGATTTAAAAACATCAACTTGGACACCATCAGGGCTCGGGGCCCGTCGTCCCCACGCACTCTCCTGGATGGTCTGGAGGACTTCTTCACAGGTAATATCCAGGACGTAGGACCTCCCTTCATGGGGCTCCTGATCTGGTCTGTACGGCATCTCATCATTATTGCTAAAAATTCCAGTATATCTGTCACCCATTTATCTGCCAGGATAAGGGAGCAAAAATATGCAATTTCATCATTCTTTAGGAATGGAGCATTTACTGTATCGTAG
Source organism: Triturus cristatus (assembly GCF_964204655.1). Taxonomy (NCBI): domain Eukaryota; kingdom Metazoa; phylum Chordata; class Amphibia; order Caudata; family Salamandridae; genus Triturus; species Triturus cristatus. Next base: position 644,866,584 of record NC_140585.1, read on the forward strand.
AAAAGTTTATTATTCCTGGTTTCTGAGGAAATGATCACATTGTCCCATGCTTCTTCCCGTAGTTTCTTTTTCCTGGGTGCTAAGGCCATTTTATAGTCTTGTCGTAGGGACTTAATCACCAGTGTGTCTCGCGGTATTTGGGAGAGTGCAAACTTTAGCACCTGTAATACTTTGGTGCGGGTGCCGTCGAACAACCCCATTTTATTTTTGGGTATTTTATCAGTCTGCCAAGTTAAAAGTGATTTAATAAGCGTGGTAATACAGTTAAAATTTCGAATTACTGTGTTTCGGGAGATCTCATTCTGAAGGCAGTAAGCTATTTCTCGCTGGTTGTGTGTCATTATTTGCTGTAGTATCCTACTTGGATCAACACCTGTCCACTTTATTCTGATACCATTAGTCCTAAAAGAAGTTATATGGTCAGCTAAATCAAACACTTCACTCCTGAAGCCCAAAAAAAGAAAGGATAGTGCGAGTAAATTATGATCACTTAAAATAGAGGGAACAACAATAGGGTTGCCACATCTTAATATATCCGAAGTAGTGATCAATTATAGAGTACATATTTCGCCCTATAAAAGTTGGAAATATGACCCCATTGTGTCCACAACCTCCTCTAAGAAGGTGGAGATCGTAATTTGATATCATCTCATTTAGAGCGTCTCCGTACTCGTTATGGGGAAAATGATCAGTTCCCTCCCTGTCAACATGGGTGGGACTGCATACCTGAATATTGGGTGTATCACATGCTTATATTCCAACTGCAGCAACGGCGGGCCCTTCTTGCCGCACCTCACATCAGTTCTCAATAAAAGGTATATATAGTAGTAATTATCGTGCAATCAACCCCATATGCCAGCAGCTGAATGGCGCTACTGTACTCCAGATCAATAATGCATTAAACAAAAATGAAAGTGGGGGTGCACGAATGAGATAGTCCAAGAAGCCAGACGTTGTAACTTAATGTCCTCTTTAATTCAAAATAATTTTGGGTTGTAAAAAGATGGTCAGCCAACGCGTTTCATTCCCTCAAGGGGATCTTCATCAGGGCTTGAGTCAATGATTATGTTCTTAAGAAAAGAGCAAGTCTTGAAGTCTTGAAGTATAGTGTAATTCACATATACTTCGGATTTCGGCAATCGCCTACGTAGGGTTCCTAGTCAAACGGCGTGTTCCACCTCTAAGAAGGTGGAGATCGTAATTTGATATCATCTCATTTAGAGCGTCTCCGTACTCGTTATGGGGAAAATGATCAGTTCCCTCCCTGTCAACATGGGTGGGACTGCATACCTGAATATTGGGTGTATCACATGCCTGTATATTAAAATCTCCTACCCACAGCAAAACAAAATCAGTGTTGATTACGGCAAAAAATATTTCCAGTGCCCGGTCAAGGGCTGTTACCACGTTAATACGTGTCAAGTCAAAAATGTTATTATAAAAATTTACTAAAATAAGATTTCTCCCTCCCTTTGTGCTTAGCCATAAGATCTGTGCATGAGGTTTCACTAATGAAACTTGTTTAACCCTTGCAGAAATTTTATTAGAAATAAGTGTCTGTAGACACCCTTTTGCCCGACCTGCTTGTGAACCAACGTCTGGTAAAAAATAGGAAGAATATCCGGAAATATGTACGGTATTTATGCACCAGGTTTCCTGTAGGCATATAATATCATAACTTGATATAAAATTGACCCAGTCAGTATTCTCAGCCTTATTTATCAGCCCATTCACATTCCAGGTTGCGAATTCAAACCCTACCCTAGGGAGTTGTCCTCTCAGCCCAGTATCTATTACACTGACTCTGAGGGGATCTTTATCAGGTACCTTGCATACCTCCACTACCTCAGATGCCATAGTTTCCACCCAGCCACCCATGGAGGAGGCCTCTATTGTGTGTGTGCCAGCCCTTCACCCTGATTTATTTGGTTGACAATCTATATGTGGCAAAATGGGCGACCCTTTCTGATAGCTTTTTAAGTCCGCAACATGGGCTTGGTTGAGTCAGTCCTTATCATCTAGTCTACTCAGCATTTCGTATCTATTAGGAGTAGCACAATCCTGAACATGTTGAGGAAATTAACTTGTAGTGTTCCTCCAACTCTAAATATTGGGTACAGCCCTCTGATGCTGCTCCCGTCCCCACAAGTGGCGGCAAAAGTACCCTAGAGGGAGTATACCCATAGTCTGTCTATCTGTATTTAGCGCCCTGGTCGCTTTTTGGATGCTGCGAGCTGTTCTTGGACTACTAAAATTATTTATTATACAATCACCAGACAAAGCTTTTTCCAATGGGCTAATCCTCCCCACTCTTCTGGTGAACAGAATTTCCTGTGCTCTATTTGGAGTGAATAAGTGCCTAGAATTTAGCCAGTGAACTACCTTATTTTTTAGACATTCCGTTGTTTAAATTGTCCTGGTCAGATCATTTATTTTTTTATCCCTTTTTCTTGGACCCCACCCGTGTCACCCCCTCATCCAGGCCAATAAGAATCTTGTCACGTCCCTGGCCCAAACTCTCCTCAGAAAAGTTGGTACGGGAGCTAGAAAACAGTAAGCCGTTCACCGATAGTGATCCAATTGTTGCCAACGAAAGATTCAATAACTGGATTGAGAGCACTTTAGATCAGGATCTCCCGAAGAAACTCACCTAATTGAAAGTGGGGCCCAACCGAACACCATGGTATTCCCCCAAGCTCCGGGCGCTAAAACAGAGTTGCAAGAAATGTGAGCCTGGAGAAAGGATTTCTCGCCAAACAAGAAAGCAGAATACAGGGAAGCCATAAGATCATACAAAGCCGAAATCAAACTGGCCCAGGCCTCATATTATGATGAAAGAATTTCCCTGGCAGCCAACTCACCCCGTGAAAACTTTCGCATAGCAAAAACTTTACTCAAAGCCCCCTCACCCCCGGATAGGCCTGATGCCACTGGTCGACATTGTAATGAACTCGCAGAATTCTTTAATAATAAAATCCAAACAATATACTCATCATTCTCCCCGGTGGACAGCCTAAACAGTTTCCACTCCGATTATATGGATCTATGCAGCAGAGACCACTCCCTTGAGGCTTTTTCCCTGATGGATTGTGAATCTTTCCAAACCATCTCTGCACTCGTAAAGAGCGGGTCGACTAGAGACCCAGCTCCACCTAAAATCTTGAAACAAGTGTCCAAAATAATTTCCAGGGTCATTCTTGACCTAATCAATGCCTCTCTCTCCTACTGAGTGGTCTCACCCCTGTGGAAAAGAGCGATGGTAAAGGCTCTCTTAAAAAAACCTAGTCTTGATCCAAATCTACTGGGTAATTTCCGCCCTATCTCGCTCCTCCCAGGGATTAGTAAAATAGCTGAGAAACATGTCAACACAAAACTTTTGACATATCTGGAATCCCACAACCTCCTCCATCGCTCCCAAACAGGCTTCCGCCCACGCCAAGGAACAGAAACTGCGCTGTTGGCAGTTGTCGGAGAATCTAAAAAGATTCTCGACGCCGGAGGGTCAACAGCGATTATCCTCTTGGACCTCAGCGCAGCCTTTGACACGGTCAACCACCAAATTCTGATCCATCGACTCAGAAGTCTGGGGGTGATCTGGGCAGCTCTAACATTGCTGCAATCATTCTTTGAAGAGAGATCCTTCCAGGCCTTTGAGGGTGATGTCTCCTCAAAACCACTGCCTCTCCTTTGTTGAGTCCCCCAGGGGTCGTCCATTAGTCCGTCCCTTTTTAATGTTTATATGATTCCGCTTGCAGAGATCGTGCTCCCATTTGGGGTTCATAAAGTGACTTACACTGACAACACCTAACTGGTCGTAGCGCTGAACCACGCTGATAATGCCTCTATCGACCTTTGCCCCTGCCTAGAAGAGGTAGTCAAATGGATGAATCAATCATACTTAAAGCTAAATGGTGACAAGCCCGAGTTTATGCTCCTTGGCCATCCATCCCTCTTCAAGGCAGATGTTCTATGGCCAGCCTGCATGGGCCCCATCCCTGTTTCTAAGACCCGAGACAAGAGGGGTTGATGATTATGGTTATACAAGTGCCTCTTTGCGATGCAGGGCGCGCTACGAAATTCGTTTTATTTATTTAATTGTTTACTTACCTCCAATTATCCATATTCCGGTTTTTAGTACCCCCCACCCTGCCCCTCCCACGCCCCGCCTTTCCGCCCCACGGAACACCCTCCACGGGCCGCGGCTTGCAGACACATTGGTATTATGGGTTTCTTTATTTATAGTTAATTGATTTATGTTTGGGTCACAATTACTGGTAGATTTACTTAGAGGCTCTTGTATAACCATAATCATCAACCCCTCTTGTCTCGGGTAATTCAAGGTTTCTGCATGGGTGGATATATCATACCAGTACTTGTTATTTGTAGCACCTGATTCATATACATTTCGCTCTGATCGGCAACCTTTTTTAGGCCCTCCTCTACTTTGGACAACCTTTCTCTATGTGGGTTTAATAAACTACTAATAACCATGGTTATTTTTTCCCAGAAAGGTGCCCATATTTGATTCTCTAAATTGCTTGGACCTCTGTTGTTCGAGCCGATCCCTTGCTCCACTCCCCCCAAAAGAATCATTTCCTCAGTGCTTTTTGAGACAACAAATATATCAACTTGCGTCTTCCTCTTACGTTTAGCTGCAGGCTTACAGGCATTATAAAAAGGTTTTGTGGCTTGCAAGGGTAAAAGTCCAGAGGCATCAGGAATGGGGCCACGATCTGGTACAATTGGTGGTACAGTTGATGTCAATATTTCGCCCACAACTTCGCTTCAGCATCCAGCGCTCTGGGAATCATGAACACTGCCTATATTAGCTGTCCCCTCGGTAGATGTCCCGAGTTGTGAGTATCCGGTTTGGCATGTTCTAGTGAGAGACATACGCGTTCTGCCAAATCAATTTCTTTATTCAGAGCCCCAACTGCTCATGCTAAAAAAGTATCTATTGTAGTTCTTTTGGCGGGCTGTTGAGTCAATGGCTTCGCAGCCCCCACCTTCCGTTTGCCCATATTGCTTATGGTGTTATTGTTGGCTCTTATACGGGAGATTAGAGACCTTTCAGATTCACAAACCGCTTCAATAGGGAACTTTAAAAAAAAAAAAATGGACTTACTCCTCCCTTTCTTGGTGCCTCCTGGCTGTTCTCAAACCACAGTACAGGTATGTTCCAATGGCCGTCCCTCACTAGGAAATGGAGCCCAGCCACATCCGGCCTCGGATGGGTGCAGACGGGCCCGCCCTTGGCCTGGGCTTCGCCTGGGCACGGCCCGGGGACGCTCCGCGCCTCCAGCACTGTGGGACCCTGCGGCCAATTTTGAAGCGCCTCCTGGCGCAATGCAGTGACTCAGGCGGCTGCATGCCGCAAAGAATGCTAGCGCCTGTGGTCTCCCCCGGTCTCCGGTCCAGGGCCGGACTGGGAACTGAAATAAGCCCTGGCAAAATTTGTCAGACCAGCCCCCGTCAAATTTGGCAGACCTGCCTCCGTCCAGCGCGTAGCGAGCGAGCGCAGTGAGTGAGCCCGACCGCTACTAGGGGGGTTTGGGGGGGTTCTTCCCCCAAGAAAATTTTGGAAAACAACCGACCAAAATGGTGAATTTTACAGCACATTTTTCATTACATATTCAATTGTATCAACTTTCAAACCACAGTAAATAGTAGATGATGACCTTCAAGAGCACCAGGTTACCCACCCAGTCATATGTACCCATAGACATTCTTTCAGAGAGCACCAAAAATAGGCACGAGTAGTAAATCAGAGAGAAATAAAAGTGAGACCAGCCCCCACATGGTGTGTAGCGAGCAAGCGCAGTGAGCAACCACTATTAGGGGGAGTTTGGGGGGGTTGAACTTGTCCCCCCCACACAAGAAATTTGGGAGACAGAAAGGCCAAAAAAAAAAGTATTTTTCAACACATTTTTCATTACATATTGGATTGTATTAACTTTTAAAGCATAGTAAATGATTACCTTAAGGAGCACCAAGATACACAGTCATAAAACACAGACATTCCTACAGAGAACACTAAAAAATGAAATGTCGAGCACAAAACATGAATTTAAATATAACCAATTTATTCTTCATATAAAATAGCATAAAGACATTTAAAAACGCACTTAACTTCAAACAATTGTGCAAAGGTTCAGAGTAAAAAGTGTACAAGACAATGTGCAAACATTAAATGATTTTTATATCCTGAGTTTTGTAAATAGTGCTAAAATAAAGCATCTCTCCGTAGCCACTCCCCCTCATGGCCTCCTCCTCAGACACCCTAACTACCACCCTTCACCAGTGCCCCTCATCTCTCCGTAGCTCCCCCACCCCATGACCCCCTCATCGGATTCCCTCACTGCCATCCTCCACTAGTGCCCCTCATTTCTCTGTAGCCCCCCCACCCCATGACCTCCTCCTCAGATTCCCTCACTTCCATCCTCCACTAGTGCCCCTCATTTCTCTGTAGCCCCCCACCCCATGACCTACTCAGATTCCCTCACTGCTCCCTCCACCAGCGCCCCTCATCTGTCTGTAGTTTCCCCTCCATCCCGTGACCACCTCCTCGGATTTCCTCACTGCTCCCTTCACTAGCGCCCCTCATCTCTCTGTAGTTCCCCCCCCTACCCCGTGACCTCCTCCTCGGATTCCCTCACTGCCACCCCCACCAGTGCCCCTCATCTCTCTGTAGTTCCCTTCCAGCCTGTGACCCACCTCCTCATAAGATTCCCTCACTGCCACCCTCCACTATTGCCACTCATCGCTCTGTAGTTCCCCCTGCCCCATGACATCCTCGTTGGCTTCCCTCACTGCCACCCTCCATTAGTACCCCTCATCTCTCCTGTAGTTCCCCCACCTCATGACCTCCACCTCGGTTTCCCTCACTCCCACTCTCCACTAGTGCCCCTCAGCTCTCTGTAGTTCCCCCCCACCCCGTGACCTCCTCCTCTGACTCCCTCACTGCCACCCTCCCTCACTGTCTGCCACCCACACCCTTCATCTCTCCGTAGCTCCCCCACCCCATGACCTCTTTCTGGTATTCCCTCACTGCCACCCTCCACTAGTGCCCCTTATGTCTCCATTGCCCCTCTCTCATACCCATTCCATTCGTTGTATAGCACTACTCATATCAGTGTAAGGTGTCACAGTACTTTACATAACAGCAGCACACATTATACAGAGACAATAAATCAAAATCAGTTTACGCGAAATGTCACATAAACTAATGAGGATTACAAGGTGTAGAAATCACTTCATCCATTCTGGTGGGCAGTATATTTTACGGGGGTTTGGTCGGGACTCGGAGAAGCACAAAGTCAGGATTTAAAGAGTACTCCGGTGGTCAGGGTTGGCTTTACTGATAAAAATGTATAACTGCCCAAACAAACTCTTATTAGTAACATTAGAATAATGAAAGAATGGAGAAGTTCTAACTACATCACAACACAAAAAAGCGAAGTTTGTATGCAGTTTTTTGATGACAGTTCATTGGTCACTGTCTTATGTTAACTTCTGAACTGCAAGTAACACAAGGATATCTGTGACAGAGGTAGTAACCCACTGTGCTATTCCCATAAAATTCAGTTTATCTGCATTTACGAACTACCAACCGACAAATGGTTGCTCTGCAACAGGATCGTAAATCACAAGTTAACAGTTTTTATTGTTGTTGTACATCGGTGGCAGATTCACTGCGACTGCGAGGCCTAAGGAGGCTCATGTTTGGTGGGCCTGGCCCACCCTCTAGAACCGGGCCTGGTAGGTAGTGGTGCAGCCTGCTAGCATAGCCGTAGTCTTGCTCGCAGCCTCAGGCACAGGCAGGTCAGTGAGGAAGACTGCCCTCAAGGGCAGGGACGGCCATAGCACTGGTGGTGCCCTTTGCGTTAATAGCTCACTGTTCTATGTTAGGATTTTAACTTATTAACTGCAAGTAACAAAAGGGATCTCTCTGACAAAAGCAGTAGCCCACTGACCTATTTACATTATGTGCACTTTGTGATCTGCATGGTACATGTTCTTTGCAGCAGGCACCTTAACACTCTGAGCTACCTTTCCATAAGTCAAAACTTCCACTAAACAATATGCAGATCTCTCTCTAGGAAGAACATTCAACACCAGATTCATCATGCCATTTTTATTGATGCCGAAAATTGCTGGAGGCCAGGAAGGAGGCAGCAAGCGCTTTTAAAATCTTAATATACTTGCAAACATAATGCCTCCACCCAAAGTCAGCACCCGGTGCGGTCACACCGGTTGCACTGCCCTAGAGCTGGCCCTTCAAGGGTCCTGTGACCTCAATGACAGTCACTGTTCTAGGGTGTGCTGCTTCATAGGCCTGCCCGCAAGACTGGAGGTGAACTTCAGTATGGATTGTGGTGGACAAGCCTTGAAGGTTAAACCACACTTGCCACTGCTAGGATCCGCCTGCTGGTGCTAAGACACCAGAACTTCTAAGGTCTTGCGAAGCCTTCTAAGGTCTAGCATGGGTTGTGCTCACTCAGGAGAGTGGTCTAATGGACTGGTTATTAAGGCTGAACCTGGTTCACCAGTTCCAAATTCAGCAGCTCTGGCCATAGTGCCACATCCTCTCCCCCACTGAAAACCATACTGCCCCACTGAGAAAAACTCACACTACCTTCAATTACAACCCAATTGTTGCCGGCTATAAACACCTGGATGTGGCTCAATTTAAATGACGCACTAGACAAGAGCAATATGTGGCCTACAAAAAATAGTAACAACATCCTGGAAAAGCAAACAGTCAAAGGGAATGCAAAATTAGCAAACCATGTGAAATGTAAGCAGGAACAACATGGTTAGCTTAGCGCTTTTACACTCACTATTCAGAAATCAGTGAGTGCTTTTGCCTGAAAAGTTGAGGACATGACAACAAGGCCCTGAATGGACCCATTTTAACGTCCATTGCTTATATCCTTACAAAATGTAAGCAGTAGGGTAAAAAAGACCACATCCCTGGACGCAGAGCCGCAGTACACATTTCTTTTCTCCAATCCACACATTGCAGCACCTCCAGGATTGGTGCACTAGGTGCAAGCCCAGGAAAAACACAGACAAGATAACAAAAATAGCGCTTCACTGGCAAACTCTGTAAAAGTGACGCTAATGTGTTTGGGTGTTAATAAAATCAATCTGGCCAGCTTGCTACCACTCTGTCTTACTTTATTTAGTTATTTTATCATATTTTAACCTTTTATTCCCGAAGCTGCACCTTGGAAATAAAATAACAGAAAAATAAGACATTTCCAGCAAAAGTGTTTTTTTTTTTTGGATCCATTTCACAGGGGAGCAAATAAAAGAAAGGAGAGGAATGAGACAGGGGACGCACATCGCACCGTGAACTTGACTGTCAATCAGCGCTGGACAGTCACCCAGTCCTGCGGCTTTTAGTGTCAGGGAGCAGCGTCGCGTGTCAGGCAGTAGGCGATAATCATAAACCCGTGCTGGCTGCAGTGCCAGGCCTGAGGCCAGCCACCACCTCGCTCCCTGCTCACATTCATATTAGGCAAGCAACAGCAACAAACAAAAGCCAGTGCAGTGCCACTACGTTGCGGAACCCGGGCCTGTGCCTAGTAGTAGCCCCCTTGCCCCTTACTTCCTTCCTTCCTTCCCCTTTTGCTTTTGAAATTTCTGGCCCGCTCCAGCCCGGTCTTGAGTCGCGACTCCCCCGCACCAGGAACACTGCCCTGACACTACAGTGCCACCACACCACCCATAAATCAACAGGAAGGAACAAATAGCATAGCACTCACCTGCAGGCGGCACTGGCAGACAGGGGAGAATACATTATGGGGTGCTGAGCAGCCGCTCTCTTTCCAGTCCCGGTCTTCCTTCCTCTGGCCTCTGAAATGCCTCAGCCTGCCTCGACCTCACGTAGGCTCAGTCAGTCTCTGGTCACGCGCACTTTTTCCCCAATGCGCTATAAGCCCCTGATGAGCCCTGCCCCCAGGCCTCACCCCACCCTAAAAAAAAACAGGCGCGCAGACGCGGAGGTGGTGACATGTGCGCGCTGCGCGCGTCATCATCAAGCACCAGGCTCTATGATCCGGCGACATGCCGTCCGCCGCCCGCCCTACTCATTATAATTTATTAAACTAACAACACCACCTGACCATGATGTCATCAATGATCATCATGGTCAGGTGCCGCCGGATCATAGAGCCTGGCTGCCTTGCAATGAAAATCGGCAGACACGTCGGAGCACCAGCAAGCATTTTTGTGCTCCGTCATCACCAGGCGGCCTGATTTGTGCACAAATAATGTACTTACTGTGTTCTGTTGTTGGGGCCGATTTGGACCGACCATGGTCCCAAATCGGCCCCAACAACAGAACCGGCCCCCCCTGGCGCAAAACCGGCCCCCACCCCATCCAGCCTACCGGGGGATTGCCCGGTGCCCGACATGACCAGTCCGGGCCTGCTCCGGTCCAACAGGGGAGGAAGGGCAAGTAGGCAGAAAGTGGGTCCCGCGCTGCAGGAGCCCACGGCCGATTTTCAAGCGCCTCCTGGCACAATGCAGTGACACAGGCGGCTGCACGCTGCAAAGAATGCTGGTGCCTGTGGTCCCCCCAGTCTCCGGTCCAACAGGAGATGAAAAGCAAGTAGGCATAAACTGGTAATCTTGCTGCCTTTAGTGATGATTTATATACAAACGCCGGGTGTGAGTCAATGGTTCGAGTTATTTATTGAGTAATGAAAACTCTGAATTGAAGAGCAAATAGTTCGAACAGCTGTTTCAAATCCAACGGTGACGTTTATGGCCAGAAGTAAATGGTGAAACACCAAAACAGTAAAGTAAAAAAAATGAATCTATAAACTTTTAATTAATAAACAAGTGATGTTACCATGGAAGCACGAAGTCAACCCCATGTTATAATTAAGACCAAGAGAACGCGGATCAGCCACTGGGGCTGTTAAATGATAACGCATGCGCCCTGTTTTGAGACATTCATTAATCACAGCAATGCTAAGCTGTAAGAGCGAGGGTGAAGAAAGCGAGAAGGGAACATGTTAAGGCTAAAAATGTATGTGATACATCTAATTATAATAGTATAACAAATAAAACTGCATGCCTTAAATAAAATAAAAACTAGTAGTATCCTCCCACATGAGCAGGATGGGAGCAGTCCCCAGCTGTTCACTGCACTCTTCTCCACTTGCTGTTAGTGCAGGTGAAAGAGGAAGCTGTCTCCTGTCCCTGTTTCATTCGGCGACAGCTGTGCTCCCTTCTTATTGGGAGCTTCAGAGTCTCGTAATCTCCAGGAGAGACGTGACACATGCTGGTAAGATTGCAAAATCTGGGTGCTGTGATTCAAGTCTCTCAATTTCATGCAGTGCATAATTTTTAAAATAATAAGTGCCAGGGTACAAAGTTTTGACAGAAGCCGGAGGCCTCCGCTATCCAGGGCCGGACTGGCCGTAGAGGGCACAGGGCATTTCCCTGGTGGGCCGCCAGGGTGGGGGCCGGATTTGGGCCCCTGAGGGGACGTTTTTGTTACAGGGCAGTTTTTGCAGCATAGCTGCAATATCGGCCTCTGTAACAAAATCGGCCGAAACTGGCCCTGGCAAACAGTTCGACCGCACCCCGAACCCCCAGGGGGGCCGGCTGTGCACTTTGCCAGGGCCGGTTTTGGTTTCCAGTCCGGCCCTGCCACTATCGAGAGTCGTGTGGCGAGTACCAAGACAGATTAGTCTAGGTTCCACCTGATGCCCCTTTCATCCACCATTAAACACTGCCTGCACATGTTCTCAAACTTCTCACTCAAGCAGCTTCTTTTTTTATCTCTACTTTCTCCCTTTGTTACTGTTTTTCGGTCTTCCCGCTTTCCCAGGTTTATGTGTTTTTCTATGTTTTGCTCTGGGTCTAGTTCTGATGAGGAAATATAAGTGCTGGTGGGTCCCACCTGCAGCCACCATCTCAAATTAAGCACTAATCTAAAAGGATATCCCAGCCATAATGCATTTATTTCCTATCCCATTGTGAAGCATCCAAACTAGCCACAGTGTTAAAGTGAATGGATCACAAAACACCAGTCCTTAACCCCTTACAAAACTCTCTGTAGGACAAATATTATTCTTGAAAACTATGTTTCGACCCACATGGCCAACAAGTAGCGCAACCCTAACTGTTCAAGGATAGTTAGAAATTACACTTTTACACAATAAACTCATGTGTAGTATACTACAAAATTACATCTGCAGCACTCACTAGCAAACACCATACAAGAAGAACTTCACAAACACTAGATAGAGCGGTCTGACAGACTGAAACCAATGTCGCAGCTGCAATAAGCCTGCTTCAGGTTTGGCAAATAATGCTGCACATTGATGGGAATTGTAGGAAGCTGGCTCTCTACATAGTGTACTAAAACGAAGTACACCGTGCAAAGACTGAGTCCAGTGAGTCCCTTATTGGTTGACAGAGGTAAAAGTAGATAACACTAACGCTCTAATTGTGATTGTGTGGGTGAGCAGTTAGGCTTATCAGAGGGTAGTGGTAAGCATTTGTTGTGCTCACAGAGGCAATAAATGAGACACACTCAAGAATAAATCAGAGACCAATTTATAAAAATTGTATCAATTTGTATGTCATTTTTAAGACAAAGAAGTTTGATTTACAGTAAGTACTTTTAAAGTTACGATTTTTAAGAGTTCGGGAAATATATCACTTTTGTGCGCAATTACGCCCCACTAAAGTCAATGGGAAAAAGCAGCTAAATGTATTTAAAAGCAGGCAATGCTTTCAGGAAGTTCATCTTCTTCTTTTAGGTCGATAGCGGGACCAGGTCCAAAGTTCCAGCAGCAGAAATTGGGAGCGTCCTGGATTCGGCCAGGAGCAGGTTGCTGAGGGTGATGGTAGCTGCTGCACGACGACGAAGGGGGTCACCTGGAAAAACACTGTACAGGATGACTTAAAGGTAAGTCCAGTGGGTCCCACTGGAGGGAGGAGGTCGCAAGGGTCTCAGGGCCACGGGAGCACAGCAGGGTCATCATTACTGGGGCTGGTCGGCCCGGTGCAGAGCAGTTAGTTCAGCCAGGCACTGTGTGTCGAAAAGTAATCATGGTCAGGAGCACGCAATTGGAGATGTGATTTTGGGACTGCTGAGCCACTCATGATGTGGGTCTCAGTATCCCTCGATGGGTGCTTGCTTCTGGGTTAGTTGTGGTCCAGCACAGACTCTTCGTCTCTCTGTTTGCTGAAATGAATTCGGTACCCCAGATATTGGTGCGGTGCGGCTCCGGTAGGTCCTGGTGTCGCCAAATCTGGTGGGGAGACAGATCTGACCCTCCGTAGCTGATGTGCCTCTTTTGGTGCGGGTGCTGCAATCAGGTTTGTCGGGGACCAGCACATCAACAAACCTGATTTAGCGGGATCTGCGTCTGCTGTGTGGAGGGGTGTAAATCCTTCACTCCAAGGGAGGTTCTTTGAGATTTCTCGAAGGCTGGGGGAGCTCCGGGGTTCTTGAAGACTTCACAGGTTCAGGACGTGACTGCACAACCACGATTACTGAGTCCTTGAAGCAGCAGGCAGGGTTTGGCACTAGTTTTCTCTGCAGCAGGGCTTCAGTTCTTGTGCAGCAGCTCTTCTTTTTCTGTGTCTTCTTCTTGCCCATCGAATCTAATGTTCAACGTCCAGTGATGCCACCTAAATACTAAATTTAGGGGAGGTAAAGGGGAGGACAGGTAGTAGCCAATGGGCTACCTACCATTAGGGTGTCTACACCCCCCAAGTGACCACGTCCTGTGGGAAGAGGCACTACCCTAGCCCTGATAGGTCGTTTTTCCACCATACCAAGATGGTAGATTTTCAGGACTGGGTTCACATCGACTGCCACACCTTAAAAGTGGTGCTGGCTGAATGTGGACACTCCTCCTGATTTAACTAATTTTGCTGCCTGCCCTCCCACCAATGGCGAGCAGGACAGGGGGGTTAGCTTCTGCCACTATCTGGGGAAGCCTGTGCTGCACTTTCCAAGGCGGCATCGCCTTTGAAGCTTTCCGCCCTGAAAGACCATTTCTGCCTGGAGGAGGTGTGAAGCACCTCTGCCCAGATCAGGTTTTGTTTCTGGCCTCTGAGAGCACAGGCTCTCACCCCATGAGGTCAGAAACATGTCTGGTAGTGGCAGGCTGGCTATGACTAGTCAGAGACCACACCAGTGCTTCGTACGTTTTCAGTGGACTCTCTAAAGGTCTCCTATGTGCATTTATTAATAAACCCAACACTGGCATTAGTGAGGATTTTTTAAGACAGGATGTTTGCTACCAAGCATCTTAGTGTACAGTCAAGCCGTCATGGAGCTAGGAAAAAGTATCTAGCCCATGCACTCTCCATGGCTTCCCTATGCACTTATATATTGAAGAATGGCTTAGATATTGCAAGGTCACATCGGCTCATGCAGATATGTTCGCACATGGGATATAGTGCATCCTGCCTTAGGGCTGTAAGGCTTGCAGTAGGACTGACTTACTTATATTTTATGCAGTGTATGAGGGCATGGGACACAGGGCTGTGTGCCATGTCAACTCTTTGGTTTTCTCTGCACCAAGACGGACAGCCTGCACTGACAGTTTGCGTGGTCTCGGTGAGGGGTCTCTGGGGTGGCCTGATTCGTGCTGCAGCCCCAGTGGGCCCTCTTCAGTATCCATGCCCTAGGTACCAGGGATATAATTTACTAGGGGCTTACAAGGGTAGCTGAAGCTGGGCAAATCATGGTACATTTTTAGGAAAGAGTTCTGACACTGGGAACCGGGTTAGCAGGGACCCAGAGTACTTGCAGTTTGAAATCACATCAGGCAATAAGTGGGGGCTAACCATGTCAAAAGAGGCACTTTCCTACAGGAATTATGTACAATTTTTACAGGCCATCCCAGACTTCCTCTTCTCATGTAAACCTCCTATTAAGAGGCAGACGCCAAGCTCTTTGCCTCTATTATCGATTTTCTTCAATGCATCAGCACCCATAGTATTATTAACCACTTTAGATATTATCTTCCTGAGCATTTGATGCAACATATTTAAGAATAATATTTTGTAGCGCAATCATGATACTATGGGCCATATTTCTGACCCGATTTGCGTCGCTCTTGCAGCACGCAACGTGGTGCAAGAGCGACTCAAACCTCAAGTCAGACTTTTGAATCCACGGAAAAGCCACTTTGTGTGACCCCAAAAATCTGGAGTAATGCAGTGCAAATCATTGCGTTGCGTTACTCTGCCCTGGATGTTGTGACGGTGTTCTCAAGTAACTCCTATGGCTTTTGATGCATTCCAAGATTTACAAGATCTTGTAAACCTGGGAATGTGCCAAAAAGATATGTCTCCCCAGGAGAGGCGTAAAGAGGAGAAACATCTTTATTTCTCCTCATTACTTCCTCTTTCTATGTGTTCCGCATTCTGAGAAAAATGCCTCTCATTATTGTTTTTGTGCAGAAAGGCGCCCTTTTCTGCACAAAAACAATCCTACGTGCAAACAGCCACCCATGCACTATGGTGCAAGAGTGCCTGTGTTGACGCTAGCCAGTGCAGGGGAAAAGTCAAGAATGTGCTGTATGCCTTAAATGCAGTGCATTCCTGCCCTTTTCCAGTGAAGCAGTAAAGTTCAGCAAGGTGACTTGCTGCGCTGCACTGCAGCCACTATTTCATAAATATTCCCCAAAGTTTTTAGAAGTCCAAGTTTATTACAATAGAGTATTTAAAATAACAACACATTTGAAATAAAAATACATTCCTTATCAGGTGACAAAAACAAGTTATTTGGGGATGTTTCAACTATGTTCAACTCATTCACTGAATAACCTAAATACCAATGTTTTGTGACCCGAACGCGCTATAAAAAATCCAGCTTTTCTCCCTCATCACAGCTTGAACCACACCAAACTTCGTGGGGCATTTCATTCTTTGCCATCCTCTTACTAAGACGTATTTACCCTATGCAGCAAGCCTAAACCACCATTTATATTGGGGTCTTTGTCTTTTTCCACAGCATGAAAATCACATCCAGCAAGAGCTTAAGCATAAAACCAAACCATATCCCAATACAGAATTAATAGGGACACAAAACATAGAGGGGCTTATTTACAATCTGACGGTGTGTCTTTTTTTGTCACATAAAAATCAGAGACATTAATCTGCACTAAACAGGCATAAAGAACAATCCCATAGCATTTTAAGGAGGTTGACATCAGACATAGTGGGTTTCTTGAAGATTCAATACATGTCCCTTATGCTATTAGGTGCAGTGGTGTGTGTAAGTCAGTGACATTGGATTGGTGAATTGAGATATCTCAACTAAAACTGTTGCGTACTCAACTGAAACAAGAATTGGCAATGCCAATCGATGTACAATGTGCTTCTGCCTGGACCCTACCAGTCGCATTGCTCACCCAGCACTCACATTTATGAAGTCTATTACATCTAGTATCCTGAGAATAGGAGTGCAAACTAAGAAAGCATGGCTACCTGCTGCAGTGTGATGGTACAACAGCACAAGCAGAAGTGTATGAGAAGAGGAAAAAAGCTAGTGAGAGACTACATAGGGCTGAAGTCGGAGACTGAGCTACTCAGTACTAGTGCCAGCTAGTGCCTTGTGAACCACTTAAAGTGTCTAAAGAATTCAGTTTATTCACCTATAACCTGTGGTGGAAGTCCATCTACGTTTCAACAGAAGCATTCTATGGTCCGTTGACTAAAAAACACGGAAGTTAAATTTTTACAATCTGAAAGTGACAGATAAAATATTTATGTAAGCCGAACAAGATTGACTTCCTGTAATCCTAACAGGATGAGATCGCTGTCTGGAACCCCAATCTTCTCCCTTCATCTCAGGAGCATGGAAGAATGTTCCTTAAGCTCTTGAAAAGAGAGTAAATATGTACCAGTGATAGGTTTCACATGTGGGCAGATGGGAAGATCAGTATTGATAATAACACCAACATGTTTAGTCACAGTATTAGGGGCTAGGAATGGCCCATGAGTCAGTGACTGCCAAAAGGAGGTCCAGGTTTTAAGGATGATTGCTTAGCACAAGCCCCTCTGTTTTCTCTGCATTCAACTTCAAAAGGTTACTGGTCACCAAACATTCAATTAAAGCAAAACATTCCCGAGGTTTAAGGGGAAAGTCAGTGTTAGGACCACTTTATTACAGAAGGTATTGAATATCAACAGCATAATTAAACAAGCATTTGCAATGCAATAGGTCTCGCATTTATAAGAGTTTGAGCTATTGGCATTGAAAAAAATTACAATGCCTTGTATTTATGTTTTGGTTTTAAAACAAATAAAAGGCATTGTCATTTACAATGTCAGTAGCATAAACTCGCATAAAAGCAGTCTGTGGAGTGCAGGAGTGTGCGGCGTGCAGCAGTGTGCGGCGTGCAGCAGTGTGCGGTGTGCAGCAGTGTGTGGTGTGCAGCAGTGTGAGGCATGCAGCAGTGTGAGGCGTGCAGCAGTGTGCGGCGTGCAGCAGTGTGTGGCGTGCAGCAGTGTGCGGCATGCAGCAGTGTGTGGCGTGCAGCAGTGTTTTGTGCAGCAGTGTGAGGCATGCAGCAGTGTGTGGCGTGCAGCGGCATGCAGCAGTGTGCGGCATGCAGCAGTGTGCTGCGTGCAGCAGTGTTGTGCAGCATGCAGCAGTGAGTAATGCAGCAGTGTGCAGCAGTGTGTGGCGTGCAGCAGTGTGCGGCGTGCAGCAGTGTGTGGCGTGCAGCAATGTGTGGCATGCAGCAGTGTTTCGTGTAGCATTGTGCGGCTTGCAGCAGTGTGTGGCGTGCAGCAGTGTGCTGCGTGCAGCAGTGTCGTGCAGCATGCAGCAGTGAGTAATGCAGCAGTGTGCAGCAGTGTGCGGCATGCAGCAGTGTGCAGTGTGCAGCAGTGTGCGGTGCGCAGCAGTGTGTGGCATGCAGCAGTGTGTGGCGTGCAGTGGCATGCAGTGGCATGCAGCAGTGTGTGGCATGCAGCAGTGTGTGGCATGCAGCAGTGTGTGGTGTACAGCAGTGTGTGGCGTGTAGCAGAGTGCGGCTTGCAGCCTTTGGGAGCATTTTCTGAAGCCCTTACATAAGTCTTGCTGAGCGATCGCTTACGCGATAGCTCACGCGATAGCCAGGCGAGACCTAATGAATGTGTCCTTGTGTAACTAACCTAACTGGTGCTCAGATAAAGCGCTTTGGGTCGAGTTCGCGGTATATAAAACTGCAAATATTTTTTTTTAAATGTTTGCGTGTAAAGCTCCCTGCAGGCTAAATGGCCCCGACCGGCTGACGGTGTCATACATGGCATGTGGCCAGTTGGCAGCTGGGTCTGCCCGCACCACTCACTGCCAAGTGCCCGCGATTTGAGGGTGGAAAACACCACAGTTATAATGTGTCACTGGAGACGACGGGCGTGGAGGAAACCCCTGCGTCAAGGGCTGTGTTCCCTCCACAGCCAGTGTGCGCTGACTGCTAAACCAAGGCCGAAGGACCGTCCCGTGTCAGCGACAGAACCTTCCAGAATGGAAAAAGGCGTGAATTCTTATGCCCCTCTCCCTTCACGCTTTACCTGATCTCGAGACCCCCACCTCCCCTCTGCTCCTTGGCCGCCTGCTAACACCAAAATGAATAGTGATTACATATTTATGAGGCACTGGGCTCCCCGGGGAGGATTGCAAAGTGCTTTCACGGGCGAGCTGCGCATTTTATTAGCAGGCAGTTACAGCCTGGTCTTGGTTTCATATTTGCCCCGGGATGAGGTGACGAGGGCTGAGGGGGGACAGCCGGGCGCTGGATGTGACCAGGGCTGTGGCGGAGCTGCGCGTCATGGGCCGAACTGCTGGGAAGTAAGTGAACGAAAGACCTTCGGCTGAATAGATGAATTAACGAACCAGTAACATACATGTAAATGTTGTGTATTTTTACCTTGTTGAAAGTTCTGTGTATTACAAGGCGTTCGTATATAAGCGCTTCAGATGTTATAAGGATGGGGCAAAATGTAAGGATGGATCAAAGCGGCAATAAAATGAAACGCAATATAAAACCTAATCACATAAAACAACCTGAAAGCAAAATGCCTGCCAGAGAAACGTAGGAGAGGAACGATTCTTTTAGTATTCGTAAATAGATGAGGATAAAAAATGGCTTTCACTTGTTTAAGAACGTTCGGCTCGAGAGGAGGGGAAGAGAATGACAAGGAGAAACAGCGGAAGAGAGGGTGGGTAGAGGAGCGGAGGGAACAAGAGAGGGGAAGATGAAGAAAGTGGGTGAGTGGGGGAGAAGGAGAGATAGGAAACTAGAGGAAAGGGAGGATCAGCATGAGAGGGGGACGAGCTTGAGGGAGAGATGAGAGACAGACAGAGGGAAGAAGAGCGCCATGAAGGCAGGAGTGGATGGCATAAAATATGGTGAGGAAGCAAGAGACGGTAGTAAGGAAGAATACTTTTTTTAGTTGCCTGTTGTGAGCAAGGAGAAACAAGACAAGCCCGGCGGAGCGTGGCGCGCGCGCTTGGCGGGGGCGGGGGAGCGCATTCCAGGCGGTGGAGCGGACCCTTTGAAGTAGGATGCTAAACGGATTGCATGGCGGCACGATGCACGTGATTGTGCGAGTGCTCGCCATGCAATCCGCTTTTGGGAGCACTTTTGGGAGCCCCTTACTATAGTCTCGCATTGCGATCGCTTACGCGATAGCTAGGCGAGACCTACAAAGGGCAACCAAAAGAAAGAATTAAAGCATCTAATGGAGTTAAATAAACGTTATAGATCTATACAAAGTGTTCAATAATATGTCCAGGGTTGTAACCTTTAATAAGCAACAGTACTCTAAGTCGCACACAACTAAATACTAAACAAAACATTAAAAACATACACAATGAAAACAAGACGTCCATAGCACCAACTAAATTAGAGATGTGTGTTATAAGATCACTTAGTGTTAAACAATTATAGCCTCTCCTTATGGTGTTCGTCAAGGAGGTCATAATCGGTTCTTGCTCTTGCATTTATCATAGGGTTTTCAGCGTAAAACCCCTTCAGAGAGCATATGTCAAAGAGGTCACAACATAAAAACTGACTGCCATGGTATAGGGGAACAGCAGTCCAAGACTGACTAATAAAGTTGTTGTGGGCTAGAAATTCAGAATTGAGTAACACACAAAAGTAACACACAATAAATTGGTTTCCAACCAATATCTTTTTCTTTAAAAATGAAAAGTATTTTAATGTACATAGAACAAAATACCATAACTAAAATTTCAAATATTTACAACATTTTAATGGGAATTTAAAATTGGAACGTCTCTTTTAGGGGACTTGCAGATTAACCAGGGTGCAGATCAAATAGCCTAAAGAAATATCACAATTGGCCATCCAGCCGTGAAACTGTAGTCTGTACACATTATCTGTGCTGTACCATGGGGCAGTTTTGGCACCAGCAGGCATAGTCCTGATGACCAGAAATGCAGTTATATAGGCCTATCTGAAACATGAGGCTTTTCACAATCAAAAAGGTTAGACTTATATGATTTTTGAAGTAATTTACACTGCCTAATGTGCGGGCGACTACTGTCGTTGTCACCACATTTAATACTCAATAAAGCAAACCAGTTGGCTTCTGTGTGAAAACAAACATGGCCATGTGATATCTGCCTGTGAAAAACAATAAGCATTTCATGAACACTTAAAGTAGATATTGACGTGAACCTTAAATTCTCCCTCTGGAGACGACAAGCATTTTCTCCTGTCAGTCTAAGAAAAGCAAAATATGTATTGAACACCTTCTAATTGCAGTTGTCAGAGAGTTCACAATGTAAATCCCCTTCCTGTTGTAATAGTGAGATAATTACAACATGTGCAGCTCCTTCCTATGATGATTGACCTGAAGTTCATATTGTACAACCCCTTCCTATCTTATTTGCCAGAGTGTTTACCATGTAAAACCACTTTCTGTTGCTTATATCAGAGTTCTCAATGTAATACCCGTCCCTACTGTATTTGTCTGAGAGTTCACAGTGTCATAGAATTAACAATGTGAAGACCCTTTTTGTTGAACTTGTCAGAGAGTTCAGAATATAAAATCCCTTCCTGTTAAAGTTGTCAGAGAGTTCGTATTGTAAAACTCCTTCCTATTGTATTTGTCAATCAAGGTCGCATTGTAAAACCCTTTCTAATTTTATTTGTCAACAATATAAAACTCATTCCAGGGAGTTAACAATGTAAAATCCCTTCTTTTTGTAATTATTAGATAGTTCACAATGCAAAACCAGTTTCTATTTTATTTGAGACATCCAGTTCGGGGTGCCCAGGGCAGTTGTTAGTTATTGGGCCCAACTGTGCCAGTGGGGATCTTTCTCCTTTAGTGCCCTCGTGCCTCCGTACTGCGGTCCTTGAAAATGGAAGCCAAGTACTGCTTTTAGCATTTGAATTACCGAGTAATGAGGCAAAGTGGTCCAAGACAGCCTAAGTGGTGATGTAGTATATACATTGAAAATGTAGCAACACAGAAAGTAACAATAAATCAATGTCCAGCCAATGCTTCTTTAAAAAGACGCCACTAAACACTAAACACACAATTACACATACTTACATGATTTCAAGTGGAATTACAAATTGAACCACCCCACCCTAAAGAGGCCTTAAATGCAGATCACATACCTCAAAGAAATACCACAGGGGGAATCTGACCTGGAACATCTAGTCTATTCTCATTAGCCTTGTTGTACTAGTTGCCAATTTGTGCCCCAACTGGTTCAAAACCTAAAGACCAGCAGTTCCCCCAAATGGCCTATTGCAACACATGAAGGTTTTCACAATCAACAAGGTTATGCTGACCTGGTTATTTAAGTTATTCACAATGTAAAGATAGAGGCATGCAGCCTTTGTCACCACATTTTAAAATTAATAAAATAAACCTATAGCTAAAGACTTTAACATAAAAATAAACATAAACAAAGGCCTCTGCAACTAAGTACCGCAAACTGGGCACCAAGTTCCTCTTTTGGCACTTGTGTCTAAAACGAACAAAGCAGGACTTTGCAAAGCTGAGTCAGGGAGGTGCTGTGGGATAGAAACTTAGACACAGAAACACATAACATAAACACACAATAAATCAATGTCCATCTAGTGCATTTTCCTTAACCCCTTCGCAGCGGCAGGAATTCCGCCGCGGCGCTGGGGGGGTTTGGGGGCAGGTGCGGTGGCGCTGTGCTCCTGACGGAACCACTCCGTCACGAGCCACGGGTGAGCTGTACTCATGACGGAGTGGTTCCGTCACGTCTCCGCCCACTGCGCTAATCGCCCGCACAGGCGGGGAATTAGCGCCGCGTGGGCGGAGCGGCCGCCAACGGCCGCAGCATGACGGAACCACTCCGTCATGAGCACACGGCACCCGTGGCTCATGACGGAGTGGTTCCGTCATGAGCACGGAAAGGGTTAAAAGGGAAAATAAGTGTAATGCACACACAATTAAATATTATAATCAAAAAGACAAATATTCACAAGATTTCAAATGGAATTACAAATTGGAATCCCTGTTACAGCCATGCTGATTAAGCACAGTATAAATCATGTCCCATAAAGAAATATCACATGGGGAAGTAACACTATAAATGTAGTCTTCTCCATTATCTGCGCGATACCATGTGACAATCTGAGCACCAGCAGAAGCTAATCGGAAATACCAGCAATGGTTCTATATGAGTCTTTTGGGGGAAAAAAAGGATATACACCATCAAAAAGGCTGCATCTACAGGATTTGTCAAGCTATTCTCTATGTAAATTTAGAGGCCTTCCAACAGTATTAGTCAGGGGTGTTAGAAAGCAGGTCTCTAATTGGTGAGGCATGCACTCTGTACAAGCAGAGACTGCAATTCTAGTCACGGTAAGTCAGTTGCAAATTTACATAAGCTGGTGCTCACCCTCTGGTAGCTTGGCACAGAGCAGTCAGGCCTAACATAAGAGGCAATGTGTAAAGCAGTTGTACATACATGGATATAGTAACCCAATGAAAACACCACAAAAAAGACTCCACAATGAGGTATGAAAATAGTATTTCTTTTACTCTTCAAAGCAAGATAAAAATAATAGGAATCCAATTAAAGCATCTCAAGTTACGAATACTTCAAGAAAGTACAATGCTGAAAGAGCCCTTGTGCTTTCTGTAGGTTTTTTACGGTTACGCTGGGGGGAAAGACAGCAATCCACGCCACGGATTGGGAACAGACTTTCTACCCAGGTCAGCATGAAGCAATGCTTCCAAAGTTATGACAGTTAAAATGCAATGTCAAGTTCACGGGAGACTGATCTATTTACTCCATTAGCGCCACCTGCAAGATCGCTCAGGTTTGGCAGGGACCTCGTAAGTCCCGGAGTGCACATTACCTTTCTCGGGGATTGCAGCGGTGCCTTCTGCCTCAGTATCGGGACCTGCGTTGCCGAGGTCTCCCCTTGCTGGATAGGATGCAGTAATTGGAGACATGAAGGACAGATGCCCGTCTTTTCTTGATGCCTACAGAGTACACTGGGTCACACTGGACTGCCTGTGGGTCAGTGGCTTAGGCAAAGTTGACAAACACAATGGTCTGTGCTCAAGCAGGCAGATACAGCGGTTTTTAATCGGTGTACCGTGCTGATGCATGTGGATGCCCAAAAGCTGCTGCCGACACTCTGTGAAGGCCCAGGACTAGTTGAGTACATGTCAAGCTGAGATTATCTGAGCCTAGCATCAGTCATTTGTGTGAATGAAATCTTTGATGGCTTCAAAAGTTCCTGGAAAGGGGGCAAGCCAACTAGCCCATGGAGTTACTTAGGTTGCAAAAGGTTGTAGAGAACAGGTCTAGATCTTCTCACCGACCAGAGCAGAGGCAGCAGGCCAACACAGCAGATCAGTTAGCAAAGTGACTGTGCCTACTGTAGCCCAGCAATCAGCAGGCAGCAAGCCAACACAGCAAAGCAGTTAGCAAAGCGACAGTTGCTCCTGTGGCACAGCTCTACTTCTTGGCAGTGTCCTTAGGACCCCAAAGTGAACTAGTGAGAGTGCGTAATCGACCCGATACTTATACTCAGATGTGTAGTTGAAGTGGAGATGACTACAGAGCAAAGTCTTTGTGGTGCACAAGTCTCCTTTCAGCCCAGCTCTGTCTGACACCCCATCTGTGGGGGTTAAATCAGTGTTTTGTGTGAGGACAGGCTACTACCTATTCAGGTGTACGTGTCAGCTCCTCCCCTCCTTCTTGCCCAGGAAGACCCATCAGTATGCAGATGAATTCAGAGGCAGCTGAGGGTGCTGTACTTGTGGCTGTCTAGAGGAAATGCACAAAGTGTAGCTGTCACCCCGCCCCGGACGTTTATTGGAGGCAGGCTAAAGGTGCACACTAAGAGCAGAGAAATGTCCGCTTTCTAAAAGTGGCATTTCTAGATTAGTAACGCCAGATCCAACTTTACCACTAAAGAGGATTAGTCATTACCAATCCAATGTCATAAAACATAAAGCAGCTACTCGTCTGCCATCAGGAATGACATTTAAAATGGTATTTAAGGAATTTCAAATGTTAACCTATAGAAGGAGCAGGCATCCCAGTAGTGAAAATTAACTTGGGTGGTTTTCACTACCAAGACATATAAAAATAAATAGGTACATGTCTTACCTCTTACTTACACAGCACCCAGCCCTTAGGGCTACCGAGGGCCAACCTTAGGGATGGCTGATATGTAATAAAAGTGGAGTTTATGGCTTGGCAAGTAGTTGGAAATGTGAGGTAGATGTGGCTCTAAGCTGCACCCAAAGGCCCTGCAGAGGCAGGTTTGAAAGGCTACTTTTGTGGGTGGTACAATCAGTGCTGAAGGCCCACTAGTAGCATTTGGTTTCCAGGCCCTAGTTATATGGTATACCACTGTAATAGGGACCTCTAAGTGAACCAAATATACCAATCATGGATAAACCAAGTGCCATCGCATTTTAGATACAGCACATGCACTTTAGCACTGGTCAGCAGTAGTACAGTGTTCACAGTCCTATAGCCAGCAAAAACGAGGTCAAAAAAGGAAGAAGGGATGCATAACGTTTGGAGGTGACCCTGCAGAAAGATCCCCGTTCAACAGTGGGGTTATATTATACAAAGCCCCTTAAACTGTATTTGACCTGGGGTCTGCATTAATTGTGTCCCTTTAAGTTATGAGCGATATAATTACTTCAAGGGTGGACTAACACAACTGTTCCATCAAATGTTAATAGAGAAGATCCACATCTGGGCGAACTATAGCCCCATTCTTCCTTTTCTGAGTACTCCATCTTACAGCTCATTTTCTGATGAGATTCTAAAAACCAAATCTGGGTTTGTCACAGGGGACAACCAAAACCCTTGCCTACTAAAGTAATCTATTGAATCTGTATATGAAAATACTGGTCTACAGGCGTTTAACCCTTTTCATAAATAATTCAGGTGTACCTCCTTTGTCAAACATTTCATGATAAATAGATCAGACTTATGGTATCTGAGAGGACTTTTCCCAATGACCCAATCAGGCCTTGATCATTGGCTTGACAACATAACCAACCCAGGTCTACCATAGTGAGCATAATATGTGAAATACAAGATTTTTTTTTCAGCAAAAGCACACAACATCTGGCCACTCAAATACAATAAGGAGGAAGATCAGTACGTCTGCAGTGTTCCTCTTTCAGTAATGCTTCTTATGCTCTATTTTTTTAAGCCAGACCTAAACATATGTGCCAATTAGATGACGGAGAGGTATTGGGGCCATACCAGGTTTGAGGGCAAACTGGGTGCGACAGGAAGGAGGGATGATATTGTGAAGAGTCAACAACATTTCTGAAGTCTTTCAACTCCATCTAAAAATTGACGTATCTGTTTTTGTATAATAAAGCTTGAGTGAAGCTGGCAATAGTTTCTTGGGTTGACTAGGTGACCTGGAGATTGTGTCACTTGCAAGTTTCATGCACCATTCCTAATGAGATAGCTCAGGAGATTAAGACCCAGCTGCGGTAAGCTGAGTATAACATGAAGGTCACACAGTGCAATGCAAAAAGGACAGATTGGGGGGTAAGGGTATGTGTGTAGCTTACTGCTCATTAAATAAAGGCATGCAATGCATAACTTATGTACTAGTCATGTTTTTGTAGTAGCTGTGCATCACAAGTGCGTGTGTGCGCACACGCTCAAGACTATTTTATTTCATGTTAGATATTACAATGTGAACCTAAGTACCAGCACAGGTGCTGACAATAAAACTGAATATTATGTGTGGGTCCTGTTAAATTCAGGTTACAAACATCGGAAGCTGATGAGAAGGTGGGATACATTTGTATGTTATTTGGACATTTATTGAATTGAATGGTAAGAAACAAATTAATAAGGTACATCTCCACCCCTCTACTCTAACAACAGAAAAAGGTGCCTTACAACATTTGAATAATGGATTTTTAAGATTAAAAAGGGAAGTAAACGTACATTCATTACATTTTTTTAAATCTAGATTCTCAATTAATAATGTTTTGCGGAAAAAGTAAGCTAACAAGTAAAAACACATACATATAGCTGAAAGGTTTATTTAGATTTTTTTGGGCAGCCTCGCGGGTTGCCAGGTCAGTAGAGGGATGTACTCTATTCCTCTGGTGGAAGACTGCGTGCCATACATAGACAATCCAGTCAGGCAGGTGGACAATCCCTGTGCCTTCACAAAGTTGGCTCTGCTGTAGGCACTGATGCCTTTAGAGCAGGCACCATGTTTAATACAGCCCCTGCACAAAGGTTTTTGTTTGTCAAAATAAATCCCAAACCATATAACTCTGATGTGCTGGAAGTTTTATCCCAGTTGGTGGGTGTAGTTATTTTTGTTTCACTATTTAGGACCAAAAGACTTTCCCTCACTATCCTGAAAAGGAAGATTATGCATAGGAACATCCACTCTAAGCTGTTTGCCAATAGCCTAATGGTAAATTTGCTGTTAATCAAAGGTTTCTCCCAGGAAGGCTCCTCTGTCCACTGAAATCTGGCACTTGTCTTTCCTGTAACTTGAGCGGGGGAACCCTATGTTTGTCAGACACGATAGCTAGGGCTGGCTCCTCCGCTAAGGCAGAGGATTGCAGCCCACTGCTCTTTGAGCAGTGGAAAAGGGAAAAATAGAACTATTAGAATATTTTTTTTCCGTGCTGAGGTAAGTTTAGGGGTGGGGCAGGCGTGTCGTCACAGCCAGCAAGGGAGGAGTGGTTTTGGCACTTTGGCCGGCCAAATAGTCATGCGCACTTTGCATGTTCTCCACCGGCTGTATTTTACAGCCTGGGTGGAGAACATGAACAGGCTCATAGTACCCAGAGATGTTTTAAGGCGTGGGCAAAGTGGGCTCTGGTCCAGGGCCCCAGTCTTTTAGGGGGACCCTGATAGAGCCAGCTCTGTTCTGCAAAGAGTCTTGCTCTGATGACCTTGAATAATTCTTAAACGGACTGTGGTAAATAGCGTTTTTCTGTTATTTAGTTCTAATGTGCGTGATGTGTGAGAGTCTACTACAGACAAATGTTATGTTTATATTTCATGCAACATCCTTAGAAAAAAGTTTCTCTTAGATCAAAACAAGACCTCGCATATGAGAAATGGGGGGAGGGATTATTTGCAGTAATATTACTGAGCTGCTGCTGTTACAATATTGAAAACGCAAGTCACTGTCCCTGATTATTGGATGTAAACACATTTAGAATGTGGACCAGTGTGCATATGCACTGTCAGTGACATAGTCAAAACGGGCATGAAAGAGTTGAAACTGAATCATAAATTCAAAGATTTTCAAAACAGGGGCCTCTAAAATCCTTTTGGCCCAGGGCCCCCAAAATCTTTTAGATGTCCCTGATAGTACCCATCTGAGAGCCGAATCATGTCGGTCAGACCAATCATGACGCTACTGTCATGGTGACAGCAGCGTCGTGGTTGGCTTGGGGCGGCTGTGTGTGCTTCCTCCTTCCGGCAGGAAAAGAAGATGACGGAGGCAGGCAAGGTGGCTGCCGGCGGGCAGCCGGCCAGGTAAGTAGATTAATTATTTTTCTACCCCCCACATTAACTTTCAAGTGGCTGAGGAGGTTCACCACTTTTGATCAATGTCTCACACATGCCAAACTCCAAATGGATACCTAAGTCTCAAAGTAAGGGTGGAGTAGAGAATCCACATGGTCGTAAAAATAGAATATGCTGACTATCCCAGTCAAGATAAGTAGACCCAACTCCGAATCAGCACATCCAACTACCAACTGAAGTGTACATTTATTTGGCAAAGCTATGCCTCTGATCAGGTGCCATGCTATACTCATGCTCCCAAGCCGACCCTTATGCTTTGGTTTAGGAGGAGCTCTGTCTAGGGGGGGCTATTGGTTTATCAGCAATCTGAGGCCCTTCACTATCTGATGTCTCTCTCATCTAGGCTACCCATCAACACTGGAAGTCATAAACATGACTGCACAACGTATTTGATGCTCTGGCATGATCCCCAGATCCATGCAATAACACTTTAACCAATGCAGCTATTTATTCTGATCCCCATCTGTTGCACTCTAATGGAGCCTTAGCAACGAGTAGCGTTTTGTAATCAATAAATATATGCAAGCAATGTGCAACTTGTGTACACGTCATGTTTTTGTAGCAGCTGTGTCATCGCACTAAACCTATAGCTATCACATTGCGTTTGGCAAAATACAAAGACATCTCTTTAAGAGGCCACGTCAAGTACAAGCATTTAAATACCAGAAAATGGCGATTTGAAAATGTTCTGCTCAGATAAGCTGACTCAAGTGTCAAAAAGACTTCAACTTCCCCGAGATTTTGCTCTAATTATTTTCAAGTCGCCCACACACCGGAATAGACCTGTAAGAGCAAAATTACATGTGTGAGTCACCGAATATTCCAGCAGGCGCCCTTGCAGAACCGCTCCCCTGCCAAGAGGCATTATCGGTAATAACGGGAACATGCTTCTCTTTGCAGCCATTTCCAAGAAATTCAAAACTGCAGGTAGGTTTCTCAGAAGGAAAAAATATTAAGTCGGAACATGTGCGCTACATTGAATTTACAAGCCCAGGATGCTGTTAACACTGAGCCAGTGGCTCTAAA
Organism: Triturus cristatus; assembly: GCF_964204655.1. Taxonomy (NCBI): domain Eukaryota; kingdom Metazoa; phylum Chordata; class Amphibia; order Caudata; family Salamandridae; genus Triturus; species Triturus cristatus. The sequence continues at coordinate 644,895,670 of NC_140585.1, forward strand.
CAATACTCTTATGTAACCCCTTGGTACCTACCTTGGTGGCTTCATCCCCTATCCACTTGCCCTCTCCATTAAGCCTCACTTGATGCTTTTGTACAGGAGAGACTATCTGATTTCTAAAGCACCTCCTTCTGTGAGTGGTCCAAGCTCCTCTTAGACTCAGAGGATGCATGCCACTCCCATTTGGAGTGGATCCTCCCTTGCAGGGGCGCTAATGGGTGCGCCCTTAGGGGCATTTTATCAAGGACGGCGTTAAAATTATCGCCGTTTTAGCGGCAGGAAACTGCCGCTAAAGCGGTGATAATGGGCTTGATAATATGCTCTATGGAATTCCAATTGAAGCCCATGTTCACACCAGATCATGGACTTCTATTGGAATTCTCTGCGGCATATTATCAAGCCCATTATCGCCGCTTTAGCGGCAGTTATCTGCCGCTAAACCGGCGAAAATTTTTAACACCGTCATTGATAATATGCCCCTTAGTTGGTTTCCAGAAAGCCATCTGGGACGGAGACAGACAAGGAGAGAAGAACGTTTTTGATTACAGAGGTGGGTGCAATTAAAAAACCAAGCACAAATTGTTTCGTGCACCAGGCATAGAATCATCTAAAAGTTTGAGTGAGTTTCCAGACTGACTTACAGCAAGAAATGACAGGACAGGGAGCGACAGGATCTTCAGTAATGTCAAAGACAATGGGATACTTGGAAAAATTTGAAATCACATATTTCAGACATTTCACAGAGCTACGTAGACATGCTAATGGCAAATCTGCACGACGCAAAGGGTGATAATGTAACATAAAATACCATGATGTACTACTTTTAATGTAAAATAACATCATATGTAGCACAGCAATCAACAGGCCAGCAAATAAGTCAGTACTGTCGCCATTCCACTAAACCTAACTGCACGTTCTCTAAATACATGACTGAGTGGCTCCACATTTGCTAAGCCAGTTGCAAAAAGAACAATTGATGGACGGAATGCTGAACAATTTAAAACATTCACCCCCAGTACAGAGATTTGAGCCTAAATACATCGTTTTTTTGCTCATCATGCCATTCCAGTTAGGACCCAGCTAGGTGCAAATCAGTCTCGATAGAACCTGCCACCCATGGGAACAGTCCAGCCCGAACTGCCAGGCAAGGTCCTCCCTGGACTGGAAACACGCATCCTAGGACCAGTTTCGAGGTATCACCCCTCATCAGCCATGATAGCTTGACTCCAGTGCAAGTTATTCAGCTATGCGATAAGTGCATTTATTTTGCCAGTTAAGTTTGTATAAGGCGGAAACTGTTCATAATAATATGAAACATTATTTACATTTATTAAAAGACAATGTACTCCTACAAAGTGACGGCGCAGTGAAAATAAATAGTGATAAAAAAAGTGCGCTTGTGCTATACACAGATTGGGATTGGGACAATATGTTGTTGTAAATGGCTCTTATTATGAATATCGAAAACCTCAATCAAAATTTAAAACCAGGCCAAATATGTTACTGTCCGGCGTTTCAACCCCTTAATACAAATACTTAGAACAGGGTCATCATCAGGACAGAGTAAGAACAGGAGACACCGCAGGATTGGGGCAAAGAAACCCACAACCATAGATTTGCCAATTGCTGTTGTATGGGAAAACCTCATCAAACTGTATGAAAGTAGCAAGGGACTATGCTGTCCTTTCTTATAGGCATGGCTGATATAGATGAGGTAACACAGCACAGTGAAGACTGTATAGAAGCCAGAGCTTTTCTGCAGTTTTTAGTTTGGCCATGTGCTCCCAGATTCCATCGCACATGTTTGCGCTTCAATATTTATCAAGTCATGCACAGGCCATACTGAGAGATCACTTTCATTAATTCATTATTGCATTACAGCTTGATCTTGGTCACTCCTCAGGCCTATAATTGCCCTGATGAAGTGGTCCCAGTGATGTCAGGTGTCTAAAGGACTTTAGCACAACATATTTTGTAATCACTCATTCAATTAATTTCGCATGCATGCTGCCAAGAATTGCTGAACAGTAAAAGGAGTCATACAGAAGAGGTGATCCAAAGATGTCCCATGCCCGCCCCCTCAAATTGTACCAGAAGGAAGACACTATATGAGCTTAGAGTCAGACCTGCCAGAGACCATACTAGTATTTGCACGTTGGATCATTATCCAGCGCCAGACTTAGCACACGGACAGAGTGAAAATTTTACATGTCTGTATTATATACTAATCCAGTATGGTGCAGGTGGAGCAAAATGATTGGAATGATTAGGGTTACATTGCCAATCACAAGTAGTAAACAGTTATACAAAATGAATATGATAACCATTATACAAGCAGTTATGTAGCCTACAGGCATTTCCCTACAAGCCTTCTATAATGAGAAGTGTGGTACCAGGGCTGCATGTCTGTGGTAAGTTGGAAATAACCATTCCGGGAGAAGCCCACGAGGGCCCATACGCTGCATGCTTATGGGCTTTGCAATAAAGCATCCCCCTCTCTTCTTGTTGCCAGTTGATCATTCCTTTTTGTAGTCTCTCTAACAAGGTTACAAACGTGTAAGATGTGGTCTGTATTTCTCAAAATGTGTCAGAGAGCGTGGGAATTACACAGTTGTAGGGCATAGTTAGCCTAATAATTATATATAGTATATATTACATATTCAAGCAGCATTCAATTTGGGCACCTACAAATGATAGCGTCAGGATACCTTCCTCGGTGATAGTGTACTCTACAAATCTACATAAACTAACATAACAATACACATTTCTATACAAAACACTAACCCTTATACCATAACTGTGTTACAAAGAGTAAGCATAGCATCATGGGATACGATGCAAATCGTAGGTCATAGAGTGTAGTCTAGAGGTTGTTACTGATGGGGCAAACAGGGCATGTGACACTACCGAAGATTTCCTAATTAACAAACACTGCCACCTCTGAATCTTTAGTCTGCACCTTTCTACCTGTCTTTTCCTGTACAGTAATTCACCAATAAAATCCTCATGTACCAAGCACCCCATTTGATTATGAATCCCTGAGGAAGATCCTGTCAGTCCTGAAAACCATAGTCTTGGGTACTAACGGTTCCCATCCACAAACAGACAGGATGGTAGAATATTTTGGTACTAACCTAAAGGCAGTATTAAATAAACTGGTGGCCCAGAAAGGAAGACAGTTCTTGGTCGAGGCACCTCACTCTTCAAAAAGCCTATCGGGCATGCACTAGTTGTATCCTATGAGAGCTCCCTTATATTAAAACACACCAAGATGTCATGGACTTTACAAAGGAGGAATAGAAAGGCCTTGAAAAATCACAGAAGCCTCAATCGTCCTTTCAAAACAAATGTGCCTTTTGGGAGGAGTTTGTAATGTAGGCCATGAAACCTCCCAAAATCATCTAAACGCTTGTACGGCAGACTCAAGTGATTTAAAATGGGAGACTGGTTGTAAGTGCTTCTGCCTACCTGGAACAAATAGTTGACACAATGGAGATGACCATATGCTATTACGCAAGTGTTAAGAGATCTGACTCACAGGGGCCACTAGCTGTACCCATTGAAGACAGAGCAAGTTTTGCATGCAAACCACAAAACAAGGTGGCACAAAGCTGCTAGCTTACAAGGCAGTTTGAAGCCCAAAGTGAGAACTCAGTTTAGGAAGCTTATGTGCCTGAATGCTCTGCAGAGTTTAATTTTCTGTTTCCCCCTGATGGAACGCTGAGTTCAGTTACTGTACCAGAATTTCACAGGCCCTCTTCACCTACGACTTTGATCAAATCCATTAATTAAATGCAAATTATTTGGATTAGCAGCTACATGTGCAATGATAAATGTAAAATTCGAAGCTGAAATGACACGCATTTAAAATGTGCAAACTGCAATATGCCGTCATAGCTATTTGTATAGGCCAAAGAGATGCTAAGAAGCAAGTTTCCTTAAACTAGAAGTAACCCTAATATTGCTGAAATGTGCAAAGCCGCAATTTAGAAGCTTGATCTTGATGTGACATGTTTAGAAATGTCCGTCATAACTGTATAATGTTCCGGTTTTCATCAATGTAAATAACTCTTTGAATCAAAATATGGTGGCAAAGCCCATCACCTGAGGAGAGAAGAAATCAGCACAGGAACAGAGCTTGACCCTGGGAGTGAAGATAATTAAAAGGTTAAACCATATTATTAAATGTTTGTCTCAAGCTGCGCTATCAAGCTTGTTGGATGTCAAATGCTGCTGGTTCTTAGATGACATTGTAATATGCAGAAGAACCTGGCCAGGACACCAAAAGCATCTGTCATTGGTCTGTTCAACCTCACAGTAATACGGGCTAAGACCAAACCCAGGCAAATAAGTGGTAGGTGAATACAAATGCAACCTTATAAAGCACAAGCAACACAACAGACTCCAGCTCCAAGAACAACGAGCATTTGCAATGCAATAGGTCTCGCATTCACGTGAGTTTAAGCTATTGGCATTGTAAATGACAATGTCTTTTATTTGTGTTTTAAAAACGAAAACAAAAATAAAAGGCATTCTCATTTACAATGTCAATAACTCAAACTCGCGTAAATGCAATAGTGCCAATATCGGCAACTGTAGTCACATATACACACATAATACATGAATAAAACACACGACACCTTGTTTAGTGGAGAAATTTGCTGCAGGTTTATTGGCATAACCAATATGCCAACATGGTGGGTTATCTTACGGGCGATCCCAGGGCAGGCCAACCCATATGCCGCCTGCCCGTCTGATAAGCCTAAATTACACCGTGGTAGTCGCCAATTGGTGCCTACCAAATCTTGGGAGGGGCCACCCCTCCCATCCGTGGACCACCAGTCCACTCGCTTACTCACGCCCCCCCCCCCGAAAGAGGTGGGTGGAGCGTTCCTGGCAGCCCCCGGTTGCTCAGACCCACAACCGCCCGTAGGACTAACGGGGCGCCGTAGTTCTTCCAGGGGACAACGCTAAACATCCCTGGGTATCCTGGCTTAGCACCAAGCTGTGCTGCTGCATGAAGTACCCCTTGGTATCTGCAGACTCTGGATCGTCCTGTAACTCCTCCTGCAACACAAAACAACATGTTAGACCATAACCCCCCCCCTAAAACCTTATATCATCCGTCCGCCAGGTAAGCGGAGGGGCGGGCAAGGCGAGACGGCGAGGGACAAGAGGCAGAAAATTGGACGGGTCAGCTTAAGTACCCTTAACTCCTCCCCCTCCCGGAGGTGGGGTCAGCCGGACGTCTTCCCTGGACCTGGCCCAGGGAACTAGACTGACGACTCCCGTGCCTTCCTGTGGCACTAAGGCGGCCGCCCTATTGAGGAGCCGCTGCCAGTGCTTAATTTGTGCCGGTGCTTTCCGGTGCTTAGCACCGGCACTTTCTTATCAGGGCCGGGTCTACACTCGGCACCCATCTGCTGCACTTGGTGGTGACATAATGGATATTGTATTGATATGTTTAATGAAGTTTACCTCGGAGCAGCCACAGAGTGTTGTTCTCATGACCATGATCTCCAGTCCCGAGTGCAAAATCATTAAATGTTTATTGATGGCGGCCTTTAGTTGAGTGTTGCCGCCGGTGCCCAGTGGGCGGGCCGTGGGACACTGAGTCATAACGCTGGATTTTAGTTCTTCCGGGGGCAGGGGCTCTGCTGCAGCAGGCGGCGTGCGCAGATTTTTTTCAACTTGCCACGCCCCAGCATGCGCGCACCCCACCCTACTCCACCGCGAGTCATCCGTTCAACAGTTATTAGCAGCTGCACCAGGCCCGCCTAACGGAATCACTCATGTATAGTGAGAGTGGGCACCTGCTGAATGCGCCACTGGGCAGAGATAAGCTGAGGTACGTGGAATAAACGCGGCAGTCTATTACCGGGCACAGGAGAACTTCAAGCTCCTTGAACTTGTCTGTCCTCTTCGACCTTTGGGTGGTGCCGCTGCACTATTGACAATTACACATTATCCCCAGTGGTCGGGAAATGTACAATTCCCATCCCAAAAGTACACAGAATAATCACACATTGAATTATTAATCTCATTGATCATTTTATTGAGAGAGCAATATTTTTTACCCTTTTCAGTGCCGTAGGCTTTTTAGTGTTTTAATCAGAACTCAAAATGTACATCGTATTTATTGCATTTGCGCATTCTTGTTTTAAAACAGGCTTCCTCCTGCTTTTACGTTCACATCTGTGATGGACCCCTGGATATCAAAATGTTCTGAGTAGGAATAATAGTCTTTCGCATGTCTTTGGTCTGTCTCTTATTCCTTAACCTCTTCAAAGGAGATGTATAGAAGGACACTTCCGTCAATTTGATTGAGTTCAATGAGTCTGCCAAGATAGTTTGCTGCAGCATTTAGTTGTTTCTCTGTCCGTTTTTTCCTAGTATGTGTCTCTAGTAATCTGTGATTCTGTTTCCAATAGTGAGGTCATTTCACGGTGGGATGATGTTTAACCTTTCGTTATGGCTGATACGTGTGTTTTTAAAATTGGTATTTAGTCACTGAACAGCACCACACTGTTTCCTAGTTACCTCATAGCTCAGGATATGCAGTTGCTCTAAGTCCCCTGGCTCGTTTGGAGCGTGTTTCTTAAACGTAACTATTTTTGGATCATGAAAAGTATTAAGGTAGAAAAGTAGAAATAAAAAAATATAGATTACCATGCCCATTTGTGCACTTATTTTGTTATTTATTTTATTGTACATTTTTCTGCAGTGGAGTGCTCTACCATGGGGGGTGTCAGTGTACTTTCTAGAGAGTGAGATGTTGGTTACATCAAAACATCTCGGTGAGGGCAGAGGTAAATAAGTTAACAATTAACCCCTTCGCTGCTGCGGACATTCCGCTGCAGCGCTGGGGGGGGCAGGGGGGCAGCGCGGCGGGCCTGTGCTCATGACGGAGCCGCTCCGTCATGAGCCACAGTTGAGCTGTGCTCATGACGGAACGGTTCCGTCATGACTCCGCCCATTTGCGTTGTCGCCCCGCACAGGCGGGGAAACAGCGCCGCGCAGGCGGAGCGGCCGCCGACAGGATTGTCATGACGGAACCGTTCCGTCATGAGCACACGGCAACCGTGGCTCATGACGGAACGGTTCCGTCATGAGCAGGGAAGGGGTTAACCAAGCATTAAACATAGAGTCACATCTTGGTTCATTTCGTCATGACTGAGGACCGAAGAGATCAGGAAGGTCAGAGGAATTACCATTGTAGCCAGTGGTGTGGCAAGCGAGTCATAGACAGCAGTGCAAGGGGCCACTGTCAGCTAGTACGGTAGTAAACGTTTGCCATGATTGTTGTTGAGTGGGCCCCCAATGCTTCTGGGCCCTAGTGCCACTGCACCTGCTGCACCCCTGATAGATACACCCTTGTTTGTAGTAATGTAGGTGAATTGAAAAAGTAGGCGACATGAGGTGGAGAACGGAGTAGGCTAGGGGACAGCTCAAAGAACATGGACCGAGGTCACGCTGAGGGGTAACAGGTCAAGAAGTGGTTAGACGTTATAGAAGGTCTTAGAACCTGTGAGATTGTATTTCAGGTGGCATTTAAATAGCAAAGTTTCGTTTTTTCTAAATCTACAAATTCCCGCTCTCCACCGAAATGCACCTAGAATAGAGTTCTAGAGAGTTGGAGCTGATTCTGAGAAGGGCTGGGAGACGACAGCATGAGTGTAAGTTTTTCTTTTTTTTACTACATTCTGAGGGTTTATTTACTTCCTCAGTGCATTATGAAGTAGATGTTCTTCACAGTACACCACACTCTATTAATGTCATATCCATCACTTTGTGTTACTACATCGTAGAATTGATGATGGTGAAGCATATAGCATTTGATTTTCTTCATTATAGTGTGCCCTGCTGGAGCTGACCATGTTTTCGGTCTAGAACAGTGGTTCTTAAGCTGCGGTCCAGAGACACCTGGTGGTCTCCGAAGCCTTCTGAGGGGGTCCGCTACTGCATTGAAAATTTAATAATATTAATAAATTAATAATGTGTATACAACTGATGAAGCAAAATTGAAAATTTGAAAACATTCTGTTACTGTTAAGGTATTTGAAACTGGGGGCTAAAAATAAGGTTAGTATACTCAGATTGAGTTGTGGGAGCAAGGCAAGTGCATCAAACAGAATATAATATTGATAAGGGACCTCAATTGAACTGAGAAAAGCACCAATCTTTCCATTAAAATTACAATTTTATTTTTTACATCTTTTTGCGAATTAAATGAAACATTTAATCTTTGTATGATGTTTGTTGCTGTATTTTCTGTATATTTTATGCAGATCAAAAATTCACAGCTTACAGTGATACCTCAGTAGGGCTCCCATGATTCCAATAAGGGTTCATTTGGTGTCCCCAGGAGCCGGTAATGATTCAGAGGGGTTCCAGAGAAGTCACAAAGGTTAAGAACCACTGGTCTAGAATAATAATGTAATCACAACAATTTTACACTAAGGACAATGCACAGAGGTGAGAGCATATTTATAGAGAAATACTAACACATGATCACAATTTGAAATTTAACAGATTAATGTCAACACCATCCTCATAAGACACAACAGAAGCACAGACACATACTTTAAAGACAAGATCAGAACATCAGACGTGCGCAACCATTCACTTTCATTCTAGTCTCTTGTCCTGCTATCAAGCTACAAGCTGCATTACATTACATAATGATAATTCTCTTTAGATGTAATTGCAAATGACCATGAGACATTCAAAGCTTACTTTGTTCCTGCATATCAATCCCTTGCATGCCTTTTAGGTACCTGCTATCCGCCGCAGATAGCAAAAGTTCTTAAACTCTGGATAGGATTAGCCAGTCAGTCAGTCAAAGTACTTTATTTCGATAAATAAATATCATAAAAAGGCATAGAAACAGTACAATCGATAATACATAAACTCAACAATTCATATTATCTAAAATATTTAAGAGAGGGGTCAGTACGATAAGAACATCATAAAAACATCATTCAACATAAAAAATTAATATTCTCCCAAATTCACCAATATTACATTTCATGTAAACAGTTAAATAATGGACCAATTCTTTACAATTAAAAAGTCTAATTAATTGCAAACCTCATTTTCTTAGCCCTAACAGCGCCTACTAGAAAACTAGCAACATGGAACATAATCCTGGGGGTCTGCAGTAACTGTAGATACAAAAGGGCCGGTTTGACCTGTATGAACCCCGCCTCCTTTAAAATTGGGAACAAGTATTTCTTTCTTAAGGCCGTGTAATGATCACAGAACATCAAGAAGTGCATTGTGTTCTGGGTCGAAAAGTCATCACAGTTACACGGCGTTCCATTTTCTGGGGTACACCAAGTTTGGAAATGACCAAGAATAAGATGAATCAGATTGAACCGAAAACGTGTAAGTAGAAACCTGTCAGGGTTCAAGACGTGCGCCTACCTAAAGACTACATTTCCCAGGTTCCCCGGGGTTTCAACTACCGTTCCCAGCAGCCTTTGCTGCGGGACCCGGATATAGGAAGGCAAGACGGTGGTGAAGACGTTCGCGATTTTGGAAGCTTAACGGGAGCGGCTGCTCTCGTTTGTTTCGGAGCCTACGAGGCGACTTCGTCCGAAGATCGGGGCCGACTGAAGACAACAGATCAGGTATCGTTTTCAGCCCGTCGGCCGACGTTAGCGCTTGATGCAAGCAAGCATCAGGAAGCCATTTAACTGTCAGGGGACCAGCCATAGAGGTCTGGCAGTGGACGGCAGCTCGTGTGAGCAGAGTATTTGTCCGTGGCCCTCAGGAGGCTTTTGAGTGGCGGATACAAGTGGCGGAGTGTTAGGGGAAGGCGTTCCTCTGCATTGCCGTCACGAATTACCGAATACCTTGGGGATTACAGGTGCCAAAGCGGACGGCGGTAGCTGATCACTACGCCCTACCGTGTTTGGAGGTATCCAAGTTTGGAGGGAGATTATTGTCCTACATCCGGAGTATATGCTGTAATATACCCCGAGACCGTTCTTTTTTTGTTTGCTCATCAGGGATTGGTGAACCCGCAACAAGGGGTCTATGGTCCAAGCACATTATCCTGAGTACATCCATTTTTGGGGGGCCTGGTTTTCAGTTGGAAAGGGTATGTTAAGTAGAGCTCTACAGTATACTAGGGAGAAGGAGAGCGATATCCACGCTGCCAACTAACGGGGTTCTTTGTGTTCTACAGGGAGAGGGAGGATCAGGAGTGATTCGTTGAAATGCAGGCCTTACTATGAGTACCTTCAGGTGAACAGTCATTTACTTTAGCGAGACTTTATTGAGCGTAGAATGTGATCAAGATATTAACCTGTGTGTCTTGTCTTTTCAGCGTCCTTTCCCTGCTGACCCTTCCCTTTCCCTTCCTAAGGGTTTTTCCCCGGATAGGGGTTTTTTCCCTCGCCGTATCCTTCGAACACCCTGTGTCTTTATGTCCTCCAGGGTGTTCGGAAGGTCCGGAGGTGGAGCTTATTGATGCGTCTGGATTCCGCAGAACAAAAACCTGACAAAACCGGTGAAAAGGTTGATTAACAATGGACAAATATAATTCAGGACCCACATGAGTACTCAAAATAATACTGGCCCGCACCGAGGGTTTCTTGTATTCTACTTGTTCTCTTTCTAAACATAACAGATCTTTCATCATACTTTTAACCAGACCAATATCTTTAACTGTTATTAATTCCGGAGAATAGAAAAGATCCAGTCTCCCTACTCTATCAAAACAATTTTTGATATAGACTAGCCACGCTATTTTATTTACTTTGTCCAGCTGCAGGCAATCTTTTAAAATGGAATGGTTGAGCGGAATTTCTTGGTTCAACCAAGTCTTAAGCCAGGCTACAACAGGGGCCAGTTTAATCAAGTCTGAGATATAACCCACACCCAGTTCAGTATGAACGATATGTGTGGAAGTAGACAGAGGGAGAGAGAGAACCGTTCTTAAAAATTTGTTTTCCGAGATCTGTATACTCTCCACAGAGCAATGGCCCCATAACGCGCTTCCATACGTTGCCACTGTAAGGCATTTTGCTTCATAGATTTTTAGCAAAGTAATGATTGGCCTAGCACCTAATTTGTTCATAAAACCCCGAACAGCAGAGGATGACTTTACAAGTGCGACATTTCTGTTTTTTATCTGGGGGCCCCAGGAGCCTTTCTCATCGAAGGTAATTCCTAGATATGGAAATGTTGTTACTCTAAGCAATTCTTGCTTCCCACAGGTAAAAGTTTTGAGGGGTTTGTTGTTGTTACCCTTACCCATGATCATAACCTGGGATTTTTTAGCATTGATTTTTAAATCCAAAGAGGTCATAAAGACCTCAAAGGCGTCCAGCAATCGTTGGAGGCCAACACCAGTGCGAGAGAGCAGGACCGCATCATCAGCGTATAGGAGAACCGGGATGCCAAGCTTTCCTATCCGTGGGATGTCCTGAGTAGCATCTTTTAGTGTAAATTCCAGGGCATTTATGTAAATAGTAAAAAGAAGGGGAGCCAAGATGCATCCCTGCCTAACTCCCCTTTCTGAGTTAAAAAGGCTAGTACATCGCCCCGCAGAGGTAACTCTGACTGCAGCTGTAAGGTCAGTATGTAGATCAGCTAGGAGGTTAACTAGAGCCTTGTCCAATCCCAAGTCAAGTAAAATTTTCCACAATTTGGACCGATTGACAAGGTCAAAGGCTGACGAGAGGTCCATGAACCCCAGATACATGGACCCCTCCTTCGCCTTCGTGTATTTCTCTATTAATAAATACAAGTTCAGGCCTTGATCTATAGTGCTCCTTTTCTGTCTGAAACCATACTGAACATCTGCAAGAACCCCTTTCTCTGTTAGCCAGTCATTTAATTTAGTTAGAATAACACGACCCAAAATTTTCACAGATGAATCGATCAATGAGATCGGCCTATAACAGGATGGGTCTTGCCTATTACCCTTTTTGAACACTGGGATAATTATAGATTTCTTCCAGGAAGACGGGATTTTATCAGATGCGAGAGTGTTAAAAACCTTACATAATACCTTAGACCAGAACTTAGGAAAACTTTTAAAAACGTCCCCAGGTACCCCGTCTGGGCCTGGTGCTTTGTTTTTAATGGTCTGATCTATAGCCTTTTCTACATCTGTATCTTCAAATATCACTACATCCTTGATAGGGCGGGTTTCCCCGCCATCGTCTTCTAGAATTCTATCATACGGGCCAGCGTTCGAATATATCTGACTAAAGTGTTTAGTCCAGCCCTCATCTGGGATATTTGCCTCCAAAGGAGTATTAATTTCGTCAGAAAAAAAGGGTTGATTTATTACTTTCCAGAATAAACCACTGTTTTTTAAGGTTTCAGGATCTAAAAGTTGACTCAAGGCGTTATCTTTCAAGATCCTTTTCCTTTCTAGAATAGTTTTTTTATACACTTTCCTAGCATTTGCGATGTCTGCACGATCTTTAGGGATTGTTTTTAATGCTTTTAATAGTACCCCATGCGCTTTAGAGCATTTTTTGTCAAACCATCTGTTGCCCACTGGCGCCTTCTGGCTAGATTTAACATGGAGACTGCGATTAATTTCTATGCAGATCTGGTCAAATGCTCGTATGACCTCCTTAGGATCAGGGCTATCCGATAAACATATAGAGACTTCATCCTCCACTTTAGATAGGACCTCTTTGTGAAATGTTTCAGGGACTATTTTAGTCTACTTCAATCTTCGATTCTGGTCTTTCACTTTAAGGTTCAGGCCACCACTTACTTTTAATGATTTGAGAGAAATTAATTCAGTATTCTTAAAAACAAGAACAACAGGGTTGTGATCACTAAAAACTGACACCTCAGTACAATAATTTAGCACATAATTTAACAAAAACGAAGACAAAAAAATAAAATCTATAATGGTACCCTACCCTTTTCTTTGCCTTTAAACGTAGGGGACCTGTTATTCCCATCACCACAACCTGACTCGTATAAGTTCCATTTTGCAAGAAAAAGCTCAAGACAATCACCCTGCCTCGTGTGTTCTGGGTGAAAAGTTGAGGAGAAGGGGGGGCCTTCATCATCCCCCCTGATGCATGGTAGGGTACATGGGTGTATGTTAAAGTCCCCTAGTAACATTAACTCAAAGCTATTTACATTTCTACCATAGACTGACAAAAATTTGTCCAAGTCATCCAAATTTTGACTAGTGCATTCGCTAGCATGCGAGTTATAAAAGTTTATAAAAAGAATCTTGACCTTATCATAAGTAGAAAGCTCAACAATTAAACAATTTACTGAGCCCGAAGGGCACTGAGTGAGGGTACCTTTGATATCCAATTTGAAGAGACTTAATAGGCCCCCCTTAGGTCATCCTGCCATACTATTGGTGGCTGGGATACAAAAATGACAGTAGCCATCCAAAGAAAAGCTGTTCATTAAATCCCAAGTCTCTTGTAAGGCAATGACATCAAAGGATTTTAGTGTCCTTTCCCATTCGACTATCCCAGTCTTACTCTTTAGGCCAGCAATGTTCCATGAGGCGATCTTAAGGGACTGTGCTGGAGACTGAGAAGAGCTCTCCAAATCAATGGGCAGTCAATCATTTTCCTCCATAGTAGATAAGGCAGCATACCGGTTTTGGAGGGGGATGGTGTTAAAGATCTCCCCATTAATCAGCTGAGCACGATTTAATTCCCCACTAACTTGAGACCGGGACATATTCACAGAGACATTCTGGGTGCGAGCAACCATCCCTCTTCCGTGCTCATATAAAGGATGCCCTTGCACATTTAGTGGTCGACGTTGGGTATTAACCACCTGATTATAGAAAAAGCCAAGAGGTCTAGCACAGACCGCATTTTCTGTGGCTGGCAGGTTAGCAGCTCTGAGAAGAACTGTTGCCACATGTTGCGGATGTCTAAAATGTATGATGATACAGTCACCTCCTAGGTTTTTAGGGCCATTTCCAACCCAACTGACTCTACGGGTATATAGGATGTCGTTAGCAAAGGCGCATGGGAATCCACAATTCTTGCTCAACCACGCAAGTGTCTTGTTTTTAAGAGCATGGTATGTTTCTACCCCTGGGCTATTCATACAGGGGTCAACCTCTGGGACATTTGTTAGAACCACAGTATATGGTGCGCACTCTGGCGGAAGATTGATAAAATTATGATTCTTGGAGATACCTCTTCCAACAAAAACTGCCCCTCTTGTAGTATCTTGAGTGCTCCTTTGTGTTAAATGCGGTGTACTAGATGTATTTTCTACACCTGCTGATGATGTTAGCACAGCTGGGGCATTCGGAACAGTTATGGTTAGTGGGGCCTGAGCAGTAGGCCCCGTGCTCTCCACCCTGTTACTAACTATGGAGGGTATGGCTGAGCCCGCTAGGCGATTATCCATAGGGCCTAATGAATCTCGATGGGGGCCCGAGAGGACAGTGGACCGAGTCAGACAGGATTCTACAAGTCCTTCTAAGCTAGTAACTCTAAGGAGCACCGATTCAACCTTAGCCACCAAAGGACTAATCAATAGTTCCAATTTTGCCTCAAGCATTTTAACCAAAATATCAATTTGACTTGAGTGTAGACTCGTACCCTCTATACTATTAGTAGGCTCAGTAATATTACCCCTATTGGTGGTTATTTGGCTAGTTTTTTTTAGGCTTCCAGCCCCCCATTTTCTTAACAGGCCCCTTCCTGCAAGTACGCACCGCTCTCCTATTAGGAGATTGAATTGGAGAGGACCTTGGTGTTTGTATCCGCTCCTGTACATGACTAGATTCGGAACAACAAACCTGCTCTGTCACAAGCACATCAGTGTTTAGATCCTTCTCGATATTGGATGTAATCGGGGCACTATGTATCATTGGTGAGGGGGATGCACATTGCCTTATTGGAGATGTGTCTGGACTAACCCTACTTAATGATAGTCTCCTGTCATTATTAATTTTGCTAACTACTTTGACAAGATAGTTATCCAGTGTCCTTGGGTCCTTGGTAGTGGCCGTTTTAGAGGACCTCAGTTTGGACATGGTAAACACAACAGAGACACCAACTAGTTAATAAATAAATCCTCAGGGAGATCGCCGATACCCAAAGAAATCAGAAGTCCAGGAATCAGTACCTTGGTTGACCTTAGTTGTCTGCGTCGACAGTCCTGTGGCCCTGCCCGGCCTCTTCCGGCCCCGGACGGCCACAGAGGGCCCGCCCTCTGCCCGGGCTCAGCCCGGCGACGCCCGCGCGCGTCCCGCGACGCGGGGGGAGCGTCTGTTGATGTAGCGCCTCCGGGCGCGCTTTCCGCCGGATGTGGGCGGGACGCAGAGTGGACGCTGGGGGCTGTAGTCCTCCTCGCAGGCGGCCTCGATCGAGCTGGAGGCGGCGTGGCGGACTGTCAGCGAGGTGAGAGGTGTTCTACCCCTGAACCCAGGAGCCAGGTATGGGCTGCTGCGTTGAGCTGTGTGGCTCTGAGGGCTGTGAATCGAAGTGCTCTCCCCCCGCTCCACCGGGGGAGCGTCTGTTGATGTAGCGCCTCCGGGCGCGCTTTCCGCCGGATGTGGGCGGGACGCAGAGTGGACGCTGGGGGCTGTAGTCCTCCTCGCAGGCGGCCTCGATCGAGCTGGAGGCGGCGTGGCGGACTGTCAGCGAGGTGAGAGGTGCTCTACCCCTGAACCCAGGAGCCAGGTATGGGCTGCTGCGTTGAGCTGTGTGGCTCTGAGGGCTGTGAATCGAAGTGCTCTAGGATTAGCCAATGCAGACACGTGAAGTGCCTTGGCCATGTTCTCTTGGATACAAAGTATCATGATATTGCTACTTGAATTTCTGTGTGCCTTACTGCTCAAGAGTTACTTCATTCACTTGATGAGTATCTGGTCCATAAACTACTCTTTTTACTCAGCTTTTGTGTTTGGACATCTCGTCAATTACTATTTCTAGCTTGCTCCTAGAGATGGAGAGCTTTACTTTCCATATGTGCAGATCCATGTTTGCTGTAGCATCGAGAATTTGTTATGCACAAGGGATACGATCAGAAGTACTATTTGATATCACTTAAATATGTGAATTTCTCTACAGCAGAGGCATCTTCAGCAGTTTCTTGTATCCTTCAATCTACAAATTGTTCACTTGGGTGGAAATGCATATGTTCAAAAAAATATTTATGATTTAAATGCATTGCTACACATCACCCAGTGGCTGCATCAGAGAACTGTGTAGTTCAACTTGTAGGTTCATGAATGGTGTGTAGCAGGAATCCCGTTGTCTAAGAAGCATGAGGCCAACCTGAAACGTCTCACTTGGTGCCAACTATTTAGAGATCTAGATGGTGATTTTGAGTTTGGTAGACAGGATACTCTGTTACAAATGCAGGCTGGCTGTGATCTCTACATCTGATGGACAGCAGTTCGTCAGGGTGGCAGACGTAATGTCCGTCAGGGTGGCGGATGTAATGTCCTCTGCCACCCTGGCGAACGCAGAACCATCTGCCAATTTCTAGATCTAGGGCCCGATTCACAGAACTAACATAAGACAAAATCCTAAACTTACTACCATTTACTCATTTTGGTATTCACAGAAGGCACTTACTCTTTTTGGTATTCACAGAAGGCACTTACTCATTGATGAGTAAGTGCCTTCTGTGAATACCAGAATGAGTAAGTGCCTTCTGTGAATACCAAAATGGTAGTAAGTTTAGGATTTTGTCTTAAGTTAGTTCTGTGAATAGGGCCCCTAGTCATTAACTGCACTGTGGAATCACACTGCATACAGCCAATTGCTTTTCATTCACGTCCTACTGCAGGCACAGTGCTTATTTCGAGTGCACAATCAGTGCTTCCCCCATTTCTCCACATCTATTGCATTGTAAAGATTCAACCTGTGAGCCCCCTTAAAGATATAATGCACATTAAAACCACAATGTACACTCATGTAACACCACGCTGTGTGGATTGAAGGTTATGGACTTCCCCTTGTGTAATTGGACCTTACACGGAAGAATCTGTCTGCCAGGATTCCCAGTGATAACTTTTTCAGAACTGTATTGCGGCAAGACAAGACGGTCACTTTCAGTAGACCTTACAATATGTTCTTTAGGTGGATGACGATGGGCTCACTCCTAGAATTCCTCCAGTGGTTAATTTGTAAAAAACATAAGTGCCAGGGCTCTCGTCAGGAGGCAGCTTGCACCAGCCAATTTCACCTGCTAGCGCCACCTAAAACAGAAGCAACTGCTAACCATGAAATTGGGCAGAGAATGTCGCTTAATGGCCACTGCTGCAGACTTCGGAGCTGGGGAACCAGGTTCAAGTCTCCTCAGTCAGCTCTACATCCTGTGATTCTGGGCAAATCACTTAATCTCCCCGTAAATTAATGTGTCCTTAACTGGTACTCATGAAAAGCTCCGATGTTAATGATTAAGTGCCATGTTGATGATTAAGTGCTGGTGCTGAGCACTGGAAACCACCGGCTCAAATTAAGCACTGAAAACTCAGGCATAAATGGGCACTCTTAAAACAACAACTAAGCCTAGAGAGGGAGCAGAGATTTAATAGTCAGCTTAACCTCTCTTTTGGCAAGTGGAAACAGAAGAGGAATTCACAGATAAGGGCACCTGAGCCCGAGCTAAAGTTCTTTGTCATTTTTTTTTTGTGTTCTCTAAATGTGTGCCTTGCAGGAAGATGACATTGCATCTGCAAACGCCATTCATAGTTCAAATCTTGATATGTATAGTAAATGAACACTTTGGGTAGTGCCTTCAGAAGAGGACAGAATAAATGAAAATCAAAGACAACAGTTATACCATACCTCTTCTTGGGTGATGAGTGGGTGAATGGACGGTAGGAAATTGGCCATAGACCTAGAAAAAGTTGGTGCAGGGCTTTCAATGTCGTTTCTCACAAGCTCCTTTCAAGAGCTGATGTGAACTCAGCTAGCACAGTTATCCTAACAGAGTTGTTTTTTTCCCACAATTCAAGTGTTACACTCTAGCTTTCCTAGTTTGATTGTAAAGGCCGTCCTTTGCTCAGGTTCTGTGATGATGGTTATCTTTTGTTTCATATGGGGACCTACAGTCCAAAATGATTTCATTACAAGACTGGAGGCTGAATTACATCTGATTCTTCATTACATTAAATTCTATCAGCAAAATTTCATAAGCATATTAAACTAAGAAATTCATCAAAACATGAGAAGATCAACTCTTCATTAAAGTTAACTTACTAGGGGGCCGATTCACAAAGGGCCTTCACACTCGTGGCAGAGGCCGGCAGTTGTGTCAACAGTGCCTGCACTCATGGTGGGGGTCTCTACACTCGTCGTGGGACCTCTGCAATGAGTAACTGCAGTGGGGAGATCCCGCCACGAGTGTGCCCCTCTACCACGACAGCCGGGCCGGGTGTGCGGAGGCCCTTTGTGAATCAGCCCTTAGGTGTTCAAAATCACATATCACAGAGGGTCCTATGGCATCACTGTCCTTGGATAAATAGTAACGAATACGAGTGACAACTTCCTCTTCTTTGCTGCTGTAGCAGAAAATAAATTTCTCTTTGTTATTCATATTTTTCTCTTCACCATTTTAATTTGCTCCTTGTAACAATATTTCATACCTTCAATATGCTTTATGGGGTTAGGGATATATAAAAAATTGTGGGGGTGGCACGCCTGGACTTTGTTAAAAATGGCATACCTCTGTATTGTCCTTTCCCCAAATCAGCACATATAGCATTGGAATTGTCCCTTTTCAATGCGTTAGTGATTTTAGCTCATTTATTCCAAAATTGTGCTTTAAATGCATGTTTGATTTAATCTTTTTCAAAATGTTCACAGGGCAGGGGAACCTATCAAAACCTTACTATGAGGAAAGCTCCCTTGCTGAAATTCAGATTGGGTTTAACATCTGACTTTTCGCAGTGCCAGTTGTGGATGGAGCTAATAGAGTAAGTGGGTGGAGCCAGAGAAAAGTAGGTGTGGCCTTTGACAAACATTTGAGCACCTGCACTTCAAATTTTACAAATTAAGCACTGGTCGCTGCGCAACCCCCCGGGCAGCCTTGACATAGTGCCAATATCGGCAACTGTAGTCACATATACACACATAATACATGAATAAACACACACAACACCTTGTTTAGTGGAGAAATTTGCTGCAGGTTTATTAGCATAACCAATATGCCAACATGGTGGGTTATCTTACGGGCGATCCCAGGGCAGGCCAACCCATATGCCGCCTGCCCGTCTGATAAGCGTAAATTACACCGTGGTAGTCGCCAATTGGTGCCTACCAAATCTTGGGAGGGGCCACCCCTCCCATCCGTGGACCACCAGTCCACTCACTTACTCACGCCCCCCCCCGAAAGAGGCGGGGCGGAGCGTTCCTGGCAGTCCCCGGTTGCTCAGACCCACAACCGCCCGTAGGACTAACGGGGCGCAGTAGTTCTTCCAGGGGACAACGCTAAACATCCCTGGGTATGCTGGCTTAGCACCAAGCTGTGCTGCTGCATGAAGTACCCCTTGGTATCTGCAGACTCTGGATCGCCCTGTAACTCCTCCACAGCCTTGGGAGTGGCCACCGTCACTACCAGGGCCCCCCACCAAGGCATTCCTTCCTACTTACAACCTGCTGCTGCCAAGGCCTCCCCTAGGTCCAGAAGAAATAAGTCCATGCCCAGTCTAGAGAGGTGCACCCCATCCCCCTCCAGGCACCCTGTGGACTTGGCATGTAGTAAACCATGCCTAATGAAGCCAAAACCTCTTTGCTCCGTGAAACTACGCATGGCGCGGTTTACTTTTCTCCGCGAGACCTCAATGATGTCTCCAGAGCATGCTCCTCTCCAAACAGCCCGTGGTGTGATTTCTGACCACCAAAGTTCGCATGACCCCAGGGTATTGCCCAACTGGCACAAGGTGTCCCTCATAACTTGGAGCAGAGTTCTCCTCCCTAGTGTGGTCAGGTCATTTCCTCCCAAGTGAATTGCCATCCACTGCGGTGGAGGCCACCCTCCCCCGAGCCTCTGCTGCAGTTTCCTGGTCAGTTCACTCCAACGCATACCCGGAAAGCCCAGCCACGTAATGTCCGTGGCGGAAAAGCCATGCCGCCATTTCCTGACCTCCGCCCACCGAGCCAGTCTCGTGATGCTTGAATGGCCAATTACCCACACTTTGGTTTCTGATAAATAAAGAAATGGTGGGTTTGAAAATATTTATTGTAGCGGTTAAAAAGAATTACTGCACAACACATCTACATTACAAATAACACAACACGGCAAACGTCAGAGTGGCCTAGGCCCACTCATGATTCCATATTTACACAGATCAGAGGGCGGTGCCCCGAGCACCCGCCCCCCACCCTCACCCTAGGGCCTGATGTACCGTTTGTAGCACTGGGACTCCCAGTGCCCCACTTGCTTGATACTCTCCGTTGACATCCCCGCTAGGAATGCCGTCGTCGCTGCCCCAATTCTGAAGGAGTGGCTACTGAAGATTTTGTTCCCGTCTGCCTGCCTTGTCAACCGGAGGCAAGCCTGCAGGATGTAATCAACTTGGAACCTGGTGACTGGAAACCCATCCTCGTGCACAAGTAGGTATCCCGCCCCCCCCCCCGGGCGAAGGGCCAAGTAGGCTCTGACCCAGACTATAGGGCAGTATCTGGCATCCCCCAGGCTTTGCAACAGGACCAGCCTCCCCTGCTAATATCTTGAGCCAGCCCGAGTCTAAGTCTATGTTTTTGATGTTCAAGGCCACCCCTGAGGTATCCGACTTGGATCGCGCCACCAGTTCCCCGATCCTGAAGGCCCCAAAGAAAGCCAGTGCGAAGCAGGCTGAGAATAGGGTTGCCTCATACCCCGAGCGGGTGACCCTCGTCATGCAATCGAGCATCCCTTGGAGGATGGGGTAACTAATGGGAGACCTGCTGTCAGGCGGACGCCGTTCATTCCTAGCCAACCCCCGCAGTGCCGCTTTGAGAATGAAGGCTTTGGTGGGGTCGAACTGTCCCCGTAACTTGGCTTGATGGCTAATGGCAGACAGGTGACCCACGATCCACGGGTGGGATTTCCCCCCATCCTTGTCCCACAACAAGAATTGCTGCACTCTAAGTTCCATATTAACCCGGTCCTCCTCCCAAGCCCCAATGATCGCACAATATTTAGCCACACAGCTCCTGTAACGCTTCGCCGTCCTAGGGGCTAAGGACCGTTCTCCCAGACCCCTCAACCGCTGTTCCACTTCAGAAGCAGCCACAAGTTTGGCGGGAAAGGGGTCATGTCTTCTCTCGCTCTCGGCCAGGCCTCCCGGAAGCGATGCCACTGAAAGCGAGAAAGAGCGTCAGCGGCTACGTTCAGAACACCTTGAATATGCCTAGCTCTGCACTCCACATTGTTCTTCAGACATGCCCTCACTAGCTCTCGCAGCAAACACAAAACCAGGGGGCAGCTAGCTGACTGTGTGTTGATGGCCTGCACCACGGCTAAGTTATCCGACCAAAACAAAACTCTTTTCGCTGCCAGCACCCTGGGCCATAAGTGGAAGGCAATGACTATGGGGAAGAGTTCCAATACAGTGATCTTGGACGTGATCTTTTTCTTGTGCCAGGCGTTCGGCCACTTCTCGGCACACCACTCCCTGTCCATAATCACGCCGAACCCTTCCCGGCCTGACGCATCCGAGAAAAGCGCCAGTTCAGTGTTGTTGGCCCAGGGCGTGCGCCAGATGACAGACCTATTGAAGTTGTCCAGGAAGTCCGCCCACATCAGTAAGTCCTCCCGCATGCCTCTGCTCAGCTTGACCATGTGATGTTTCTTTTTAACTGAGGCTGTGGCTCTAGCTATCCTGCGCGCAAATACCCTACCTGCGGGAATTACTCTGGCAGCAAAATTAAGTTTCCCCAGGAGGCTCTGAATGAAAGCCAGGGAGAGCTAATCCTTCCCCACCGCTAGCCTAATCTGCTGGCCCAGGTCAAGCACTTTGTCTACTGGCAGCCTGGCTTCGCCTACAACTGTGTCCAGTTCTATGCCTAGGAAGGTGAGGACCTGCGCTGGCCCTTCAGTCTTTTTAGAAGCTAGGGGTACGCCAAGCTGCTGCGCGAGTGTCTGAAAACGTGTAAGAGCCGCCTTGCATTCCAGAGTGCCATCCCTCCCGATGAATAGAAAATCGTCTAGGTAGTGGGAGACTCCTGCCACCCCGAAGGAATGCTGTAACGCCCACTGCAGGAAGGAGCTGAAAGCTTCAAAGAAGGCACAGGTGACCGCGGACCCCATGGGCATGCACTTGTCAAAAAAGTACAGGCCGTCTAGCTTGAAACCCAGCAGGTGTTGGCTGCTAGGGTGCACTGGTAGCAAACGGAAAGCCGACTCAATGTCCGCCTTTGCTAGCCAGGCCCCTTTGCCCGCCCTCCTGACAAGGTCCAGAGCCACATCCAGCGTACAATATGACACAGAGCAAGCACCCTCCTGGAGCCCATGGTTCACTGAGTCCCTGTCCGGGTAGGATAAGTGGTGGATAAGTCTGAAGGACCCTTTCTTAGGTACCAGCCCCAGAGGGGAAACCACAAAGTTCTCCAGCGGAGGCTCCCTGAATGGACCCGCGACCCTCCCCAGACGTAGTTCCTTCCTGACTTTTTCATGCAATAGCGCTGGGAGGTCTCTGGCTGATTTGAGGTTGTCAGCCTCCTTGCAGGACAATGGGCCTACAAATGGGAAATGAAGCCCTCAGAGAACCCCCCCAGCAAGAGCGCGCTGTCTGAATGGTTGGGATACTTCCTAAGGAGATGGAGCATGTTGCGCAGGTTCACCGGGGATGGGAAGTACCAGGGGTCGGATACCCTTGCTGCTGGAGAAAGGTGTGAGCGAGCTGCAAGGAGGCGGGGCCAGGCGGGGGGTGGAAGGGGATGCTACCGGGGTTGGCTGAGCTGTCTCAACTGGCCTGTTTACACGTGTCTGCTGGTTTCTTGTCCTGCTTGGACTGACACGTGGTCGCAGCATAACGACCCCCCGCATTTGCTGCACACATGCTGGAACCTGCACTTGCTCCCCCACGAGCATGCCCTTGAGTTGAAGAGGTTGCACGTCCCTGGCGAGACTCTCCTGCCCCCCCCTATTGCCCCCCCTGCGCGCCCCCCGAAAGGACTGCCTGAAGGGTTTAGAGCTGGACTGGCTGGGCCCTGGCAGAGCGCCCCCCCGTGACTTTAGGCTGGGCGACTGTGCTCTGCGCTCCACGAGATCCCATGTGGTCCGTCCACAGCTGGAACTCTTTTTGGTCCCACTCCATTTCTGGGCATATGGCCATCTTCTTCCTGAATTCCCTGTCGTAGTTGAGCCACCCTTCGCACCCCCACTTCTGTGCCTCAGTGTGTATTAACCTTCGGTAAAGGGGAATTTTTCAAGGATGACGGACTGAAGGATGGAGAAGGCGGACAGCCAGGTGTCGATGGACTTTTCTGGCCATTGCTGGAACCTGATCTTCTTGTCCTCCTCTTTCCCCCCAACCCTACGGGCATCTTGACCGTGTTGGCCCAACAAGAGTAAGGAAAAAATGTCCAGAAATTCACGCCTCCAAATAAATTCTTTAACTGCCACAGGCACTTCTCATGACAACGAGCTGTGACCTGACAGTAGAGGAGCGTATGTGACCGCCTTCTTTGTTGTTGCCGACTGAACTGCCAAAGCCGTGGTCGGGATACCGAGCTGTGGCACGGAGGGAGGACCGCCTGGGGAAGGGGTGGGGGCCGGCTGGGTGGTGACGGCAGTAGGCTGCGCTGCCAGCGGCTCCCCCCATCTAGCTGCAGTCGTTCCCCTCCTACCAGTGTCAGGCCTAGCCCTGGAAACCCAGCAGGCACAGCCAGCAGCCAGGAAGCTACCTCTGGTCACGTCGCTACCACATCTAGGTTCTTGCCTGTGTCGCTGCGGGAGGAACCCCCAAGGTTGGGCAACTCTGTGGTCTGCGAGCCTTTCCCTTGTAAAGCCCATACATTAGCTGCCAGAGCCAAACCCCCACCCAGGCAGATTGCAGGTGAGGCTCCCCCGGTTGCTCCAGACCTCAAAAGGCCAGCTCTGACCTCCTCCATGAAGCTCTTTAGAGTGTCATTGAGCTTACCCAAGTCCTCAGTGGTGGCGAAATTCGTATGCGATGGGCCGTCGCTCGTGGGGGGAACAGTCCCTAGGGACACAGGCTGCGGGGCGGGCAGGTGCACCTCTAGAGGTAGGTGCCGGCCGACTCCTGGGTGGCGGCGCGTCCGCCGGAAAGTCTTTCACAGTGGCCCTGCGAATCTGCTTGGACCGGGACGGGCCAGCCTCCTCAATAGGCTCCTGCCCCGTGGAAGAGCCACCAGAAATGACCCCTGAATCATCGGGATTGCTGGCCTTCAAAATGTCCGCACCCCAGGCCAGGCCCTTGGACTTGGCGAGTTCAATGATGGCCGCTAGATGTGCGTCCTGGGAGGTGCCCTGCTGAGTTTCCTCTACTTGGGACGTCATCGTGAAGAGCGACGGGGTACCCTGGCTATCCAAAGAAAGTCTGGAAAAACTCTTTCAGGACCTATATTATTTTAACAGAGACTTAAACAAGTTCTCACCTGCCAACATTGAATAAACAATTAAACAAAAGAAGGTATTATTTAGTAACCATTTTTATTTTTTCACTTTTTTTTC
The DNA here is from genome assembly GCF_964204655.1 of Triturus cristatus. NCBI lineage: Eukaryota > Metazoa > Chordata > Amphibia > Caudata > Salamandridae > Triturus > Triturus cristatus. The sequence goes on from NC_140585.1 coordinate 644,920,273, forward strand.
CGATTTAAGTGGAATCTATTTAAAAAACATTATCCATTATTTTGTAAACACTTCACATACATATTCATTTAGTGATATACAGAACAAAAAACATTTACATTTAAATGTACATAACCCCGTGACTAATATAACACAAAACAATTCATACTCTCAAACATACATCAGTCATACTCATACCCTTAAAATAGTGACAAACATTTAGAGGTTTGGCATAGTCCCCCAAAAGAATTTGAAGGGAAAAGACAACAGTAGGCACAGTTTTTTCTAATAGTGCTGGGTCTCTTGGGACCTCTCCTCTAGATGGGTAGGGTAGGCCTACGCGCGTTTCGGTGAGGAAACACCTTCTTCAGGGCCACCAGGATTAGGTTCCGCGCAGTACACTGTAACCACCACAAGGATGAACTTCCTTATGGTGATGCCCGAGCTAGACCGACACTCTGCAATAATCAGAGACACCCCAGCAGCAGTGAGATCTAACCGAACTGGTGGTTACAGTGTACTGCGCGGAACCTAATCCTTGCCCTAAGAAGAACTTACACGCATTTGGAGTAGTGAAATCACTACCATTTAAAAAGGAAAGGAAGGTACTGCAAGCAGCACTAACATCGAACCATCCTGGTTGTAATTACACAGCGGATAGCGCGGAGCTAAATACTTGACTGAGAGAGTCGCCACCCGTTTCTGGACTAGGAATTTCAATACTCTCGTAAATGCGTAAGGACGCAGAGTGTCCTGAAATTTATTGAACAGACAAGATTGCCTATAAATGCCACTATCCTGACTGGCACTCCAATTGTTTATCTTGTTACTCAGATAACCCCGTCTCATTTTAGGGCTTTAAGCCCCTCCAGTTGGTGGCCCTGAAGAAGGTGTTTCCTCACCGAAACGCGCGTAGGCCTACCCTACCCATCTAGAGGAGAGGTCCCAAGAGAAATGAATTGTTTTGTGTTATATTAGTCACGGGGTTATGTACATTTAAATGTAAATGTTTTTTGTTCTGTATATCACTAAATGAATATGTATGTGAAGTGTATACAAAATAATGGATAATGTTTTTTAAATAGATTCCACTTAAATCGGAAAAAAAAGTGAAAAAATAAAAATGGTTACTAAATAATACCTTCTTTTGTTTAATTGTTTATTCAATGTTGGCAGGTGAGAACTTGTTTAAGTCTCTGTTAAAATAATATAGGTCCTGAACGAGTTTTTCCAGACTTTCTTTGGTTGCTTTTCCCCCCTACTCTTGGACCTCTAATCACCTTTAGGGGGGGCCTATCGTTCAGATTTATTTTTTTACCCTGGCTATCCATCCCTCAAGTTTGGGTCGCCTCAGTCTGAAAAGAAAAAAACGTCGTGAGCTGCAGCCTACAACAACCTGGACTTGCACACCACACATCCTCAGGTGTCCCTTCTGCGGCGCCCATACCCTCTCTTACTTACTATCTTGGTTTGTAGCTAGTGCGCCTGTCGGGTCCGGACCTGCGAATTTCCAAGAATCTGTATTGAAATGAAGAAAATATTAGCTTGAAAGCCCCCCTAAACGTACTTCCTGCTATGGCCATTTATGCTTTGACTTGGTCTAGGTGCCCCCAGTGTTCCCGCTGACCCACTTACGCTCCTTGTCCCTAGCAGAAGGTTCCGGCGGCTCTATGGGTCAACGGCGAGATCTGTGTGGGAAAAAGAGAGAGGGTTACTATAAAACACCCCCCCAGTCTGCTGCTCCTCCGCCTTTCCCGGCGGAAAACCTCCCTGGAAGGCAGACTCCCCCCCCGCCCAAGGCCAAGGCGAAGAGCATGGGCACCGTGGCTACGTTGCCTGTGCATGCGCGGGAAGACAGGGAGTGACCCGTATCGTAGTGCGCAACCGTGAGGCTCGCACACTGTTGTCTTATGACAGAACGGTGGCAGCACACGAGCGCCGCTATACACGCATGCCCTGGCACGAGGATTAGGATACTACCCATGGACGCGACCCGAGGCTCGGGCGCCTCCGCCGAGGTCAGCGGCTGCACGTAGGCACCGTGTAAACTCCCCATACAGTCCTTGGGAATCCAGCTATTGTTGCAAAAGATCACCTGGCGCGACTGCGAAGCTGTGCCCAGTCGCCGCCCCCCCATGTCGGCGGCTGTAAGTGTCCACCCACTCGAAACCCGATGCTCGAGCTTGAGGCCCTGACCAAGGTCGGGGAAATGGCTCTGTTTTGTCATTCATTTTCTTTTTTTTTTTTTTTAATAAAAGTCTCTGCACATAATTTGCCTCATTAGTACCAGTGCAAAAGTCAAATGCAGCAGTGACAAAGGTGACCAGTCAACCGTTGCAAAGTGCCCTCCACTTCGCAGCAACACACGTCACAATCATTTCCGTAACTTATGATCCATTTGAGCTACAAACAATCTATAATTAAAATCATCAGAATATGCAGCAGATGCTGTGTTCCGAAGCTCTGACCAGTCCCCGCCCCCCCATGTCTGCGGCTGTACGTGTCCACCCACTCGAAAGCCGATGCTCGAATCTGAGGCCCTGACCCAGGTTGGCAAAATGGTTCCCTGCCTGAATGGCTGACCGTGGGCACCGCTATGCATGTATAACCAGATCGGGGAAATTATGGGTCACCAAACTCAAGGCGTGCCTAACAGGTCCAAACCTAGTTACCTGCGCCGCGTCGCGGCTAACTGTGCTCCGATCATAAAATAAGCTGAGCGCCCCAAGGGATAGGAGATGTGTTTGCAACCGGGCGCGGCCCGAGGCGCCACCCGGTTCCCTGCACCCATTCTACAAGCACGAGGGGATAGCTGTTCCCCACTCCCAGTCGTTCCTCGAAGCTCGAGGTCTAGATATCTGCGCCGCGTCGTGGTCGCAGCGTGGCCGATCGAGATTCCCGGATTGCGGCCTGAGGGGATAGGCGGTAGTTAGTGAAGAGCGTGACCCCGAGTACCTGCACCCCAGTCGACCGCTGCGCGAGGCACACCAAAGCTGCAACAGCAGGGGTGGGGAGAGTGAATAGCCCAGGACACGTACGCGAACTCGGTGTTCGATCCCTGGATTCCTGCCCCGGAATCAGAGTCGCTGCCGACGGACCACACCCCCTCCTGGGACACATGTGGCTGGATCCAAGGGGTTTGCGGGTGAGGGGGCCTGCATGGACCTTGCTTGCCTCACTGCTCCCCTAGCCCTCTTCGCCCCTAATCCCCACCGACCCCCCTCGGGCGCAGCGTAGCCCCCGGCATTCGCCAGCCAGAGCGCTCGGGTGGCACCAACATCTCCTTACCGGGTCCCAGAAGGCTGCCACGACCAGGGAAGGGGAGGGGGGGAGCGGGCCGGATGTCCTGGGCAGACACTACAGGGACTGACCGAGCTCCCCGGGTACCCGCACGGCAGGCAAACACACGCACCCCCACCCCCCGCCGCACCCGCAACCTCCCAGGCCGGCGCCTTGGGCCTGGCTCTGAGCCCGCAACCCCCCCCGCTCGTGGTAATCCGACCACAGGGCTCTGTCACCTGGTGCTGCCCAGGGACAAGGCCGGGGTGGGGGGAGGAGGCAGGCAAACTCACGCGACGACGAATGCTCTGAGGCTGCTGGGCGCGCGGACGATCGAGCTGCGACCTGCATGGCGAGACGGCGAGGGACAAGAGGCAGAAAATTGGACAGGGTCAGCTTAAGTACCCTTAACTCCTCCCCTTCACGGAAGTGGGGTCAGCCGGACGTCTTCCCTGGACCTGGCCCAGGGAACTAGACTGACGACTCCCGTGCCTTCCTGTGGCACTAAGGCGGCCGCCCTATTGAGGGGCCGCTGCGCAACCCCCCAGGCAGCCTTGACAGACCTATTGCATTGCAAATGCTTGTTTCTGTAGTGCGAAAGTGCTGCCTGTGTCCCGCACTGCCCTGTAAGCTCTACACAAGCACTATGCAGAGGACCCCGTGCCTGTAAAAGTAGGCGAGCGGAGGGCCAGTTGAAGGAAGGCAGGCCAGTGACAGCTGGGAAGGGGGAGGGTCTGTACCGTAAACGCAGTGGTGCACTGGCATTATTATTACTACAGCACGCTGATGTCACTGGCGCAATAGAGGCCAGGATTCACCTGTTCGGGTGTCTCGGTTTTGATCATTTGAATGGACCAAGCGGCGCATCTAGATGGGAAACAGACATGCTAGAAGAGACAAGAGTCGGGTTGGTCACTATACTCCATACCGTGACTCTTGCCAGCGTGTCATGGGCTCTAGTGCAAGCAAGGAAACGGGTCTCCTGGCCACTGGTTAAACTGTGAAATAGCAACAATCGGCGTTCAAGGGCTTCCTCTGGGCCCCAGTGCCACTGCACCTGACGCACCAATCATGCCCTGAGCACTTAGATGTGAACCCGTTCATTCAGCCCCAGAGGAGGTCTGGCCTGGGTGAACGGTATCATCGGACTCTTCCTCACAAGGACAGGTAAGAGGCGACCTGAGACTCCAGAAATTTTGCCCCTCGAGCACCCCCTCAAACATCCAAATATAGCAAGCATGTCGTGCTTTGTCAGGTGTCCGGTAACTATGTGGCAAATGTGGATTTTCAGCTCACCTTGCCATTATTAACGGCAATTTTGTTTTATTGCAAAACAAAAATAAAGCAAGGTGACATTTTGCAAAGGATTTAATTAGAGATAACTCAATAAAGTCTCCCGGTGAGCGGTCCAAGGTACATCTGGGTAATGCCAGGCTGAAGCAACAAGATTACAGCGGAGTGTTTAAGATGCAGGAGAAAATGAATATGAAATGATAAAATACTGGTTCAGTTTCCATAACCCCGACCAGAAACAGGCCAATTTCAAAATTGGAATACCTACATGTTTATGAATAGGAACTCCGAGGTGACTTGCAATTGCCATCGGTGATAAGGAAGGGGTACTTTATTCCTTATAATACATGTTCACCCCATAACCACTCCCACAAACCACTTAAATCCTTAGTACTATGCTCGTTCGTACAACGAAATAGAATGTTTGTAAACATGAAGAATAAAAATAGCATCTCTAGTGCAGAACCAAATACACCAAAAAGCAGTTAGGTATTTGTTGCAAACATATACTAGAATCAGTCTCATGAAAGGCAGACTTTAAAAAAACTGTACCTCATAAGTATAAGCATGCAGAGAGAGTCTATCTTTCCAATGACTAGCTACATTGTGAAAATTCAAAATAAATAAACATGTTGCCATAAATAGCTCCTTAATGCTTTTGAGACGTTCGGCTAGAAACAAAGAGCAGAATAAGGAAAACCCATCGCTGTTTCCATTTTTTAAGTGCAGCTTTAACTGTACCCCTTGACTTGTCTTTCCCCTGGGCTGCGGGCTCTGGCAGCAGGCATTGTGACTCAGAACTGAACTGTAATACATTATTACAGTTGAGCAGCTACCTCATTTCTTTATTACAGACAATAGGGACTTCACAAATTGCTTGTAATATGTAAATTAGAGGTAAGCGTTTATATATGGATTGTTGGCTCCCATGATCTACCGGTGTACCTCTTTGTTTTGAGCAGCATGAGTGAGAGAGTGTCCGTGTGTGGTGCGTATCTAAGTTCGCATGACTTATCCCTTAGTGTATGTCTTGTTACAGCACAATCAGTGCTGTGGTTTGAACAGCTAAATGTAAATTATTATTTAACAACCCCTATGGGAGGATATTCCAAATAACACACTCAATGCCTTATTTGAATAATTATTTTAGGGAATCAATAGGCAGCTGGTGTCAGAATGAAGTTACATCTGTGAGCATGGGCGGAACCTGTACAATGAAAAAAGGGGCGAAAACCGTTATCTTGATAATGTCTCCTTTGACACCCTTTCCATCCAGTCAACGGTTTAACTCTAGTTAAAATACAAAATAAAAAAGACAGCCTTGCGAGATGGATATATATTTTGTGTTATAAATGAAAATTATAGTTGGTTACACACTTTAGGAGATGTTTATGTATGGATTTCATTAAATATTTGACTGTATCATGCTTATATATACGAAATAAAGGACTTCAAAAACAAAGGAAGCAGTCGGTTTGAGTTTTGTGACGTCACAGCGTTAGAGACCACCGCACAGGTTTTTATGTCTCGCCTGAGCCAGCGCATGCGCTGCTCTGCGAGACATTTTGTATGTGGGATTTCAAAGTGCTCCCCACAGTGTTTTGCTGGCCTAATGCTTGCGTTCACGATCGCGTGCACAGCTGGCATCTAATGGCTCCTCTGTTCGCACTCCTCCCTCCCTTCTCTTTAGCTTGATTCAGGCTCCTTTGTTTGCATTACCCCCTCCCTTTTCTCCCCGCTCTTCTCCTCATCTCTGATTGCACTACCCCCTCCCTTCTCGTCAGCTTCATTGAGGTTCCTCTGCTTATACTCCACCCTTCTCTCCCCGCTCTTTTCGTCACTTCTGATTGAACTACCCCCTCCCTTCTCGTTAGCTTCATTGAGGCTCCTCTGCTTGCACTTCCCCCTCCCTTCTTTCCTCGGGTCCCTGATTGCACTTCCCCCTCCCTTCTGCTCTTGGACTATTCCCTTCAGCGTCCCTCTGATTGCACTACCCCCTTCAGTGTTTCACTTTTTGACACAGCCCAGGCTTTTCTGTTGCGAATAACAGTTAGCCACGTGAATTTTACTGGCAGCCAACAAAGTCAGCACAGCTCAGAACAATCCCCCCCCTTCTCGTTAGCTTCATTGAGGCTCCTCTGCTTGCACTTCCCCCTCCCTTCTTTTCTCGCATCCCTGATTACACTTCCCCCTCCCTTCTGCTCTTGCACGGTTCCCTTCAGCGTCCCTCTAATTGTACCACCTCCAGTAGTAGCGCGTGCTCCCTCTAATTGTACCACCTCCAGTAGTAGCGCGTGCTCCTCCCCCTGCTGCCGGCTGCTTGCCTCGCTTGTTTTTTCTTCCCTTTTAGCAGCCTCTGCTCCCTGACACTATGCTTGCCTGGGGACATGGATTGAGTGTGGCGTTAAGTTTGAAGTGAGAGCCACTGGAACTTAAAATGATTATTTTTCACTGTATCCTACCAAGCAGTTTATTACCTAACTCTGCTCCTCCTGCTGACTGACATTATCTTTCCTGGCTCACATTTGTGTTGTTTTATATATTCCACGTTTATGTGGGTAACTTCAGCTCCAATGTTAATTGACACCTGTAATTTGTAGAGAAAATGTAACCTTTTATTTCGGCTGATAGTCAGTGCAGTGATGGTAACACTGTTCTTTAGTGACCTTTATGGTATTCTTGGAGCGCAAGAGGCACCTGGGTTCTCGAGTCCCGAGATAGCGCTTCTCCTACAGCGCCAGCTCCTTCTCTTGCGGGTCCCTGAAGGCCCCTCGAAGTTCACGCATCTTGATTCAGGCGCTAAGGTGCTTTGTATTCTCTGCACAAGAGGTGCCTTGGTTCTCAAACTCCAGTCAGCGCCTCTCCTACAGCGCTAGCTCCTTCTCTTGCGGATCTCAGAAGGCGCCTCGAAGTCCACGCACTTGATTCAGGCATTAAGGTGCTTTATATTCTTTGCACAAGAGCCGCCTTGGTTCTCAAGCTCCAGTTAGAGCCTCTCCTACAGCTTTAGCTCCTTCTCTTGCAGGTCCCAGAAGGCGCCTCGAAGTCCACGCACTTGATTCAGGCGCTAAGGTGCTTTGTATTCTTTGCACAATAGGCGCCTTGATCGCTCTTCATCTTGAAATATGTAACCCCGCTCTATGATAGTAACCGGAAAATTATAAGTCACAGTTCAAAGTTGTTTTCATCACCCGATCTCCCTCTCTTTTTTTCCTGCCTCCGCTGTTCTTTTTCTCTCCAGCTATCTATTGCCTCCTGTCGCACGCCCGTCCTCCTTTTCACCTGCCTTACTTCTCCCACGCTTTCCTTCCTCCTTCTTTCCATCTCTCCTGCTCTTTCCCCTAGCTGCCTCCTCTTTTCTCTTCTCCCCCACTCTTAACCTTCCCCCCCCCTCCCCTTTCCCTGGGCTTAATTTTAACTGGTGTCTTGCGGAACGCCTATTATCAAAAATTATGTCAACAATCAATTTTACGTGTAACACATATACCATGTGATAGTGCTAGTAAGCTATCAGTTTCAAAGAGCAATTAAGCAGTAACGTTGTGTAAACTGCATGGATTTAAAAATATTTCCTCTGAAATCTTAAACATATCCTGATATTAAACTAGTATCCTGTTACTAATGAATTTAAAGCTTCCGTTGCTTGTTTAGGGCTGTCCTCACTTTGGATGTCTTTACAGCCAGCCTTTTTGCTCGTACACACGTCCCTAGTCTGCAGACTTGCTAGATCAACAGATAAGGCCGTGGAATGTCTCCAGGGCGGACTCTGTTTAGTTTCACCCCAGTCCCCCCCCCCCCCCCCCCCACCCCGCCTTAGGCTATTTCTAGGCAGTCAGACGAGGTGTTTGTAAGAGGCCGCGTCTCCTATGGTGCGTTTATAATGCATATGTGTTTGGGTTCACGAAAGCAAACAAAAGCCCCAGCACTCCTGGCAGCGCCACTGTAGCCATACGGGGGTTTAATTTAAAGTGGTATTTGCCGGGATGCTTTGCAGCAAAAGTCATTTACACATGCCATATACCATGCGATAGGGCGGTTTATAAATAGGCTTTTAAACTCAAAGTTTTTTGGGGGTTTGCTTTTTGTAGTATGCATTCTTCTCTCTCAGCCCTACCCTTGGCTATCTTCTTTAACGCGCCGTCCTGTTAGGGTTGGTCTGGGCTAAAATACAGATGTAAGTAGGCCTAGTGAAAGGGAAACATTGTGGCACGCATGAGCACTTGCCTCTGACGCGCATATGAGTGCGTTTCAACTGTGTACCATTAGTAGCGTGCTGTGCGTTGTCTTTTCCAATGTTGTCTTGGGTGTACATTTTTATAAAAACGGCCATCTTTATAACACAAATCAAGTTGCCCCGTGGCACAGTGCCTGCTGTCACCATCCCATTGGCATTCGCCGTGTTAGCCTCAGAATGGTCGGAGGGTATACCACTGTGCAGCATGCATATTATATACAAATTACAGTAGTGAACACTGAACTCGCTCATCTATCGTAACAGTTGTAATAATGCATTAACTTATTAGAGATAACTATATGCAGAGCACTATTTAAGGTAAGATGTGCTTCCTGTCTTTGGCAGAAACAACTTTACAAAACTTCATTACAAGCTTCTTTTTACCATACCATCCGAACTTCTATACTATAACACAAATCCTTACATTGTGCATTACTGTCACTGCTACCACATCCCTCCTCAAGCAGCATACATTATTTGCGCTACAGGCCGCCATATCCTGCAGTGCGATTCCTTCAATGAAAATGCCTACAGACGAATTCACACTCAAACATCAACATTGCGCTACCATCCACCTAGCCATCTGCAGGTTACTGGCGCCACATCAATTAACCTACTAAACTTCATCAAAGAATTCAACAATTAACAGGCCCAACCGCCATCTAAACAAAAACAGTGCTACTAACACCCTACTGCTAATGTTTTCACTACTTCCCCATTCACACCACAACTGGCTCCATCTTGCCCTAGGTCATGTAGCCAGGATCTCTCTTCATCCTGAAATATGTAACCCCGCTCTACCATAGTAACCGGGGAAATTATAAGTCACAGTTCAAAGTTGTTTTCATCACCCGCTCTCCCCCTCTTTTTTCCTGCCTCCGCCGTTTTTTTCTCTCCAACACTCTATTGCCTCCTTTTGCACGCCCGTCCTCCTCTTCACCTGCCTTCCTTCTCCCTCGCTTTCCTTCCCCCTTCATTCCGTCTCTTCTGCTCTTTCCCCTAGCTGCCTCTTCTCTTCCCCTCCACTCTTAACCGCCCCCCCTTTCCATGGGCTCACGGAACGGCTATTATGCGTCGTTCTTTTTTCATTTTCTGCCCCCTCTCTACCTCCCTCTTGCTTTCATCACCTGCTCTCCCTCTCTTTTTTGTGTCTCCGCTGTTCTTTTTCTCTCCAGCAGTCTATTGCCTCCTGTCACACGCCCGTCCTCCACTTCACCTGCCTTCCTTCTCCCACGCTTTCCTTCCCTCCTTCTTTCATCTATCCTGCTCTTTCCCCTAGCTGCCGCTTCTCTTCTCTCCCACTCTTAACCTCCACCCCCCCTTTTCCAGGGGCTTAATTTTAACAGGTGTCTTACAGAATGCGTATTATCAAAAAGTATGGAAGTAATCAATTTTACATGTAAAACATACCATACGATTGTGCGGGTAAACCATCTGTTTCAAAAAGCAATAAAGCATTCCCTTTGTGTGAACTGCGCAGTTTTAACTGGTTTCATATTACCGATTCTTTTAGAGGGCTCCCAACATGCACCTGTATAAGACCAGCTCCATGCCCCAGTGCCCCCAGACATCTAATTAGCTCTCAACATGCTCAAAGTGCACACTCGCCAGATAAGTAAGTGTGCAGACGAAAAGTTTTAGCGGGACTGGTGAATCTACGGCTAGGCCAAACATAGTCTAGAACACATGCTCTGCCCCTTCTCTACCTCCCTCTTGTTTTCATCACATAACACTCAGTACCACATAATTACACACCACGTAATTACACTATACTAAATGCACCATAAATACACTCCACATAATACCACTAAGTACCACATAATCACACAACACAATTACACTCTACTCAATGCAACATACATACACTCCACATAATACCACTAATTAAACTACACACCACATAATTAGACTACACTCAATGCAACATATATACACTCCACATAATACCACTCAGTGCCACATAATTACACTCCACATAATTGCACTCTACTCAATACAATATAAATACACTACACATAACACCACTCAAAACCACAAAATTACACCACATAATTACACTCTACTAAATGCAACATACACTCCACATAATACCACTTGCTGCCACATAATTAAATGCCACATAATTGCACTCTACTCAATGCAACATAAATACACTCCACATAATACCACTCGGTGCCACATAATTACACTCCACATAATTACTCTCCTTAATGCAATGCAAAATACCACTCACTACCACATAATTACATACCATATAATTACACTTTACTCAATGCAACATAAATACAATCCACATAATACCACTTAGTGCCACATAATTACATGCCACATAATTACACTCTCCTCAATACAACACAAAACACTCCGCATAATACAACTCAGTGCCACATAATTATATGCTACATAATTATACTGCACTCAATGCAACATACACTCCAAATGATACCACTCACTGCCACATAATTATGCTCTACTAAATGCATCATACAACCCACATAATACCACTCAATGCCACATAATTACATGCAACATAATTACACTATACTCAATACAACATAAATACAAAACACATAATATCACTCAGTGCCACGTAATAACATGTCATATAATTACACTATACTCAATGCACCATAAATACACTCCACATAATACCACTAAGTACCACATAATCACACACCACAATTACACTCTATTAAATGCAACATAAATACACTCCACATACCACTCAGTGCCACAGAATTACACACCACATAATTATACTCTACTCAATGCAACATAAATACACTCCACATAATACCACTAAGTAACACATATTTACACGTCATATAATTACACACAATTCAATAAAACATAGACACTCCACATAATACCACTCACTGACACATAATTAAACACAACATAATTACACTCTTTTTAATGCAACATAAATACACTACACATAACACTCAGTACCACATAATTACACACCACATAATTACAATACACTCAATGAAAAATAAATACACTCCACATACCACTCAGGACACATAATTGCACGCCGCATACTTACACTCTACTCAATGCAACATAAATACACTCAGTATAATAACACATAGCCAATAGGTCTTGCTTTTGGGACCTTATAAGTATTTAGTTATGCAGCACAATATCCTTGGTGCAACAACATCAACTGTTGCATGGCTAAGTGTTGCAAGGAAATGAATGATACGTAGTCCAGAGGTGTATATTAGCATCACAGCTTTATTCTTCAGATAGGATCCAAGTTATGCCTCATGCTATGCCCCACCAGGAGCAGCCTCCTTGCCGCTCAACCCTTCCACACCAACTGATTCCTTCCTCCACTCAAACACTCTCAACATTCTGATGACATCACATAGACTGAGCAGCAAGGCAAAGGGCAGCAACAGAGAGGATACATTAATCACTTACTAGATTATAACACATCCCCCCTCATCAGAATTGTAAAAATACAAGCATGCAAGATCAATGTACATACATGCAATAAAACAAATTATAAATAAAATGTGCGGTGATGGACATACACATATACAAAAAGTCAACGAGCTTCAAGAATAACACAAAGCTTCAAGATGTAACACTAAAGGGTAATTTTGCAACCCCTACCAACAGGATGATACAAATACTACAACCAAACCAAGAGTAAATCGAGAGAAACTAAAAAGCATTCTCTTCTTCCCAAACAAGGGTAAATGCAGAAAAGCTGAAGAGCATTCTCATCTTTCCAAAACAAGGGTAAATCCAGAGAAGCTAAAAAGGAAATAGTCTTCTCTTGTGTGCACCCGTAACACACAGTCCAACACCTCACATGAGGTAACAAGCAATACAGGGGGTAAAACCAAATAGGCAAATCAGAGAAGCTACTCAAAAGGTAGACCTCTCATGTGCGCACCCGTAATGCACAGTCCAACACCTCACATGAGGTAACAACCAATTCAGAGGGTAAAACCAAACAGGCAAGTCAGAGAAGCTTCAAAAGAAGGAGTCTTCTCGTGTGCGCACCCGTAACGCACAGTCCAACACCTCACACGAGGTAAAAACCAATTCAGAGGGTAAAACCAAACAGGCAAGTCAGAGAAGCTTCAAAAGAAGGAGTCTTCTCATGTGCGCACCCACACGCACAGTTCAAACACCACACAATAAACAAAACTTACTCAAAGGCGTAAACTAACATGAACAAAGACACTACACCCTCTCTCCCTCTGTTCATACAGATACAAAACAAGGACACTACACTCTCTCACCTCCTCTCATACAAATACAGGATCAGGAACCAGCGAATTGTACAGTCATTACATAAGAAACACACATGATAACAATATTTTGAAAAATGCAGTGTCCCAAAAAAACCCACAACAAGCTAAAAGAAAGAAGGTAGTCACCGTTGTCAGTAAACAGCCATAGTCTTGAACATGTGAGCCACAAACCAAGAAAACAGTACCTTCGTTCCTTTAAGATGTTGTAAGCAGCATTGCACCAGAGTCTCACCAGAAGATAAGAGAGAACTGCATAAAGTATTCCAGTTAAAAAAAACGAGCAGATAAACAGGTCGACATTGCTGCAGACGAGGAACTCTTGGAATGACTTCAAAGACAAACGTAGATGGCAGAAACAACATGCGGGAGGCACAGGAACGAGATGACCAAAAGAGTAACACCACGGAGGCTGATGCGGAAAGGGCTGGTGAACGACGAGGCTGTAATAAACGTAATTGTTCGCCGAAGTGAAAAAAACACGTGGTTGGCAAAATGGGAGTGCAGGCTATAACCAAAGGAAATGATAGGTGCCAGCCACAAGATGGCGGTACGTTTTCAGCGTCGTGCCGGGTGGCTCACGGCACGCCGCTGCATGCAGGCTTCCGAATCCACAACGCATAGTCCAGAATTTCGGAGAGGATCCATGGAGACATCACAGCTCTCCGAGAAGCAAGTAAGATTGCGCGCGCCTCATTTTTAAACTGCCACACCACGGTTAAACTGTCACAACCATGGTGTGACAGGTATTGTCTGTGTATAAGACCAATAATACAACAACAAAGTACAGTCGACAATTTGCAGTAAGTATGGGGGAAAACTCTGCAGTGCACACGATGCCCTTCATCCAGGGAGTAAAGGAAATCAATCCTTTTTGACCAAATTGTCCCAAAAGATGTAGAATGAAGTACCTCAATGCAAACACTGCTCTCAAAGGAAGGCACTGGTCACTCAAAGCCAGGGTGTTCTCTTTCCAGCTGCAGCACAGAAAAGTACAAAATGTCGCAAAACTCTCACCAGGCAAGAGAGTGGTAGTCAATAACACAGCAGAGTGGTACAGAGTTCACACCAGGGAAACTCCTCTTCAACAAAGGGTAACAGACTCTCCCTAAACGACAGAGCTGGAAGAGATAAAGTCCAACAGGGAACAGTGCAGACAGGTAGATAAGGAACAGCTCTCAAAAGACAGGCAGGTAGGAAATGGCACCTTTGTTCAGTGGTAAAACGCCAGCAGGAACAAACACTAATCCAAATGTACAGTACACTCTAGTACAGGTAAATAATGTCCAGGTCAAAGATGATGTTCTCTGTCAACATGTTACATGACAGGAACAGTTCAGCAAAGACAGGCAGGCTTCAAGACAATGAAGGAAAGTCTAAGAGAAACTGGCACTTACTGGTTGGGGTGACCGATGAAATGGTCACTGGTGGGGCATTAGGGGTGCCAGGTTTGTTCAAATCCACAGTTTGTGGTTTCTTCAGTTTCAAACATCCAATCTCCATTGAAGCAGCACGCAGGGTCTTTAAAATCGTTGCCAGTGTTGCAAGGAAATGAATGATACGTAGTCCAGAGATGTATATTAGGATCACAGCTTTATTCTTCAGATAGGATCCAAGTTATGTCTCATACAATGCCCCACCAGGAGCAGCCTCCTTGCCGCTCAGCCTTTCCACACCAACTGATTCCTTCTTCCACTCAAAGACTCTCAACATTCTGATGACATCACATAGACTGAGCAGCAAGGCAAAGGGCAGCAACAGAGAGGATGCATTAATAACTTACTAGATTATAACACTAAACACTTATAAGATCCAAAAAGCGAGACCTATTGGCTATGCCAATGCTTGTTTTTTTCTTTCTGTAGTCACAAAGCTCTGAATCATAGCTGAAGTTCTATGATGACACAACGGAGAAACCTATCATCTAGTCGCTCTGTGACGTCACAAAGCAAGAAACGACTGCCAATTAGATGCTTTGTGACATCCGAAAGCATCATCTCGCCACAAACCAGCTTTGTAACGTCACAAGATGGGGAACTTTCATTCAAGTGCTTTTTGCTGGGTCACCAAGCCCTAAGGGCATGTGGAGAAAGGAAAGAGCTGTTTTAATAAATACTTATTTTCTTTTTGGGCACAGGTTGGATACGAGACGGTTAGCTTTTGTTTGTACTAAAGGAACTGCAGCATCTCCAAACTAATTAGTCAATGGAAGGGTAAATGGTGAATACAGGTGTGAAATTATTAGACATGCACACAGCATCAAAATTTGTGTTGGATCAGAAGCGGGAAGCCGCTTTAAGTGAAAGACTTTTGTTTTTGTGTTAGTATTACCCAGTAAATATCAAACCGTCACACGTCCCCCGATGGTAGAAGAACACACCAGAAGCCTCGTCTTCAGTGTTTTGACAGATTGGCAGCTCCGGGCCGGCGGCCTGCAAGTGTGGCAGGAGGACTGCTGACGTCACACCTCGCTCCGAACAAGGAAAACAAACACACGTTCGGATTTCGAAACCTTTCTTTTGGAGTGAGAATTTGACAAGAGGACCCAATATACCCCAGCACAATGCTCTCCAGAAAAGGGGGTTCCACTCTTCAAACATTGCCTCAAATGACAGACGGCACGGGAGCCCTGAGATGGCGTCCTCCGGACCGCGAGACTCCAGTTCTGGGACGGAGATCATGATGGTTTACTCGCCGCAGGTTCCACTCAAGCTCTCAGGCTGACAGTGCTCTGGCTGTGGGGGAATAGAACAGCACCCGTCATGAGTACGAGAGAGTAGCAGAGGGCTGCTCTTTAAGCACTCCTACGTGTCCCAATGAATCCAACTTCCTTTGAAGTAAAGTGCAGAGGAGACCACGGCCATTTTTAGCAGATGACGATTTCAATGTCCTTCCATTTTAAAGGTTTGGGCACTAATTCACTACGGCACGTAGGAGCACTACAGGAGGCCTACAAGAGCACTACAAGAGTACAGTAAAAGGCGCGCCCATCATGCAGAGAGTGACACATGGTGGGCGCCGGGCCTGAGTTTGGAATCAAGACCCCCTTACCCCTTCATCCTGCCTTCACCTACAGAGCCGTCAAGGTGCCCCTCGGTGCACATTTGTGTATCTTATAGTAAGCACAATGCACCAGCACAATGTGCAAACACCACAAAACTGCAACAAGCAGAACAAAACACCCCACTGTGCGGGCGGCGAGTGAACACGCAGGAATACAACCCCTGATCGACGACAAAAGGCGGCTCGTGTCAGTGGGTTATTGTGCGGTTGTGTGGAGCTGAGTAAAATACACCCCAGGTCGCAGCTAAGTGATGTAAAGACAAATGTATAGGAAGGATTATGAGAGGAGCTCATGTCCACAAGCGTTCTGAGCGAGGTGAAGGCGGCTGTGTATGGCGTAACAACCACGTTCCAATATTCTTTGAACAGTCATTTTGTTAACTTAGAAGATGAGAAGTGCTCGATTAACAAAAGAGATTTGCGCTCGCTCTAGTTTGGGCACTCGCAATCACACCAGACACTCGTGTGAGGCTTTTAACAGCAGTCACACCAGAAAAAGAAGCGTGGGGTTCACCACAATGTCTTCTTCTCCAGGGATATTTATCACTAAGACTTTTTCCAGTACTCCGGAAGCCTACAAAATGCCATGCGGGTCTTTATAAAGCACTTAAAGGGCGGTCCATTAAATCACCCAATTCAAGCGCACACCATAGTTGTCCTACAAATCAGCTTTGGGATATTTCCGCAACCAGCAAGTCGCACATGACACCTTTTTGCACCTTTCTCCCGTGCAATAAAAACGGAAGTCACCAGACCTGTGGCAACCGACGAAGTAACACGTTCTGCTCTCTTAACACATTCAGTAAAAAAACATAACGAGCCATGCCAAACAAGCATGCAGTGCACTTCGCGCCAGGCGGAAACAAAGCACCAGGAGCTCAGGAGGAGCAGAGTTCCTCTCAGCCCTGCTTGGTCAGCTTTGGTTTCGTCTTCGATCCTTTATCTTTATGGGGCCCCTTGCTTAGAAACACATGGTCCCATAAAGATAAGAAAATGCTTTGTGACAGCAGCAAAGCAGGGCACCGAGTCCTTCTCGGAGGCCAAAGGGCGTCCACCAAAAACCCTCATTTCCAATGGCAGGCCACCGCTTAGCATAAACGGTGACGCCAGTCAATGGAAATGAGGGGTGGGCAGGGCTGGACTGGGAACAGAAAACGGCCCTGGCAAACGGCTCAGCTGCCCCTGCCCCCCCGGGTTGAGGGGGAGTGCAGCCAAGCAGTTTGCGAGGGCCAGTTTTGGCCGATTTTATTACAGGGGGCCGATATTGCCGACCCCCTTAACAAAAACGGCCCCCACCCTAGCGGTTTACCGGGGAAACGCCCGGTGCCCGCTATTGCCAGTCTGGCCCTGGGGGCGGGGCTTAAAGCCCTCTTCTGAAAGTCCTTGTAAGCAATAAATCTCACCGAGCGAGCTGAGCATGTGCGCAGCAACGCTAGGCGAGACCTAAAAAAGGAGCCTTAAGACGAGGCCTCATTACCAATCACTGAAAAATTATACGTCACATGTCTTCCAGAGTGGGTGTACCTCACAGAACACCTGAAAAGAAGGAAACAGCCAGTTCAAAAACGTTGGTCCCCAAAAGCAGAGGGTGCCTTTCAAGCTTTATAGAATTCCATTGAGCAATGAGCCTATGTTAGTCACACCAGATTACACCACAAAATGTGTCCTCCAAAATGACTCCTTTGAAATTGGACTAAAGGCAGTCCTCTTTCAAAGACACAATAATCAGAAAAAAATGATTTTGTACCTCAGCCAGATATTTTTATTGAGGGAAACCTCTGTGACAGAAAATGAATATTTGGCTTGTACTGGCAATGGAGTCCCCGAAGGTGTACTTGTTGAGATGAACTATTAAAATGGTCATGAACTATGTACTCATGCTTGAATTGCCTGCCCTTCATAAGGATGCAAACACAGAGCTCAAATGATTTATGTGGCTCTAAACTTTCTGCCTTTTGGTGTTGCACTGCATGAGCCATCCCAAACAGATCGATGCTGGTTTCCTTTCCAAAACTGGTCAAGTTCCTTTCCTAAACACTGGAAAGGGGATGGTGTGCAGTGATCTTCCTTCCCATGAGCCCTAATCTCACAGATATCAGGTCCACTGCAGTTGTCAGCTTCTCTAGCCCTCCCCATTATCTGACGCCATAATTATTTGGTCTTTATAGGGCAAAACCAAGCTGTGTAGGTAGACCCATTCATTAGTATGACGGCTGTCATACCTTGTGTAATCGGTTGGGCAGGTCTCAAGGAGAGATGGTTAAGGGTGAGGGAAAGGGCTAACTGCATAATTTAAATATAACGTGTATGATAAACATATCTACTCTTTTGTTTTATTAGTTTTTGTGGCTAAAGTTGTGGGGAGCCAGGGTCTGGGAAGGGATGGTTTTCTGAGAGGTAATTGCACGGAATGCCTGTTTCTAGTTAAATATGAAAAGAATGTGTTTTAATGTGAAAAAATACTTTTATTGTTAGTATTTACATTTGGACGTTTTTGATAAAAGAGTATGTATACATTCACTTTTTGGAAACATTTGAACAGCTATTAAGCACTGAATTTCCGATGCAACGTCACTTTGCATTGGAATCTGTGGGAGATTGAAAATGCTATTGAAATGAAAGAATGACAACAAGCCCGAAGCAACACAGTTAAATGAAAGGGATGCTACAAACAACGCATATACACCAATTTAACGGTTCTTACGTTGAATGCTTCGAGTACAAACTCCTGCTGCAAATAAGTTAAGAAAAACAAAATAATTCACATCCTGAAGTATTTTTGTATTTAAATGCATGAACGCCCCAATCCACCCACGTGCAGATCTCCCGCGGATTTGTGTGTTGATTTGTAGTGGCGTTTCCAGTACACATTCCGACTCCCACACAAGGAATTCATGGAACAATAGGGCTTTACAGGAACCGGCTTCCCTAAATCTTGTTGTGTTCACTTATACATGCATGACAGAAGACAGGGTTGTGTTTGCCTCATAAACATCAATACTAGAGGCGCAAGCAGGGACAAAACGTTACACAAACAACTCTGTGTTGTTCATAAATATGTCCTTGGGGAAGGGCCTTGTTAATTTGCTGCTGAAAAGTCTAGATAACTCGAATTTTTGAAAGTCACTCACGTGGTGTCCCTCCCCCACATAGTATTGCAAGCTATGCATTGAGAATGCACTCCAACACACACACACATCTCTGTTCCCGTTCATTTATTTGTGAGTACAGAAAGGAACATTCGATGCCTTTGTCCAAAATATGCATATCTGTATTTCATTTGTAACTAAGCAACAAATCCCACTGCCTAAATCTCTCAGGAGAAAGCAGGTCACCGTTAATAACATAAATTCTGGAAATTATTGGAGACATATAGGCAATGCATGTTACTTATTAATGTGGTACAGACCTTATAGAATTCACTTCAAAGGCATGTGTCTAACAAATAAGGGCTCAAGACTCAAAGGTAAATGTACACGTGAGTGTATGTTAACTCACATGCATATGTAATACTACACTGTAGTGTAACCCTCTTCTTTTTGCTATTCACCATTTCCGCGTTGAGATTAACACCTAGATGTAGACATACATGTCTGCACCCCATTAAATGAGGTGGTGGAGGATTCTTTGATTGTATGTCGACTGTTTATGACCAAAATTTATTGTAACCAGAGCAGAGTCCTCTTTCATGGTGATGAGATCTCCCTATGGAAAAGTATAGGGAAATGAGATAAAGTATATTATGTTTTTCAAACATTAAAACAATATTATAATGTATAATACAAATGTAAATTAATTAAATACTAAAAAATATGTTAACCAAGGCAAAATACTCGAGAGACTTGAGAATAGGATTGTCATATCCGGAATGGTCCTAAAATGGTCTACATCCTTATTAGATGACAGAACGCAAAGATTCCTGGTGAATCAAAATCTATCCACACCATCCCCAAACCTATTAGGAATTCCACAAGGCTCAACACTATCTCAATCACTATTTAATCTTTATATCGAACTCTTAACTGAAATACTACAGCAGGCTAACATCTCCTTCCACAAGTATGCAGACGACACCCAGCTATATATCAAGATCACTTCCCTAAAAGAGATTAAGACGATGAACCAAGCATTAAAAAAGACCGTCCAATGGCTAACAAACAATCTCCTTAAGCTAAACTCTAAAAAAAACGAATTCCTTCTGATCTCCCCCCAAAAAACCTCCACGGTGTGGAAGGATTGGACCAAGCTGATCACTGCACTAAACTGCACTCCGATACTGGTGGACTCTGCCAAACTGCTAGGAATCACTCTAGACAAGAACCTTAATATGCAATCCCACATCAACTTGATGGCTAAAAATGCCCGTTTTCACCTCAGCTATCTTAGAAAAATGAAACCTTGCATTGGACCTCTAGACCTCAAAACTGCAGTTCAGTCATTAGTCATCTCGAGACTTGAATATGGATGTACTACCTTATCAGGGCTACCCAAAGTCTCAAAAGCCTGTCTTGATGCAGCCGCAAGAGTCTTAACAGGATCAAAAAAATTTGACCACATCTGAAAGCTCTCAACTGGCTGCCTTATGAAGCAAAAATCCAACAAAAAATGGCCTGCATCACTCATAAAGCGATCTATCACAAAACTCCACTGCACCTAGCACAGAAAATTTCGATTTCTGGAGGAAGCAGACTCTTACCGAGCGCCGTTCCCTTCTTCTAAAACCTCCACTATTCCGTAAGAAACAAACATACAACAGAGCCTTTTCTGGAGCTGCACCAAGAATATGGAACTCGCTCCCACCAAGCATCAGAAAAATCTCATCTACTTCTATATTTTTCAAAAAAGAAACTAAGTCCTTCCTGATGAGCACATTCCTCACTTAATCCTCAGCAGCCCTTTTCTCTTCATGATCTAAAAGCCATAGCTGAGTATCTATCTCTATAAGCTCTTCTGTTAACAGACTCTTGATGGAGCTCTTCTCTCTATTACTAGGTGCATCCCGCGTATCCTTACTCGAACTGAGATTTCTGCTGGAGGACTGCTACATCTATAAATACCTAGACCAAGTGCATATGTATTATAAGTTGATAACCTAGGCTGAATGTACAAATGTTTTTCCTTGTCTCACATTTTTATTGTGACAACTACAACTATTTATTGATTTCAATTGTACTGTTCAAAACCACATTGCTATATATATATGTGAAGCGCTCTGATACCCATTTCTGGGTCATGTTCGCGCTATACAAAACTCTAAAAATAAAATAAATAAATAAATATAGCACACCTAGGAGGAGCTTAGCGCGCATCCAAGATGGTCGCTTGAGCACAGGGCTCCCCGGACCCTCGCCACTCCTCGCAATCTATCCTGATGATATCCTGATTTCTCGGACGGACTCTCGAAGGTGAACCCCGACTGAGTCCATAACTCTTTCCAGAATTTAAATTGGACTTGGGCAACCGGAATTACAGCACTTTGAACTTTTGAGGCCCACCTGGAGGCCGTGCCGGGGACTTGGCGATTTGTGGGTCCGGGACGTAGTTGAACAACAACGGCAGTGGGACCTCATCGGTGGCCGTACCCCCACTTTCGGTTTCGTTTCCGGATCCTGGCATGGTCTGATTGAGAGACCGTTTCGCCCGGCTGGGGACCAATCCAGCCTCCATTTAGTGTCATCGCTGCTTCCTCACTATAGCCTCTTGGGTCAAGTCGTGACTTTCGCTGGGCCGTACGAGCCAGCTTCTTGGTCTGTTGGTGCCCGACCTGCCGGCGGCCATTTTCACCAGGTCTCGCGGGCCCCTTCGGGGAGCCTCTTCCAACATGACGGGCAGGGGTGAAACCGAGAAGCGGAAGACCAAAACGCCCCTTCGTGGGGGACCGTTCCAGACAAACGTTATGGACCGGTACACTCAAGCCAAAGGATCCCCCGGGCTCTCCAGCAGTACCCCGGAGGACGCTAGAGAAGACCCTTCTGCTCCTGTTGACTTGTCCGTGCAGGACATTATGGGCACCATCACCGGCATGAAGGAGACCATCGGCCAGCAATATGAGGCTCTGGCTCGTAAAATTGACACGGTCGCCATTGATGTCACTCTAATCAGGGCCGACCTGTCTAAGACTAACGAGAAAGTTAAGTCATTGGATTTGAAGACTTCCAGCCTCACGGCCGATGTGTCGGAACTCCGAACAGACCTTGGCAATTTGAAATCGGCCAATGACCTGATGTCCCATCGGCTGGAGGATTTTGAGAACAGGGCAAGATGCAACAACATTCGCGTCATAGGTGTTCCAGAGAATCCCGAGACTCATTCGGTTGACCTCCTGGTCGAAGATCTATTCCTCATCCATCTTGCCCCTTCTGGACTGAGCAAGTTTTTCGCCGTGGAGCGTGCACATCGTGTTCCGGGCGGTAAGCCCAAGCCGGGCGCTCCTCCGAGGCCTATCATCGCAAAACTTTTTCATTTCAGAGACCGTGATGCGATCTTGCAGGCTTCGAGAGTGCACGGCCCGGTGAAATTTGAAAACTCCTTTGTCAATTTTTTCCCGGACTTCACTCAAGTTGTCCTGAGACAGAGGATGGGCTGTCAGGGGGTTAAGCGACGTCTCCGGGACCTGGGATTGAAGTACGCGATGCTTTTCCCTACCAGGCTTCGAGTGGAACACGAGGAACGGACCTTCTTTTTCGAGCGACCGGACAATGTGAGTGACTGGTTGGATTCCCTGCCTGGTCGGGGCGATCGAACGGTCTGAGGGTGGTGAGCCTACACAGAAGTGACCCTTCGGTCCCTAACCCTTGAAACTCGAACATTGCTCAGTTGGGTTCTATTTCTTTTGTAAATGTTGCCTTATAGGAGTTCACGTCCGGGTGGCGGGTGGAGACGGGCCTCTCTCCTCCTCCGGGGTCTTTTTGTAGAATGGGATTGTTAGGGCGACAGGCACACTGCATTTTGAGGTGGCTTTTCAGTCTGCAGGGGTGCAGGGAGGGGGGAGTTGTAACGGGTTTCGGTTGGGGGTGGGAGGGGGTGTTTGTGTTTGTGTTTTTCTTTCTCAAGGCGGCATATTGGTTCTTTCTCTGCTTCAGGTGTCCTGCTCTCTGTGGGGATACTCATGCAACACTTGTGGGGATGGGGGGTAGTGGGTTGAGGTTGATATCTTGGAACGTCAATGGATTGGGGGATCATATTAAACGGGGTGTTGTACTGCAATATCTGCGTCATTTGACTCCTGATGTGGTACTCCTGCAGGAGACGCATTTGGTCGGCAATGTGTGTCATGCTATGAATAGGTGGGGATACCGATTGGTTGCACACTCCGGGTTCACCACTGGTTCCAGAGGGGTTGGTATACTGGTCCGGTCTTCCCTCCCACTAGAGATTGATAATGTCATCCTTGACGATAGAGGGCGTTACGCCACCCTAACTGGTAGGTGGGAGGGTAAGACTCTTTCTTTAGTCACGATATATGTTCCCCCGGGCCTCCAGACCTCCACTTTCTCTGATGTTGGTCGGAAGTTGCTGGAGCTCCCTGATAGTCTTCTCCTCATGGGTGGGGACTTTAACTCTGTGCTATCCGGCGATCTGGACCGCCAACCCCCCAGGGCCCTTCCCGTTTCCCAATCATGGCTTGGTGGGTTCTTGGACACCTTTGGTCTGGTGGATTGCTGGAGGTTAATGCATCCGACGCAATGTCACTACACCTTCCACTCCGGGGCTCATGGGAGTCTCTCCAGGCTTGATTACTTCCTCATGCCCGTGGTCCAGTCCTCCTACGTTGGGGAGGTCAGACACTTGGCCCGGGGCATTTCAGATCCCTCTCCTGTGTGGCTTCTTTTCGACACGGGGATGCAAGCCGCGGGGCGGATCGCCCCTATCAATCCTTGGCATCTGCGCAACCCCAAGACCCGCAACAGCCTCATAAAGTCGCTCGACCACTACTTCCTGGAGAACGAGGGGTCTGTTTTGTCCTCAGTGTCCCTGTGGGAAGCCTTCAAAACTGTTATTCGTGGACAGGCCCTATCTTTAATAGTCGAGACCAAGAAAGCTAGGAATAGGGAGGTCGTGAAGCTGGAGGCCGAAATACTGGAGTTGGAGGCTGATCTAGACTTAGGTGTCACCCAGGATAGACTCCACGCCCTTAGCTTGAAACAGTTTGACTATAAATCCCTTGTTACTGATGCTGCTAAGACAATATACAGGGAACAGCAAGGTAGACTGTATGATGTTGGGGATAAGGCGGGTAAATTGATTGCCTAGCTTGATAAGAAGGAGAGAGCGAATCGTATGGTCCCTGTGCTTCAGAATTCTGACTGACCCTGGCGAGATTGTGGAGTGTTTTGCTGAATATTTTCGTGTGGTCTACTCCCCGGTGTCCGATAGAGATGAGGATGACTCTCGTTTATTGTTGAGGGACATTGCGCTGCCCTGCCTGTCTGAAGAGGATCGAGAGTGCATGGAGGCATCGTTGTCGGCCGACGAGATTGCGACCACGATCCGTTCCCTCCGTTCTGGCAAGGCTATGGGCCCAAATGGATTGCCTATTGAATTGTACAAATTGCGCCCGGATAAAGTTGCGCCATTTCTCCGTGATATGTTTATGGAGTCGCGTGATCTTGGCTCCCTCCCTTGTGACCAGCGTCTGGCTACTATAGTTGTGATTCCTAAGGAGGGCAAGCCTCGTGATCGTTGTGCCTCATACAGGCCTATTTCCCTACTGAATGCTGAACCGAAGATTCTCGCCAAGGTCCTCGCTAATCGCCTACTCACTGTTATTTGTGACCTGATCCATCCGTATCAATCTGGTTTCATTCCGCACCGGAACACTGCTCTCAACTTGCGGCGCTTACATGGCATTCTCGCTAGGGTGGAGTTTCTGTCCGAGCCGGCCATCTTGGCTTCCTTGGACGCCACGATGGCCTTTGATACGATAGAATGGCCATATCTTTGGGCCACTCTGGCGAAGTTCGGTTTCGGTGCGGGATTTATTAGTTGGGTGAGACTTTTATATACGGACCCGCTAGCTCAGGTTGTTGTCAATGGTAGGGTGTCCCAGCCTTTCGCTCTCGGGAGGGGTACTAGGCAGGGGTGTCCGTTGTCCCCCCTGCTCTTTGCTCTTGCGCTAGAACCGCTTGCAGCCTGGCTCCGATGGGAACCGTCGATAAAGGGCATTCAGTGGGCCCCTGATTTTGAAGACCGGATTTCGTTGTACGCCGACGGTATTCTCTTGTACCTCACCTCCCCTCGTGAATCCCTTAACGTCCTATTTGACGTCCTCACTTCTTTCGGTAAAAACTCTGGTTTGATCATTAATTGGTCTAAATCGTGTGTGTATGTTATCTCCGGTGGCCTTCCCCCCTTACCGAATAGGTTTTCCATTCAAATTTCGCAATCCGGTTTCAAGTACTTGGGGGTCTACGTATCGTTGGACCCGGCGGTCCGCCACAAGCATAATCTCCTTCCTCCTCTCCGGCGATTGAAGTTGGACGTGGCTCGTTGGCGTAGATTGCCGTTGTCGCCACTCGGTCGAGCGGCACTTTTTAAAATGATGTCCCTGCCCCGATTTCTCTACGCACTCCAGAACTCCTTTGATATTATTCCGGCCGCCTACTTCCGGGAGGTGGAGGGTTTACAGAGGAGACTTGTTTGGGACGGTCGCGCACGCATCGCTCTCGCAAAACTGACTCTCCCCTGGTATGACGGGGGCATTGCGCTCCCGGACATCAGGAGGTATTACTGGGCCTCCCAGTTGTCTGCCATCAACCATGCTACGTATGCACCCGGTCCAAATCCGGCTTTCGAGATGGATAAATATCTGTTGCCTGGTGGCAACTTCAACAGAGCGCTCTACTCTCGGACAGCGGGGAGGAAGCTAACGGGACCCACTAAGATTGCAGTACGTGTGTGGAAGGATGCCAATGTGGCCATGGGATGGAATGATCGCTTGACGCGAGCGACCCCTTTGTTTGCTTCGGAAAGATTGGGATGCCTCTGGACAACAAAAGGGATACGATTGGCATTAGCAGAGTGGGTGATCTATGGGTGAATGGTGCGGTCAAATCCTTTGCGGTGCTTCAGAGTGAGTATGAGTTGAGTGAGAGGGAGTTCTTCAGATACGCACAGGTTCGCCACGCTTTGCTGTCGGTCTTCACGGCCGGTACCGCAGTTCCTGAATCTTCCCCACTCGAGGACCATATACTTGATGGTCATCTGCCCGATAGTACGATTTCCTTGATTTATAAGAAATTAATCAACAATCGGGCGGACCTCCTTGTGCGTCTTAGGGAGGCCTGGACCGGAGTCGGGTTGGAGCTGGATGACGAAGACTGGCAGTCCGCACTGTCCTCACGAAAGAGGTCGCCATTCCTGCCCGTCTCCGTCTCATCCAGCTCAAAATTCTTCACAGTGTTTATGTGACGGGTCCTCGTTTGGTTGCGATGGGTTTTTCTTCGGATGGGTTGTGTAAGCGCGGATGTGGAATGAGCGCCACCTTCCTTCATATCCTTTGGGAGTGCCGTGAGGTCGCGGCGTATTGGCACCATGTGCATGCTGTAATGGAGTGTGTCACTGGGGTCGCTCTGTTGCCTGAGGCTCGTTGATGTTTGTTGAATGTGTGGGAGCCGAATGATTACAACGTCGCCCAGGCCCGGTGGGCGGCACTTGGGAACATGATTGCGAAAAGGGATATTGCGCAGCTTTGGGGTTCCCGACGGCCTCCCACCGTGTCAGTATGGAAGGAGAACATGGACTGGTGCATGTTTAGAGAGAAGACGGTATATCTGGTTAGGGGCAAGCCTGGGGCGTGGAGTAGAATTTGGGGTCAGTGGAACACCTACCGAGGTAACATCTGTATGCCCCCCTTTGTAGATACTCCGGACATTTCTCTGTCCCCCTGATCCTGAGGTTCCTAGAATACTGTACTCCCTTTGCTGATTGTCCTGACTTCCCCGCTGCCTCCCCTCCGGTCATCTCTATTGTCCTCCTGATTCTCTACCTGGTATGGCAGGTCCCCCCGTCGGAGCTTGACACCGTCCAGAATGTTTCTCGCCTTGAGTTTTGTTTCATTGGTTTTTTTTTTGTTCTTTTTCTTAAAAATTTAAAATATTGGTATCCTGCCTATCTTCTGAGTTGCCGAGAATATATCCTGTAACTCTGCTGGACCTCTGGGGATCAGTCGCTGCTTCGTGATGCCAAGCAATTGATTTGCATATACTAGCGGCCGGCCCTGGTGGTTGTAGGCCCATATTTGTAATGATGTTGTTTTGCACAATAAAGTTTTTTTTTTTTTAAATAATAAATATAGCACGCTTCTCCAAATTAAATGCATATTAAACATTAAAACAATGTAACTATATTAATAAATTTTATAAATGTTACTTATAAACAGTCAGTTAAAAACATACTCATACTCACTAACATTTAAAATATGTATTCAATGTTTTGTAAACTTGGTTAAAAATTAGCTATTTAAGTAATATTTGTAATATATCAATATAATTACAATTTCAAATGGTGTACTCATTTAATTAATTTAGCATCAGGTCCAATAGTTTGTTATTTTAATTCCCTGCCTCCTATGATTTTTATGGGAGTGTATTGCAGTATCAGTGGTTGGACAGGTGTGGTGCAGGACTTACTCTAAGGCTAGTTTGGAGTACATCTGAACCTGTTTTGATGCCTGTAGTAACTTCAAAAGTGTATTTTGTAAATTGAAATGTTCTTACTATTTTGCAGCTGTGTGCTGTGTATTAGCATGTCTCTTCCAAGCTCATCCTTAAAGTTCCCTAAACCTCTCCCATTTTGTAATAGATATTCCCAATTTTCCAGCCACTTCCTCTTGTCTCTGCTACATGTACAACAAAATGTATATCTACATGTGCAGAGATCCTCACACAGAAAAGATAGGAAAAGCGGAGGCGTAAGTCTCCATATTTAGGTCATTAAATTGTATTTTAAAGTATGTGAGTACGACTACTTTACATACTACAAAATTGAGTTGTTTATTTGGGCCAGCTGATTTTGCCGTGATCAGGCAAACCGCTTAATGGTTCCAAAACCAAGTGCAGGCCTAAAGAAGGGAGAGATAGTTTTGCTTTTAGACCATACCCTTGAACAGCCTTCGCTTAAACATCTGCAAAAGTGCCAGACTCATGCTTGTCATTTTGTGAGGGGGACACGAGGACGCTGGAAGATGGAATAGACACAGGTCCTCTGTCAGGAGACGGTACAGCACTTCCTGCCTGCAGCACTGTACCAGATATGCATGGGAGGTTTAGTGCATGGCAGGGTGGTTTAGCACAAGCACAGCATGGATGCAGAATAGCTCGCCCAGAGTAGATAAATAAATGTAGCAGAAATGGAACCCATAATACATTACAGTTAGTGGAAATACCTGGCTCTACTGCTTATGTCAATTATTCTGTACAGAACAAAACAATGCTATTCAGAGCAAGACATAAAAACACCTCCATTCTAAAAGCCTTCGAGCTGGAGCCTGAATCCCACATGCACAAGTAATTCAACATGGTCTCTGTTTGTCTAACTGCTATGCTCCTCTATGGCTGCATCAAACACAATCTGCCTAAAAGGATGCTCCATTTTCTTTGCTGTGCAATGGTGGAATATGATGGCTATGCTTGGAAGACTGTGGTCATTATAACCCTTATTGGCCGTTAACATTAATCGAATACATCCTCAAAACAGCTTCTGATGTCAAATAATATGTCACCCTGTTACCTCTCAAGAGTGCTTTGAAGGAATGAAATTATGCAGTGTACACTATTCAAATAACACAAACATCGAAATGTCTTCCCCTTACTTCCTTTATGCATTGTGATAGAATCCATTAATGAGTCTTGTTGACTCTGTTTCTTCACAAATTCATTTTTCTTTCTTTCAGACACTTTTTATTTTATTTGACATGAAATCAAATACAATAGGAAGCAAACAATACGAATACAGTACAAATAAACCGAACAATCCAAGTGTCTTGAAGGCTAAGAAGTAAGATATTGATCTTCGTATTACGACATTGCTGGTTACAGTATAAGGGTAGTGGTTGTTAACGACGTAGATGTGGTGATAGTTACATCTGGTAAATGTAGACGAGGCAAGCACCGATGAGATATTCAGAACGGAGTATAGGAAAACCAGTTTCCCTGGCTCTTCAGTAAGAGAGCGGGAGAAAGAGAGAGGACTGGAGAGGTGAGTAGGCAGAGGGGAGATGAGGGGTGCGGCTTCGTTGGGAGGGAGTGAGCTGGGACTAAAAGCAGATCGGTGACCAGGATAAAGTCCGTATATAATAACCTCCCGTGACGAGGATGCAGGTATGTGGGGGGGCTTTTGGGGGTTTATTCTTCTGTACTCATCAAAGGCATCCCATAGTCGTCGGGGGCTCAAAGGGCCATGGAATTTAGAGTATAAGATGTTATCAGCGCCTCTAACTGAGCATAGTAAGTTCCACCATTTGTCAAAGGGAGGAGGTGTAGAGGATTACCAGTCAGAAAGAACAGTTTTGGTGCCTAAGGAGAGGAAGAGATATTCAAATAAGGAGGTGGAAGAGTCAAATTCCTCCATGCTGGGTTTGGGTTGCAAACCTAAGATCGTTGTTAAGAAATCTATTTCTATCAGGACATTGTAATTTGGTACATTAGGTCTTCAATTTTTGTCCATATTGGAGATGCCATTTTACAAGTAAAAAATGTGTTGGAGGTCCTCGAAACCTTCTCCACATAGCCAGCATGTGTCACAAATTCATTTTAATCTGGGCACGTCGATTCTTGAACACGATCTTTGCATTTTTTTAAAATAAATGTTATAACGTGGATATAAATTAATAAAAGTTATTAGTTACCATTAGATCACTCTGGGGCGATCTTTCTCATTTTGATCCTTGTCCAGTAAAAGGTAACAAATAATATTTATTTATTGATTCGTGTATTATGAATTTTCATACAGGGAAATGGTTTAACTATAGGTTGATCCTCAATCTAGACATGTGGTGGAGTCATTAAATCTATTAATCTAGCTAAACGTGTGGAAGAACCAAGGGCCATATGTATGAAGCACTTTACAGGTTTCAAACGGCCCTTTGGGCCATTTGCAACTGGTTTTGCCATGTACAAAAATAAAACTGCGACTCAGTAACTTGTTACCAAATCGCATTTTGCTTTTGCGATTAGGTATTAGGAAGGAGCATTGCAAATGCTTGTTTAAAGTGGCAAGAGCGAAAGCACTGTTCGGGAGCTCAGCTTTGCACTCAAAAGTAACTGCTTGCAGTTCAGGATATTTTGTAGGTTGGTCCACTGGCAGCCTGCTTGCTTAACATACTTTCAGATTTAGACGCCTGCAGTAGTCTTTCCGTGTTTTCATACCTTGGAAGCAGTAGGTGCACTTGCGCACTAAGTTTC
This sequence comes from Triturus cristatus, assembly GCF_964204655.1. Taxonomy (NCBI): domain Eukaryota; kingdom Metazoa; phylum Chordata; class Amphibia; order Caudata; family Salamandridae; genus Triturus; species Triturus cristatus. Next base: position 644,950,794 of record NC_140585.1, read on the forward strand.
CTGCCCAGGCCTCTCCTTACCCTACTGGTGAGAAGCGTCAAAACGTGGTCTGTAATCTGAAACAACCCAAAACAGAGGAGCGCGATTCCAGCATGCCTTTTGCTGACTGTCTCATCAGCGCCCGCAGCTTTGTCCCAGGAAGCTAAGTTGCGGTATCTCCTCTCCCGGTGCGGTCCAGCCCCATCAGAGCCTCACCCCCCAGGAGCCACCGGGGGCAGGGCACAGGCCTGCAGCTGTGGACTCCTGCAGTGCACATCTGGATGGATCTACCGCAGGAGTGGGTTGGGTCTGACAGACTCCACCTTGTGTCAGAGCAAGAGCAGTGGGGGCCTTGGGGCAGTACTCCAGTCTCGTGCAGGGGGCAACAGGTCACCCTCGCAGTAGGGACATCCAGTCTCTTAAGGACGAATGGGTGGGGTATTACAGGGGGTGGGACGGGTGGGGAGGCCTCTGGAGAGATTCAGAACACAGCAGGAAGGCTAAGCACAGCCATGAGGCCAACCTTCCAGGACAGGAGTGAGGTACCCCCCCCCCCCCAATAAACAAATGCGGTAGCATTTTTAACCTTTTGACATTGTTAAAGTTAAAAACACAGAAAGAGCGCGTTATCCCTGAAGAATACGCCATGTTCAGTATTAAAGTTTAAAAACAAAACGAGCGCAGGTCACGGATGCGGGAGCCGCGCTCAGTATTGAAGTTGAAAAACAAAACGAGCGCGAGTCACGGAAGCGGGAGCCGTGCTCAGTATTAAAGTTAAAAAAATAAATAAATAAACAAAGCTCTCAACATCAAACTTTAAAAAATAAAATATAAACTGAGCACGGTGTCCCTAAAGGGGGCGCCGCGCTCAGCATACAAATGTAACAAAAAAGGCAGCCGCCATTGTCCCCACAGGTATCAATACACAAATTAGTGCTCACCCACTAGATAAAGCATACCGTGTAATGAGCCAAGTAAAAGGTGCACTCCTTATGGACGGTAACAAATGGAGACAAGGCGGTACGAAGGAGAAACTAACAAGCCTCATAATGAATCGGAAGCCAGTGTTTGCCAAAGACAATGACCCAAGCCAATTAAAAATAAGGGCGGAGAGTGGGCGGGGCTCCCACTGCATATTCTATTAAAGCATGCTTCGCAGAGCGAGCAGCGCATGCGCGCTGCCCTTAGGCTTGACCTAAAAATAAAAATAAAACTTTTCATTTTTATAATGCAGCCCATTTTCCTTTAAGGAAAACTGGCTGCATTACAAAAAACAAAGTTGCTTTAGTTGAAATGTAATCACAGACATGGTGGTCTGCTGACCCCAACAGGCCACCATCCCTGTGAATGTAGTAATTCCCAATGGGTTGCAAATTGTGACATGCCTCATGAATATTGATGAGACAGATCCATTTGTGACCCATTGCAAATCGCAAATTGTGTCTGAGACACTGTTGTACATGGCTGTTTGTGATTTTCCAATTGCGAATCATAAAAATTCACAATTAGAAAATCGCAAACCGACCTTTTTGTACATTTGGCCCAAAATCTTTTACAATCCTCCAGTATATGGTCATATGGTACTGGGCAATGTCATCCCTTACACTTCAATTTTACTGACCTGTTATTAGGGCCATGCATTGGGATGTTAAAGCCGACAGGCTCGCCCAAAGTAGATAAATATGTTTACTTCATAATAATTGTGCCTCTCAAGAGTGCTTTTTATGGGGGCAGGGGGGCAAGTTAGATGTTCCTAAACACAGCACAATTTTGTGGAACTGAGATATTCTGGATTTATTGTGTTGAGGCCTGAATCCTGAAAGGGTGTGCCTTTGCCCTCTGTCCTGATTGGAAAGCTAAATTAAATAATGGTAGGTTTCTGAGAGACTATGGGCCATATTCTCAAGAACTTATCGCCAAGTTATCGGCACTCTATCGCAGCCAAAGTGGTGATAAATTCATCGCACCATTCACAAGCTGGTGCTAACAGCCGATATCACCAGATTACCTGCGATAGCAGCCGCAAAAAACATCACCACAGATGACACCGGCAACTAACGCTAATGAGATGCAGAGTAGGCGTTCCCGTGCAAAAACCCGCAACAACACCACTTCACAACATTCTCAACGACCAGCCAGATCGGCGAAAAGATCACAAAACATGCGATAAGGCGCTTTAGCAGCAGGGATTTAACACCTACTCTTACCTGGAATAAAGTCGGACGACAACCTGCCCACCAAAAGGGAGCCCAGCCCAGAGCCACACCTGAAGAACAACAGATGCCATGGAGCTACTGATCACAACACCCACTGCCTCCACCCACAAGCCCCCACCCCGGGCCTCTACCCCGTGCACCCCCTCCCCTTGACAAAGATACTGCACATCAACATTACGAAATACTGAACAAAACAATTCGCCTGATGTCGCATAAATATAACATTTAACATCCATGTGTGGTCAGAAAGGGAAGAATCCTTCATTCATCACTGAAATGCCAAACAAAATGTTTAATTCCAATTTAACTCCAAACAACTATTCTGAAGAGTCATAGCGGGTCTTCACTGGACAATCTGGAGGTCACAGCATGGAAGACAAAATTCAAGATAATAAGGTGTGTCATGCACTCATCAAAGGACAGAGAGAGAGAGAGGGAGAGAGGGAGAGAGGGGGAGAGAGAGAAAGAGAGAGGGAGAGAGATTGTACAAGGAACGCAAGGCCGCTCGGGCTCTTGGCCCATACATGCCAACTGGTGTGTGCGTATCGCTATTGGTGCACCATAAGCCTGAGGCCTGGCCTCAATTGCAGCGTTGACGCCACATCACATTTTCAAAATGCAAGCAGTAGTCAGACAAACATTAGGGATGAAAGCTCCTCTGTCTCCATACATAAGGCGGAAGGACATCTGCACCTCTGACCTTGGTCCTGAATGCAGCTGGCACCCCCTGAGAGAGATACCATGGCAGATGATGACGACTCCCACACCACGCACAGTGCTAATGAAAGACCAACGTATAAACACCCCACACAAAGAAGTCCCATTCTTCTAAACGTTGCACACACATACGACTCATTGCTCCGAGCTGTGGCATATCATCCACACAACTGCCGCAGGTCAGAAGAGTGCCGGTTCCACGAGACACACCTACGCAATGGCAGGCCATCCCAGGCACATGCACAACCCCCGTCACGTGGAACAGTACCGTGCACGTATGCTGCATTTGTTGGGAGCACTGCCACTGGCAGTGTTGCGCATCAGTTACCGTCTGAGCTTCCGTCTTGCGTACTTCACCTGCGTCCAGCCCTGGTTTCACTGTTGAACATGCACATTCGAGCGGCCCATGGATGTCTGCCTATCCAACACAACGGTAGCTGAACTGGATTATGACTTGTGTGCGTGCCCCCTGTTGGACCACGAACAGGAGTGTAACCGCGATAACCGTGCATGGGATGCCTTGATATTTGGGGTATGTGCTGGCAGTTGTGCATGGGAGATTGCACAAGTCCTCGTATGCAGTGACCACATCGAGGCGCTCCCCTATTGGGCTGTGTTGCGGATTTGTGAAACGGTGTGAACGGAGCACATCTGTCCAGACCAGCTAATGGATTGGCTCTCCCTCGTGTTCGTTGAACTCGACAACAACGTACTCTTGGAACTGATTGCCCATGAAGCTGCAAACGCATTCATGGACGAGTAACTACGTTCCTGCAGCCACAACTGATTGTAGCCCAGAACACAGGTCCCAACACCTTGTTGCATCTTGGAGGAATGGTCACATATCCCACACAACAGTGGACATGTCTGCATTCGCCTGGACTCCGAATGCATGTGCATGCACCTACGCGTGTTGACACAGACCTGTGCAAGGTGAGTCAGTCCCATGGGCGGAGCTGCACAGCGTCGTTTGGCAACGTTCCTAAATCTGACATACTGTTGGAGGGAGAGTACACACATGGCAAAGTAGTGCTACACGTGACCTTGTTGGACCCTTTCACCTGCTCACTGTCAGCAGAGCAGACAGTCGGCACAGTCCGGTGGTACAGCACTATGCAGATCCCATGGGCTGTGAGTCATGTCCCCCGACACGGAGCAATGAGCCGACGCCAAACATCACATGACTCGTCCAGCTCGGCAAGTTGGGCTGAAAACGTTGCCATCCTTAATGATTGGTGTTCATTTTTGCCTCCTCATTTCCTGCACCTCTACATGTTCCTATGCTGCCTGTTAGTGTCTGAAGCTTTGGTCTGCATGTTGCGGCCCTTCTTTTGCCCGTACTGACACGCACATGCTAATAAAATCTATGCAAATTCACTAGTGTGCAACTGTGATGAGTGTTGATTAAAATGACAAATCCTGTGCCTCACTGAACAGGGACCGTACACAGGGAGGGACTGGCTGATGCATTTCACTTGGGGGGGTCCCCATTGACAGCTCCACCTCTATGAGCCAGACATCGTGGTTGTGATAGTTGCTGGTAGAAATGTGCTCTTATATGTCTTCAGCAATGTGAGTATCGTCTCCAACTTCTTGCCATGTGGATCAATGTGATCCATCAAAACAGGCTGTGTCCACACCGTTGAGTGTGAGTAGGTATGCAAAGAGATGTTCTGTTGTCACGTGTGATGGGGGACACTACTTCAGGGCTGCTACAGAATTTGACATTTTTACCCACAGCCCTATTTAATACATGGACGTCGGGCTACGTTGGGGGTTGTGAGATTGTTGTTCATGAGCAATGAGGCCACAGCTAGTTCACACCATCCCAGTCATCTAATTGTCCATGTGGGTCAAACATGCGCATGGATGTCATTTCCCAGGGTGTACCTTTTAGTGCAATCAATGTCCATACATTCATCCATACTGTTATACTTGATTGAACATAGACATGACACATCTGTGTGATTTTGAATGTTTTATACACATTCTGTGGAGTGTCGGAGCCGGAGCAGTACATTACCATGCAAAGCCCACATTCCATGGTTGCCGAGTGGAGGGCCAAACAGAGTCCTTTGAGGAATGATAAGTTACTTGGAAGAGGAAGAGTTCAGTCCGCAGCCTGACGGCTGTGTCATTGGTAACCAGAGCAGATATGGCAGTCCATGTCGGGGTCTAGGTGAATGTCGCAGAGTGTTTCGGGGGACAGTGGAAGGTGTTGTTCCAGGGCATGATGCAGAGGGCTGAACCAGGCAGGAACAGGCCATATGGCAGGGATGAATGCTACAACCTCCTTTCTCACACAGTTATTACCTTCCACATCTTAATCCTCTGATATGTCTTCTGTGTCCGGTGTGTCAGGTGTGTGTGGTGGTGTTATGGCTGCATCACTGTGTGCCACTGACACATCAGGGTGTGGAGGTGTAATGTCTGCATCACTGTGGACCAATGACACATCATGGGGCGGAGATGTGTGTGTCGAAGTTCCTGCTGCAGTCATCGGGGACAGGATCTGTTGCAGCAATGGCAAGATGAGGAACTGCAGGGCATGGAAGATCCCAGCTACATCTCGCTGGTGTTCAGCCGTGGCAGCCATCCTTCCAGCCTGCATCCGCTCCATGTTCTCCATTTTCCTCTGCAGTTGTGCCAACTCTCTGCTGTCCTCGCTGGAGCCTGTCTGACTAGACAGTTCTTGCATCCAAGTAATGGCTCCAGCGCGGTCAGCCACAAATTGTTATAGAGCATGGAATGGACTGTGGGTGTCCGATAGGGACTGTAAGTGGTCCCTGATGGGACTTATGCACGCACTTATGGCTTCCAGTTTGGCTGCAATGAAGTCGAAACCCTCCCGCACCTGTTCAGCCAGCTCCTTCTGGCAGTCTAACACACGGCGTTGAAATGCCATGTGTCTTTCCATGAGGTGGTGTGAGCCGGCTGTGGTGGTGGGTGCTTCCTACTGTGTGGGCTGTGCAGGGGGTGGGCTCACCTCGATGCAGCTGGGCTGCCCTGCTCCTGGAGGTGGGGTGTGGAGGCTGTCCACGAGCCGTTGGAGTATGTCAGAGCAGATGGCCAGGGGGTCCACTTCATCATCAGTGAAGGGATGTCTGGTCTGCTCAGCAGGAGGTGTTGATTGTTCCTCTGCAATGTAAAGGTGAGATGCAGGTTAACAGTGTGTTCGATGTATGTTGACGCATTGGACATGTTACCAGACAGACAACATGACAATGTACATTGTGACTGTTTTGGGGGAGCTGGCCATTTGATGGAGACAGTGGAGATTTTGACTACCTGATGGATGTGAGGTTGTACTCGTATATTATAACCTCACAGTTTCATCCTATGCCAGATGTTATTGGCCAGTTTCTTCGCACAAGCGGAACCAGTTGTGTCCTCTGTCCTGTAGTGGAAGTGTTGCACTTTGTACCACATAGTCGTCAATGTTGATGTGCTGTGATTGCTATGTGTGTGTGCTGCTTTGTGGGGGAGTCCCCCCTGCAGCTCACATTTAGCGGCCCCTTATCCCTTTGAGGCAGTGTGCCTTTGACTTGTGTGCTTTTGCGGTGCAGAGATGTTGGCGACTTGAGTCATTTGTGCCCTTGGACGGTTTTTGTACTCTTGTACATTGTTTATCTGCAGATGTGTTGTTGGCATCAGGGGTTGTATGTGCATGTGGATGTTTCAGAGTGTGACCTGCTACTTTGCGTATGTGATCCACACTGGGCCAACTCAGTGTCGTGTCGTGCACCATGTCATGTACTTTGACTGCAGCCATGCTCTTGGTCATGAAGTGTCACTTGCATTGTCAGTGTGGCACACAGAGCCGGTGCTTTGCTGGATTCAGCACATGTGCATGGGTAGGTTGTGGGATCGGTGATTTGTGCAAATAGTTTACGGGGGCCTACTTGGTGTTTCTATGTGTGCTGCAGTGTGTCAGGGACATGTTCCACAATCATTGTGGGTGTGAAGTGTGCTACACATACTTGTGCATGTGTGCCATTGTGCCCATCTCCCCCGTCCCCACAGTCCCTGCTCGTTACTCACCCTGTTGCTGTTTGGTCAGGTCATATCGAGCTGTGTCCGGACCCCCAACTCCTGCCACCGTCTCCACACTGATGACTGTGGAGCTCATCCAGCTCCTCCTGTGGCGCAGGACTCCAACCTCCAGTCGCCGATGCTGCCTTCCGGTTGGCAGCGAGTTTATGCTTGGTTTGGCTATTCACGTCATGCCAGCGCCTCTTGACCTCCTCCATTGTTCTCCTTGACACTCCGACTGCATTCACGTTGTTCACGATGGTCTGCCATATTTCCGTTTGTGTTGCCAATGACACAGAGGAGGTGCCGAACAGTTGTTGTGTTGGTAGTGTTCTATCACCTCCATGACGAGGATCCTGTTTTCCTGCAGACTGAACCGCGTCTTCCTCTTTCTCTTCTCCTTCACCTTCCCCAACCCCGGGATTCCTTGCTGGTCGTCCGTGGGGCTTGTGGGGTTCGAGTACTCCTCTGCACTCGGTCCGGGTGTGTCCATGGTGCTACGCAGTTTATTTTGGTTAAGGTGTGTTTTTTTTGTTGCTTTTATAGTGCATTTTCCTGCATGATGCGTGGGAGTGCAGGCCTGTTGCTGGTTGTCGCTGATTTTTGTATCGCGATTTGGAGCATCCCAACTTTTTACATGTATGTGTTTTGCACTTTTTGGGTGCCGCGTTCATTTTAGCATAGATTTTTGGTGCGTTATCGTGTGACTATCGCATGGTGCAGCCGGATTGGGAATACAACATTAACAGTGTTATTTTGTCGTGATGGATTGCGATGTGCAGAGTTGCGTTAAGCTAATTTTGCGATGATTATCACACGTTCTTGAGAATATCCCCCTATAAGTATTGGCTGCTGAGGGGAGTGGAACTTGTATTGAGGCAGTGGTGGTGCGAAACTTCATGTTTGTTTGGGCATACCCTAGTGGAAAAGGCGAGTCCTTAAATATCTCTGAAACTTTTTAAAATCCGCTGGCAATCCTCTTGGAGATATGCGTTCTTGGAAGTACAGCCCCATAGGTACAGAGATCTGCCACCAAATAAGTTGAGTCTGGGAGTGGCATATCTGCTTTAGTTTAAAAGAGACTTACCTCAAGCTTCTGGACAGCTGCTAGGACTGTATGATACTGGATAGATATTCTGGAGCGTGACTTTGGATAATCCAGTTTTATTTATGCTATTTATTTGCAGGTTTGTGTAGTGCGTGCAAGACCAAGATTAGTGTCAGAGCACTTTGCAGGAGAACAGATTTCTGCTGCTGACAAGCAGTCTACATCAGAACCGTTTCCGAAGTTTACACAGAGGACATACCATGATAGAGGTGATCATTTGTCCAGATAATGTGTAAATTGCAAGATATGATTGGTTTTGTGAGTGAAAGATCTTTTTAAAAAATGTATGTTTTTCTCATTCATATTTAACTTTCCTTACAGTTAATCCACCCACAACTAACATGCCGGCCGGGAACTTAACGGTGTTTCTAGTGAGATTACACAATGCAGAACACTGAGTGGTAGGAGCAGTCTAGATTTTCAGCTTGATCTCCTGAAAAAGATGGTCGGCTCTTGCTTGTGAGTCAAGGCCCCTTTGATAGAGAATTTTAAAAAAGGTGCCTCATTCCGCTCATCCTCTACGAGCTGCATGGATTTTCAGACATGACGCAGGAGATCTGAGGTATTTAGACATACAGTCCACTCCACTGGTAGACTGAGTAACCCATCACATCACTTGGGGTCTCAATATGGCACGCCCTCAATCACCTGCAGCTAGGGCCAGACTGGGAACCGAAACCGGCCCGGGCAAAGAGCTTGACTGGCCCTGTGGGGGGGAGGGGGGGGAGGAATTGCTAGTGGGAAGCTTTGTGGTGCTTTGATTGCCCGCTATGGCCAGTCCGGCCCTGCCTGCAGCTGTTGTTGCTAGGTATGTGATGAATGAAGCATTGCTAGGTGGACTCAAGCCCCGATCCTCTGGTGTCCCATCCACGATCAAGAGCCGCCAGTGAGTTAGATGATGAGTGTGAGGAGAAGCGCAGAACTGTGTATGTGAGAAAACATGTCAGAGAGTATCATTGCATGTTTGTGTAACTATGTTTGCGTTGAAGAGTAGACCTGTGTGAGACAGTCTCTGTGTTTGTGTGATTGCAAACGTGTGTGAAATGTATCTAGGCGATTTTTGGGTCCAAGAGCTTTCAAGAGGCAGTGCAAGACCTATTACTCACCATGTGCACACTCTCAATAGTGTCTACTTTAAGTGTTGTAGCTGGCAGCATTTGCTTTACATAGAAATATGCCGAACTGTCCACCCCACATCACCACTGTGAAGCGTTTGACTTGACCGATGTGCAATAAATATTTTCCACAATTTCAGAAAGGATTCTTGTAGGAGTACCCCCAGCCATCTTGTGAAGGACATATTTAAGGCCCATCAGGCTTTGGTCTGTATTGCTGTCCTAATGTACTTTGAAATATATGTGTCATCATTTTGCCAAAATACACTTTAGAGAGATCACCTTAGCCTTTCACTAAATATAGATTCAGACATACGAAGAATTTTACCACTTGCAAACGGCCCATCTGGATGTTTGCGACTGGTAAAATGTTTAAGGCATGTACCATCCCTATTTTGCGAGTCAGTAATCTATTGCCGACTCACAAAATAGTGTTTGCGAGTCGCTATTAGGAGGTGGAGTGCTAAGGACGTTCCTTCCTAATAGAGATTCGCACTGGTATGCAGGAATGTTTTGCGATCGGGAATGTGGTTGCAAAATATTTGCAGTTACTACCAACTTCAAGTTGGTGGTAACCTATTAGCAAACGGGAAGGGGTCCCCAAGAGACCCCTTCCCCTTTGTGAATGTGGGCACCAACATTTTTTAAGAGCAGGCAGTTGCCCCACTATAAAGAAATGAAAAGGCAGCTTGTCATTTCTATTTTTGAAATGCATCCCATTTTCCTTTAAGGAAAACAGGTTGCATTGCAAAATAAATTGCTTTATTTAAAAAGCAATCACAGACATGGTGGTCTGCTGACCCCAGAAGGCCACCATTGCTATGATTGTAGCCATTCACAATGGGTTGAAAATTGCAACCTGCCTCATGAATATTGATGAGGCAGATCCGTTTGTGACCCACTGTGAATCGCTAACAGTGTCAAACACGCAGTTGTACATCGTAGTTTGCGATTTCCTAATAGCGATTAGCTAAAATTCGCTATTAGGAAATGGCAAACATGCAATTTCGTACATCTGGCCCATAGTCTTAAATCCTGTCAATTTTTTAATAATGTTAATTTCAAAAATTACTTTCTAAAATAGTTTCTTCCCATCACTCATGAATAACAGAATTCATATGTTGTGAAATTCAGTTGAGGGTTGTTGAGACATTTTGCATGCTGGGAGGTCATGGGAGTATGCTAGTGCTTAACATTTGAAAAGTTGACATTTCAAATATAATAATAATGCTTGACATTTGTGTTGGAAAATGAGGCAGCATCTGTGAGGCCTGCACAAATAACATGACTACATTTGTCCTTCACTGGGAACCAAACACCCAATTGTAGCACCTGACTCTCAGAGGGTAGCGTTGCAGAGCAGTCTGAGGCTTACTCAAGGGAGGTGGTGTGGGCTAGTAATTGCCATTTGCAGGTGCACAAAAATAACACTCAATAATTGATTGTCCAGTCTGTACTTTGCTTTATAAAAGTAAGAGTACATTTATTAAACACACACACCACTCAATACTATGCACCAATTTACAAATATACATATGCTGTTGGAATTACTTTGTGACATTGCATAACATCTCCACCCCTCCCACAGGGGGGGTGGGGTCTAGTACCACCACTCCCATGTATGCATATCAACTTGCCCCCAATGCAGTTAGTTGAACATAACCTGGAGCGAGGGCCCTGCGCACTGGCACCATCCCAGTGGCGACCCACCCCATTAACTCAACAAGCATTAAAAAGGTGTAAACCTGCCTTGGTGACACATGACCCTGACTGAGCATCTCCTACTGACCATAAAGTATGCACCTCTATATCTTAAGGGCTAGCAGTCTGGGGTCTTCACCTAAGCGCAGCAGCAAGAATCCATGTTTACGCACACTTTAGAATGACAGTACTCATCACCTTGGTTGATCATTTGAATGCATTGCAATTACAGCCCCTAAGGGCATCACAGATGAAATCACAGGATTGCGCATATACAGCCAGACACCCTAGCAGGACTGTCTGGCAACATAGCCCCACTTGGCTTATGACATCTCCTTACACATGTGACTTACAGTCCCTTCAAAAGAAGTACTCCTGGCAACTACACTTCTCCTGCAGTGCGCCTCTTCACTTTAAAAGGAATCACAGGTAAAAGCATGGGATTACGTAAATACAGCCAGACCCCCTAGCAGTAAGGTCCAGCAACATAACTCCATTTAGCTTAACATCACCTTACACAGGTACTTCACTTTACACATGTGACTTTCAGTCCACCTAAAAAGAAATAACCAATAGTAATTGCATTTCGGTGCAATTACACCACTTCACCTCCAGGGGATGCCCTTCTCCAGACATCCCCAACTCAGCCCTTCACTCCATGATGCACTTCATAGTACACCCTCAGCTGTAGAACATAAGTTCCAGCCTAGAAGGTGTTAAAGGCTGGCTGAGCCCTTGAGGGGTTATTCTTTCAGATGCCCCGTGAAACTTAGGGGTGGACTGTTCTTCTTTATGCTGGGGGAGACTGCGGTGCTCCTGCAGCCCCCCTGCACCCCTTTTCACACATGTGGGTGACCCCCTCCTCTGGGGGCCACAAAGCACCAAAACGGCAGATTTCCAAATGCCTGGCGAGGCATTATGGGGCGCTTCATGCTCCTCTTTACCAGCCCCAGCCACTGGGAACACTCTCCTCCACCCTCAGGGTCTCTGATTCAGCAAGGTGCTGTCTTCACTGGCTCCCTGCGCCAGCCTTCGCCAGGCTCTCCTTCTGGGCCTCTCTTCTCCCTGCGCAGAGGCCCCTGCTTCTGTGCACCAGTCCTGGGCTCTTCTTCTGGTGCTGATAGGGTCCTGGGGCCAGTCAGGAGGTCTCTCCTTCCAACTGCCCATTGCGCCAGGCTCCAGCACTTTCACCCTCAACAGACCGCACCCCAAAGAGACCTTCTTTTCCTGTGCAAGCACTTTTTAAAAGTTGAGTAGGGGGCTGGCAGGAAGTCCCTGTTGGTCCTATCAAACAGCGACACATCACGTCCCTGCCCCTGCTCCCTCCTTCTTGTCCAGCCTCTGAGCTTGTTCAAAATGGCGTTGTCCAGGGTTTCTGCCACATGTCTCGGAAGCACCTTCCCCCCAAGCTGCCTTCCCTCCTTGGTGCAGCCTGGTGCCTGGCACCCAGCGACAGCGGTTGATGGATTGACCTGTAGCCCCACCCATCTTCTCTTCGTGGAGAGGAGGCCCTCGCTTGTGGAAGAAAGGTTATCAATCCATCCAGCTGAGGTCAGCCCTCAGCCTGGGTCTGGTCATGGCTGGCTCAGAGAAATATGACAGTTCTGGATGACCCAAAAGCAGTACAAATATGACTTTGGACTCTGCAGAATACTTATTCTCACATTCGCTACATTGGACTTAAGTGCGTGTCTGGAATCTGTACGCCTAACGGAAGTTAATCTAGCCATGGGCCCCACATTCCCTTAGGGGAATAATGAAGTGAAAACACTGTAAAACACCCTGACTTTCCCTGGCATGTTTCTTTCCAGCGTATAAAGCCTATTCCATGTCACCACCCAATACTGCATAAGTCCTGCCACACCATTCACTTTGTAGCTGCTCCTGGACTGCGCACGCTAGAAATCTCCCCTGCGCAGCCCATACACGTGTGCACACGCATGTACATACGTGTCTGCATGTAACCAGCCCGGTGTCCCTTACTCCAGCTGCTGCGCAGTGGCCTGGTCAGCCAGGGGAACACCAGTAAAATCCCCATGCAGTCTCTTACATCCTGAGTTCACTGTGGGTGAGTCCCAACTTATGAGGCTCCCCCACAGTAAAAGCTCAACAATTAGGTGCTCAAAAAGTGAAAAATCCGGGCGGCCCATAGTGTCAGAACCACCTTCTAACAATTTGAGATTCAGAAATTCAGAAACTTTACCATATCCTTCAGGTGTGCCCATCACCAGGGGCGTCATTAACCCCTGCTATAGTAACTACAGCGGGTGGATTCTTTTTGGGCTTCTTCTGTGTGCAACCTGCAGACAAAAGTTCATAATTAGAGCTATAAATGAATACAGTGGAACAAGGAAAAATAAAAGATGAGTAAATAGAAAAGGAAAAGATGGCAGCAATATGGAAGGGAGGGTGAGAGGAAGGATGGGTGAGTGGATCAGTGGGTGGGTGAATGCGTGGATGGATGAATAAGTAGATAGATTAATGAGTGAATAGATAGGTAGATGGCCAGGTGAAAGGATGGCAGAGTGAAGGAATGGATAAGTGAGTGAATAGATAGGTGGATGGACGGGTGAAAAGATAGCAGAGTAATGGGGTGAATAGACTGGTGAAAGGATTGCAGAGTAAAGGGATGTATAGATGGGTGGACAGGTGAAAGGATGGATGAGTGGGTGAAGCGATGAGTGAATGGACGATTAAGTGGATGGATGAGTGAATGGATGGCCGAGTGGCTGTATGGATAAATGGGTTGATGAATGGATGATGGATAGATGGCAGGGTGGATAACTGGGTGGCGGTGCGGATAGACGAATGGATGACAAACTGGATGGATGGATGGCAGGCAGAGTGAATGTATGGAATAAAGAACTATTGAACGCAAGAATTAATCAACAGAATGTGAAGATGAAAGAGTGGATATCAACGGGTAGATGGATGTGGAAAGGATAAATGCACAAATTCTTGGATGGAAGAGACAACTGAGCTCTTCTAAAGAGGGTTGGGCTCACTTGCTTCTCTCGCTTGGTGCCATCAGAGATTTAGTTCAAAGTGTGGGTCATTTTAATTTTCTGACTTCTCCGTTGCCCAGCAAAGTCTGTTACACCACTGATAGCAAGTGATGTCATTTGAGATGTCATCAGTGATGTCACTGACCATGTCATGAGTGATGTAATTTATGAGGGCATAGGCAGTGCCTTGCGGGGGAGCGAGTTATAGTAGCGGTTGAATTTCTCTAGTTTAGTACGAGTAAAATGTCAGACTGACTATAACGTCTCTCTAACCTTTTATTTTATCCATTAATATGTAAGGTTTTTTAAATGCTAATTTCTAGCTATAACGTCCTTGAAACCTGTGGTTTATTCAGTGAATTGCTACGGTTTTTTAAATGCTAATTTCTAACTATAATGTACTTGAAACCTGTGCTTTTTTCAGTGAATTTTTACGATTTTTTCACTAGAACTCGCGTTTGCAGAGTGGTGGAGAAAGAGTGCTGGGCCTCCAACCAGCGCTCAGAAAATCTGCCGCGTATGACTTACAGGAGCTACCAGGAGGGCTTCTTGGACCCCAAGGCTCCTCAGGAGTAAAGTGGACTTTATCTCCAAACCAGCAGTGCGCCAGGAGGCACGTTTGCAGAAGGGTGGAGAAAGAGGGGCGTGGCTTCGGAAGACCTCTTTGCAATCCCACTGTGTGGGACTTACTGGAGGTAACAGGAGGGGCAGTAGGCCCCCAAGGACTCCCTTGGGGGCCAACTACCCCTGCTAGTATCTCCAGTAAGTCCCACACAGCAGGATTGCTGAGTTCTGATAGCAGGCCATTCCCATTCGCTGCTAGGGGTCCTTAGGGGCCAACTAGCCTACCTGTTACCTCCAGTAAGCCCTACACAAGGGAATTGCTGAGAGGTGGTCGCAGGCCTCCCCTCTTCCGTGTAGCCCCGGGAAGGTGGTGGTCCCTGGGGCTGCGGGGGGGCCTGTGGACCCCCACATTTAATGAATACAGCCCCGGGGAGATGGCGGTCCCTGGGGCTGTGTGGTGGGGCAGAAACCCCATGCATTTAAAAAAAAAAAAGCCCCAGGGAGGTAGCGGTTCCCGGGGTTGCAGGGGGACCCGCATGGTCCCCCGCATTTAAAGAACATAGCCCTGGGGAGGTGGCGGACCTCAGGGCTCCCCCGCATGTATTTTCATGATCCCTGTGGGGCCCTCTGAGCAGGCCTAGGGGGTCAGGGTGTTTCTACCCTTCCCCTTTTGCTTGTTTTATATCCTTTTTTTACCTTTTTCCTTGTGACTCGGTTTACTCGAGTCACAAGATGGCTGCCAACACTTCCTGGTTGGAACTGTTGGCAGCCAATCGGAACACAGACTTGAGATATATGGATATCTGAGAAATGTTTAAATTTCTCACCAACTACTGAACGGATTTACACTATTTAACAAGAAGAGTGCTCTCTGGACCAAGAGCTACTTTTTTGCCCAGTTCTGTGTAATTCCGTTCAGCAGTTCGGGCTGTGGCCGTGTCTAAAGTTTCCAATGGAAATTAACATGGAGAAAACACGTTTTAGGACCCCCTTTTTCTCGGCCTTCGCTTGACGAATCACCCTGAAACTTTCAACACAGGAGCTGAGCTGACCGCCCCATTAGTTTTGAAAATTTCACGAAGATTTGTCAAATGGTGCCAAAGATATTGGCAAAAGAAAAAATTATTTTTGAATAGAAACAAGGTCCTAACTGTAACTACCTACTAGCGACCGCCACTAGGTAATATGTATATATGTATGTGTATGTATATATATAAATACATATATATATGTATGTATATATATAAATATATATATACATATATATATATATTCACTGAAAAAACCATAGGTTTCAGGGGTGTTATAGTTAGCTGGACTTTTCACTTGTACAAAACCATTGAAATTCCCCCGTTATAGTTAGTTCAGCTAACTATAACTCGCGCGCCAGCAATGCACTGCTGATGACGTCACATATTACATCACTCATGACGTGGTCAGTGACATCACTCATGACATCACTGATGACATCTCAAATGACATCACTGATGACATCATCCAGTGAATGTGTGTTTTTCTGAAAATTAAATATGTTTTATATATGTATATCTCAAGGTCGATGGAAGAATAAATGGGTATATAAGTGTCTAAATGGATGATTTGTTTTTGAAAAATTGATTGTGTAACTGACTGATTAAGTGTATCATAGTGAATACATGGCTTAGTGAGTAATGTTTAAATATGTAAATATCTGTATCAGTCTCTCACTTTGTGTATAAGTGGCTGCATGGGTTGATGAGTAGCTACATGGGTGTCTATATAGGTTATTAGTTGGTTTTCTGAGTATCAGTCTGAGTGTCTGCATGGTTCGGTGGGGGGTATTACGTAGTGCATAGGTGCATGAATGAGTGACTCACTCTTTGTATGTGTTGAAGACAGCATGTGTGCAGGACTGTATGGGTGGATGAGTGTGTGTATGGGTGTGTTAGTGAGTGAATGACTGTCTCAATAGTGTCTTTATGAGTAACTACATATGTTTTACACTAGTATATGTGACTATTGGTGTATATAAGTGAGTATATGTGAGAGTGAGAGATTGAAAGAGTTCCTGTATGAATAAGTATGTGTTTCTATAAGTGATTGTTTAAAAGACTAAGTATGTGTAAGTTTCCGTAGAAGTAAGTGTGGTGGTGTGTGTATAACTGTATATGCAAATAAATGTATGTTTGATTCTTTATTAGCATGAGTGACTATGTGTGTGAGTAACTCTATGGATGAGTGGCATTGTGTAACAGGATGTATAGGTGTATGAGTACATATGATGAGTGAATACATGAATGAGTGACTGTATAGGACTGTTGGTGAATGAGTGGATGTGTATGTGGATCTTAGAATTACTGAAGAGGTTGTTGTAACTGGTATTGGTATGTCCATTGTTTTGAAAAGTTTAGTCTCTATTTTTGAATGTGTGTATCAAAGGTTATATTAGGGTGAGAGGAGGTCTGCCACTCTATCACAAGGATGATGTCATCAGTGATGTCATTTGAGATGTCATTAGTGATGTCATGAGTGATGTCACTGACCATGTCATGAGTGATGTAATATGTGACGTCATCAGCAGTGCATTGCGGGCGCGCGAGTTATAGTTAGCTGAACTAACTATAACGGGGGAATTTCAATGGTTTTGTACAAGTGAAAAGTTCAGCTAACTATAACACCCCTGAAACCTATGGTTTTTTCAGTGAATTTCTGAGGTTTTTTAAATGCTAATTCCTAACTATAACGTGCCTGAAACCTATGGTTTTTTCTGTGAATTTCAAAGGTTTTTTAAATGCTAATTTCTAACTATGCCTACAGAGATAGGACATGTGAAGAAAGAAGAAAAAATGCACAGAAAGAAAAAAAAGAAGTGCAGAAAGAAGCAACAGAAGTCCTCAAAGACGAAGAAAAGTGCAGGAAGAAGGATAACGTGCAGAAAGAACAAAAAGAAGAGCAGAAAGAAGCCTTGTTGCAAAATCATCCTGTACCCTCAACTTTTTCAGACGGATACTGGTGGTAACTGAGTCTGACTAACCAGTCCTAGAGCCAGTGCTATGTTAAAAGACACTTAGAATACAGTGAAAACACCTACATACACTAGGGAACATTATGCGTTGGGGTCCCCCTGTGATTAGCATGACCTCCTCTGTAAGCCCCTAGTATATAATAGGGCAGGGGGATTAAAACTACCTCTTAAAACAGGCCACAGGGCGTTTTTGCACACGTTAACTCAGGCCCCGTCCCCTCCCTTCACCACTGTGTAAACACGCCCTGTGTCCGATTTTAGTTGGGAGATTAAGTTCATTTGAATCCTGAGGGTCCCTAGGGTCCAACTAGCCCACTAGGTACCTCCAGTAAGTGCCACAGAGCTGCGTTGCAGAGAGGTGTAAAAAGTGGCACGGCCTGGACCACCTCTCTGCAATGCAGCTCAGTGGCGCTTACTGGAAGCACTTGGTGGGCTAGTTAGCCCCCAGGGGCCCTCAGTATTGAAGGAAAATTATATCCCCAATTTAAAACGTGCCATAGTGCGTGTTTGCACACGTCACCCCAGGCCCTGTCCCCTCCCTTCACCACTGTGTAAACGCGCCCTGTGGCTGTTCTAAGTTGAGAGATTAATTCCCCTTGAATCCTAAGGGTCCCTAGGGTCAAACTAGACCACTAGGTACCTCCAGTAAGCGCCACAGAGCTGCGTTGCAGAGAGGTGTAAAAAGGGGCTTGGCCTCAGAACACCTGTCTGCAGCGCAGCTCCCTGGTGCATACTGGAGATGCCTGTTGGGCTAGTTGGCCCTCAGGGACCCTCAGTATTGAAGAGGAATTAATTCCCCAACTTACAACTCGCCAGGGGGCGCGTTTGCAGAGTGCTGCAAGGAGGGGGCGTGGCCTCCGGCACGATGCCAGTCTTTTATTTATTTTAATTTTTTAAGAAGGGGGGCTGTGTGGTTCCCCTTCTTATTCTAATTTATTGGCCCTGATGACCCCATCCCCCAGGGCCTGTCTCCTAATTATATTTTTTTGACCCCAATCCCCAGGGCCGGCAACTGTTTTTTATTATTTTTAAAAAATATATATTTATAGACACACCTAGGACATGCTGGACAAACCGTACGTACCTATCACCGTGATATTCAATAAAAGGCGACTATGCATACAATGAATCCACGTGGAATGTATTTACACCACTAGTGAAGCTCTGACATGTCTGATGCCCTACCGTGCCTAATCCCGGTAGACACCCTTGTCGTTTATTTATACAAACATGGGAGCTATTGACGGGCACATTTAATACACATGCACACCAAGCCATTCAAAGGGGATTCGACATAAATTCGACCAAAACTATGCAAGAAACCCCCCTCACGGTTAATAAAACACACATCCACTGCCGGATGTGTAATACTTTTTATTTTACTCTCTGGAAAGGGGACGAACATCACTTGAGAGTCACAGCGCGCTCCTGGCAGAGCCCAATGCTGTGTTACACCCACCATTGCCTGCTGAGTGCCACACACCTCTGTGTTGTATTCCACTAGCTAGTGCATATGCTATGACACTCTCTAGCCCATGTGCACTGTAACACCACCCCGTGAATATGTCATGCCACACTTGTCTTCGCACTGGTTATATTGCCCCATCTAACGTGCCTTCCTCGATGCCTATGTTATAACGCACAGTGCTATGCCATACATATTACAATCTGGGATCCATATCTTTGTCACAGTGCATATGCAACGTTACACTCCCCAGCACATATTTTATATTACAACTTTAGAGACTAGTTAGGTTACACAACACTGCCCTGTGCATATTACACTCCAAGGCACATATCGCATAGCACGCGCTAGTGCCTGTGCTATCTCGCGCTCTCCAATGAATCTGTCATTGCGCACAATGTATTGCATATTATATTTCACGCCCGGTTCATCTTATATCACACTTTTTGGTGCATAGTTTATACCATACACTATATCTAGTTTTCATTTTCAATCGTGCTCTCAGGACTATGTTCTATATAACACTGGGTTCACCTACCCTTTTCACGGGCATTACATTTTGCGATAGGGGGTGGAGGGTCAGGGGGTGTTTCTGTCAAGTGAGCCCGGAGTCACAGTCACAAACGTCCTCTTCTTCCTGAATAAAAGTGAGATTATGCTGCATACTTGTTCATATTTTAAGTAGTTCGCACCGACACACGTTTTAAAAACAATAAAGTTCCTAATACCCGCCTTCTCTGAACAGTTAGCTTGCTGCCCCATCCCCCTCCTCCCTATCCTCTGTTGTGTGAATCCATGGACTAGCCTCCTCCCTCCTGCCATGCATGGTCTGATGTGCTGCCACTGCCCTCAATTTAGTATGATGTACCAGTCCACTCCTCCTGCCCTCCATTGCCCAATTCTATGCCCCATCATTGACGTCCTGCTTAAACTCTGTGCTTAGCTTGCTGCCCCTATTCTCCTTCCCCCTGCCCTCCGATGTCTTTGTGTATGCCCCTGCTCCATCCCTTTTGCCCACCATGTTCCATGGACCTGCCACTCCTATCTACTCTGAGTGTTCTGTTGAGCTGCCACTCCCCTCCCACCTGCCTAGCATTGTCAGATGACTGTAACCTGTCCCTGCCACCTCCACCCTGCCTGTCCACATGCCATGCCCCTATCCTCTTCCTCCTGTCCTACATGGTCCATTGTACTGCCACACCCTTCTGCCCTCCCTGGTCTGTTGTGCTGCAACTGCTCCTCCTGCCTGCCCCGTGCGGTCTGTTGTGAGGCCCCTTCCCCTGAACTTTCTTGTCTGTGCACAGGTCCTGACCCTCCCTTCTATCCTCCATCGTCCTTTGTGCATGCCCCTGCACCCTCCTTCTTGCCCAACCCTCCCACTTGCCATGCGTGGTCTTCTGTGCTGCCATGGCCCCTCCCACCTTCCCTGTGTGGTCAGTTAGCTGCCCCTGACCCCCTCCCACCTTCCCTCCATGGTCCAATGTACCATACTTGCGAACATTTTGAACTTGGTAAGAGGGAGATTTTGAAAAAATAAGGGGTATTGATTTTCCCCTTTGAGTTACATTGAAAAAGAGGAGATTGTAGACAGGAGACAGATAAAATAAAGCCCATTTGAGCTTAAAAACATTGGACGTTTCCTGGCTGAATCGGGTCTGTTGGCATGTATGGTTGTACTACCATTGCCTCTTCCTTCTGCCCACAATGGCCTATTACATTGCCACAGCCTCTCTTGCAAGTCCTGTATTGTTGGTTTGTTGCTCCTGCCCCCCTTTCCACTGCCCTCCATAGTCTGTTGTGCTGCCACGGCCCTTCCTGCCTGCTCAGTGTGGTTAAATTGTTGCCTTTGCACCCTCCTACCTGCCTTCAATTTTCAGAGTCCGTGCCCCTGGCCTCTGCCTCTCAACAGTATCCTAATGAACAACTAGATTGATAACATTCTATATTTATTACA
Organism: Triturus cristatus; assembly: GCF_964204655.1. Classification (NCBI taxonomy): domain Eukaryota; kingdom Metazoa; phylum Chordata; class Amphibia; order Caudata; family Salamandridae; genus Triturus; species Triturus cristatus. The sequence goes on from NC_140585.1 coordinate 644,971,654, forward strand.
AAAGTGTGGAACGCCTGACGTCATCTTGATGTAATCAAAATTGTAATACCTAGAGCATTTCCTTTAGAAATTACATATATGAGAGGGTCTTATTGGCATCAAAATTATGGTTAGTGCTCTAAAAGACTAAAATAAGGACATATTTTCTGAGTTTTCAAATAGCGAGAAAGCACTTTTAAATTATTTGTTACCTTTATGTTTTTTTATCCAGTTGACCACTTGATTAAATGTTGCACTTAGGGGAGAGGATGTGGTGTTACTTCCAGAACTGCAGACTTTGCAACTGGGGAACCAGGTTGGAGTTTCTGCTTCAGCTCGACATTCTGTGATTCTGGTCAAATCACTTAGTCTCCCCATGTCTACAACCAAAATGAATTTGTTCTTATGTGATGTAACCAATGCTCATGTAAAGCACTCCAATACCTGACAAGTCTGCACTATATAACACTGCAAAAACACAAAATAATAAGTGTTTTGCACACTTCTGTCATTGGGCTATATTTGGGCTACATCTGGGTGATTTTGGGCTACATTTGGGCTCTTTTGTCTCCGGTGGCCATCTTGGGAGATTTATTTGTTATGAAGTTTCCTAATTTCCTCATGTACTGCAGTCTCCTCAGTAGGAAATGCTTTCAGTTTTTTACTTTGATTCCATCATGAAGGTATTCAGATATGTCACACATTTGCCATAAATTCTGAATGTTAGCACTCTAGTTGCTCATTAGATCACTGTAGTAAAACTACTGTTCACCATGGAAGTCTGCTCGTGGTATTAAAAGTGCATGTTTCAGTCTGCATGTCAGAATTTTTTAATGAAATAGAAGAGGATTTGAGAAGTCACTCAAAATGTGCCCTCATTTTCTTTCTTCAGCATTAATCATAATTTCTATGGCAAAATGAACCCCCTCATTGTGTTCCTTTTTAAATTAAATGTTTTAAGTGTTACCAGTTTATTCCAATCAAGATGGCTTCAGGTGTGCCATACTTTTGTCATAATGAAGACAGTAAGCGCTCTAGTTGTTTTTAAGAACACTCTGGGACATTCTGTCATTGGGCTATACTTGGGCTACATCTGGGTGATATTTGGGCTACATTTGGGCTCTTTTGTCTCTGGTGGCCATCTTGGCAGACTTATTTGTTATGAAGTTTCCTAATTTCCTCATTTACTGCAGTCTCCTCAGTAGGAAAAACTTTCAGTTTTTTACTTTGATTCCAAAGGCATTCAGATGTGTCACACATTTGCCATAAATTCAGAATGTTAGCACTCTTTTTGCTCATTAGATCACTGTAGTAAAGCTACTGCTCACCAGGGAAAACTGCTGCTGGTATTGAAAGTGCATGTTTCAGTCTGCATGTCAGAATGTTTTAATGAAATAGAAGAGGATTTGAGAAGTCACTCAAAATGTGCCCTAATTTTTCTTTCTGCAGCACTAATCATACTTTTTATGGAAAAATGAACCCCCTCATTTTGTTCCTTTTTAAATTAAATGTTTTAAGAGTTACCACTTTAATCCAAGCAAGATGGTTTCAGGTGTGCCATACGTTTATCATAAGTAGGACTGTTAGCGCTCTAGTTGTTCTTTGGAACACTCTGGGAAGCTGCAGTAGAACACAAAGGAATCAACTGACAGTCTCTGCCCTTGTTGGATGTACATGTTTTACTGAGAATGTCAGACTTCATTCTCACATGACTGAGAAAGATAATGTGAATTTACAGAAAGTAAGCTCTCAGTTTAGCTTATAGATCACCTTCCAAACCTCTGTGGGAAAAGCATGAGAAAATATTTTTCTCTCAATCATGATATCCCAGCAGAAGGCTTTTTCACATGGTGAAATCACCTTAGAACATACCACAATTCCTAAAATGAGTATGGTACCATCAACAAATGATTTATAATGTAACTATAGTCTTAAAACCTTCTATTAACTGCAATGCTTTTTAATGAGGTGCTATCATGTATATTGGTCCCAAGATGGCTGCCAACACTTCTTGGATGAAGTGCTGACAGCCAATCAGATCTCAGGATGAGATGTGTGGTTAGGCTCCGCCCACATATATATATGATTTTACTTTTGATTTTCTCAGGAACTACTGAACAGATTGACACCAGATCTGCAAAAGGCACATCCCTGACCTGAGGACTACCTCCCTGCCAAATTTCCAGTAATTCTGTTCTGCCGTTCGGGCTGTACCTTGGACTAAAGGTCCCTATGGAAAATTGCATGGGGAAAATGCGTTTTGGGACCCCCTTTTTTCTCAGTCCCCGCTTGACGAATCCCCCCGAGACTTTCAGGGTAGGAGCGGAGCGGAACGCCCCACCTATTTGGAAAATTTCGCGAGGATTCGTCAACCGGCGCCAAAGTTATTCCAAATAGAATGTTGCGGATTTCCTATGGAAACACGGTCCTAACTATAACTATCTACTGGCGACCGCCAGTAGATAATATATATATATATGAAAAACAACACACATACATCTAACTACGTAGACATTCTTGACCGATTCTTAAATGCACAAATACATTTTTGACCTTCATGATTCTGTGAGGCGAGGGGCATGCAATCAGTCTCATATTAATAGCCTGTTTATATGTAGTGTTTCACACTGCTGCAAATAGAACGTTCCTAAGGTATTTCATGGAGGCAGTAGACTGCAGGGCGTGGTGTGGAGGTCTCCCTCAGCATATCTTGCAAGTGTGCTCCCTCATGTTTCGTTGCTCCACTCGTATGCAGAAAAGGAGGTACAGAGGAACAGTTTGAAATATTTGATCTTGTGTACTGATATTAAGAGACTGGCTAGGAAAAAGACTGAAGTTACTACTCACCTCTTACCCAAAAATCTAGAGTAAAAGGCATTGAGCACTAAGGATTAAATTGAGTCCATTACTGGGTCTAAAAATAATTGCGATGACTGTGGTTCCATCTACTTTGGTGATATATATTGCTGAAAGTAATATTCAACTGCATGCATTATGGATTACTTGATTAATTGTGAGTATTCTTCATTTGCAAAGATTTTTGTGTCACATGCTCAAGATTATGGGCCTTATTTAGAATTTGGTGGAGGGGATACTCCGTCAAAAAGATGAGAGATGTCCCATCCTCCATATTAAAGTGCATTATAGTCTATGCCAGTTGTAATACACCAAATAGTATATTCAATTTGTCAAAGTATACTGTCCATCATATTCTACAATAAAGCCCTAATTAGTATAGCTTTCCAGATTTCAGAACTGATCAGAGGGTCAGACAGCAACAACCAATCAGAAATAGAAGCTATTTCAGTTCTAAAGTTTGTTAATATGCACCAGAACACTGTACAGACATGTTACCCAGCCATTCACTTTCAGTAACCATAGGTTTCCACTGGACCTAAGCCATTGGACTGCTTCAAGTACCTGATGTAGTTTTTGCCTTCTTGTGACTATTCCTCCATGTCCTGTGTTTGTTGTCAAAGATCTTATCTGATAACTGTGACAAATTCAGGACACATAGCTGATACGAAATATACAGACACTAACAGCAGACCACCAGTTCAGTATGAAATTAAACACAGCAGGTGGGGAGCAGTGTAAAGGCTATTCAAATTTCTCAGCTTGCTCAGATTGCAGTTTTGCTTTATGGGTTTATTTGATACCGAAAAGATATTCCACTGGCCCTGAGAATAGAATTTCCAAGTCTTTGGCACCTTCAACCAAAATTTTAAATGATTCAGTTTTTATTAAGGTGATTAGTCTATGAAACCAAAAACATTTTATGACAGTCAAAAGTGGTCAATAGAAGATGCCAGGTTACAGTGTCATTACTCTAATGAATCAAGGAATTCTCTCTAGAAAGAGGGCAGTGGGGTACTGGAGAGGGTTACTATAAGGGGGCACAGTAAGAAGAACCCTCTGCTGAAGGTTCTGTGGTTCCAAGAAATAGCTCACTAGGAACTACATTGTCTTGATTATGAATGCAGTTCCTCGAAAGTCCCCTTAGCTGAGTTTTAATGAATGTAGGTTGAAAAAAGAGCCCTAACCTGTTCTATGCTAATTGTGCTCAGGGTACGCTAGGCATATGGTGCTCCCACTGTGCTAAAGTGTAATACGCTGGACTTTGACTCACCTAACACTTAAGATGGCGGCCGAGTGATTAGCTTCAAGTGGAACATGTCTGTTAATTTACCAAGCCATTGATTGCAGAGCAAGTCCCTCTTCTCTCCTGTCAGAATTCTGCCAGGCATTTGCTGAAGCTAATTCAGACATTCTACTAGAAAGATGAAGGCTCTTCGAATGTTGATTTAAAAAGAATGCTCTTTTGCAAGTTAGGACCAGCCAATACATGTTGGAATTGATACCACATACACCATGAGTGGTATTATCACTCCAACATCAGTATATTGTCCTCAACTACCACCAGGGAACACAATAGATCTATTTTACACAGCAGTTTCTCTAGATTTAAAGGATTTTTTTACCTTGAAATCTGAGAAGCCAAGAAAGACCTGCCCTGAAGTCCTAACATGGTACTCATGAGTTTAACATAAATGAATCGGGCAAAGAGGGAAACGTTGTACTTTTGCATCCTGACGACAGCATCACTGAAGCAAACAAACTACTATTAAAGACTAATTGCTGCAGAAAACTAAAAGGAAACCCGAGTAAAAAACACGTGTTTGCTGGTGCAGTCTCGCAAACCTTCATGTGATGTCAAAAAATGCCTGACAAAACCTCAAAGATTACAATAATAAAATACTAAATAGAAAAAGAAAGTTATTTTCTCCCTTGTCAAATCTAAACACAATAACCTGAATATAACTTTAAAGATACATTGCCTTTGACTAACCTATATCATCACTCTTTGTTCAAATTTGTTCTGTGGGCTTTCTGGAGTGTAGCCTATCTCTATGTTTAGTGTTTATTATGTCCAGCTCTGTCCAGGACAGTAGGATTTTTACCCCAACCTCACTATTGATCACGTTGATTTTAGTCTTCACCCAATTTACCTTTCACACGCTCTGCGCCACTGGACCTTTGCTATCGACTTTATGGAGCACCCGTGTTTATTGCTGATCGTTATTTCTGCAGTTCAATGTTCAGCGGCGTAGTTAGACCTTTTTGCTGCCCGTGGCGGCTCCTGCGTTTGTTGCCCCACGGCGGCCCCTGCGTTTGTTGCCCCACGGCGGCCCCTGCGTTTGCTGCCCCACGGCGGCCACATGTAGGACGAGGGTGAGATTCTTGCGTTTTTGCGACTTCACGAGGGCTGCAACTAAGGGCTTGTGCCACCCGGGGTGGACCTCCCCCCCCCCCCCCCTCCCCCCTCCCCCTTTTGCGATGCCACTGGCATTGTTTAATACAGTATCGGGTTCACGCTCAATGGAATTATCGTACCGGCTGTGGATGCGACGCTCACTAGAAGATTTAATTGATATAGCAATTAAGATTGACATTGAGAACTCGTATGAATACGGAGGATTTGGTTTGGAGAATAATTCTGGTGCAAGGGGTGAACATACCTTTATTTAGAAAACGTTAATTATTGGGAGAAGATGCAACTTCTTTTGAAGAGAACATATATAAAAAGAACTAACATTTTTCAACACATGGCATCTACATCGATGTATTAATATCTAGGAGCCCAAGGGGGACGAAACGCATTGGCTGTTTAAGACTGTATAAATTAACTGATTGGTTGTATAAGTTTGTACAAATCAACAAACTGTGCCGAGCAATTGACATAACTTGTTGGAGCACGTTACATGAAACACTTGAAAATGAAGAAGTGAACTGGAATTTACTATTTGGATTGCATCATTCTGGACTACAATATTTGATTGTTGGATAGTTGTAACTTTGGCGCTCCTTCCATTTAATTTATATATCCTTATCATGTGTAATATTTCTTCTTAATACTAAAGACTATCTCCACAGAGACCTCTCTCCAAATTAAAACATGTTTTTGTCTTAGGCAGTCCAGACAGAATCATTTGCAGTTCGGCAGCAAGGGGTCTCTAAGCCAACTCCCCTTAATAATCCAGGCTCTGCTCTCATGCTGTTAACCAGCATGACAGCAGCACCAGGATTGGCTGGAGCGGGCTGGTTCAGCACTCGCACTGGCACTGGAGGCATGTGCCTGCTTGCCATCCAGCTTTGCAAGAGAGCTTGGGTGGCGAGGTTTCAAGTGTGCATTTCAGGCTGGCCACCGCAAGACAGCCGGCCAAAGTGACATGCGCACTTTAAAGTTTACGTGTACACCATTCCTCTTCCCCAGCTGCCAGTATGCAGTGCTGGCCCTGCCGCAACACTTGGCTCGGGCTGCCGTGAAAAATAAAACTGTAATAAAAACATTTTATTACGGTAATAAAAACATTTTATTACGGTAATAAAAACATTTTATTAGTGTTTTGTTTTTCATTTATTAGTTGTGCCACTTCCTGTCACATCCCTGAAGGAAGAAGAGGAGGAGCTTGGTGACAGGATTACGACAATAATCCTTCCCTCTAAGGAGACCAAGGTGCTTGGCTTCTAAGAATTCTTTGGTCAAGCAAACACAATCTTCCCTGGAAGAATGGGATTCAGGAGAAAGAAGACAGAAACACATCAGAAACACAGGCCTCGTGGTTTGTGTAGCATTTGCTCACAGTACTTCGCAGCAATTTAATGGTTGGGGAATATACAGAACAGAAACAATATACAACAATTCTTATTTTGTGTCATAACCTTCAAAACATCTCTCACACCAATAATAGCCCTTCACCTTCTTACCTAATGCTCCAGGAGAAATAGTCAATAATGATCCAGGGACTAGTGGAGGACCACACAAGGCTCTGGAACACCAAAAACTCCCAACGATGGTACTGCACAAAGAAGATCATGTAGAATTGAGCTAAAGCAGAACACAATCAGGGCACTCAAACCAAATAAAGAGGAAAAGAAACTGAGAAAAGGAGGATACAAAATAGGTATAGAGAGTGGGACAATAATCAGGATAAACTGCAAATAGGAATCATACAACTAAAGAAGTTGCAAGGCAACATGGTTCTCAGCTCTGTTGCTTCTTATGGCACCCAGGAAGCACACATGTGTGTAATCCTGTCATTTTATATGTATTTGTAAAGCGCACTATCACTCGTGAGGGTATTCTGGCACTGAAGGGCCTAGCATTGGGTTTTCCCTCTGCAGGCCCTCCTCTCAGGAGCGGCCGGTGCAGGTAAGATCCGTGGGGTGGGGTGGGGGGAGTTGACAGACGACGAGAGAAAATTACATTTAAAAAAGAAAAACACTCATCTTGCGCTCGCGAGCACAAGGTAAGTGGTTTTCTTTTTTTACATTTAATTTTGCCTCATAGTTGTCTGTGGACTCACCCCCACCACGCCCCACCACCCCACCGCTAGCCCTTACCTGCAGTGGCCGCTCCTGCTTCTCCTGTTCCTGAGTCCAGCTTCAACAACAATACAATACAATGGGCATTTATAAAGCATGTGGCTGCTCCCGAGAGAGCATCCCACGGCTAGCAGCAGGACCACCCCATATTATGGCCAACAGCCTCGGTCTCCGGCCTAAACATTAAACAAACCAGTCTTCATGTTTTCCTAACGGTGCAAGACTGAGAGCAACTGGAAGCGAGTACCATAATTTTGCCGTGAGAAGACCGTTACAACAAACAATGGATGGACGGAATGCTGACAATGCAGACATTCTCCCCCAGTCAAGAGATCTGGGTTAAATCCATCGTTCTTTTGCCCACTATGCCACCCCAGTTTAGACATAGCCATATGCAAATCAGTCTTGACCCTGTGCCTCATGGGAACACTCCAGCCCGAACTGCCAAGCCATGTCTTCCCTGGACCGGAATCAAGCATCCTAGAACCGGTTTCTGGCTATCAGCCGTCATCAGCCAGGATAGCTTGATTCCAGTGGCGTAGTGAGCACGGGTCCCACGTCTGGGAATACCCATCCCACTTAGGGCGAAAAGCGTTACAACAAACAATTGATGGACGGAATGCTGACAATGCAGACATTCTCCCCCAGTCAAGAGATCTGGGTTAAATCCATCGTTCTTTTGCCCACTACGCCACCACGCTTTAGACATGGCCATATGCAAATCAGTCTTGACCCTGTGCCTCATGGGAACAGTCCAGCCCGAACTGCCAAGCCATGTCTTCCCTGGACCGGAATCAAGCATCCTAGGACCGGTTTCTGGCTATCAGCCGTCATCAGCCAGGATAGCTTGACTCCAGTGGCGTAGTGAGCACGGGTCCCACGTCTGGGAATACCCATCCCACTTAGGGCGAAAAGCGTTACAACAAACAATTGATGGACGGAATGCTGACAATGCAGACATTCTCCCCCAGTCAAGAGATCTGGGTTAAATCCATCGTTCTTTTGCCCACTACACCACCCCAGTTTAGACCAGCATTCCATACCTTCCAGCCCCTCAGACTCTCCCATTAGCTCTGTTGTGTAGGAGCTGGCTGCAATCTTACAAGGCAATGAAGTCAGCCTTCGCTGATATACCCCTAGGAGCCATGAGTAATGGGCTGATATTCTGCTTGGGGATAGCCCGGCTCTTATAGCACCTGGAAAGGTCGGCTATTCGGACAGCCTTGCTGCTAGCTACATGTCCTGCCCTTGAAGACAGATTTGAGAGGCGCTGCAGGACACCTGTGAATATTTGCAGCTTCATTTCACAGACGAAGCCTGCACCATCAGAAAAGGTAGCTACTTCGGCCTCCACCTCCCTGCTTGTGTGAGGCTCAGCCGCTAAGTAGTTACTCCTTTTCTATTTTTGATGCAAGACTAGCCTCCCCCGTGTCCACTATCGATAATGCTCTCTATTTACATTGAAGTTTGGCCCCAATTGATTTCTGTGGATGTTCATGGACATTTTCATTAAACCGCCATAACTCTTTATAACTTGTGGTGTTTTAAAGACTAAAGTTTTCTTCCTTCTATCAAAATGTTTGGGGATTTTTTATTTTATTGATTTCTTGGCTTTATTGTTAAGTAGCTGATGCTAAAATACTTTACACACATTCTCCTTGAGGGGAGCCTGTCACTGAAGCCACAGACTCCAATGTTAAACCCAGTATTACTCCCAAAATGGTTTACTTTTGAGTCACCTCTATCAATATTAGGAATAACGATTACCTAATTGCGATTTTCTGCTAATCACTGTTAGGTAATCACTATTTCTAATGCATGAAAGTCCGTGAGTTTCATTTAGCGATTCCTAGGGGGTCGCAAATCGACCTATCTGACTAATATTAATTAGGCCAGTCGCACTTTGCGTCCCATTAGGAATTGCTAAAATCATCTGATGGTGGCCTGTTGGGGTCAGCAGACCACCATGTCTGTGATTGCTTTTAAATAAAGCAATCATTTTCTTAAAATGCAGCCCATTTTCCTTAAAGGAAAATGGGTTGCGTTTAAAAGAAAAAAGGAAAAGTTTCTTATCATTGTTTAAGAGCAGGCAGTTGTCTTTGGGACCACTACCTGCTCTCAAAAACACGTTTTTGCCACCATTCACAAATGGGAAGGGATCCCTTGGGGACCCCTTCTCATTTGTGAATGGGTTATCAGATTCAATTTGATGGTAAACTGCGAATGTTTTGTGACCGATATTCATTCGGAAAACATTTATACATCCCGCTGCGATTCGGTATTAGGAATGGACACCCTAAACACTCCCCTTACTAATACCGAATCGCGAACCCATTTTGTGATTCGGTAACAGGTTACCGGATAGCAAAATAGAGGTTGGTACATAGGAAAAGCCTTTTTTGCTTTCACAAACGGGCCGATTCTGTGAATCAGCCTGTTTACGAATGCAAAATATCTTCATACATTTAGCCCTAAAACTGAGGCAGCTATTGCCCCTCGGTTAACATTCATTAATTCTTTATTTCGGCAATATTTCAGCCATAAAAGGAACATAAAAATTCATGATTACATAAAAACATAAAGCAAGGGAACAGTAACTGCAGTTACACAAACTGTTGCAAACCAGTTATTCTAGACTCTATTTGAAATTATAAAACACCTTTTGATCCAAAAAGCATACAGATACTTAGAGAGGGCAAACACAATATGACCTGTAGTGTCAGATTTAAAGATTCTGATTGCATCTGAGCATTTCCGGAAGCCCAAATTCCTACAGATCGGTACTATCCAGTATTTCCGGGCTCTACTGTACAGTGGGCAGAAGAATAAAATATGACATTCATTTTCTTTGTCAGCGCCACAACCTGGACATTGAGAGACCCCGGACCTAGACCATTTGCTGGTAAGGCTCGCTAGTGGGAGGGAACCAAACCTCCATTGGATGTAAAGCTTCCTGGCCAGTACAGGATAAATCACATTCATATAATCTTCAAATGAGTATGCAGTTTTAATCTCTAGGAAAGATCTAACCAGAGTGCCATTCTGCGAGTCATGCAGCCATACACTGCTACATCGTGATCTATAGCACTCAGTGAATAGTTTCCCGGAAATCTCATTACAAGCATTTGCCGGTTTGTGCCACATATTCACAACGCCCATTGTAGACAGTTCTTGTTTAACAGATAAGAGCCAGGGAATATGCACAGCCTTGCTTGAACTCAATATTTCCTGTAATTCATTTCTGTACTGCAACAGTTCAGGAGTTAACCATAACCTCCTGCAGAACCTAAGGGGTTTAATAGATAGTTCCTCTTGTATAGGGAATAAACCCAGGTCTAGCCTTAATGGTAGAAGAGGTGTACTTTGGGGAAGCAGTAACAACTGCCTCAAGAATCTATTCTCTGCTTTAGTCATTTCGGGTCTAGCAACATGGCCCCATAATACCCCACCATACAAAGCCGCAGCTCTTGCCCTGGATTTATAAATTTCAAGCCCTGGGCTTATGGGCCTGAATGTTGAGGCATTAGTCATTTTTAGTATCCCCCCCGCTATTTGGGTCAATTTAAGTTGGGACTTGGCAATGTGAGGACCCCAGGAAAGATTTTCACTTAGTGTAACACCTAGATATTGGAATGTCTGGACTCTCTCTAGTTGAACTGAATCCAGAATAGGTGGAGGTCTGGTGTGCGATGAGGGATTAAATATCATATATTTGGTTTTGTCTACGTTGATCTGTAAACCATGTTCGCAGCAGTAGTTGTTAAAGCCGTTCAGTATGCGCTGTATCCCCATGGGTGACTTGGATAGTAGCAGAGTATCGTCGGCAAACATTATAGCCGCGACTTTCTTGCCTGCCAACCTAGGTGCGTCATTGTTTGGCACTGCATCCAGGTAGGATATCATCCCATTTACATACAAGCAGAACAGAGTAGGGGCAAGGACGCACCCTTGCCTAACACCCTTGTTTACCGGGAACCTCGCAGACAATACTCCTCCTCTCGCACACCTAACCTGTGCGAAGTTCTGTGTGTGCAACCTCACTAATATCCCCAGTAATACACTGGGGACTCCCATTTCCCGGAGGACAGCCCATAGTTTCCCCCTGGGCACAGTATCAAAAGCTGATCGAAGATTTACAAACACCATGTAGAGGCTGCCACCCTCTATTATCACAGTCTTCCAATTCAGCATAACTAAACGGAAGATCTGATCCATGGTGGATGTTTTGCTCCTGAAACCGGCCTGATAAGGGGAGAGGATTTCATTCTCATTAATCCACTCCTGCAAACGATCTAAAATTAGTCGTGCAAATATTTTTTGGGGGACATCAATAAGGCTAATGGGCCTGTAATTTGCTGGGAGCAAGGGAGAACCCTTTTAAAAGATTGGTATAATCTCTGCTCCCAGCCACGTGCCCGGAACCTGTGCACCACACAGTATGGTATTAAATAGTGCACACAAGTACGGCGCCCATATCTTTGGTTGTTCTTTAAACATATCTCCGGGGAGTTTGTCAATACCTGGTGCTTTACCACTCTTCAGTTTTCCCAGGACAGTGTAAACATCCTCAATAGAGAACTCCAGAACCTCAGCATCCCCAGATATAGATGTAGGTGTATGCAGGGGCAAAAGATCTAATTCAGAGGTTACTGCGTAAAGGGATTTAAAATGGGATTCCCACACCCCCGCATCTAGATTTACTTCAATCGCGTTACGCGGAACGGCACACCCTGTATTCACGATGGCCCAGAATCTCCGCGAATCCTTATTAGCAAGTGCAGAGGCTAGGTTCTGCCATCTCTCCCAGTCCCAGGCTATTCTTGCCTGTTTCATTGCTTCTTTGTAGGAGTACCTGAGAGCATGAATAGTCGTCCTGTCAGTGCCATTTTTAATGGCATTTATTAGATCAGTTTTTGACCTCCTACAGGTGGCATTATACCAAGAAGAGTGGCGGGACACACTGGTCATGTTAGAAGGGACAATTGGGTTGAAAATACCTGCTAGGGTGTCCACCAGATCTTGGTGAACAGTAAGCAGGTTCCCAGATACACCTTTAAGCATCCCATGAGCCCAAATATCATTTGCCAAAATGAGGAAGGGGAGAATAAGTGTGTATAAACTAGAAAGAGCATCCCTCCTCTCACGCAAGTTCCCCCATTTGACCCGCCTCCTATTGTTGGCAACAACAAGGCCAGGGTCGTCACAGACTTCCGTATAGCTTTTTGGAGTGAGGGGGGATTCCATCTTCATCATCAGGGCATTATGATCACTATCCGTTCTAAATAGTACCTCCAGGTCCACTATCTTAGGCCAAAGCCTAGTCTCAACCATGACATAGTCTAAGTGAGATTCATGATCTTTTTTGTTATAGGTACACTTAGAGGGGATATCAGATGGCTTCCTACCGTTAACCGCCCTGACCGAATTATGAAGAGTTAGGGTCATTATCTGCATGGCCAATGGTGACCATGCCTTTGCTGGAGCAGAGTTGCAGGGAGGAATTCCCCAAAACTCGTCCTCTCCCATCAGTGCCCCCTCATTCAGCCCTTGAAGGGGCTCATAATGGTAATTGAAATCACCTGCGATCACAAACTGAATGTCCCGGTTTAGGGAATCGAGAAATACTGATAATTCCCCGATAGTGCTGGATTCCTTTGCCAATACGGTTGGATGAGAGTATACATTAAATACTGCTAATTTATATGAGGAGGGCCATGTCATAAGGACGCACAGAATGTCGTCCGAATTAGTCTGGATCATTTCCGCCTTGCAGCCCAAGTGTATACCCACCCACGTTGTCAGGCCACCAGAAGGGCGTCCTTTGCCTCCCCAACGGGCCATGATGTTGAAGGCCACAAATCCCACTCTGGGGGCTTCCTCCCTGGCCCAAGTCTCTTGAAATAGAATCACATCAGAGGTGTCAACAAAGGTGCCCCATTCTGGACACTCTAACTTACTATTCAGACCCGCCACATTCCATGATGTAATAATCATGTGTACTACATGGCTCGGAATTGCTGGCAGAGAGTCTGATGAGTGGGATGGGCAACCCTGTTGATGTGTTTCAATAGAATGCAAGGAGAAGATACTAGTGCTATCTAGATTTGCTGGGGGGAACTGCTCACTGGAGGTACAGGTATTACTCTCTAAGAGGGGAGCAGTACTAATCCCTGCAGAGTTAGGGGAAGACTCCTCTTTACGAGAGTACCTATTACTTTCTCTTGTTGCCTCACTTAGCTGTTGAGCCATAATCTCACTCTCAAAATTCTCCTGAGTTTCTTTGTTAGCTCTGGCCAGTCAATCAACCTGGTCAAGGTAGCTAAATCTATTTGAACAGGGGATATAGGGCTGTGTCAGAGTGTAGGCATAACGCCTTGACTTCTCGCCCCCTCCCCAGCGTGAATATGGTACATGGGTCCAGCCATTTTCCTGTAACATCGAAGATTCACTGGGGTAGAAAGAATTAAGTGAACATACTCCTATTTTTGTAACTGAGCTGGAAAATCCCCACTTACAAATATAATCTACTGTCCTAGGATCCCTGAAGTTGACTATGACGCAATCGCCATTGAAAGTTTTAGGAGTGCGTCCTACCCAGCCCACCCTTCTAACCATAATAATCTCGCTTCTAACGTGGGAGGGCAAGGGCCTATGGATACTAAGCCATTGTATACTCTTATTCTTCAGGGAAGTAAAATCCTCACTACTAGCATCGCTGATTTCTGGTACCCCTGTGAGAACAGCCACGTATGGGCTTGCTTCCGGGGTCAGATCGAGTCTCGGGATGGGGCTAAATGCCTCTCCCTTTCCTCCCCTCGGTTCAACCCTTCCGTTACCACTATCTTTTGCCGGTTGGGCCATTCCTGAAGTGTTGGAAGCTGCATGCTGATTGTCAGTAGGTCTAACTTCGTGTTGTAATAAAGAGGGATTAAGTGTATTGGCGGGGGCTACCTGCGATACAACATGTGAATTAGTAGGTGGCTGGGTATTTGAACAGGATATAGGAGCATCTGTCGCTAGCCCCACTGTCCTATTTTTAGATGTACAATTACAGGAACATTGTAATTGTGCTTTGTTTATAGCATTACCAGAGATGCCCTTAATTTGTGATTCAAGCTTTAAGAGGTGGGTCACTATGGTGTCTAACCTTTTTTCAAGGGGGCCTAGAAGGGTGCGTAGCAATGAATCTAATTGCAGGGTTGATGTAACCTCATCTGCTTGATGCGAAGGGGAGTGAGGGACATATACCTGGTCTGAAGGTACCCCGGGAGGCTTTAAGTGAGTGGTCTCTGGGTACAGAGTATAAGTGCCAGAACCTTCAGCGGCGATAATAGGGGATTCGGTAGTTATGTTATTTCGACTTCGGCTTTTTGCTTGTTTAGCTACCCCAGGTTTCGTTCTGGTTGTACTGGGAGCTTTGGGCTTTGTTTTAGGGATCGTCCCAGTTACACTACCCTTTTTGTTTCACAGGGACGGTCCATTTCTTAGGGCTGGAGGCGATAACACTCTCGGAGTAACTGGCATGTCATCACAGCTCAGAAGATCGCTGTGAGATGTATCGTCTATAAATTGGGTGAGGGGTAATGTGGATGTTTTAGTACCAGCGCAAATAGGAGTTCCCTCTATAGCTCTGGGGGTGCGGGCAGTTGCGAAAAGGCCTAGTGATGAACGCCTAGCCAGGGCGAGGTCCTGTGAGACTCTACGTTCCATAAGGACAATGCCCTGGTCGATCACAGAATTTGCTCTTACTATAAAATGATCTAAGGTACCCGTAAGATTAGCAGTAGGAGCATGATTCCTGCCCTGTTTGGTTGCCATTGCACTCGTGAACGGGAACACAAAATATATTAATTGCACAGCTACAGTTACTCCAAACGACCTATATATACTATATCCAACCTGCAATATAGGCAGTATAATGGCAATTTAAGGTGCACATACAGTTCGGACCGCAGATGTAAGAGGGGGGGCCCGGTCCGGTCTCTCTCGGTCTAGAACGGGCTACAACGGGCCCGCCCTTGGCCCGGGCTTCGCCCCGGTCGCGTCCCGCTGTCGCGGGAACAGGCTGGGCTATATAGAAGAAAAGAGGAGGAGCCGGGAAGAGGCACCAGGTGCGCTGCCCTAGAGCTTGCAAGGCAGCCTGGGCCTCGCAGTCCCGGCTTCAGGGATGAATTGCGCTGTCTTCCAGAGTTCGTCCTGGTAGTAAAAGAAGTTAAAAAGTTCTCCTCCAACACTCCTCCGGATAATCAGGCGGCGATTTTCCCCGTTTCCACAACCTCGTCAGCGAGCGGCACCCACGAAGCGGGGGCCGCGAGTTGTTTTTAAGGCACAGGCAATAGAAGGGAGGAGCCGGGAAGAGGCACCAGGTGCGCTGCCCTAGAGCTTGCAAGGCAGCCTGGGCCTCGCAGTCCCGGCTTCAGGGATGAATTGCGCTGTCTTCCAGAGTTCGTCCTGGTAGTAAAAGAAGTTAAAAAGTTCTCCTCCAACACTCCTCCGGATAATCAGGCGGCGATTTTCCCCGTTTCCACAACCTCGTCAGCGAGCGGCACCTCGCTGTCTGCAGGGGCTTTGCGGTCGCCTGAGATATACTGGCGTGTTAAAACCTCGATTGGAGACTTGACCTTCTTGCAGTCCCGAGTTACAACAAACAATTGATGGACGGAATGCTGACAATGCAGACATTCTCCCCCAGTCAAGAGATCTGGGTTAAATCCATCGTTCTTTTGCCCACTACACCACCCCAGTTCAGACATGGCCATATGCAAATCAGTCTTGACCCTGTGCCTCATGGGAACAGTCCAGCCCGAACTGCCAAGCCATGTCTTCCCTGGACCGGAATCAAGCATCCTAGGACCGGTTTCTGGCTATCAGCCGTCATCAGCCAGGATAGCTTGACTCCAGTGGCGTAGTGAGCACGGGTCCCACGTCTGGGAATACCCATCCCACTTAGGGCGAAAAGCGTTACAACAAACAATTGATGGACGGAATGCTGACAATGCAGACATTCTCCCCCAGTCAAGAGATCTGGGTTAAATCCATCGTTCTTTTGCCCACTACACCACCCCAGTTTAGACCAGCATTCCATACCTTCCAGCCCCTCAGACTCTCCCATTAGCTCTGTTGTGTAGGAGCTGGCTGCAATCTTACAAGGCAATGAAGTCAGCCTTCGCTGATATACCCCTAGGAGCCATGAGTAATGGGCTGATATTCTGCTTGGGGATAGCCCGGCTCTTATAGCACCTGGAAAGGTCGGCTATTCGGACAGCCTTGCTGCTAGCTACATGTCCTGCCCTTGAAGACAGATTTGAGAGGCGCTGCAGGACACCTGTGAATATTTGCAGCTTCATTTCACAGACGAAGCCTGCACCATCAGAAAAGGTAGCTACTTCGGCCTCCACCTCCCTGCTTGTGTGAGGCTCAGCCGCTAAGTAGTTACTCCTTTTCTATTTTTGATGCAAGACTAGCCTCCCCCGTGTCCACTATCGATAATGCTCTCTATTTACATTGAAGTTTGGCCCCAATTGATTTCTGTGGATGTTCATGGACATTTTCATTAAACCGCCATAACTCTTTATAACTTGTGGTGTTTTAAAGACTAAAGTTTTCTTCCTTCTATCAAAATGTTTGGGGATTTTTTATTTTATTGATTTCTTGGCTTTATTGTTAAGTAGCTGATGCTAAAATACTTTACACACATTCTCCTTGAGGGGAGCCTGTCACTGAAGCCACAGACTCCAATGTTAAACCCAGTATTACTCCCAAAATGGTTTACTTTTGAGTCACCTCTATCAATATTAGGAATAACGATTACCTAATTGCGATTTTCTGCTAATCACTGTTAGGTAATCACTATTTCTAATGCATGAAAGTCCGTGAGTTTCATTTAGCGATTCCTAGGGGGTCGCAAATCGACCTATCTGACTAATATTAATTAGGCCAGTCGCACTTTGCGTCCCATTAGGAATTGCTAGAATCATCTGATGGTGGCCTGTTGGGGTCAGCAGACCACCATGTCTGTGATTGCTTTTAAATAAAGCAATCATTTTCTTAAAATGCAGCCCATTTTCCTTAAAGGAAAATGGGTTGCGTTTAAAAGAAAAAAGGAAAAGTTTCTTATCATTGTTTAAGAGCAGGCAGTTGTCTTTGGGACCACTACCTGCTCTCAAAAACACGTTTTTGCCACCATTCACAAATGGGAAGGGATCCCTTGGGGACCCCTTCTCATTTGTGAATGGGTTATCAGATTCAATTTGATGGTAAACTGCGAATGTTTTGTGACCGATATTCATTCGGAAAACATTTATACATCCCGCTGCGATTCGGTATTAGGAATGGACACCCTAAACACTCCCCTTACTAATACCGAATCGCGAACCCATTTTGTGATTCGGTAACAGGTTACCGGATAGCAAAATAGAGGTTGGTACATAGGAAAAGCCTTTTTTGCTTTCACAAACGGGCCGATTCTGTGAATCAGCCTGTTTACGAATGCAAAATATCTCCATACATTTAGCCCTAAAACTGAGGCAGCTATTGCCCCTCGGTTAACAATAGTTTCCTACAACTGCTGTGTCCATTGTCACCATGTATTGCTGTATTTCATTGCACAACTCATGAAACATCCTCAGCTTGGATATACCAGTTCTTCTTACGCTGGGTTCCTCTCCAGTCTGTTTGGTGCTGTGACTATATGCCTCTCCTGTATATGGGAAGATTCCGAGCACAACCACAAAGAAAATCCATACCTTTCAACTCACACGGTGCCACCGTGTGACACACGATATATATCCCATCACACGGTCTCCCAGTGAGGAGCCGATTAACCCCGGGCGGAGTTGGCATAGTGCCACTACGCGGAGTTCCACGAAGTTGGGGAAAAACTCAATGGAACTCCGCTCCGCCCCGCTCCCCTCCCCTCCTCCACCCCCCTAATAAAAAATATTAAAACCCAAATTAAAAAAGAAAAAAAGCACTTACCTGTACTGTGGGGTCTCCAGGATGCGCTCCTTCTCCTCGCCGTGGTCTCTCTCCCGCAAACCCCTACGTCTGACCTAAGTCTTGCGGGAACTGTGCAGGCTTAACTATGCACACTCCGCTTGCGGAGCGGAGTTCAGTGCCCGTCATTAGAGCCGATATCACATGGTGATAGGGAAAACAAGCTGAAAACTTCTGTAAATAATGTTTATCCAGCTAGTTTTCCAAGGTTTCGAACTACCGACATCCATTAAGGAGTGTGAAAACACCCAAGGACATTGGCACCAGCCTCAGCAAGCTCTTTTTTGGGGGTGAGGAGGGGGCTTGGGCTCAGGGGAGGGGTTTAAAAGTTCCTTGTAGGTATTTCTCGGCATGGGGCCCGCTCCCTTCAAGGCCCTGCCCCCTACTCACACTGTTAGATTGTAAGATTGTTCTTCAATTTTGCAGGTATGAAATTAATTGAAAGAATTTGTACTTTATGGCCTGCCACAGTACCTGCGAGCTTTATTCAAAGCCTCTAGTAGCAACTCATTGGGAAATCTCCAGTCTCCTTTGTGCTCCAGTCCAACTATGGTGGGATCAGTGCGCTTTTTTTCTCCTACACCCTTCTTCCTATTTGCTTTCTCGCACTTCTCTGCAGGTTGCAAATTCAAACTCGTTTTTCACTTTCACTTTGATCCTCTTAATCCAATTATCACATCTCAGTCCAATTTTATGGGTCTCAGACTTTTTGTTCATTAATCCTTGACTTGCGCCAGGGCCCAGATGTTATCCTTGTTTTGTAATTGCTTTCCTTTCTCTGTTTTCATGTTTGTTGTATTCAAGCAACTCTTTCATTCTCTGTTAGAAAGTGCTATCATTATATATTGCTCATTTTCTTTTAATGTGTTGTCACACAGTGGCCTTTGTGCACAGAATTATGAATTGCCTGTCTGCACTCACTGAGGGCCCAGAAACGAGCTGCCCTGGCATCAATAAATCTTTCATTCATTCATGGACGGCAGAGAACAAGGGAGAAGTCACTTAAAACTGGATCAGCAGTGGAAGTGAGAGGTGGAGAAACAAATGCAAACATATGATAGGGCACGACGAACAAAGAGCCAGACCACAAATAGTAGTCACAAAGTGAGCCCTGCCTATTTGTGATCTGAGACTGATTTTGTGATGTGATCAATGTACTAATAGGTCCAAGCGCAAAATCTTCAATAACAGGGAGTCACACAACGACTATTTTCATGCAGTTGTGGCTGGCTACAATCACTGAAATGGTGGCCTGAAAGGAACAGGACCACCAATCCCTGCATTCACATTCCTCAGCAGGAAACCTTTTTAAAGCTGCCCTTGTTCCTTAAAGGATCTGGTGTTGTTTGTTACTAAATGTTTTCAGTTTGAGAACACAATGCCTGCAGTGAATCCAAAATCTCATTAAATCATCAGCGCCTGTTTATCTAAAATGTTTTTACCATTTAGTGCCTCTGGTAAACATATTTGATACATATGGTTGTAGACAGGTGTTAGCTCAACATTTGCTTATTATTAGTGTGATTTTAACTATTATTGATGTAAATACAAAAGTGATCTGCAGGAAATTCTAATTTGCAATTGCAAATGGGTTTGGCTTATCCCAGGTGAGGTATTTGCTTCATAGAACATTGAACCGTCTACGTTCATAGGAAAATGTCAGTCGAATTCTATTGATTAAAAAAAATGTAGTTTACATCGATGTAATATCAAATAATTCCCAAATTTCACGTTAGTTGAAATGTGCAATTTCAAAAAAGCAGAAATTTTGCATGGTTTTTACCCGCAGGAGACTGGTGGAGTAGAGAATGTCTCGCTGAGGAACAATTTTCCTTGAAAAAAACATTTTCTCTTTAAACGACTCTCCTTCGGTATCTCACATGACTTTTTGTTCCAGGTATAGCACAGTGAATAAACGTGAATTGAGATATTGACTTAATGTATTTCGCATAATACACACAGTTTAATGGAATTTCATGAAAAATGCGCACATTTCCCACATCTAAAAATACCAAGTGTGAAAAAGCACTTTGACGCCTCGTCGGGGGAAGTAAGCGCTATATAAATGTAATTACAATTACAATACGAGTACACAATCTTTGGACAGCCTATCCCCTGCATAGTATATGTCATGTCCCCAGCCCTGAGATCCCCAACCATATCTGGCATCCTGTTTTTTTCATTTATTTTTAGGTCTTGGCTGCGAAGGCTGCGCTTGCGCAGTCTAGCTCCGAGATTTAATGACTTGGAGAAGAGGGGCTTGAACCCGCCCCTCTTCTCCCCTGTTCTCCATTGGCTGGCCTCTTGAATGCTGGCCAGCCATTGGAGAAGAGGTCAGTCATTCCGATCAGGCCCCGTCCTTTTCGGATCGGGGGGTGTGTTTTTTGCAAGAAGTCTCATTCTTTCCTCCAGCCAATGGCTGGAGGAGAGAAAAGACAAACACGCCCCCGAATCCGAAAATGCCGCTGCCTTTCTCCGAGGCATTTCTGCTCTGCCTCGGAGAAAGGCGGTGGTGTGCCTTTTGCTCTGCCTTGTTTTTGTTTCCCTCTTGTTTGACAGCTGCCCTCTACTTCGCCTCCTTTCCCTGGCGCGGTGAAACCGGATGAGTGCGCCCACACCCGGGAGGAGGGGAGAGCGCAGACAAGAAAGCGGAGGATGTTTCAGGCAGAAATGCAAAGAGAAAGAAAAAAAAAACTCTTCGGAGATTACCATGCCATTAAAAAGCCAGGTCACAAAGGAGGCGCCGGCTTCCCCCCTCCACGGCGCTTCTTATTATTTTGATTCATTCTTTGTCACGGGGAGTGGTTGGGTAGTTTATGACTTGTTTGCGAAATCGCAGTGACAGAGAAAGCTCGGCTGTCACTTTTTCCCCACATGCTTCCCTTAAACTCGCAGAGTGACTGGCCAAGCTGCTACTAACAGAAACCTAAGCAGCTCTTCCTATTTCCCCCCCAAAAATCTGACATTCAGCTGGAAACTGCCACGTTATGCAAAGTAGGTTGAGAAGGGGAGGGATGGGCCATTTAAACTTTCAAAATCAACATTGCCGCCCGTTGCACGCCCCTCCACAGTGCTCGGTAACGTGGCTCAGCTGCTGCTGGTTTCCCCCTCACACTTCCTGTAGCCCGGGGGTAGCTTGGGTGGCTCATATCCGGTGCACTTAAACCCCTCTGACTCACTGGCTGAGCACACAACAAGCCAACCGTCTGAAGGCAGACAGGGAGGGCTCTCGTCCCCTCCCGCTGCTCAAAGAATGCCATGTTTCTCTCGCACACAGAGCCTGCCTAGAGCGCCATGCACGCACACATGGCGGGAAGCACTCTCTTGAAAACCACGCCATTTCCTGAAATAAATCAAAATATCGGAGTAACCAACCATAACACAACCCAAAAGCGCGATAATACGAAGAGTAATTTCTGGACGCAGGGGACGCTGACGCGTTATAATATGTTGGGTGGGATTTCCACGCACGTCCGACTTGGAAGCGGAGTGAACCGGGTTCGAGTCTGGCGTGAGGCTTATGCATAGGCAGTGATTTTGTGCAAACCATTCCGTGCTTAACAAGCATTTACAATGCAACGGTCTCGGCATTGTTAAAGTTAGAGCTATTGGCATTGCTCATGACAATGCCGTTTCTTTAAATGTTTTAAAAACAAAAAACATAAACAAAAATAATGTCATGAGCAAGGCCAATAGCTCTAACTTTACCAATGCCGAGACCATTGCATTGTAAATGCTTGTTATTAGTCCCCATTTATCTTCAATATGCTTTAAATTCAAGGTAAGGGGTCTTCCGCCCATCACAAATCGCCAAAATGATTTTGAGGGGTTCCGGTCACTCCACAAGGGAGAGGTGCATACCAGGGATCTCCGGACCCACCCCTTTGGCTTCATTGTAATGAGTCCAACCCCAATCTTGATACATTTATTGGAACAATGGCATCCCAACCAGTGGGCTCCATTTACAGCATATTCTTAATCATCGGACCAAAAAAACAAAAAACAACGGTAAGGAAACATCACGGGGAAACCCAAATATTCATAGAGAAAGACAATAGACATACAGATCAACAAAACTGGGGACTGGTGACTTATATATAATCCTAAACAGAGGGACTCCTCTACACCCACATATCCCAAATTTCCTAAAATATAGGGGCATATTATCAACGGCCAGCGATAATTATCGCTGGCCGTTCATAGCGATAGAAATATTATCGTCAGCTATCGCTGAATATTATCGCCATGAAAACGCTATATTTACAACGCATAGCGCTATGGCGATAATATTTCAGCGATAGCGGTGTTTTCAATAGAACATCGCTGGTTTTCCAGCGATGTTCCATTGAAAACAGCGATAACATTGCTGATAGGACCCTGTGGTCCTAGCAGCATAATTCATATACCATTAAAAGTGTGCCTTAGTCAGGAATATAACAGGTGTTAAATTCCTGAGTTAAGGCTGAGGTAGCGCGATTTTTTTTATCGCTGCACCTCCTTGTTAATATTCCGAAGCTGCCTTCACGATATTAACATGTGTTGTTTTCACAGCCACGCCTCTTTTGCATCTCATTAGCGATGCGAGGCGAGGCTGTGAAAAAACGGGCTCTACATCAAGGAAACACGCGCTAGCGAGTCCTTGATGATATTGCGATATAATTATCGCTGCTTTTCGCCCAAAAATGGACGCTAAAGCGGCGATAATTATATCGCCAGCCATTGCTAATATGCCCCTTAGTTTTTTTATTCTTTGTACCAAATTGGTCCAAATTTGATATCCTCTAAATGGAATGTATCCACTTTTCTTCTGTAGGAGGGCAGGCTAAGATCTATTTAATACACAGCTCTCTTCGAGCCAGAAGAATCAGAGTGAAAAACAGTGCTCTATATTTTTTTGTTAAAAAGCCTCCGTCTAAGTCCCTCGGAAGTGCCCCAAAAATTATAGACACAGTTGTTAATTTTATCTCAAGCCCCATAATATCCGAAATGATCTTACCCACTTTCTGCCAATAAGAATGTATTACCGGGCAGCTCCAGAACATATGCACCTCATTTGCCTTGTCTTCTCCACATTTTGGACACTTCTTAATCTCTTGACTTCCCATTTTCGATAATTTCTGGGGTGTCCAGTTGGCTTTCTGTACTGTGAAGAGGTGGTTCTCTTTTAAAGGTGCAGCATTTACGTAAGACAATAAAAAAGACAAAGATACTTGCCCAATATTTTCGAGGTCTTCATCCGGCAGGTCCTTCTTCCAAATCTCATTAAATGAGGCCTGCATCTCTTCTCCGTTCTGGACTAATAACCAGTACCACTCTGACATTTCTTTTGACTTAATTTGGTGAGAGCATATTTTCGAAGCCAGTTCTAAGTTCCCTTTTAGCTCTTTACCTATAGACTTTGCTCAACTATTCAGCTGATAATATTTAAACTTTGAAACTGAATTCTCGCATATCGCCGAGAAATGAGGCCAGGAAATCAATTCAGCATTGACGATCAATTGCACCCAAGTAATGATGCCACAAATGCGGAGAGGAGATGCAAGGGCATCTTCCATACACAGAGGCGTTCCTGGGGAATCCCAGACTGGTGCTACTGCGTTGTAATACGGTATTTTTAGGAGGCGTCTTACCTGGGACCAAAGCTTCATAGCTGACAACATAGTCTTCAATTTAACCTTCTTAAAATATTTTGGATGCCCAAATTTTAAAAGAAAACACCCTGCTTGTTGAGTGAACTCTGTTGTAAGGGCTTTATAAAATGGGGAGAAGAATTCGCTTTCCAACAGTAATTGTCAGAAATGTATTGAAGGCACAGAAATATAGATATAAATCTGGGGTTGCTATACCTCCATAAGCTTTTTTCTTTCTAAGTATCTTTAAAGCAATTCTATGATTTTTATTTCCCCAGATAAAACTTGAAAAAAGCCCCTGCACCTTTTTAAACCAAATTTTTGGGAAGTCTAGAGGAATAGTATTAAATAAAAACGTATATTTTGGCAGAATTGACATTTTCAATAAATTTGACTTGCCTAATAATGAAAGTGTAAGCCCCCCCATGTTTGAAGTTGTGATCTTACTTTTTTTGTAACTTTTTCAAAGTTGACCAGTGCTATTTTATCGATATTTTGGACTATCTGGATGCCAAGGTATCTATTTCCTTGTTTGTGTGAGTACTCCTGAAATTGGTGTTCCATTTCATTAATTCGGTTTTTGGTTGGCTAATAAGGTACCCGGAAACCTTTCCAAAGCTCTCTAAATCAGACCATATCTCTGGGGACGATCTTTCTAAGTTGCCAGTGTATATTATAAGGTCGTCTGCGTATAAACCGATTTTTTTTCTCTCATCCGTTGCATTTAAAGGGAATAATATTCTGGCAAGCTCTCAATTTACACGCTATGGGTTCAATAGAAATGTTAAAAAGTAAAGGGGACAGGGGACACCCTGTCTAGTACCCCTTCCTATTTGTATTGACCTAGTTAATTTCCCATTGATAAGGATTTTTGCAGTGAGATTTTTGTAAATAGCTTTGATTGCTGTCACTAAAGTTTCACCCAGATTAAGATGTTGAATTACTTTAAACAGAAAAGACTGATTGACCCGGTCAAATGCTTTAGCAGCATCGAATGTCATTACTGCTAAAGGAATCTTATAGGTCTGAGCCATATCTATCGCCCCAATTAGATCATGTGTCAGTTCACTAAGCTGCCTCCCTTTCATGAACCCTTTCTGATCTAGATGCATTAAAGGGTCTATTACTTTATCTAGACGTTTGGTGATAATCTGGGTGTATATTTTATGATCACAATTCAGGAGTGAGATAGGTCTATAGGACTCACAGAGTGTTGGATTTTTATTTGGTTTTAATGGAATTGTTATAGTGGCTTCTTCCCACGACACGGGGGGGGGCTATGACCTTCTATAAAACATGAGTTAAACAATTGAAGGAGAAAAGAGGCGAGTTCTTCTTTTAGGATAATGTAAATTTTATTAGGAATGGAATCGGGCCAGCCGCTTTCCCCTTTTTAGGGAGCTGATTGTTTGAATAATTTCCTCCCTAGACGGTTTTCGTTTCGCTGAAGTGAAGGGAGAGCTAGATCTGAGAAGAATTCTTCCATGATATCTTCGTCTAATGTTATCTCATCAGTATATACGTTTTAAAAAAATTGGACATAGGCCTCCTCATTTTCGGAATAATCCGAGATGATATTACCAGTGTTCAAACAACGGAGGTCTCTTATCCAATTTCTTGTCTGGTCGACTTTGGTTTTCCACGCCAGGAGCTTGCTACACCCCTCTCCATATTCATGGTGAGGTAGTTTACTGGCATCCCACTTTTTTAACTATAATTTCTAGAAAATCAGCAAGCTTATGTTTTGCGGTGTTTAGTCTTCTTAAGACATTAGGGTTCTCCTGATCTTGCTCTAAGTGTTCCTGAAGCTTATATATATCTGCTTCCAGTTTATTGGTCTCCTCTTGCACCTTCTTAGACTGGAAAATCGATATGGCTGTTAAAGAGCCTCTCAAGTAGGCCTTATATGTGTCCCATATTACTTGAGATGAAGCTGAATTAAGATTAAAGTAAAAAAATGATTTAGTTTCCACCTTCAGTTTATCTATTACTTCATTTTCTAATAATAGTGCTAAATTACTGGTCCACCTTTGGGGTGGGGAGCTCACTTCCATAGCTAGTTCTAAAGTGACTGCAGAGTGGTCAGACATATGCTCTGGGACATGGCTAACTGAAGTAACATTTCTACTTGTAGCAATGTCAACTAGGA
Organism: Triturus cristatus; assembly: GCF_964204655.1. NCBI lineage: Eukaryota > Metazoa > Chordata > Amphibia > Caudata > Salamandridae > Triturus > Triturus cristatus. The sequence continues at coordinate 644,997,793 of NC_140585.1, forward strand.
AGAAATCAATTCTGAAGCGATGTCCGCACTTTTTATTGTAGAAAGTACAATTCCCACTAGATGTCTTAGATTTATGGGCTGTCTCTCTCCAAATATCCACAAGCCCGATGTCAGACATTAATTGTCTTAGAGCAACTCTCATTTTCTGTGTGTTAACCGCAACTCTTGGAGAGGTAGAGTCTTGACTTGGATCAAGAATCAAGTTAAAATCGCCCCCTAATATAATGAATCGTTTGTTTTAGGTAAATGAAGGAGTAAAGTATACAGAGTGGTAGGAACGTCTAGGTTTGGCCCATAGTAACCTTCCCAAAGGGTCAACCGTACATTCCCCTAGCATAGCATGGGCAGATTTTTTAATTAAAATAGCGACCCCTTTCACTGTACAGGATTGAGTTGTACAAATACAGTGTTCAATCCACTTTCGATGTTTTAAAGCCGCTTCCCACTCCTCTTTAAGTAAGTGTGATTCCTGAACAAAAACAACATTGCAATCAGACAAACTTAAAAACTCTAATATTCTCTTCCTTCTAGAGGGGACCCTTAACACATTAACGTTCCAGGACACGATTCTCAAATTTTCCACTTCCTCATTTTTAGTGATGCCTGACCCGGAGCGCATTGATTTCCCTGCCATCATTTATCCTTAAAGAAGGAACGCCAGAAATTATGTAAGACCCTTTGACTAGAGTTAATAAACAAGGACATTTTGTTTTTGCTTTTCTCCCACGTGCTCCCCCACCCTGTGTGTAAAAATTTTACATTTTTTGCTATATATGTGACCCACCCCCCCTTTCTTGGGGAACCCTCCCTTGCTGCTACTAGAGATAAAATTAGATACCTCTGGTTTTTAGGCTCTCTCTCTGGCCAGGCTTGAATCCAGTATTTTTTGATGCGCTCTTTATCTGATTTATTAAGGCATTTGCCTCTTCCGGGTCCTTGAAGTTGAACATTTTATTGTTCCACATTACTTTGAGGGAGGCGGGGAAGCGTAGATTTGCTGTAGCACCCACATTTCTTAATTCCTGCATTGATTTCCCCAGCTCCCATTGTTTGTCCTGAGTAACGTGAGAGATGTCTGACCTAACGCGGGATGTCCATCCAGCTTTCTTATACACCCCTACCTTTAACCCTGCTGCCAGGATTTTTTCTTTAAATACATATGATTTAAAATTCACTAGGATCCTTCTTGGATTTTTTTTCCCACCTCTTTTTGAGAATGGATCCGATGCACTCTTTGCACATCATTCTCAAGAAGGTGTTTCTCAATATAGGGGTGTAATTCTGTGAGGAGGTTGATTATAAAGGATCTAATATCTCCTCCTTCCTATTCAGGAACCTGATGTTGTTCCTCTTTGCGTTATTTTCTAAACATTCCAGCTTTTCCCTCAGGATTTTATCGCCACTTTTTATCGTCTGGATCTCGCGTGCATTTTTGTCTACTTGCTTTGTTAGGTCGTCCATGGCTAGCTCTACGGCCCCTACTCTTTCTGATATGTCATTCATTTTAGCTTCTAGGGTCTCACAGACCATTTGTATTTTCAGTTCTGCGAGGAGAGTCGTTAGTAACCCCTCTGTAGCGGAGTGAGCCCCTGTATTACATGTTGTATTTAGAATCCTTACTGGTTCCATCTCCACTGCTGCTGAATTATCACTTTGAGAAGGGTTTAGTATCTCAATACCACTAGACTGAATCTCAGTACCATTAGACTGTATCACCGCATTGTCTTTTTTATTCAGGGGAGGCGGGGGGTATTAGCACTTTCATCAACCAGTTGGGAGAGAGGTTCAAATCTATTCTCCAGATCAACAGGCTCCATTACTGTCCTTGAAGGAGGCTGTGTGCCCTGGATTTTAAAGTATGACCTTAATGAGGGCGTAACACGGGTACTGCCTGAGTTATTTTTAGGATGTTTCTTTCACCCTTTACCAAGGGAGGTTTCACCTGAAGAAACCTTTATGTTCTGAGCGGGACCTGTGCTTTTGGTAATTTTTGAGGACTTAATTTGTATTACAGGCACCGAGTCTCTACTAACTGGCTCAGGAGGGGATTGATTTTGACCCCAAATATCCCTACTTCTAAGGGTATATCTGTTTAGTCTGTTGGCCCCTGTGAATAGACCTTCGTCTTGCTTCTCCTCCCCTGACCCCCTCGTTCTGCCTTCAGCTTAGGGCCCCAACCTTGCCCTTTCCTCCTTACCGGGGTCGTTTGAGAAAGCCATACACCAGAAACTGCTTCTTCTGAATCAAACAAGTCTCTTCCTTTATCTGCGGTCGGCTGCTTTTCTGCCCCGATAATCTGTGGAACCTCAGGGGTTAATGCACATAACTAGAACTTCCAGCGCGGAAACGTGGAGGCGGGGGTCCAACTCCCGTCACTCCGAAATCCAACTCCGGCAGCAACGCGTCTTTCGCACGAGATCTGCACCGCCGCCTCTGACCAGCGGCCTCCCCGCGGCGCCACCTCCCCTCCGACTGCCACCTCTACACACACGATCGAACCACGTCAAACCAGGAATACCAGATGCTACACCGGCATCTGCACCTTTGGGAAGAAAAAAAACCCGGAAAGCGAGGCACCACGTAAGTCAGCTCCTCATCACAAAAATCTTACTCAAACCCTTACGGGAAAACCACATCCATTACTTCCATTATTTCAGAACGCCTTGGCTGAGAGAGAGCCTACGGCCGCAGCTAACCTACGGCCGCCATTTTCCCTGGCATCCTGTGTTTTTGCATTTTTGGCCCCAGTCTCCTACTAATCTAGGAGGTACTGGAAGACCTAGACCTGTCCTTTGAACTGAGCCTGGTCCTGGACCTGGAGAGGCATGCCAAGCACGTTCTCCAAAGTGACAGAGTGCTAGGGTCTCTGTCACAGGTTTAAGCACATAGCACCGTGCTGGCAGTATACCGAGGGCCTTATTTACAAGCCCCTTGCGCCACCCGTACATCACTTTTCCCATGTTAAACATGACGCAACAGTGGCACAAGTGGCTTGTAAATAAGCTACCATGTTTTTAGCGGTCCTAGTCTTACCAGACCTTTTTATCTGTGTCACTGGAGGCGGGGCCTACTGGCCCACTTGTATAAAGTTCCACTACTACAGGTGGACCTAGATCCCTGCGTGGATATCTGAGCAAATGTTTTTTCAATTGTTTTTATTGATTTTCATATTTATGCATACATATAAAAAACAACCTCACTTACTCACACCTTCTGACCAACAGTTTTGGTAATATAAATCAAAGTCATGCTATTTTCATAACGGTTATGCTACTTTGTAGCACCCACAAAGCAATACATGGAATGGGACTGATGGAGCGGGTAAAATTAAATATTTTGGTATACCCAATCCATTTATATAAGTTTTATTAAAACGACTAAAGAATAAATTCTAATGAATAATAATGTGTGGTAATTGAATTAATCAACCCTATTAACCAAGAGAATACACGTGGGAATGCATTTGCATGGCTAAAATAATAAGTGAACTAAGTTTGTACGCATATTAAATTTATATGTTTAGCTTAAGCAAAGTTCATGTGTTTTGCGCTTAAATAAACCAGCATTTAACGGCTTTAAATGTCGCATATGGCTAGATAAATGCATACACATAAGGGTATTAATGAGGGAATAACATTGTTTTAGTCATTTCTATGTATTAATTACGTTTTATGTTTCTTTTACCTTAAGTTGACTATTTCGGCCTGCTAAAAGATGGCCGCCGACTGAATCCTCACTAAAGTACATGACTTCATGCAATTGACAATGGAGGAAGGCGTCTGCACTGACTACGTAGCGTCCTCTCCTTGAACCCCTGAACCAGGCCCATGAAGACTACTCTGGGCGAGATGTCAATGTCCCTGAACACGGAAGATATGTTGCAAACTGGGAACCAAAAGCCACCTATTCACAATAGACTGATACTTTCCTGACCTGGGAACGATTTTCCCATACGCCTAGTTTATACATCATTCGTATGAGAACTTTTAAAATTGTTTCTTAAAATTTGGGACGGGCTGAATTCAGCCAATGAAAAGCCTAGAAATTATGAAATGTGTCTGTTATATGTACATTTCAGTATAAATATTAGTAGTCCAGAGAGGAAAATTAGGTTACCACCCAATGAGCTCGAGATGCACCCTGATCGATGCTACTCTATGCGATTCACCACGCTGACAGCAGAGGACGGGACTGTAGAATCTTTGATGAATTTCTGAGGACCAGTTTCTGACTTAGAGAACGACAATTAGCCAGAATAGGTAATTATGACAAAAGATACTATTGCATTTGTTAGGATTTTAACCTGCAATTTAATTAGATAAAGAAAAGTTATTGTTTGAAGAACTGTGTCGGGTGGTTATTTCTTGAAATGTTTATTGATTAATATAAGAATTGAAGTATTACCATCAAATTACTAGAACAACTAAATGATCCGATTGACCTCCGGATGGAGGAATTGTTAGGGTAAAATTTAATAGATATGGTTTCCTCCATCCAAGGAAATAGAACTGTAGTTCGGAATAATTTGAACATCTCTCTGTAGGCACGGATAGATTGATGAGAATGAATGTTGGTGTTATGGGCCCCACCAGCGTGTGATGTATGTATGTGCGTGTGACTGTGGAATCATTCCGTCCGTGGAAGCAGGGGAAGATTTTGTGTTCTGAACTGCACCAGTATTCTTGGTAGCTAGAGATGGTTTTTATTGTTTTAGTTTGATGATTTGGCATGTATATATAGCTTATTGATTATTGATTGGTATTGATGTATGTATTAACACTATATGTTGAAGTCGTATTGAGTTCTATGTAGTCTGTACGGCTTCTGGGATGTAAGAAGTCGGTGACAATTCCGTAGTAGGACAGAGGTAAGCGCTGTTCTCGGGAAAGACGGGATTGTGGTTGCCCGTAGGTACACGGGGAAACGCGTAAAAATTGAAGTTGCGCATCGCATTGTCTGGGTTCGTTTCGGTAAAATCGCTGAGTGTTGCTATTAGGGACAATTTCTGTATGAGAGAAGTGTATATGATAGCAAAGAGTTATTTGTGAAATTTCGGTCTAAAGTACCAGGAAACCAATAGGTATGCCGATAACGCTTTCTACTGAAAAGGTAACAGGTGTTGTTAGAAGGACAAAGTAGAGGTAAGCGCTGCTTTGTTAACGTATGTTATAATTTTGTAGTAGGACAGACTGTTCGCTGTTCTCGGGAAAGCAGGATCCTGTGTGAATGAACGGTACTTCTTTGTGGGAAAGTGCGTGAATGAAATAGCATTTGAATTAATTGCGGAACTCTGGTTTTACTTCTCAGGAGCATTACGTTTCCAACTATGTGTTTTAATTCCGGAGAGAACAGTTAATTAATGCGTGATAGAAGGGTGAAGTAGAGGGATGCGCTACTTTGCCAACGAACGTAATAATTCTGTAGTAGGGCAGAGGTAAGTGCTGCTCTCGGGAAAACAGGATTCTCGTGGGAAAGGTCTTTTGCTATTCTGTGGTTAGCGGAGCAGACAATGGAGATGTTTGTACGTTGTAACTAACAAGTATTGTAAAATTGAAACAAAGTCTATCACGTAGTTTTGTAAAGGAGGGGTAGACTGAGGACAGGAGTTAGGAGCAGAAGCTGCTGCAGCGACTGTAGACGTCAGAAGGACCGCGCTGGGATTGGACAGTTAGTCAGTGACGTAGACGCTCCAGGATTGGTGCGTTAGTGTGAGTCGCGCAGGGATTGGAAGTTGCGACAACGATGTAGACGCTCCAGGATTGGTGCGTTAGTGTGAGTCGCGCAAGGATTGGAGGTTGTGACAGTGACGTAGACGCGCCAGGATTGGTGCGTGAGTAAGTGTCGCACTACTATTGGATTAGGGATCGTACAGTGGTAGAAAAGACTAAAGAGTTCACAAAAAGACAGGAAAATGTATTATCATTCACCCGAGAGAAAGAAAAAGTCCGTGTTCAGTGAATTGAAGAATTTGTTTGTGAAGGACAAGAAGATTGTGACTAGGGAAGGACAGTTACTCCCTCCGGCAAAGACCCCCGCATCCTTCATGGTTGCGAAATATGGGTACCATACTTGTATCTGGTTAGACAATTGGGCAAAGTATACAAAGGAAGACGGAGTTCTAGCGTTTCCAGAGGATGGGTCCTTTAATTTGGCAATATTGAGGAACTTACGGGAGAGGATGATGAGCTTAGATCCGCGACCTAGGCCTACACAGTTCGAGGCATTGACAGAGTGGGAAGATGAGATGCATGAGCGAGAAAAGCAGAGAAATGGATTTAGATATAGGTACATGTTTGGACGACCAAATGATCGGGAAACTCATAGTGATCGAATGAGAAGGTGGCGAGATGCTAGTATGACAGAAGGATTATTTCCCCTTAGAACGGAAGGAGAAAGTGGAGGAAGAAAATGCCTAGAAAAGAGAAATCATGTAGAAACCCGGAGGTATGGGGCTAATGACACTGATGATGATGTCCTAGATGATATGTTTTACAAGAGTCCGCCTCCGTACAGACAGGAACCAGAAACGCCAACCACAGGCACACCAGTAAGGGAGACTCTGAGAATCATTAAAACAGAAGTTATGACCCCAGAAGTAAAAAGAAGAAATTCACTTAAAGAGAAGGGAAATAGGGTCGAGAACGAAAATTCTAGAGAACTTGCAGAAACCACATTGGAGATGACAGAGAAAATAAGGGAATTGACGAAAAATTTAGAAGCAGTTACAGTCCCTGTGACCATAGGTCCTGTTATGCCTATTTTTGAGAAGCAGAAAAACAGTGAGCATGGGCTAACAGTTCCGTATGTGAACCAAAGACAGGCAGAACAGCCCCTGATGAAAACGAAAGAAAGTTCCTAGGAACATGCTATGGGTAAAAGTGAACTACATGTGTCAAAGAATCCATTCTATTGTTCTGATACTGCTGAGAGAAGCCGAAGGGTAGAGGGATCAATGTTAGAACCACAGAGACTGACAGAACCAGGGAATGCAGAAAAGTCAGTGAGCATAACTACTGAAGATTTGAATGACTGGCTAAAAGGTTTGCAGGATAAAGAAGAAGAATCACATACCATTGATGTTGCAAAATTGAGGATGGTGTTAGAAGAATTGATAGTAGGGACAATTCCCACAGAAAAGCTGAATAACTACCAAGATGAGGAACTACTGTTCCTCTGTAAAAGTATCACTTGGAGAGCAAAAACTTTACATGACAGACTAGCAGAGATAGCCAGTGAAATGGGAATTGACATGGACAAGGTAAAAGCTTTACAGAAGCCATATCGAGTGGATTTTACAGAAAAAGACATTGAGAATCTGAATGCCGCAGGAAGAATAGGGCAGATTAGGGACATAATCACAGTATTAAGGAAATGGGGAGATGTGGACAAATGGAAGAGCAGGTGGTATAGGGAGCGAGATGACATCTCAGACAGAACATTTCCAGCGTTTCCTGTGAGAGAAAAGGAAAATGTGGTAATGGAGTTCCCTATGAGAGAGATTCCAGGAGGGGGATATGTGCATGTCCCATGGACCAGACAGGACATTCCGTCATTTACAAATGACTTCCCTAGATTACGGGAAAAGCCGGTCGAGTGGTACAGACAGGTAGACAGATTTGTGAAATTATCCAAAGTGCTGTGAATTGATTTGAATAGTCTGTTTGATATAATATTGCCAGCAGACTTGTGGGCGGAATGTAAGATAGTCATAGACTAGCCCACTAAAGAATACCCCAGAGATCCCAAAACAGGAGCCCCAGACCCGGAGGTCATGAAGAAATATGAACAGGTCATGGCCTTCCTGAAGAACAAAGTGCCTCCAAAAGAAACAGATTGGGTTAAAATAGATCGAACACATCAGGAAGCGAAAGAGTCAGTCCACGCATACTATGAGAGGCTAATTCTGGCTTTCAAACAGTTTAGTGGGGATGACAGTCTGGAGAAAAGGACCTGAGCCATTTTGTGTACAGATTTGTGTATGGTCTGCGTCCTGAGATTGGGGACATGATCAAGCAGCACACCGTGGACTGGCAGAGCAAGAAAATAGATGAGATCCTGAGACATGCTAAATACTTTAGTGATGAAATTGAGGCAAAACAGCGGAAACTAAAAGAGAAGGCAATGTGGGCTCAAGTAAAAGTTGCAGAGAGACAGGAAGCTCAGCTAATAGAACAAACAAATAATCCAGGCATAAAATCAAAGTTTGGTCCAGGAAAGGGAAAGGGTAACATTGAGGAAGCCAAGAAGAAGTTTCCCTGTCACAACTGTGGCAGGTTAGGGCATTGGAAATCCGAGTGTAAAAATCCACCTCTTGCTAATGATGAAAATCCGTCATTAAATCCACAGGTGCAGTGTGAGGGGAGTGGCCCATCGCTGCAACAGCAGAAGGCTGTTGGTCTACAGAATCAGGTGCCAAAACCGCCCTTACCACAGAGCCGGAGTACACAGAGATATAGCAAGGAAACGGGATTCTACAATGAAGAACAGGTAAACAAACCGCAACGCGCGAGCGCTGTGTCACAATATTGGGTGCACAATGACGAAAGTGAGCCAGAAGAAATCTATTGACGATGCCGAAAAGAGGAAGCAGAGTGTGTACTTGGCGCATCTCTAGAAATAGATCAGACAGGACCATTTGTAGATGGGAAAGTTAATGATGAAAACATTACTTTCTTAGTAGACACTGGAGCTTCACGATCCACTGTCAGATCAGCAGATGTGAAAAATCTTCCTCTTTCGGATGAAACAATCCAAGTAGTTGGTGTGTCAAACACACAGATTAAAACGTACCTTACTGATCCTGTAAAGGTCAGAATAGGGAAATTTTCAGACATGCATAGATTCGTGGTGTGTGACACCAGTCCTGTGAATCTATTAGGGAGGGATTTGTTGTGCAAGATGAATTGCACCATATTCTGTACACCAGACGGAATAGCTTTTGAAACACCAGACGAGGATGTCCTGTATAAAATGACCATAGCTAACCGAGAGTGTATGGTTGCTGGAACCTTTGCAGTATTCAATCCAGATGAATTGCCCCCGGAATTGAAACAAACAGTGAAAGCAGCGGTCTGGGATTTCACTGGGGAAGATGTAGGCCTGATGAGAAATGTAGACCCAGTGAGAATCGCTGTAAAAGAGCGAGCTGTTTACCCCAACATTCCACAATACAGACTAACCCCAGAAATAATAGCCGGTGTAACCCCTTTGATTGAGAAGATGATCCAGCAAGGAGTGCTGAGGGAAATAATGAGCAGTCCATGTAATTCGCCTATCATGGGACTGAAAAAGCCAAGTGGGAAATTCAGGATTGTGCAAGATTTGAGAAAGATTAACAAGATTGTTGTTTCCTGTTGTCCAATTGTTCCAAATCCCACAGTGATTTTATATCAGATCCCACATGATGCAGAATGGTACACAGTAATTGATTTGTGTCATGCTTTCTTTTCCATTCCGTTGCATCATGACAGCCAGCCACTTTTTGCATTTCGGTTTGGAAACCGTATTTTGGCATGGTGCCGAATCCCACTGGGGTACACAGAGAGCCCTTCCATTTTCAATCAGCTGTTAAAGAAATCTCTGGAAAGTTTTACCATGCCTGAGAAGTCAGTTTTAGTCCAGTATATCGACGACCTACTAGTGGCGTCAAAGACACGTGAGGCTTGTGAAACAGACACCATAGCTTTGCTAAATCATTTGGCAGATGGAGGACTTAAGGTATCTCCAACCAAATTGCAATACTGTAAGAAGGAAGTGACATACTTGGGTCATAATATTGAGAAAGGCCTGAGAAAAGTAACCATAGACAGAATCCGAATCATTAGAGGAATGAGAGCTCCAATGACCCAAAGAGAAGTAAGAATGTTCCTAGGAATGGTTGGTTATTGTCGTCAGTGGATAAGTAATTTTTCCCTGATTGCCAAACCATTGGTAAAATTGACAAAGAGTGAGGTAAAAGACCCCCTTGAACTGAACAAAGAAGAATTGGCAGCATTCAAACAGCTGAAAAACAGTCTTTGTGAAGCCCCTGCACTGGGTATGCCAGACTATGAAAAGGAGTTTGAGCTATACTGTAGTGAGCGAAATGGGTGTGCACTTTCAGTGCTGATACAGAAACATGGAAGACAAAGAAGACCAATAGCCTATTTCTCGTCAATGCTAGATCCAGTGGCGATAGGGCTGCCAGGATGTCTGAAAGCTGTAGCGGCTACATGCCGAAGTCTAGAGCAGAGTGAGGGAATTGTGATGGGGTATCCAGTAAGAGTGTTTGTACCCCATAGTGTGGCGATCCTTTTAACAAGGAGTCGAACACAGTTCATGTCACATAGTCGGCTGACTAAGTATGAAAAAGTAATTCTAGGTGCAAACAATGTGAGTCTGGAAAGATGTGTGAATGTGAATCCAGCTACACTTTTGCCAGATGCAGAGAGAGTGGAGATAAGAGAAGAGGCCGATCATGATTGTCTGGATGTACTTGATTACTGCACGAAACCTCGTCCTGATATAAGAGATCTACCACTGCCAGAGAGTGATCATGTGATTTTGTGGATGGATCCTGTTTGAGAACGGAAGAAGAAGTGTTGAGTGCAGCCTATGCAGTATGTACAGTTTCAGCAGTTATAGAGGCATCGCCCTTGAAAGGAGTTAGATCCGCTCAAGTAGCAGAAATAGTGGCATTAACCAAGGCATGCAAGATTGGGAGAAATGCGAGAGTGACTGTGATGACTGATAGCCAGTATGGCTTCGGAGTTGTCCACGATTTCGGCCAATTATGGCTGCAAAGAGGTTTCCTGACCTCAAGTGGAACTCCCATAAGGAATGCAGAAGTGGTTGGAAAATTGCTTGAGGCAATACAAATGCCCAAAGAGTTGGCTGTGGTAAAATGTGCTGCTCATGGACAAGGTAGTGATTACATCACTACCGGAAACTGGTTTGCCAATGACATGGCTCAGTATTGTGGCCGAAACAAATATTCGATCAATCGGTCGAAGGAAAAGGAAATGTCTTTTTGCTCCATAATGTTTACTAACGTTGTGGGAACATGGGATGAAGTGAGGCAATTGCAGGATGAAGCAGTAGATGAAGAAATGAGGCAGTGGGTAAAAGCAGGATGTGCACCCAGGGAAAAGGATCATGTGTGGGTCTATCGGGATGGAAGACCAGTAATGCCTGATAGCATGATGTCAACCATGGCACGGATGTATCATGGCCAAGGACATCTGGGAAGGGATGCCATGATAAGGGCCTTTAAACAGACCTGGTATAATCCAAAATTCAGGCTGATTGCAGAGAGTCTCTGTCAGAGATGTTTGACATGTCAGCAGTACAATCCTGGAAGAAAAACAGTGGTGAGTCTTGGTACCATAGGTCGGGAGGGAGGACCTTTCACCAGAATGCAAGTAGATTTCATTGAAATGCCCCCTTATAACAAACTGAGGTATGTTTTGGTGGTAGTGTGTTTGTTCTCTAGGTGGGTGGAGGCATACCCAACCAGAAGTAATGATGGAATCACAGTGGCCAAGCTATTGTTCAGGGAATTCATCCCAAGGTACGGGTTCCCAGTAACCATTGAATCAGACAGAGGAGGACATTTCTACAATGAGATCATGAAACTAATTTGTGAAGCATTGGGTGTACAACAGAAAATGCATTGTGCCTACCGACCAGAGGCTTCTGGTGTGGTTGAGCAAATGAATGGTACCATCAAAAATAGAATTGGAAAAATGTGTTTGGCCACAGGTTTGAAATGGCCTGATGTCTTGCCTCTGGTTTTGATGACCATTAGGTCTACTCCAGATAGAACCACAGGTTTGAGTCCACACGAGATTATCATGGGACGTGCCATGAGACACGTGTTTGTGCCAGTCAACAAGCTGATGACTATAACTGATGACATGATTTTGGATTACTGTAAAGGCCTGGCTGACGCAGTTCATTCTGTGTTTCACCAGGTTGGAGCGGATGCCACCACACTTGAAAAGAAACCAGCCCATGATTTGAGCCCAGGGGACTGGGTAAGGATAAAAGTACACAGGAGAAGAAATTGCCTGGTTCCAAGGTGGGGAAGGCCAAGACAGGTCATCTTGACCACAACAACTGCTGTGAAGTGTGCAGGACTGAAAAACTGGATACATGCTAGTCACACTCTGAGAGTTCCAAATCCAGCAGACGGCATTGGAAAAGAATACTTTGACGAATCAGAATCAAGTGATGAGTCAAGCAATGAGAACATAAAAACAAAAGAAAACCCTGAAAGGGGGGAGAATGAGCCAAGATTATTTCAGACCCCCAGAGAGGAAATTCTGAGGAAAAGATTGCAGATTTCAGATACTTCAGATTCTGGAGATGAGCAAAACGCAAGTGGTGAACACAGAAAGAAGAAAAGAAAAGAACGTTCAGTCAGAAGTAACATTTACACCAAATGAGAGAGTAGAAGAAATTCCACCTGAGAAAATATTGGAAGAGGAAGAAGGGACAGTTGCAGAAAGAGAGGGACAGATTGCGGAAAATCCCCAAGGAGGTGTAGGGAACTGCAACACCCAGATAGGTGAAGGGACAATTAGTCAGCAAGAAGATTGCGTGCCAGAGACCCGAGGAGGGACAGAAGTAGGGCCAACCCAAGAGGTGGAAAAAGAGACTTCTGAAAAAGAAAAATCAAATGAAACAGAATCTGAAGACAGTGAAACAGAGATACCAGAAGGTCGAGTTCTGAGAAAGAGAACTTGAATCGAGGAAAGAAACGACAAAGACGGCAAAACAAGAAGGAACGCCAAAGGAGACATTTGGCCAAATAAAATTAAGAAAATGAGATACAGATTGATACGAGCTAAACCCTCAGAGGCTGAACAGGTGAATGAAGTAACTAGTCAGCATCCAGAGAAAGAGGGAGAAACAGAAGTGTCAGAAGCAAACAAACGAGCAAGAAAGCCAAATCAGAAATATAAGTCACCTGAATGGACGTACGTGGCACTGCCTGAACAAGGAGAAGAGGCAGATAGTAAAGGAAATCCAGAGGAGACTTGGCTGAAACTGATAAAAGAAGAAGAAACTGGGGAAATCCTGAGAGTCATCTTATCCGACATTGGAGAAGAAGCGGAAGATCAGGAAATCCTGCATGTGGATGACGAGAAAGAAGTGAAAAACGACGAAAGGCCAAGCTGAGTAATTTGGGCGATCCTTGTAGGGATACACAGGATTGAATAAGAAAATTGTAATATTTGGACAATCTGATAAGTTTTAGCTTTTGAAAGCTATAAGAGGCGGAGTAGAAGAGACTAAGTCAAAAGACACGGTTAGATCTAACAAGATGGCTAACATAGATGATAATAAGAGTAGATGTACCCTCATGAGTAGATGCTGCAAGACATGTTGCTGTTGTACAGAACTACTAATGCTTCTTTGGAGCGTACTCGCTCTTTTGATCTCTTTCAAAGTAACTTTAGATACATTAGCAGGACATACTGAGAATATGACTAATATAGTAAAGAACTCACAAAAAGTAATACCGGTTAGAACAAGCACAGAGCATGTGCATCAAGATAGGTCAATAAATGATTTCTCTAGTAATGTGTTTTCAAAATTATTGTATGAATATGTTAAAACAATGGAAGTAAGAGATTGCTACGTCTGCATGCAATTACCTGCATCTGTTTCAGAAGGGGTGACTTATCATCCCCTCCCAGCAACTTATGGAATAACATGTAGTGTCTTAACTAGTATATTTTATCAAGTAGGAAAATTAGAGTATAATTTGTCTAACATAGATAATATTCTTGGACGATTACCCATGAATAAAGAATTGAATCCAGCTAAAGAAGCTAATACATTAGGAGAAATTTTTATAGAGACTAAAGGACTAACCTTAGAGTATATTTTTAAGAACAATTTAACTAGTAGTTTGAAACCAGAAGAGAAAACATTCTTGGATATGGTTGAGGAGAGAAGATTGAAAATACACAAGAATGCAGAAGGACATAAAGAAGGGGAAAACATTTGGGCAATAGATGGGAATAAGGAAACGCAAGGTGATGTTAGGCCAACAATAGCTATAGATTCACCACATAAAGGCAAATTATGCATCATGAGAGAAAGATCCCAGTATGATTACATATACATAGGGACAAGTGAGTGTCATGATACATACTTCATTGCATCCGTATGGGGATTTAGAGGTGGAGAAGACCAAGTTTTTCCTGGATTGTATTATATTTGTGGGAACAAGGCTTATTACAGGCTGCCTGACCATTGGTATGGCACATGTTATGTAGGCCTGGTCTTTCCAAAAATCTTTCACATGGATAGAGTAGAAAACAGTGGACCAAATAACCTACTAATGCGTAGCAGAAGAGAAACTTGGTTAGAAATTGTAGGTGATATTTTTGGAGCCTTGATACCAGCAGTGGGAATATCTTTGAATGCAAATAATATTCGGAAGCTGTCCACCATTGTGGATCGTTTGTCAACAAGCACAGCTGGAGGATTTCTATTGGTAAACACTGAATTAGTTGCCATGCGTGCTATGATTATGCAAAATCGACTTGCCCTTGATATTTTATTGGCAAAAGTGGGTGGAGTCTGTGGAATGCTGAAAGTTCAACATTGTTGCACTTACATTCCTGACGAAAGCAGAGATCTAAAAGTCTATATTAAAAATATTACAGAATTGCATGACAAAATAAAACCACTTGAGGCTGAAAGTATCTGGACTAGAATTATTAATCAGATGATTGCTATAAAAGCTTTCTTAGGTAAATTAGGTAGTACCATACTAGGGAAAATATTATTTCCATTAACCTGTGTGATTATTGTATTATTATTACTTAGATTAGGATGTATGTGTTGTAGATATAGAAGAAACAAAAAGAAGGTTAAAAGAGAAATTTACAAAAAGAGGGAAAGGAAACCAGAAAAAGATCTCAATGAAATAGAAATGGAAGAGTGGAAGGAGAGTATGTATGATAAAACCCAGAGAGAAGATGAAAGGGAAACAGAATTTTAATTAAGCAAAAAGACATTTCAAATTTCCGCAAAAGGGGAGATAAATTGAAATTTGGTGGGTTGTTTTGGTGGTGATAAAATCACCAAAGGGGGGATTGATGGAGCGGGTAAAATAAAATATTTTGGTATACCCAATCCATTTATATAAGTTTTATTAAAACGACTAAAGAATAAATTCTAATGCATAATAATGTGTGGTAATTGAATTAATCAACCTTATTAACCAAGAGAATACACATGGGAATGCAACTGCATGGCTAAAATAATAAGTGAACTAAGTTTGTACGCATATTAAATTTATATGTTTAGCTTAAGCAAAGTTCATGTGTTTTGCACTTAAATCAACCAGCATTTAACGGCTTTAAATGTCGCATATGGCTAGATAAATGCATACACATAAGGGTATTAATGAGGGAATAACATTCTTTTAGTCATTTCTATGCATTAATTACGTTTTGTGTTTCTTTTACCTTAAGTTGACTATTTCGGCCTGCTAAAAGATGGCCGCCGACTGAATCCTCACTAAAGTACATGACTTCATGCAATTGACAATGGAGGAAGGCGTCTGCACTGACTACGTAGCGTCCTCTCCTTGAACCCCTGAACCAGGTCCATGAAGACTACTCTGGGCGAGATGCCAATGTCCCTGAACACGGAAGATATGTTGCAAACTGGGAACCAAAAGCCACCTATTCACAATAGACTGATACTTTCCTGACCTGGGAACGATTTTCCCATACGCCTAGTTTATACATCGTCCGTATGAGAACTTTTAAAATTGTTTCTTAAAATTTGGATTGAATAAGAAAATTGTAATATTTGGACAATCTGATAAGTTTTAGCTTTTGAAAGCTATAAGAGGCGGAGTAGAAGAGGCTAAGTCAAAAGACACGGTTAGATCTAACAAGATGGCTAACATAGATGATAATAAGAGCAGATGTACCTTCATGAGAAGATGGTGCAAGACATGTTGCTGTTGTACAGGACTACTAATGCTTCTTTGGAGCGTACTCGCTCTTTTGATCTCTTTCAAAGTAACTTTAGATACATTAGCAGGACATACTGAGAATATGACTAATATAGTAAAGAACTCACAAAAAGTAATACCGGTTAGAACAAGCACAGAGCATATGCATCAAGATAGGTCAATAAATGATTTCTCTAGTAATGTGTTTTCAAAATTATTGTATGAATATGTTAAAACAATGGAAGTAAGGGATTGCTACGTCTGCATGCAATTACCTGCATCTGTTTCAGAAGGGGTGACTTATCATCCCCTCCCAGCAATTTATGGAATAACATGTAGTGTCTTAACTAGTATATTTTATCAAGTAGGAAAATTAGAGTATAATTTGTCTAATATAGATATTATTCTTGGACGATTATCCATGAATAAGGAATTGAATCCAGCGAAAGAAGCTAATACATTAGGAGAAATTTTTATAGAGACTAAAGGACTAACCTTAGAGTATATTTTTAAGAACAATTTAACTTGTAGTTTGAAACCAGAAGAGAAAACATTCTTGGATATGGTTGAGGAGAGAAGATTGAAAATACACAAGAATGCAGAAGGACATAAAGAAGGGGAAAACATTTGGGCAATAGATGGGAATAAGGAAACGCAAGGTGATGTTAGGCCAACAATAGCTATAGATTCACCACAGAAAGGCAAATTATGCATCATGAGAGAAAGATCCCAGTATGATTACATATACATAGGGACAAGTGAGTGTCATGATACATACTTCATTGCATCCATATGGGGATTTAGAGGTGGAGAAGACCAAGTTTTTCCTGGATTGTATTATATTTGTGGGAACAAGGCTTATTACAGGCTGCCTGACCATTGGTATGGCACATGTTATGTAGGCCTGGTCTTTCCAAAAATCTTTCACATGGATAGAGTAGAAAACAGTGGACCAAATAACCTACTAATGTGTAGCAGAAGAGAAACTTGGTTAGAAATTGTAGGTAATATTTTTGGAGCCTTGATACCAGCAGTGGGAATATCTTTGAATGCAAATAATATTCGGAAGCTGTCCACCATTGTGGATTGTTTGTCAACAAGCACAGCTGGAGGATTTCTATTGGTAAACACTGAATTAGTTGCCATGCGTGCTATGATTATGCAAAATCGACTTGCCCTTGATATTTTATTGGCAAAAGAGGGTGGAGTCTGTGGAATGCTGAAAGTTCAACATTGTTGCACTTACATTCCTGACGAAAGCAGAGATCTAAAAGTCTATATCAAAAATATTACAGAATTGCATGACGAAATAAAACCACTGGAGGCTGAAAGTATCTGGACTAGAATTAGTAATCAGATGATTGCTATAAAAGCTTTCTTAGGTAAATTAGGTAGTACCATACTAGGGAAAATATTATTTCCATTAACCTGTGTGATTATTGTATTATTATTACTTAGATTAGGATGTATGTGTTGTAGATATAGAAGAAACAAAAAGAAGGTTAAAAGAGAAATTTACAAAAAGAGGGAAAGGAAACCAGAAAAAGATCTCAATGAAATAGAAATGGAAGAGTGGAAGGAGAGTATGTATGATAAAACCAGGAGAGAAGATGAAAGGGAAACAGAATTTTAATTAAGCAAAAAGACATTTCAAATTTCCGCAAAAGGGGAGATAAATTGAAATTTGGTGGGTTGTTTTGGTGGTGATAAAATCACCAAAGGGGGGATTGATGGAGCGGGTAAAAAAAAAATATTTTGGTATACCCAATCCATTTATATAAGTTTTATTAAAACAACTAAAGAATAAATTCTAATGAATAATAATGTGTGGTAATTGAATTAATCAACCTTATTAACCAAGAGAATACACGTGGGAATGCATTTGCATGGCTAAAATAATAAGTGAACTAAGTTTGTACGCATATTAAATTTATATCTTTAGCATAAGCAAAGTTCATGTGTTTTGCGCTTAAATAAACCAGCATTTAACGGCTTTAAATGTCGCATATGGCTAGATAAATGCATACACATAAGGGTATTAATGAGGGAATAACATTGTTTTAGTCATTTCTATGTATTAATTACGTTTTGTGTTTCTTTTACCTTAAGTTGACTATTTCGGCCTGCTAAAAGATGGCCGCCGACTGAATCCTCACTAAAGTACATGACTTCATGCAATTGACAATGGAGGAAGGCGTCTGCACTGACTACGTAGCGTCCTCTCCTTGAACCCCTAAACCAGGTCCATGAAGACTACTCTGGGCGAGATGCCAATGTCCCTGAAAACGGGAGATATGTTGCAAACTGGGAACCAAAAGCCACCTATTCACAATAGACTGATACTTTCCTGACCTGGGAACGATTTTCCCATACGCCTAGTTTATACATCATCCGTATGAGAACTTTTAAAATTGTTTCTTAAAATTTGGATTGAATATGAAAATTGTAATATTTGGACAATCTGATAAGTTTTAGCTTTTGAAAGCTATAAGAGGCGGAGTAGAAGAGGCTAAGTCAAAAGACACGGTTAGATCTAACAAGATGGCTAACATAGATGATAATAAGAGTAGATGTACCTTCATGAGAAGATGGTGCAAGACATGTTGCTGTTGTACAGGATCACTAATGCTTCTTTGGAGCGTACTCGCTCTTTTGATCTCTTTCAAAGTAACTTTAGATACATTAGCAGGACATACTGAGAATATGACTAATATAGTAAAGAACTCACAAAAAGTAATACCGGTTAGAACAAGCACAGAGCATGTGCATCAAGATAGGTCAATAAATGATTTCTCTAGTAATGTGTTTTCAAAATTATTGTATGAATATGTTAAAACAATGGAAGTAAGGGATTGCTACGTCTGCATGCAATTACCTGCATCTGTTTCAGAAGGGGTGACTTATCATCCCCTCCCAGCAACTTATGGAATAACATGTAGTGTCTTAACTAGTATATTTTATCAAGTAGGAAAATTAGAGTATAATTTGTCTAACATAGATAATATTCTTGGACGATTACCCATGAATAAAGAATTGAATCCAGCTAAAGAAGCTAATACATTAGGAGAAATTTTTATAGAGACTAAAGGACTAACCTTAGAGTATATTTTTAAGAACAATTTAACTAGTAGTTTGAAACCAGAAGAGAAAACATTCTTGGATATGGTTGAGGAGAGAAGATTGAAAATACACAAGAATGCAGAAGGACATAAAGAAGGGGAAAACATTTGGGCAATAGATGGGAATAAGGAAACGCAAGGTGATGTTAGGCCAACAATAGCTATAGATTCACCACATAAAGGCAAATTATGCATCATGAGAGAAAGATCCTAGTATGATTACATATACATAGGGACAAGTGAGTGTCATGATACATACTTCATTGCATCCGTATGGGGATTTAGAGGTGGAGAAGACCCAGTTTTTCCTGGATTGTATTATATTTGTGGGAACAAGGCTTATTACAGGCTGCCTGACCATTGGTATGGCACATGTTATGTAGGCCTGGTCTTTCCAAAAATCTTTCACATGGATAGAGTAGAAAACAGTGGACCAAATAACCTACTAATGCGTAGCAGAAGAGAAACTTGGTTAGAAATTGTAGGTAATATTTTTGGAGCCTTGATACCAGCAGTGGGAATATCTTTGAATGCAAATAATATTCGGAAGCTGTCCACCATTGTGGATTGTTTGTCAACAAGCACAGCTGGAGGATTTCTATTGGTAAACACTGAATTAGTTGCCATGCGTGCTATGATTATGCAAAATCGACTTGCCCTTGATATTTTATTGGCAAAAGAGGGTGGAGTCTGTGGAATGCTGAAAGTTCAACATTGTTGCACTTACATTCCTGACGAAAGCAGAGATCTAAAAGTCTATATCAAAAATATTACAGAATTGCATGACGAAATAAAACCACTGGAGGTTGAAAGTATCTGGACTAGAATTAGTAATCAGATGATTGCTATAAAAGCTTTCTTAGGTAAATTAGGTAGTACCATACTAGGGAAAATAATATTTCCATTAACCTGTGTGATTATTGTATTATTATTACTTAGATTAGGATGTATGTGTTGTAGATATAGAAGAAACAAAAAGAAGGTTAAAAGAGAAATTTACAAAAAGAGGGAAAGGAAACCAGAAAAAGATCTCAATGAAATAGAAATGGAAGAGTGGAAGGAGAGTATGTATGATAAAACCCAGAGAGAAGATGAAAGGGAAACAGAATTTTAATTAAGCAAAAAGACATTTCAAATTTCCGCAAAAAGGAAGATAAATTGAAATTTGGTGGGTTGTTTTGGTGGTGATAAAATCACCAAAGGGGGGATTGATGGAGCGGGTAAAATAAAATATTTTGGTATACCCAATCCATTTATATAAGTTTTATTAAAACGACTAAAGAATAAATTCTAATGAATAATAATGTGTGGTAATTGAATTAATCAACCTTATTAACCAAGAGAATACACGTGGGAATGCATTTGCATGGCTAAAATAATAAGTGAACTAAGTTTGTACGCATATTAAATTTATATGTTTAGCTTAAGCAAAGTTCATGTGTTTTGCGCTTAAATAAACCAGCATTTAACGGCTTTAAATGTCGCATATGGCTAGATAAATGCATACACATAAGGGTATTAATGAGGGAATAACATTGTTTTAGTCATTTCTATGTATTAATTACGTTTTGTGTTTCCTTTACCTTAAGTTGACTATTTCGGCCTGCTAAAAGATGGCCGCCGACTGAATCCTCACTAAAGTACATGACTTCATGCAATTGACAATGGAGGAAGGCGTCTGCACTGACTAAGTAGCATTCTCTCCTTGAACCCCTGAACCAGGTCCATGAAGACTACTCTGGGCGAGATGCCAATGTCCCTGAACACGGAAGATATGTTACAAACTGGGAACCGAAAGCCACCTATTCACAATAGACTGATACTTTCCTGACCTGGGAACGATTTTCCCATATGCCTAGTTTATACATCATCCATATGAGAACTTTTTAAATTGTTTCTTAAAATTTGGGACGGGGCTGAATTCAGCCAATGAAAAGCCTATAAATTATGAAATGTATCTGTTATATGTAAATTTCAGTATAAATATTAGTAGTCCAGAGAGGAAAATTAGGTTACCACCCAATGAGCTCGAGACGCACCCTGATCGATGCTACTCTATGCGATTCACCACGCTGACAGCAGAGGACGGGACGGTAGAATCTTTGATGAATTTCTGAGGACCAGTTTCTGACTTAGAGAACGACAATTAGCCAGAATAGGTAATTATGACAAAAGATACTATTGCATTTGTTAGGATTTTAACCTGCAATATAATTAGATAAAGACAAATTATTGTTTGAAGAACTGTGTCGGGTGGTTATTTCTTGAAATGTTTATTGATTAATATAAGAATTGAAGTATTACCATCAAATTACTAGAACAACTAAATGATCCGATTGACCTCCGGATGGAGGAATTGTTAGGGTAAAATTTAATAGATATGGTTTACTCCATCCAAGGAAATAGAACTGTAGTTCGGAATAATTTGAAGATCTCTCTGTAGGCACGGATAGATTGATGAGAATGAATGTTGGTGTTATGGGCCCCACCAGCGTGTGATGTATGTATGTGCGTGTGACTGTGGAATCATTCCGTCCGTGGAAGCAGGGGAAGATTTTGTGTTCTGAACTGCACCAGGACCGTTCTTCATCAGGAATAAAATCACCATACAAATTCAACTAAGGAACCTACGCTCTAAAGGGACATCTCGCCTCAAAATCTCAAGATACAAGAAAAAAAACATGGGTGGCACATCCTTCTCTGTTCAAGCAGCCAAACTATGGAACTCTTTACCCCATAAGATCCACCGACAACCACCTTATCTTCAGAAAACTACTCAAGAATTGGCTCTTCCCCACATAAGCACCATACGCAAACAGAAATTTACAGCATATTCCTCTGTATATAAGCATTTATTTTCACTATAGATATGCACCTATCTTTGTGCATTGCTTTGTATAAACATGTAGAATAATTATGTTGTTGTAAATACATAAATAAATAAATAAATAAAAATCATCTTTGGTCTACATGTACTTACTTCCATTGTGCATCTATGTACTTGGATCTGTGTGTCTGTTACTTTTCTCCTGAAAAAGCATATCCAATGCACTACCCTATTTCTCATCCTGTACCTCTATCAATATCTTTAACCTATATATACCTACCTCTTTTATGCATCTATATACTTTTAATGTACTTATTGATCTATAAATGTATCACTTTCTTCTAATTTGGCATTTCAAATGCACTACCCTATTTCTCAGTCTATACTTTTCTCAATATATCCTCTGGCCCATCCTTCTGACTCATCTCAAACTTCTTTCTACTACTCCTTCCAATGCACTACCCTATCTCGCACCCTATACATCTATCAATATATCCTCTACATCCACTCTCTCATTTATCCCAAACCCCA
Organism: Triturus cristatus; assembly: GCF_964204655.1. Taxonomy (NCBI): domain Eukaryota; kingdom Metazoa; phylum Chordata; class Amphibia; order Caudata; family Salamandridae; genus Triturus; species Triturus cristatus. The sequence goes on from NC_140585.1 coordinate 645,020,234, forward strand.
TACCACTACTATGATCCCCAAAATAACCCTTTCTAAACTCTCTCCTACTCTACCCCTCCTTGCATCATCTGACACCTCTTTTTTACAATACCGATCCCCAAAACAAACCTTCTGTGACTCTACCCCTCAAAAACACCTTTTTACTCATCCAAAAGTCTCCTCCTCCTGCTATGACCTCGGAAAAAAAAATATCACTCTTCTGTCCCTCCACTATCCTTTTCAATCAAAATAACAGACTAACATGTTCACTTCTCAAATTCCATATTCCACTATACTAATTCACCACTAATCCTTTATGGGTTCCAGAGTAGCGTGCTACTCGCCAATAAAGCGTTTCAACACCTCATCAGGTTTACCAGCGCTATATACATGCAAACCTTTTCTCCTTTTCTATCCCTCCCCAACCCTTCGCAATCCAAATAACTGACTAACATATCCACCACTCAAATTACTTTCATGTTTCGCCATACTAATTCAACAGTAATCCTTATGGGTTCCAGAGTAGCGTGCTTCTTGCCAATAAAGCACTTCAAAACCCCATCAAGGGGTAGCAAGCGCTATATAAATACAAACCTCTTTCCCTCTTCTATCCCGCAACCTATCCTTCTCTATCCAAATAACTGACTAACATATCCACCACTCAAATTACCTTCATACTTCACTATACTAATTTTCAACACTAATCCTTTATGGGTTCCGGAGTAGCGTCCTACTCGCCAGAAAAGCGCTTCAACACCCATCAGGGGTAACAGGTGCTACATGAATGCAAACCTTTCTTCCCTTTTATCCCTCCGCTACCCTTCTCACTCCAAATAACTGACTAATATCCACCACTCAAATTACTTTCATATTTCACCATACTAATTCAGCACTAATCCTTTATGGGTTTCCAGAGTAGCATGCTTCAACACCCCATCAAGGGTAACAAGCGCTATATAAATACAAACCTTTTTTTTTCCTCTTCTATCCTTCTGCTATCTTTCTGCTATCCTTCAGAATCCAAATAACTGATTAACCTATCCACCACTTAAAATGTACTTGCATGTTTCACTATACTAATTCAACACTAATCCTCTATGGGTCCTGGAGTAGCGTGCTACTCGACGAAAAAGCGCTTCGACGCCTCGCCAGTGGTAGTAAGCACTATATAAACAAAATTACAATACAATACAATATCATCTGTTCCAATTCAATAAAGTGAAACTAAAGTTAACACCCCTCATGACCAGTGGCGGCTGGTGACATTTGAAAGTGGTAGGGCGTAAATACTGCACTGTGGCGAGCAAGCGTAGCGAGCGAGCCGGAACAACCTACACGTCTTCCCCAATGTCTGAGGTCTCACTTTTACCTAACCCTGAATCACAACCTAAAAATGACTGTTTCAAAATTTCTAGTTAAGAACATGAGAAACAAACTTTAATCAACAGGGCGGTAATATCCTCGTGCAAAAACTACAACTAAGTGTAAAATTATCAATGCAACTAAACATCTTATTGCCCAAATAACCTCTCTGTAACACGTCCCAGTAAACTTCCATCAGTAAATAATGCACGAAATTGTTTAAAATACCATAACATACAATCGCAAATCATAACCATCAAGCATGGCTAAATCACCAACACTGGCCTGCCAAGGAGTAGAATTTTAACCTTCTCAAACTGATTAAGCGCTTCTTCTGTGGTAGTAAGCACTATAAATACCTATAGCACACATGGTGTAGGGAATCATGTAAACAAACAACTAGGGATTACTGAGCGTAATTAGTACTATTTTTGTTTTTACTGACACATATGCTCTTTGCAGGCATACTATACTGGTGCAAAACTAAGACTCTTGTTTGCCGGTGTTGGTGCAACACCTATACTCACCTTTGCACTTTTTTTTAGGCAAACGCATGCTCCTCTTGAGCATGTCATGTCACACACATGCTCTCATTAGCACTTGTTGCTGCCACACTCATGCCCCCATTTTTATTTATTGGTGCAACGCTCCTGCCCTCATTTTCACACGGCGGTGACAGACTCGTGCTTCATTCACACTTGTCGATATTCACATTTCAATTTCGTGTGTACTTGTTTGATTCACACTAATTCTCGCATGTCCACACTTACTCTTTACACGATGTATTAAGAGACAAATTAATAAAACAATAATAAAAGCTCTGGACACAGCAGCGCTGATTGGAAACACCTGTATTGCAAATTCACTTTTGAAAACCATAGGTTCTAAGACTCTCTATCAGTAGTTCTAGTCCACGAAGAACCAATAATAATTTTATGGACTTCAGGGAAAGTGAAACTCGGTTGAGGGGAATACAAAGAGTCCCAGGTATAGCTGCTGTTAGGACTACGTCAAAGAGACCAGAGTGCCGTGATTTAATGTTATAAACAACAGATACAACTAACAATACAAAGATTGGCAATGAATGGCCAGCGTTCTGTCTGCTGTAAGAATAAAAGATGACGCTTGCCTCATGGCGCTTGAGAGGCCAAGCAAGGGAGGGGCAGAAGGTGTGGCAGAGAGGTGCCGGCTGGGCACCCTGTTATTGTCAGGTTAAGGTAATGAAACGGGTATTAAGAGGAGACAAGACGCAATTAGCCGAGAAATTACTCTGATCTCGGTGACATTTCCCCCAAATCATCACACAATACGAAGGTTCGTAATGTAAATTGCACCCATGTACAATCAGGGGTCTGAATACCAAGGCCCAAAATGTATCACTCTCCTGCATATGAGGAATGGTAACCAAAATAGGTTTTGTGAGTAGAAAGTCAGCGGTGGGAACATAAATTTGACTACCAAAAAGTAGGTAACACTCACTTGACAGCGCTGACACCACTGCCGGGTTTTGCATTGCAAATAAAGTTTGTGAATCCGGTCCTAGTTTCTGACACCCGAAAAAATGACACAACACTTCCATGAACGTAATAAGCATGGTGACCTCACAGTATGGAGACGGGCAACCTACTACCATGGGCGAAACTGAGATTTGTCGGCAGTGGCGGCTGGAGACATTCGCGGGGGTGTGTGTCGGGTGGGGTGGTGTCGCGCGTGTGTGCGGGAGAGTTTTAAAATAAAATAAAAATCCATTCTTACCTGACCAGGCAGGTCAGCCCCGCCTCGCCGGATCCGTTGGCGCCTACCTACTCTCAGGATCACTGCTGGCAAGTGGGTGGCAACCCCTCTCAGCCAATCCTGGCGCTGCAAGCAGCGCCAGGATTGGCTGAGGGCCCGGTTACTCTCCGCCCGCCTGCCCATTAGGAGACCGAGGTTTGAGCCTTTGCTCAACCCTCGCTCTCCTAATGGGCATGCGCCAGCCTGTGCAGCCACTAGTGCGCATGACTGGGCACGGAGAAAATTTCTCCAACCGTCCCCACTCATGCGCACTTGTGCATTGTGCACTACTGCTGCATGCCTCTGGTGACGTCTGACTGACAATGCATGTCAGTCAACATGACGCCGGACCGCCCACCCCCTTCAGACTCTGAAGGGGGTGGGCGGTCCGACGTCATGCTGACTGACATGATTGTCAGTTCTCCCTCGCATCTCTGAACTTAAGTAAACTGAGAGTTTACTTAAGTTCAGAGAAGCCGAGGGAGCAGCTGCGGGCGGGGGGGGCAACGCCCCAACACCCCAATGGACGCACCGTGCCTGCTCACGACTCTAACAGATATCATTCAGTCAATTTAAGTATTGCAAAATTCGGGCAATTTGCATAGGTGAGTATAAAGATCGGTAACACTAGCGAATAGCATGCATGCATACCTATTATTAATGGGGATTTATCTCTGACTAATGAAGTGTAATGGAGTGCTTCCAGTCACCCATCCGCTATGTCACTCTGTACGTATTATACTATAATGTACATCAGGTTTGGGCCTTTCGTGATGGAAGGTGGTTGGATTTTACTTCAGTCGCCGTGAGGAAACCCTTCCAGCTATTAGCTATATCTCCTTTGCTCCCTGAGAGCTTGCAGCGTGGTGACCATGGCTAATGACCATTTGTACCCACCCGCCAGCCATGGTCCACACCCTGGGACAACTTTTCCCTTCCAACCCATGGTAATATTTCTTTTAGCCCAGACCACTACTAGCTCCATGAAATGACATTGCTCTTGAATTTCTTTGTACTTTTCATAAGGCCCTGCAAGAAACAGCCGGGTCTTTTGAGATCTCTCTGCCACAAATCTCACCCACCAACCTCACCACAGAGAACCATTGCAGCGGAATTATAGGACATCCCCAGACCATGTGATAAAAGTCAGCATTCCCCTGTTTCCAACGGGGACAGACGTCCGACGAGCCTGTGAACATCTTGTCTAATCTAGCAGCGGCCAAAAGATTTGGTTTTTAATCTACATATATCTGAAGCGAGGGTACCTGGTGATGAGCCTGGGTTACTCAGAGCAGCAGCCCATTCTGCATTAAGAAGCTCTTCTGCCAAGCATCGTTCCTAGCTTACCTTCAGAGCTGTAAGCTTTGCATAGAAGGCAGGCGCGATCGCTGCATGCAGTAAGGTCACTGCATGCCTGCTAGTCCACAGAATGAACATATTATCCAGTGTCTCTGATCTGTCAGGCTTCATATCTCCCGTCCTCCAGTTACACTTAATGGTGCTTATTAATGCAGCATGCACCGGGGAATGCCCTGCAGTGATACCAGTGTTCTCTCTCAAGATTTCAAAGGGGCATAGCATGTCACCTGAATACATATATCCCACTGTGCAGAACCCAGTTTAAATCCAATGACTCATCATAAATTAGTGCTAAAACTCTGCTGGCTGATACACTCCACAATGGTATCCTGGGTGCATAAATGCCCCCCGCCCTGTATTCTGCGTGTGTATTTCTGCCTATACATTTGAGCTGTATAGATCGCCCTAGTCTGGATTGCCCTCTTTCTCCTTTTCTGCCCCAGGAGAATCCCCATGATTGCCCCCGCACCAGGGCCACTCCTGAGAGTCGGATTCATCCGGGGTTTGCAATCTACCTAATTGGCCAAATACGTTGTGTTGCACAATATGCTTGAGAGTCCCATTCAGTTAATAGTCTTATTAATTTGGCTAATGCAAGCCTCTTTCCCTGTGGCACCCTGGTCAGATTCACTAGCAAGCTGTTCTCTTCCGAAAAGAAAGCTGTGATCAATATCACAAGAATGGCCACCAAATGATCTCTGGTAGAATAAAAATGTTACCGATAGCCACTCGCCCCATAAAGAGAGGGGTAGCCTGGCCCAAAAGGGGATACATGCCCTGATCCCGGGGCCAACCCTACTCATATTTCTGGTTATCAAAGACTCATTGAAATGGCATGTCTACACCCCCAGGCATTGTAATGTGTTAAGCTCCACCTTCAGAGGGGATCGATTGTAAATAGAGCCATAATGCTCAGAAATCTGGAAAATCGGAAATGAACAGGATTCCCCCCAGTACACCCTCAGCCCAGAGTGGGCACCAAATTATCAAGTATATCCATGACCTCCGGTAAGCTATGATGAGGTTCCCTCAAATATAGCAGGGCATCATCAGCGTAACCCTATTCGGCAGCACCACATCCCAATCCAGGATATGTTGTAGCGTAGCACATTTAAGGGGCTCCATCACCAATGTCAAAAGCAGCGGCAAAAATGGGTGCCCATGTTGTGCCCCCCTCTGAATAGCCCATGGCAGCAAGAAGATCTGCCTCATTCGCACCCTATCCACAGAGTTAGTATATAGCATTTGAACCCATCAAGTTATGTTACACCCAAACCCGAGTATGCTCATTACCACAGACAGGAACGGATGTCCCAACATATCAAAAGCCTTCTCTATGTTGAGAGAGGCTATGGCAGTGTAGGGGAACCCTCATGGTGATTCATCAATGACTACGAAAAGACACCTCAAATTTCAGTGGTTGCTATGCCCAGGGATGAAGCCACTCTGATCCAAGTGGACCAACTCACCCATATAAGGGGGCAATCTAACCATCAAGAGTTTCCCCAGAATTTTATATTCTGAACTGAGCAAAGACAGTGGTAAATAAGGCCAAACATCCCTCCCTTCATTGGGCAGCACACTATTATGCCTCTCTGATAGTACCCTGTAAAGAACTTGTACAGTATGTGAACACAAATATGTTTATCAATTTAGGGGCAAGCGAGTCTTTGAATGTTCACAATACTGGTGGAATGGCCATCACCTCCAGGCTGACATAGGAGGGTAGGTCACTGGTAAATCACTGAGTGGGACCACTTTATTTCCCCAGCCAAGTGCCGGGTTCTGCCCAAACCTAAGGGGCACTGTTACAACTTCAACAGGTTCAGTCCTTCACTGTACTGTACCGTTGTAGGTATAGTTGACACATTTTGATTGGGCACATGCACTTTGTACACCTCTGCTCCTAATCAGGTGTAGGGTAGGCGTTAAATCCCTGGTCCTGAAAAAATACCTAAGATCCAATTGGGCCATAGGGCATGAAGCATGTTGACACTATGTCACTTACCTTCAAGCTGTCTACGTTCATTGACTCTTGTAACAGCTTATGTGTTTTTACTCCTGTGGAGGAGACCACCTTATTAAAGCAGTCTTGGGTACCCCTTAGACTATTTGATATCACTCAGCACACCACCCTACACTTACAACCTCACTTGCACTCATCATTACGGATTAAAATCAGGAGATCTCCGATAAAGAGCCCCCTTGAGGGCATTGCAGCACTGGCTCAATGAGGAGCAGCTCAATTACAAAGCTTGACACCCATCTAGGTGTGTGAGGGCAATCACTTCTGATCACTCAGAATAAGCCAATCGGCTTCTTGGTCCCAACTGACATCTTCTTATCTTTTCTTCCTTTTTAGGTCTCGCCTGGCGTAAGACTGTGCAGACATGCGCAGTCTCGCTGGCGAGATTTAACGTTTTAGGTTAGATTTCTCTAGTGGGCTTTAAGCCCCGCCCCTCCTTTCCATTGGCTGGCATCACCGTTTATGCTAAACGGTGGCCAGCCATTGGAAAGGAGCGTCTCTGACGTACACTTTTTCTCTTTTAGAGCCGTCCCAGTTGGACTGGCTGTCCCGACTGGCTGGCGTAAAAGGTTTTTTATCTTTATGGGGCCAAACACATGGTCCCATAAAGATAAGAAACGCTCTAAAAGATGCCCGAGGTCCTGCCGATGCCCATTCCTTCCAGGTTGACTCGTAGTCGCTCCTACCTTCCCGGTCTCATGGGAGTCCTCCACACGGGTGCCTCTTCCGTGAAGTTCGCGTCCCCTGCTGCGCCCCTCTATTGTTTCGTACTGCCTGGCACGGCTTGCCTCAGTCCCAGCAATACGCTTCAGGGTGTTGATGAGGGCGCCGAGGAGCCGGTGACTTGGTTACTCCTTCAGTGAGGGAGAGCCTGTGTTTAGCAGCTATTAAGGTTCGTAGTCCCGGCGGCCGCCATTTTGTGGAGTTCTGAGGCCAGCGGATTCGAGTGCCAAAAAGGCTCACATCAGCGGAATTCCATAGTCATAGAGCCCTCGTGTAGTCACCAGCAGTTCCGGAGCAGGTGTTGAGCTTCTGGGAAAATGTTGGCGAGGTCAGTAAGCAGCTAACCACTCAAGTTGCCAACGTGGATCGGGCGCACCAAATTCACCGGCTCCTCTTCCTGTGGGTTACTGATCAAGGCAGTCACATTCTTAACAAGCATTGAAAATGCAATAGGCCTCGCCTTTTATTAAGTTAAAGCCATTTGCTTTGCTATATAATACCATTAGCAAAGCAAATGGCTTTAACTTAATAAAAGGCGAGGCCTATTGCATTTTCAATGCTTGTTCTATCTATCCTGGAGGAACAGTATCCTTCTTCTGCATTACACCCTGTCCCCTGTCCAGAGGTTCTCTTACCAGCTAGTTTGGTCTATGGCCAATTGTACTTCTTCTAGGGTCAGCTGATTGCACAATACAAACCTCTGCTCCCCAGATATTTGGGGCATGTCGATGTTAACCAAATATTGGTCCAAGCTTAACCCCCCAAACACCCTCGGCCACAACAGGAGTATATAGTTTCCTATAATATGCAGCAAAGGTGATGTTATTTGCCTGCTGTGAATGTAGAATTTAACCAGAAGAGGTTCAGACAAGATAAATACGTTCATGCTCTATTTCAGAGCGGACAAGCCAGGCCAGTAGCTGGCCAGACCTCTAACCTTCACCATGTTGCCGGGCCAGAAATTCTTTGTAGCTCATCCCTTGTAGTCTCTCCAGAAACTCTTGCTGTTCTCTCTCTGAACTCTGCCTACTCACCTCAGGCTCAGTCACCCCCTGGTCGCAAACGCTCACATTTTTGTTTCAACAAAGTCAATTGGTGAGTTATCTCTGTCTTAACTTCATATGTATTCTTGAGACACACATACCAAACCATTCCTTAAAGGCAACCCATGCTATGGAACCATCTCCAACAGTGCCCTCATTTTTCGTGAAGTAGTGCATTTGGAGATAGTTAATAAATATCCTGGGTACATAAGTGGGAGGAGCCTACTGGCTTGTTTTTTTATTCTTTTTCAACTTCTTAGTCTGCAGTCTGATGGTGTCCTGGCTGTGGGTGTGCCCAGAACCACCAGAGGTGGTGAGCTTGTCTGCAGGATATGAGGGGTTCTGTTTGTGTTGACTTTGTAAATGATGCAACTAGACTTGTAGATGGTGCGGGCTGGCAAGGGGAGTCAATGTAGTTCTATTTAGTGGGAGTGATGTAAGCCTAAGCCCCAATGTATCTATATATTTATTACTTTACTCCCACTGCAGACCAAGACAATACAAAATCAAAAAGCCCTTCAACTCTCTCCAATTCACTCCTTTATATCTCATCCTATTTCTATTTCAATATATCCTCTACCTCCACTTGCTGACACATCCCAAAACTCATTTTACTACTATGAGATCCCAAATAACCCTTTCTAGACTCTTCCCTCCTCCCTCCCTCCTTTATCCTATTCAATCCACCTCACAGACTCACATGTCCACCGCTCTAATTAACAATGTATATTTCCATATACTAATCCTCCACTAATCAACTTTGGGTTCTGGAGTAGTGTTCTACTCACCGAAAAGCGCTTCAATGATTCATCAGGGGTAATAAGTGCTATATAAATACAATTACAATTATAATTACAATATATGTTCCCCCATCGCATCTAGACGTGCACCAAGTTGCAGATTCCAGGTAAGGAACGGTGGCTAATATCCACCTATCATCGCTTTCAGCCAGAACTGAATTGTGATCGGATAAGCTTCTGATTAGGTATTCTGCCCCAGTCATCATCACCTCTCCACCCAGTCCTGTGAGAAACATATCTAATCCTGGGTGTATCTTGTAAACATTAGAATCACATAAATATTCCCTCCCAGCTAGGTGGAGTTCCCTGCATATCTCTACCATCTGCTGCCTCTGGAACCAGGAGGATAACTGTTTAGAAGTTGTGGTACAGGGGGCGTGGCTTGGACGCCGTTCAAGATGGCCGCCTGAGTCCGGGGCTCCGCCGCATCGGGATGATCTCTCCTGCCTCGCGTTGATTTACGCGATGTTTCCTCACGTTCTCCGCCGGTTCCTGAAGTCGGAGCATGAGGAGTGCATGGTGAGCCTAAAATGAGCGCGCAGTGACTCTTAAAAGCTCCGCTTTTCTCCCGTTTTGTATGCGCCTCATAGCGGCCGCCATTTTGTTTTTTCGGCGCGATGATTTCTACGCAGCTGTACTTCTCCTCATGAACATGGACTCTGGGAATGTGACCACGCTAGACATTGCATAATCCCTCACTTTTTTCTTCTTTTTTTTATTTATTTAACCCTTCATAGCCAACTTTCAAAGGTGTTTATTGACAAGGATGCACAGTTTTTATTCTTTCCTCGGTCTGCTTGCGGTTTGAGGTTACTGTCAGATGCTGTCTGGTGCCACTTTATTTTCCTGCTTCAACTCCTTCGGAGGCCTTGGTTCTTCTTCGTGGCAGGTGGAGGTGGCTGTGGGGTCTTTGGGTGGATCGCTGTGATCCCGTTAAGTGCCTATTAAAACTCTTGTGACGACGCTGCGCGCTCCCCTGAAGTGCGATATTTCTGTGGACTTGTTTGGAGGGCACCTATGGGCAAGCTTCGCAACCCGAAGTTTGTTTTTGTACCATCAAAGGGATCTTCCACGGCTCCTCCTTCCTCCTCCTCATCAGTTGATCCTTCCTCCAGTCCTGCGGATCCAATGGAGGCAGCGTCGTCCAGTCTTCCTCCCTTGTCACAGTCAGCCTCCAGTAAGTCCTCTTCTTCTGCTACGTCAACCAAACGGTTAAAACAGGACTCTCCTCCTCCGGATCAACCATCACCCCCTATCTCCATGGAGTTAATACTTGAGGAAATACGGGCTTTACGTCCGTTTGTTGAGGAAACCAATAACAAGATGCAACTTTTTGAAGAGAGATGGTCAACTATTGAGAGCAGAGTGTCGGTGGTGGAGCTTCAGACTTCGGAGATTCAATCTCATTCTCAGCGTATCACCTCGCTGGAGAAATCTGTTCTTGCTCTTCAGCAACATACCGAGGATTTAGAAAACCGGAATAGGAGGAACAACCTCCGCATTTATGGTCTGCCGGAATCTTTGGAGAGTGATGACCCCGTCTCGTTCTTCTCCTCTTTCCTCCCGAAGCTTTTGGATATGCCTCCTACCACCTCTCTTACCATCCAAAGGGCTCACAGGCTTGGTCCTCGTCTGTCAACTGCAACTAAGCCTCGAGGAGTTATCATACTCTTTCTGAAGTTCACGGACCTACTCCTTGTCCTCTCCGCGGCTAGAGCCAAGCGCCAAGTTTCCTGGTTGGGCCAGAGGGTTTTCTTTGCTCAGGATGTTTCCAATGCTACTGCAGCAAGAAGAAAAGAGTTTTTGAGCCTTCGTACACCTTTGCGCTCTCTTGGTGCCAGATTTGGTCTATTCCATCCTTGTACCTTCAAAGTTACTCATCAGAATAAGACTTGGACTTTTCAAGATCCTGCGGAGCTTAAAAACTTTATTCACATACAGTCCAACGTTGGCATGGATACTTCCACTTCTACCAGTGGTTGAATGCTCCCTCTCCTTTTTTCTTCCAGGTTGTTCCTGATAATGTTTCTGTATTGCCATGGTCTGTTATGCTGTTGGTTTTTCTCATTCTGTTTTACTCTTAAGAGTTTTGATGTGTTATTTCTCAATGTCTCTTATTAACCCTGCTGGTTACTCCCATTTTTATTATTGCCCACAATTCTTGGCTGTTTGCGCTCCATTGTTCATGCATTTATTTATGTGTCCCTTTTTCTTATCAGCGTTTTTTATTCTCGTGTTTGTTTCTCTTACCCAGATCGTCTAAAGTATCCCCCTCTTCCCTCATGTGAGTCGTGTTTCTCATTCCATCCTGGTGCGGTCGGACTGTCCTCCTGGTTTCGGGGGGTCATTCTTGTCTTGTTGCGTCATCCACTGCCCCGGTATCCTCTCCATGTTCCCTTCAGGTATGTTAATTTCAGTCGTCCTTTATGGATTTGTACTGTCTCTTCTTGTATCTTTCTCTCTTCACCTTTCCCCTCTCTTCCCTTCTTTATTCTTCCCTTCTTTATTCTTCGTTTCCCTTACCTTGCTTGAGTTTTCTCTTCTTGTACCTATTCTTTTCTGTTTCTATCTTTTACAAATGTTTTGTTTTTTACCCATTGCTGTAGATATTGCTCCTGATAATGTTATTCAGTGTTTAAGTTCAGAGTAATTTCCTGGAATGTGAAAGGTTTTAATAACCCTATCAAACGCCAGAGAATCCTTTCCCACCTTGCTACTTATGATCCTGACATAGTTCTCTTACAAGAAACGCATCTTTCGGAGACTGAGTCTCTCAAATTAAAGCGTGGATGGGTGGGTACGGTTCTATTTTCTCCTTCTACCAACAAGAAGAATGGTTTGGTTATTTTGTGTCATAAAAAGTTAGTATGTAAAGTTTTAACACAAGAGTCGGATTCTGATGGTAGATGGATTCTGGCTAAATTGTCAATTAATTCTATCCCTTTAACTGTGTTTAATGTTTATGGCCCTACACAACCTGATTTACTTTTTTGGCCTTTAGTTACTAGCAAATGTATTCAATATAAAGATGACCTCTTCATCCTAGGTGGCGATTGTAACCAGATTGTGGACCCCTTTCTTGATCGTAAGTCAAGTGTTCGTTTCATACCTCACAAACCCCACAAACAATTTCTCGACACCATTTCTCAAGCATCTCTCACTGACTCTTGGAGGCTTTCGCACCCTGACACTCTTGATTATTCCTTTTTCTCTCCTCCTCACTCCTCTTTCTCTCGTCTTGATTATATTTTTCTTTCTCTTTCCTTGTCGCAAAATTTGCTGTCGTCTTCTATCGAACCTATACTTATCTCTGACCATGCTCCTATTGTAACGGACCTTGACCTTCTTTCCCCTTCTCCCAGATCCTCTCGTTGGCGCTTTAACAACTCTCTCCTTACTGATCCCTTTTTCTCCTCTTCCTTCCGCTCTTTTGCTACTGATTTCTTTCTATTAAATGATGTTTCTAACATTTCCCCTCATCTTCTCTGGGACTCCTTTAAAGCCACCGCTCGCGGATTTGTTATTGATTTTGTTTCCAAGAAAAAGAAACGTTTTCTCCAGAAACAAAGGGATATATTAGCCCATATTAAGTCTCTGGAGCACCAGTTCTACTCTTCCTCTAATAATTCTGTTCCTCCGGAACTTATTCGTGCCAAACTAGATTTTAACAAATCAACTACCGATTATGCCTCGTCAATGCTTCTTCGTAGTACTGCCCGGTTTTATGGTGGGCGTAACAAAGCAGGGAAGCTTTTAGCCTGCCGCCTGAGCCACCACAGGGCCGCCGAGCGCCGCCCCAGCCACCACAGGGCCGCCGAGCGCCACCCCAGCCGCCACAGAGCCCACAGGTTCCCGCCGCTTCCCACGAGACCCCGCCCCCCCGCCCGGCGATTGGATCCAGCGCTCCCCGCCTCCCCGCAGACCCTCCCTCCCGGCTCCCCTCTTAAGGGGACCCTCTCCTCTGCCCCAGGTGTGACCACTGTGCCCTCGGCCTGGTCGCCCCCACACCTCCCGCCTGCTCCTTACCTGCTGGGCCTCCTGCTGCCGCCTGCTGCCTGAGCCACCACAGGGCCGCCGAGCGCCGCCCCAGCCGCCACAGGGCCGCCGAGCGCCGCCCCAGCCGCCACCGAGCCCACAGGTTCCCGCCGCTTCCCACGAGACCCCGCCCCCCCGCCCGCCGATTGGATCCCGCGCTCCCCGCCTCCCCGCAGACCCTCCCTCCCGGCTCCCCTCTTAAGGGGACCCTCTCCTCTGCCCCAGGTGTGACCACTGTGCCCTCGGCCTGGTCGCCCCCACACCTCCCGCCTGCTCCTTACCTGCTGGGCCTCCTGCTGCCGCCTGCCGCCTGAGCCACCACAGGGCCGCCGAGCGCCGCCCCAGCCGCCACAGGGCCGCCGAGCGCCGCCCCAGCCGCCACCGAGCCCACAGGTTCCCGCCGCTTCCCACGAGACCCCGCCCCCCCGCCCGCCGATTGGATCCCGCGCTCCCCGCCTCCCCGCAGACCCTCCCTCCCGGCTCCCCTCTTATGACGCCCCAGAGCGACCGCGCAGCGGACGCGCGCAGCGGGAGCACCGATTGAGCGCCGAAGGTGCGCCAAAGGTAAGCCCGTCTGCGCCCGTCCGCGCCTGGACCGCGCCCAGCGCTAGAACCCCTGGCCCACGCAGAGGCCACCCCACCCGCCGGACTTACGATGCCGCCACCCTCAACGCACTCAACACCGGCCGAACCCCCGGGTGCTACCGAGCCACTCTGAGACGCACCCACGGACCCTTCAGCTGCCTCACCTGCAAGTTCACCTGCATCCGGACATGCCCCACACCAGCACCCGCCAAGCCGAACACCAGCAGCAACCACCTCAAGTGCATCCTGCTCAACACCCGCTCCGTCCACAGACACGCCGTTCAACTCTGGAACCTCCTCGACACCACAGCTCCTGACGTTGCCTTCCTCACGGAAACCTGGATGAACGACTCCTCAGCGCCCGACATCGCCATCGCCATCCCAGAGGGCTACAAGATCATCCGGAGAGACCGCGACAACCAGACTGGAGGAGGCATCGCCATCATCCACAGGGACACCATCCGTATCTCGACCAACGCCGACAACACCCTGACAACCGCCGAACACCTGCACTTCCAGATCCACACCGACCCCAAGACCACCCTCAGAGGCACCCTGATCTACCGACCCCCGGGACCACGCACTCAATTCAGCGAAGACATCGCCGACTTCATCAGCCCGCACGCCCTCCCCTCTGCCGACTACATCCTCCTCGGGGACATCAACTTCCACCTGGAGAACAACAACGACCGCAACACCACCACCCTGCTTGACAACCTCGCCACCCTCGGACTCAAGCAGCTGGTGACCACCCCCACCCACCTCGCCGGACACACACTCGACGCCGTCTTCTCGTCCAGCAAAGACATCTCCTTCAGCCACGCCACTGGACTCCACTGGACGGACCACAGCTGCATCCACTTCACCTTCAAAAGAACCACGGTCCACCACCACCAGCAACAGGCTGCACGAAGAAGCTGGAACAAGATCACAGCCGAACAACTCACCGCATCCCTGAGCCAGCACCCTCCCACCAGCTCACCGAACCCCAGCCAAGCCGCCGACAACCTCACGAAATGGATCTCCACCTGCGCGGACGAGCTCGCCCCTCTGAGGACCCCACCCAGCAGACCCGGAAGCAAGAAGGCCCCGTGGTTCACCGACGAACTCAAGAGCTCCAAGAAGAACTGCCGAGCCCTCGAGAAAGCCTGGAGAAGAGACCCAACGCCGGACAACATGACTACCCTCAAGCTCGCCACCCGAATGCACCATCAACTGATCCACGCCACCAAGAAAACAGCATTCAAGGACCGGCTGGACAACAACGCACACAACAGCAAGGAACTCTTCAACATCGTCAGAGAGCTCTCCAACCCCAACGCCGGAACCAACGACATCACCCCATCGCAAGACCTCTGCAACTCCCTCGCCTCCTACTTCCACAACAAGATCGCTGACATACACAACAGCTTCAGAACACAACCAACGCTCCCCACGACCAAACCAACGCCCCCCACCACCACCCTCAACGCCTGGACACCGATCAACCTCGAAGACACCATCAGCACGATGAACTCCATCCACTCCGGATCCCCAACCGACCCCTGCCCTCACCACATCTTCAACAAGGCCGACGCTGTCATCGCACCCCACCTGCGGGACATCATCAACACCTCCCTCGACACCGCCACCTTCCCTGAGAGCTGGAAGCACGCCGAACTCAGCGCTCTACTAAAGAAACTAACGGCGGACCCCACCGAACTCAAGAACTACCGCCCCATCTCGCTCCTCCCATTTCCAGCCAAATCATCGAGAAGACCATCAACAAGCAACTGGCAGCCTTCCTCAAGACGACTGGTTCCCTCGACCCTTCCCAGTCAGGCTTCCGGGCCAACCACAGCACCGAGACCGCCCTCATCGCTGCCACCGACGACATCCGAACCCTGCTGGACAACGGAGAAACAGCGGCCCTCATTCTCCTGGACCTCTCCGCGGCATTCGACACTGTCTGCCACCGCTCCCTAGTGCAGCGCCTCAGCAACGTCGGGATCGAGGAGAAGGCACTGGGATGGATCATCTCCTTCCTCACCGGAAGGACACAGAGAGTCCGCCTGCCCCCGTTCAGATCAGAAGCCACGGAAGTCATCTGCGGCGTCCCTCAGGGCTCCTCGCTCAGCCCCACCCTCTTCAATGTCTACATGAGCCCCCTTGCGGCCATCGCACGCCAACACAACCTGAACATCATCTCCTACGCCGATGACACCCAGCTGATCCTCTCCCTGACCAACGACCCCGCCACCGCCAGAGCCAACCTACACGAAGGGATGAAAAACGTGGCCGAGTGGATGACGACCAGCTGCCTGAAACTGAACACAGACAAGACGGAAGTCCTCATCCTGGGCTCCTCACCCTCCGCCTGGGACGACTCCTGGTGGCCCCCCGCCCTGGGCAACGCACCCAAACCGACAGACCACGCACGCAACCTGGGCTTCATCCTGGACTCCTCCCTCTCCATGACCAGACAAGTCAACGCCGTCTCCTCGTCCTGTTTCAACATCCTGCGCATGCTACGTAAGATCTTCCGGTGGATCCCCACCGAGACCAGGAAAACGGTCACCCAGGCCCTCGTCACCAGTCGACTGGACTACGGCAACGCCCTCTACGCCGGTACCACCGCCAAGCTCCAGAAGAGACTCCAGCGGATCCAGAACGCCTCGGCGAGACTCATCCTCGAGGTCCCCAGACGAACTCACATCTCCAGACACCTGAGAGACCTGCACTGGCTCCCGATCAACAAAAGAATCACCTTCCGGCTCCTCACCCACGCACACAAAGCCCTACACAACCAAGGCCCGACCTACCTCAACAGCCGCCTCAACTTCTACGCTCCCAAACGCCACCTCCGCTCGACCAGTCACGCCCTCGCAGCCGTCCCCCGCATCCACAGAGCGACAACAGGAGGAAGATCCTTCTCCCACCTGGCCGCCAAGACTTGGAACGCCCTCCCCACCGACCTACGCCTGACCCAAGACCACCTCTCCTTCAGGAAGAAGCTCAAGACCTGGTTGTTCGAGCAGTAGCGGACCCCCCCCTCCCCTAGCGCCTTGAGACCCTCCGGGTGAGTAGTGCGCTTTATAAATGCCTATGATTGATTGATTGATTGATTAGCTAATTATCTCAAATCACGCAAAGAACGTTCATCCATTGACTCCATTTACTCCTCTGATAATACTTTATTGCATAAAGCTCAGGATATTCTTGAACAATTTCAATTATTTTATCGTACCCTTTATACACCTGAGTCTTCTCCCTCTCCCTCTCTTGTCCAAGCTTACCTAGACAAACTTCCTAAGCCCTTGACGTCTCATCTTAATTTCCCGGATCTGGAAGTTGACCTTTCTTTACATGAGCTCTCTACGGCGTTGACTATTCTTACCAAGGGTAAAACTCCAGGTCCTGATGGCTTTTCAGTTGAATTTTATCTACATTTTTCTGACCTGTTACTTCCTAAACTCCTCTCTCTTTTTCAATCGTTTTATTTATCGGGGAGAGCGGAAGGTACGTTTCAAGAAGCCACCATCTGCCTTATCCCTAAAGACGGTCGCGACCCTAAATACTGTAAGAACTACCGTCCGATTTCTTTAGTGAATGTCGACTATAAGCTGTTTGCTAAAGTATTGGCTCTACACCTAGATCCCTTAATGCCCCATCTCATCGGTAAGGAGCAGTGTGGCTTTGTGAAGGGTCGGTTGACCTCTGATAATTCTCGTCTTTTCCTTAATGTACTAAATAAAGTTCCATCTCTTTCTATTCCCTTAGCGGCTATCTCTGTTGACGCAGAGAAAGCCTTTGATAGAGTAGACTGGTCTTTCTTATTTGCTTCACTGCGCTGGCATGGCTTCGGTCCTCGCTTCATTTCTCTTATTTCCTTGTTATATTCTGCCCCTAAGGCTTCAGTTCTGGTTAATGGTCAAGTTTCTTCGTATTTCCCTCTTCAGCGAGGGGTTCGTCAAGGCTGCCCTTTATCTCCCTTGCTTTTTGTTCTTGCTCTTGAGCCCTTTCTGTCTTCTATCCGTAACAATAATGCCATCACTGGTTTCCCCTATGGCGACGATCAATTGAAACTCTCTGCATACGCAGATGATATTCTTCTTTTCATTTCCACTCCAGAAACATCCATTCCCCCACTACTGTCCGAATTCGAGTCTTTCTCACAGGTTTCTGGTTATAAAATCAATTCGGATAAAACTGAAATTCTTCCCCTTACGAAATTTTGCACTCCTCACGCCTTTTCCCCTACTGGCTTTGCTTGGAATGGCTCTAAAATTAAATATTTAGGAGTATGGTTTTCTAACTCTATTTCTTCTTCAATTGCTCTTAATATGTCAGCGGTTTTGTCCCGCATTGAACGATTATTCTCTTCTTGGAATCCCCTCTTCCTTTCTTGGTGGGGGAGATTAGACTCCATCAAAATGATGATAGCCCCCATTTTAATCTACGTTCTTTCTATGCTACCTGTTCATATCCCCGCAATTTATTTTAAACGTATCGATTCTTGTTTGTCTGGTTTCCTTTGGAACAAGAAAAGATCTAGAATCTCTTTGGCATCGCTCCGTAAATCGAAGGCCAATGGTGGGGTCAACTTCCCAGACTTTCGTCTTTATCATAAATCTTTTTCCCTTCGCCAGGCATCTAGATGGCTTGCTTCTGTCCCTTCTGCTTTTACTCCCCTTTGGCTTCGCATCGAACATATATTATTGTTACCCTTTTCTTTCGGGGAGGTTATACGCTTCTCTGCCAGGGTCCCGCACTTGGCACTTCCCTTATTTAAGCATACTTCTTCTCTTCTAAAACCACTTTTCAATCCTACGCCTATTACTCGGGAGTCTTTCTTGAATTCCACTGTTTGGCATAATTCCCTTATTCTTATAAAGAATAGACCCATCTTCTGGAAATCTTCACTGGGCATCATCTGGGTGAACCAGTTTTTTGATGGAACATCCCCGTGTTCTTTTCCCCAGTTTCAGATGTCCTTTCACTGTCCTCGTTCCTTTCTGCAGAAGTTTGTTATCTTGATGACGCTTATCCTTGATATTTTTTACTCTCTTCCCCCTTCCCCTTCTTCGCTCTCCCAAGCACCTCTTCTTAAAATTCTTTTAACCCTTCCCAAGGCCTCTCTCATTTATAAATTCTTTTCATCCCCTAATCCAGAGCGCCATAAATCTAAACTAGAACTTGCTTGGGAGGAGGACTTGGGTTGTGCTTGGTCCGTCGCCTTGTGGGATAAGCTTTGGTCTAGATCTTTGAAAATTTCTCGTTTGGCCTCCCTTACTCAATCTTTATTCTACTTATACCATAGATTATATCTCTCTCCACTTTCTCTAGCCCGTTTTTCCTCCTCTTCTGATTCTAATTGTTGGACTTGTTCTGCCCCTAAGGCTGATCTTTTTCATCTCTTATTCTTATGTCCCTCTGTCTCTCAATTCTGGAACTCTGTTTGGCTCTATATCTCTCGTATTTTCACTCTCCCTTCTCCATACTCAATTTCTACCCTTTTTTTAGGCAGCTTATCTGAGTCTTTAAGTCTTCCTCTATGTTCTCGAGGTCTTTTTGACCTCATGCTTGCTCTCGCCTTTCAGCACATTTCCTCTAACTGGAAAACCCTGGCAAACCTTTCTATCCGTCACTGGTGGAACTCCTTGTGTCATTTTCACAGGCTGGGTATTGCTTTTGCGTCCTCCTACAATCCTACACATAATAGGGATCTTTTTTGGCTACCTCTTACCACATACCTAGATCGGATGGTCCCGAGGAAAGTTTCCGCCATCACTTCGGAAAACTTCAAACCACCTTGAGGGAATTACTCCTTCTTCTCCTACTTTAATAATCTCAGATTTGTTTATGATTCTATTGGATTTGCTATGTAACATTTTGATGTTGTTTTGCCTACAGCTTTCATTCCTCACAGCAAGGATTTAGGGTCTTTAATTATATAATATGTTATTGCCGTTTCCCTTTCTCCCTTTTATTTTCTTGTTCCCCTTTCCCCTTCCTCCCTTCCCTTTTTTCCTTAAAACTGTATAAAATGCTTTTGTCTGTTTTTTTTTTAATGATATTAGCTTGTTTAATGTCATTTCATTCCATTTACTTGTCTCTTACATTACAGCTGATGTCTATGTATTTCATTCTTCTTGAATAAAGCTTTTCAAACATAAAAGAAGTTGTGGTACAGATTGTCCCATTTAAAGGCACAACTATTCTGTCTAGGTGTACATCACTCTCTGTATTATAATCACTGCCCAGCAGGTATGTGCCCCAAGCATACGGGTCAATAGTGTGTCTAGGGATTGTCCATTTTATTAACTCATACCTACCTTCCAACTCTACTGTTGTCCAATGTATCTTGTAGGGCACCCCAGGAGCTACCCAAATCAAAGCACCCTGTGATTAAGCCTAGTACATGGCGACTAATTTTAGGCCTTTCAACCTCCTAACACATGAACACATCGGGTGTGTCTCCTGCAAGCAGGCTACGTGAATCGACCTACGGTTGAGTGCGTTCCCAAACTCTGGACATTCTATGTCAAAAAGTATACCTTTGATGCATGCAACAGAAAAAGGGGGTTTATGGCAGAATCCCAGTTGCCCAGCTTTCCCCCACCCCGCATGTCCCTGGCCTGAGAGCCATCTGGCTACAATCAGATGGTGTTGTTAGAGTTCCTTCATATAGTGACACATGCCTAATGTTTCCTGAGTGTTGCAACTCAAAATAGGACCACAGTTGGGAGCACTGTGCTCCCCGAGTGGTAACGCCCTCTCTACTGGTCGAATTTTGTCAAACTACCTTGCCACTCCATACCCAAACAATGTAAACAATTTCGAAGATTCCCTATCACGAATTGCTTGTAATGTGTGTGTTGTAGCAGTGTGGTACTCCCAGTGAGGTTTGATCGTTCCGAGGCCATCCCAAAATCAAATGATATGTGCCTGCCTATGCTGCAACAGGCTCGCTTGTGTATTAGTTAATAGCATCCTGGAAGCCCCCAACCACTGTACCAGGGTGCAACAAAGAAATGTGATTCACATGTGCCCTCCTCCCATATTTTGGCGCCAGCAAGAATAGTAAACGTGGGTCAAACCAGTGAGTCAGATGTCATCGGATTGACATCGGGGCATGAGCCCAGTATCTCAGAAGTCGACAGCCCCTCTGAGTTTTTTCAGCTTCATCCTGTGCTTCGTGGTCCGAGTCTGAGGCATTTTCGCACTTTTTCCTGTAGGCTATAACGGACTGCACCAGTTTAGTCCTTTCTGGTGCTGCTTGTTCCTCTGTAAGTCGCACATCTGGGGGGTTCTGAGTCTCTCATTGCTTGCTCCTCCTGGCCCTCGAGTCAGTGTTCTCGAAATGCTCGTTTAGGCCGTTAGGGAACACCCATTGACTCCATCCATTCCCAGGGCAATGAAATGAGTTTGGCCATTAGCAGGGAGCACCAGCTTTGCGGGTACAGTAATTAATGCGCGTCTAATGTCTTGGCGTGAAATCGGCTTTACATCTTGAAAGGCATGTCTGATCTTCTGCACCTCGATGGTGTAACCTGGGTACATAAATACTTGCGTTATCTATGTCCGAAGGATCATCCTCTCTTGCCTTCTGGAGAATGAAGTTCTGAGTTTAAAAGTTCAATAATCTGGCCATCATAGGTCTCGAGGGGCACCTGAGTACCAGAGGCGTTTCTAGAACTCTGTATGCTCGTTCGAGTTGGAAACACCGGCAGGGAGGGACTTCTTATATGTTGTCGAGCAGCCACTTCAACAGGAATTGTAGGATCTCTCCGGCTTTTCAGGGAGTGAGGAATGTATCTGTCCTGTTGCCTAGATATCCCACTGTTCCTGTCAGTTCCTTCACCTTGGATTGGAGCTCCCGCACTGTTGGTCGTCCTGAGAATACCGAAGTTTCATTTTGCATCACTCGGTCTGCCAACTGTCTATGGCATGCATGTAGCAGATTTATGTCTATCGCTACCGAATCAATCTTTGTGGTAGATTTGGTATCTAGGCCTGCTTTCAGTACAGCATAGAACATTGCTGAATGAGGTTCCAAAGCTGAGTCTACTGACTCTATTGTGCCCCCTGGGTTGGGTCAGATATAACATAGTGAGGTATAAAGGGCATTAATATAAAAAAAATGCTCCAAAGGCAATCGTTAAGCAAAGTTTGATGCATAGGCAGGGGAACAGAGTACAAAAAATCCTGCTTTCAACACATGACAAATAAGAAATTATCAAGGGCCACCTGTACGAAGGATTATTCCTGTCGTAAACGCCCCGATTCACAGAATCAGCCTGTTTGTGACATGAAAAATGCATTTTGGGATGCAGAAAAGACCAGACTGTATATCAGTAACTTGTTACCGAATCACAATTTAGATTTTGCGATTCAGTATTAGGAAGGAGCAGGGCCGGACTGGCCGTAGCGGGCACTGGGCATTTCCCCAGTGGGCCGCCAAGGTTGGGGGCTGATTTTGGGCCCCTCGGGGCCAATTTTGTCAAAGGGCCGTTTTTGCAGCATAGCTGCAATATCGGCCGGCCAAGCACTTTGCCAGGGCCGGTTTTGGTTCCCAGTCCGGCCCTGGGAAGGAGCATGTTAAGGGCGTCATCCCCTAATACCAAATCGCAAGGGTATGTATGAATGTTTTGCGACCAGGAAAAGGTTGCAAAACAGCTTTTTACCACCAAATTCAATTTGGTGGTAACCCATTTGCAAACAAGAAGAGGTCCGAAGGGGGATCCCTCCCCTTTGTGAATGCATGTGAAAGCATTTTTTAAGAGCAGGCAGTGGTCCCACAGACCACCGCCTACTCTTGCAAAATGAAACTGAAGCGTTTCATTTTTCTTTTTGAAACGCATCCTCTGCAAAAAAAACAAACGTTGCTTTATTTAACAGCAGACACAGACACAGACACAATGGTCTGCTGTCTCCAGCGGGCCACCATCGTCGTGTTTTTATCTATTCCCAATGAGTCGCAAATTTTGACCTACCTCATGAATATTAATGAGGTAGATCTGTTTGCGACCCACTGGGAATCACAAATGAAACTCTATAAAGTTTCATACATCTGAAATTGTGATTTCCTAATTGCGATTCGCAAATAGTAACTCACAATTTCAAACGTTTGTACATGTGGCCCTTAGTTTTCATGAATCCATTGTTCATAATCTTCAAATGACAATTCCAGACAATGATGAGGTGTATATGTGACGGCGCAGTGTAAGTGAAGGTAAGTGATAAAAGAAAGTGCAGGAAAATATGTACAGTGCGCAAAACATAAATGTGTCTCAACGAGAGGACAAAAATCTGATAAAGAGGAACAGCAATTTATTAAAATTCACAAGTTCCACATTAGTCCTTTCATTAATGTATTTTTGGTTAAGACATAATAGTTGATGTTTTAACCCCATAAAAATAATTTGGCAGGGTCCTCCTAAGGGTGGAGTCCTCGTTTATGCTCCCTCTGCATGTTGTATTCTGGGCTGCCCCTGATTTCCTCTTAGTACATCATTCTGACCACCGCACACCCGTTACTAGTCAGTCAGTCAAGAAAGCTTTATTCGATTTTCAGAGCAAAATCATAAAACCATACATTTAAAAAATACAATACATATTTGAGACAGATAAAAACAGATAAAAAGATTAAAATAATCAAAGACATAAAGTGCATTTTAGGATGATTGCATTGAGTTCCGAAATTTGATGGCCAATTTTAGAAAGCTAGTTACTGCAGAGATAATACGTTCATTTTCTAGTTGTAATAGCCTAGTCATGGCTAGTCTGCAAGTGCGGATTCCCCAAGCCTTTAAAATTGGTTTCAGAAAAGCTCCCCTAGGCAACTGGTAAAATTTACAAAATAAAATACAATGAATATTTGATTGAGCAGAAATGTCATCACAGGGACATGGTAAAATTTCATTAGACCAAATGTTACAGGCAGGAAATGTGATCATACGAAAAAAGTTACCAAATCTGAGACGGGTCAGTAACATTAGAGCATAACAATTTGGCTGAATTAAAAGGTACCTTTGAAGCCCTTCATGCGTAGTTATTTTTTGAAAATCAGTGACTGTTGTTTTAGTTTTTTCCAGATTCCATCTGTTAGTTGTTAGATGGTTGAGAGCCAACTCTCTTAGCGTTTTTCTGGACACCATTTCCATACTTAATGGCCTCGCAAAGAACTCGGGGTGACCAAGATCAGTCAGCATGTTTTTTACATAGGTAAGCCATTTAATGTTAGTTAATCCGTCGAGACTAAGACAGTCTGTGATTAAGTCTCTGTTTAATGAGGTCTCAGACGTGACCCAAATTTTATGCCACAATAGTATAGGCGCAATTTTAATAACATCTGAGATATACAGCATGCCCAGCTCAATATGTATAAAATAAGTTGCTGTTGTTTTGGAAACTCCTAATAAATAGCGTAAGAACTGATTTTCTGTTTTTTGTCTCAGATATGAATTTTCAATGCCCCAGAGACCAGCTCCATAAGTGGCAGTAGAGATGCATTTAGCTTTATAAATTTCAATCAACTCTTTCACTGGTCTGCCACCTAGTTTAGCTGAGAACTTTTTCAGGGCGCCTATTGCTCGAATGAAGGCTACATTTCTGGCATTAATAGCTACATGCCAGTTTCCCTTCCTATCAAAGTTTATTCCAAGATAGGAAAATTGATCTGTGGTCTCGATCCTCTTGTCGTCTAAAAAAATTGAGCAAGGCGCTTTCTTTGTTCCGGGACCACAGGCCATCGTATATGTTTTTGAGATGTTAATTTTTAGCCCTCGTTCTTTCATATAATTTGCAAATTTCAGGACAGCCCTCTGGAGTCCAATCTTAGTTCGAGACATAATGGCAGCATCATCAGCATAGAGGAGTAGTGGGGCCGGAGTTCCCTGGATCGTTGGGTAGTCATACTGTGATTCCATTAGGTGTTTACCGATAGAGTTTATGTATAGGGTGAAAAGCAGGGGCGCTAAAATGCACCCCTGCCGCACCCCTCTCTTAATGGAAAATTTGTCAGAGCACTCACCTTTGTTTCCAAAGCGTACCCTGGAGCCTGCATCCCTATACAATGCTTTTATAAATTGGAGGATGTTAAAATCTATACCCATCTCACATAAAATGGACCATAATATCTCATGGTTCACGCAATCAAAAGCGGAGCTCAGGTCCACAAAAGTAACGAAGAGTTTTCCCTTTTTTGCCTGGGTATATTTTGATAAAACTAAGGCCAAATTTAGACTATGTTCTATGGTGCCTTTACCAGAGCTAAATCCATACTGTAAATGTGATACTACCTTATTTTCTTCTGCCCAAAGTTGTATTCTATTTAAAATTGCCCGAGCTGCTACCTTCATTAGTGCATCTAAAAGTGATATTGGCCGGTAGCAAGTGGGGTCGTTTATGTCTCCTTTTTTAAAAATTGGAACGACTATGGCTTCAGACCAGGACGGTAGAAACCCGTGTCGGTTAGAGTGATTTAAAACATTTGTTAGCAAGGGAGCCCAAAGATCAATCTCAGCTTTATATACATCTGTCGGAACACCATCCGGGCCAGGTGCTTTGCCTGAGGGACTGTCTTTGATTGCCTTTGTGATCTCCGGGCAAGAAAAAGCTATGCCTAACGGGAATGTATTCAATAAAGTTGTAGGTTGTTGAATAAATATCCCATCCATCAAAGGGTTACCATAATTAAGATTTTCAACTTTATCATATAGATGTTTAAAATGCTTCACCCAGGTTTCCCCATTTATGGCTATGTCTATAATGTCTGTCTGATTATTCTGTAAGTAAGGGGCATTAACCGCTATCCAGAAGGCTGTGTTGTCCTTAGATTTGGAAGCTTCGATTAGGGCCAGACAGGCCTCTTTCCTTAATGCTTGTTTCCTCATTTTTACAGCCAAATTATACGATTTTCTGGATTTGCGAATCTCAGCTGGGGATTTTGTAGTTTCATGCAATGCCCTTTTGAGAGCTTGAAGTGCTTTAGTGCAACTTTTATCGAACCAACCATGACTATTTTTGGAGTTAGGTCGGTGCTCTCTAGTTAACAGTTTTTTAAGATCAAGTTGAATTTTTAAAAAGGAAGTCATGATTTCTGATGACTCCTCTGTTTCTGTTAGACAGACAAGTATATCAGGTTGGGAGATTTCAATTAGGTTGTGTAGGAAGTCTACGGGATATACCCTGTCCCATTTTTATAGAGTAGCCATTTTTTGTAGCTAAATTAATGTTAGGTTGATAGTTGAACTTATCTATGGAAGTCTGATGAGTGTTTTTAATTTTTAAATTGAAAGAGATTGGGTAATGATCACTGAAAGGAACATCATGCGTTTCCCAATCGAAAACTAACCCTGCATTGGTTGAGGATATAAGGGTAAAATCAATGATTGAGCTGCATCCCCGCCCATGAAAAGTTGGCTGAAAGGGGATATTTGGGATGCATAGTTCATTAATATAAGACAAGTTAAAATGAAAAAGCATATTGTTAAAAGAGTTTCCCAGTTTAGAGTGGACAAAGTGGGTTGGGTTATCATCCTTATGTTCGCCAAGGCCACAAATGCCTTTGGAACCATGTGGGCAAACTGTGCAATTAAAATCGCCCAACCAAATCAGAACCAACTCATCTTCTTTCTGGGTCTTAGAAATATTAACACTCTGCATAAGTATATCGATCTGGCTTTCTAGGCTGTTAATTGGAATATTGTTGTAAAAATTAATGAGGGTCAGAAATTTTACGTGACCCCAACTGATTGCTAAAATCTGATAATACTCAGTAAATAAGTGTCTGATAACTTTTATGCCCTGTGTTATAGAGACATATATAGTCAAGCCTCCTTTATTTCTCCCCTGTGGACTTATTTGTGCAGGTGCATGAAAAGTCTGATATCCTGGTATATGCAGTTCATCTACAGTCCACGTTTCCTGGAGGCAGATGATACTATGGTTAGTCACTATATCTAGCCAAGGTTGATGCGATATTTTGTTAAGAAGACCTGCAACATTCCATGATATAATGTTTTGGGCAGCCAATGTCTTCCTCATTGGGGGATCATTTATGATTTTATCTCTGCATGAGGAGTTTAAGATGGAAAGGGAACTAAGATCGATAAAGGAATCAAATTGGGAGATGAGTCCAGTATGTGATTTATCAGGATTAATATGAACCTGATCATTGATTACCTTATTGGTTGAAATTCCCTGATCACAATGGTTATAAGCATCCATGCCAGGACTTACAGTTTGAAGGTAAAAATTAGGTGCCACAGTAGGGGCTTCATGAGGATAAGCTTCCGGGTTAATTTCCATCTGTCAATCCGGATCATCTAAGTCTGTCAATACCTCGAAGCGATTTGTAACAGGAACAGACCATGGTGAGTACTGAGGTATATTATATGTACGTTGCTGTTGATAAAGGTGAGGCCTGTCTAGAGGGGGTGGAAGAGGGGGGAAGTTCATCCGACGGCTGAATATTCTGGGATGTTGAGGCAATGGAGGATGTCTGACATTTCTAGATGTTTTACGAGTGGGTCTATTGTTACATGGAGTAAGGAGAGATTGGGGGTAGAAATAGCTCAAAACGCGAGTTGATATTCCTTCCCCTCCTCTCTCAAGAAACCAATCCGCTATATGAGTAACTGCTCTTCGGTCTTTGAAATTGATAGTTACGATATCACCCTCTATATCTTTAGGCCTACACCCTAGCCAGGTCAGCCTTCTCACGAATAGAATCTCGCCATTAATATTGGGGGGCAAAGGTCTATTCTTACTTAGCCAATAGATTACTTTATTTTTAAGTTCTGTAAACCCCTCTTTCTTTCCTGATGTCAATTCTGGTACTCCTGTGAGTATAACAACGTAGGGTGCCGCCTCAGGTGGTAAATCAATGTGCTCATCCATTCCTTTCAAGAGCTTATTCGGGGAGGGTGCCCTGATGTTATTTGTAGTTTTACGTCCTAGGATGTTAGGGGGGGCTAATTTTTTTCCCTCTCCTGTGGGAGTTAGCGCGCTTACGGGTTTAACCGGAAGCTGTATATTGACTTTAGATGGCGGTAAAGGATCCCCTAGGGAGGTAGTGCCAGAAGGTTTCTGGCTTTCAGTAGTTTGAAAAATGACCAAATCTTTCAGTAGTGTGGTGTTCGAAGAAGATACTGCTACTAG
Source organism: Triturus cristatus (assembly GCF_964204655.1). Classification (NCBI taxonomy): domain Eukaryota; kingdom Metazoa; phylum Chordata; class Amphibia; order Caudata; family Salamandridae; genus Triturus; species Triturus cristatus. The sequence goes on from NC_140585.1 coordinate 645,048,064, forward strand.
GGTATCTAATTGTTCACTTAGCCTTTTAATTCTCTCAGAGAACGGCAATAATAGGGATTTAACAAGATGTTCAATCCTCTGAATTTAACCGTCAGTTGTGTCAGGCACAGAAGATGATTGGGCATTTTTATCTTGTACGGGGCTGGGATGTAATCTGGGTGTTTTTGGGCGGCTGCCTTTCATACCCTCACCCCCCCGCTTTCTCTTTACTGTGACCCCAGGTCTTGAATTTTTTTGAAGGTTACTATTTTTCTTAGACCTTGATTTTACTTTAGATGACATATTTGGTGGAACCTCTTCCAAGATGGAATGTAGAGAAGGGTCCACATTAATGTTGGTAATCAGAAGTTCCCTTGGGGTATCCACTATCAACGACTGATCTTGTAGAAGTAGAGGGATGCCTGGGTCACTGATTTGAGTAGACATATTGGCCATAGGTTGTGGTGTAGGGGAGGGGATCGTTTGAATAAGGCCCAAAGATGAACGTTTGTTGGGAAGTAGACCAGAAGACATGCGGCGTTCCGCGTCCACTATTTGATGATCTAACTTCGAAACAGCTTTAGCCAGGAAGTGATCTAATGTCCCTTTGCGTGGACCTCCCATTGATGTATTCTTGCCTTTAGTTGATTGTACGGGCGATGTGACAGACATTTTTTGGCACACGACTAATAGGGAGGCAGTAATATACAAAATATGTAAGCAAGACAGTAACGATAGTAAGTAGAATTAACGAAGCAGGAAGATATATGTCTTACACTTAGTCTTGCTTTCATGAACCACGAGGGGTGGCCCGGCCCGGCCTCCCTCGGCCCCGGACGGCCACAGACGGTCCCGCCCTTGTCACGGGCTTCTCCCGGCGCGGCCCGCGCGCGTCCCGCGACGCGGGGGGCAGGATCCGTTAAGTAGCGCCTCCGGGCGCGCTGAAAGCGTATTTCCTGGTTCCAGTTCCCAGGGGATCCTGGGTGATGTGGTTCCTTCAGGCGCTCCCCCCACACAGCGGTCGCGGCGGCAGGCGACGGCGGGAGGGAGGCGCTGCAGCCAGCGAGGAGTCGAAAGCACCAGGGGACTCAGGGCCACTCAGGTACGTTGCAAAAATCGCCCAAGCATTGTCAGGATTTCAGCACTCGGCCCCCGCTCTGCCGGGGGCAGGATCCGTTAAGTAGCGCCTCCGGGCGCGCTGAAAGCGTATTTCCTGGTTCCGGTTCCCAGGGGATCCTGGGTGATGTGGTTCCTTCGGGCGCTCCCCCCACACAGCGGTCGCGGCGGCAGGCGACGGCGGGAGGGAGGCGCTGCAGCCAACGAGGAGTCGAAAGCACCAGGGGACTCAGGGCCACTCAGGTACGTTGCAAAAATCACCCAAGCATTGTCAGGATTTCAGCACTCGGCACCCGTTACTAATTAGCCACCCCACCTAGTGTAGATACCTGTATATTACATGCAACAGAGATTGGGCTCCATTTTTGCCTCAAGTGTATAAACCAGTAGAAAGGTCAGGGTGCTAACTTGTGCTTTTACAAATTATCTGAGACCCCAGTCAATCTGTTTAAAGCCAGTGCCAGGAACTTGAGAGGATGAGCAGGGGCAGTCTGCATTAGGACCCTCTTGTGTCTCACCTGTACTGCACATGCTCTTACAACTGCTAAAGACAAGGGTGAGACTCCACCTTACAGACTCTATGAGGCGGTGCATGAGGAATTACTTACAGTGGGCCTAGGTGCACAGATTCAAATCGAAGTCCTTTATTGGATAAAGGGGTATGTAGGATTGAAGCCTGATTGTCCAAGTTCAGTTCATTCTTATTGACCCTCTTTATGGTGTCATGGACAAGGCACAAGGAGCCATTTCTCCTTTTATGTGTGTCTGGACCAGCATTGCCGCACAACGTGGTCTTGATAAATACAGGCCAGGGTCAACTGTCTCTCCCTTTTCGGCCTTTGTGTTGCTGCTTCCACACTCATCGGGTCGGAGTCAATAACGGCTGCATTCACTGCCTGTTCTGTGGCCGGGTACAGGGGCTCACCAATAGCCAGGTCACAATCAATTCCTGGCTTCTATAGGTGGGGCCTCCATTACCAATAGGGGATCTCAGCAGCCATCTTGATGTGGCCCACAATCGAAAACAGCATTCTGACTGCTGCGCCAGGTAAAATGGAGCTCTGCTCAACAAATTGTGTCCCATATGCCTTTGTATGCCAACCGTTTCCTAATGCTGCTGGCAGCGTGGATGTGTCTGGGGCACTGTAAATTTCAGAGCGGCTCAAAGGAGCTCAGCGAGGTAGTAATTCACACCATCTTGCATCAAGAAACATACAGTATTCGAGCGAATGTATGTAAGTGTGTGTGTGGTCTGAGTGTTACACACATTGTGCAGTTATGAGTAAACCAGAGGGAAGGAGACCTGTTGTGGGTTCCATTATGCAAGCATCTGGCCTATTCTGGTGCAAAAGACGGATGTGAGGTTACTTTCCCAGAAAGTGGAAGTGCATTGCTGACACTGCTGTTACTGAAGAGAGGGGACCTAGACACTCAAGGATGGAAAGAGGATTCAAGCTTCCCTTAGAAATTCATTGAGGTCCTTTTGCTGCGGAAAGCTGTTGAACAGTTTCCATAAATACTAATTGGTGAATGGCAGTGGTGAAGTGTGGGGCTGCAGTTAATGTGGTAGGGTATTAAGCGTCCTTTTAAAAAGGGTTAGCCTTTTTTCCATCTTGACTGTGCATCTGCCATGGGAGACAACCTTGCTGTGAGGAGCATAATTCTAGAAAAAAGCTGAAATGGGAAAACAGTCGAAGTCTGAAAGAAGAACGGAACCAAACTGGTTCTGGAACTACAGAAAGAGAATACTCATCCCCCGTCTGCTACATCTGTATAAGTGTGAGAGCTGTTAACCCACATGTGGTTCCAGTTTCAAGTTCTCTCTGACCAAGAGAGGGGGCTCCACAGAGTGTCCAGAGGACTATTCTGCAACCAGAGTTGGTGTCTGCCTGACAGTCACCTCCACAGAGGTGAGGGGACATTGCCAAGAGTATGACCTAAGGAAGATCTGTACCTTGTTCTGGCACGTTTGGAGGATCCTACCTGAAAGGAGAGGACAAGAAACAAGCCAACCCTGCAGGATTTGACTACTGGCGTGGGCAAGAGCAGCTGACTAGGTGCTCACTGGCGCTTTATTTATTAATCAAATTATTTTTTATGAATATTAGAAATATCAACTGACGTAGAAAGATAGAACATAGCAATTATGTTACATTAAAAGGAGAGTTTGAAGAATCATCTCGGACATTAAAGTTTCAGGACTTCACAGCAAAGTATACACATATCCGACTGAGGTTTCATTCTCAAACGGATTTGACACGATAGGTAACACTTTCACGCCTTGTCTTTCCTAGTTAGAATTCCATTGGCTAACAATGCCTGCTTGCAGTCATTTAACCCTCTTTCAGAAGGAGGTGTTCAGGCTTTACTCAGCCTAAATAAATCTGGATCCCCCCTTGATCCCTGACCTCTTAAGATCCTCCAGCTTGGCCGGATATCACTGATAGACACCTGAGGGACATCTTCAGGGAAGGCTATTTTCTAATAGAATGAAGATGCCTCTATTCTTCCTCTGTTAAGAAAATCTAACCTCGATAGCAGTGACCCAAATAACTATAGACTTATATATCGGCTTCCCTTCCCTGCCAAAATGGTAGAGAATGCTATCAATTCAGAGGTCACATCATTCATCGATAACCATGCGCTAAGATGCTACACAATATGGCTTTAGAAGCAAACAAAGTACTGAACTAGCATTGATCACTTCTTCTGAGGAAATATGCAAACATTGGATTCTGGTGGAAATGCTGCTTAAAACCTATTAGATCTCTCTGCAGCTTTCGACACGGTCAATCACAATATTTTTATTGACCGTCTCTTTGCCGTTGGCATCAGAAGTAAGGCTCTCATGATTCTTAAATCTTTTGTCTCAGATAGAGAGCAGTTTGTTTCACTTAAAGGCTTTAAATCCCCCCTTTTCCTTACATTGCAGGGTTCCTGAAGGCTCCTCCTTGAGTCTGACTCTTTTTAATCTCTACATTACCCACTTGGCCTATCTAATTAAATCCTTTGGATTTGCAGTAGTGTCCTATACCGATGGCACTCAAATAGTGGTGTCCATGGACAGCAATCCAGAGGCTACAGCTAGATTTCAGGACTGCGTGCGCCATATTTGAAGATACATGTCAAGCAGCTGCTTAAGATTAAATTCTTCCAAGCCCAAGGTCTTGCTGTTTGACCAAAATGAGTCTTTCTGGTCTCCAAAGGGGTGGCCTCAGGAGCTGGGGGAGGTTCCTACTCCAGTTGCTAAGGTAAAAAAAAAAGAGTTTAATTTTATGACAAGCTCTCATTTGAAGGCCATGTTAATTCTATTACCTCTTCCAGTTTCTTCATGCTACAAACACTCAAGAAAATTGTTCCTCTTATTCCACATGATTTACAGAAATCCGTGCTGTCTCATAATGTCTAAAATTGTTTATAGAAGCGCGCTCTTCTCCAATATTCAAAAAAAGGTTTTTTAATAAACTGCAGAGTATTCAGAATGTGGGTGTCCATCTTCTTCTGGCAATCCATATATAAACATCAGTCAGTGGCCTGGATCCCTATAAAAAAGCAGTTCGATTTCAAGGTTCTCTGCATTGCTTTTAAAGCATTGCATGGTTTGGGACCCGCATATCTCAAACTTGGCTTTCAGCGGTATGTCCCTTCAAGATCACTATGATCCTCATCTGCATTCAGTCTTGTTGTCCTCAGAGTCAGAAGAGCAAATTGGGGTGGCAGAAGCTTTGTAGCTTGTACAGCCAGGTTATGGAACTCCATGCTGCCAGACCTTAAGAATAAATCTGATCTCTCATTTCCTAAAGCCCTTAAAACCTGGCTTTTTAACAAATAGTTGTAGTCTTTTCTTCCTCTACAGCTTCCGTTTAGCTTATTTCTTCCACTAGACACCGCCAGGTGGTAGAGCGCTCTACAAATTCAAATTTCATTTACTTTAATTTAATTTCATAAACGTTATAGGAAGCAATTGAGGAAACATTTTCAGAGTTAGTAAACACCAGAAGAGCCAAAGAGGTCCACAGGAGATAAAGATAGTTCATTCTACAAAGATATTAGAGATCTGTGATAGGGCAGTGGCATGTGAGAGCATGGCAAAGGGGAAGCTTATACCCTAGGTAGCAGCACTAAAGTACAAAATCAAAAGCAAATAAGGTGGGTGGTAGCAGTTGATTGGGCAGAAGGAAAAGAAAAGGGGTGGGGATAATTTCCTACAAAATAAAGGGGTATGTACGACAGATTCTAACGCCATGTTAGCCTCGTATTTACAATACGACGCTCCATGCGGTTTAGAAGAGCCGAGCATCGTAAAATATGACACTCTTGTGTTTGCACAGTGTAATTAACAAATTTGACCCTAATGCTGCAAAAGTGATGGTCGGCAATTAGCATCACTTTTGTGCACCTAGTGGGAAAAACCCCAAAAGCGCCGCTACGTACAGAAAACAAGTTATACTTTCCTGAAAGCAGCAAAGGAGCAGCCAGGAGTGAGAACAGCCCAGGACAACCCCAACAGTTCCATTGTCAGCTAGGATGACCAGCCATCGTCCCAGGGGAAGAGGAAGTGCAAATACAGACAGGAGGAGAATGAGATCTTGATCATGGAGGTGACGGAGCACCAACACGAGCTCTTCGTCAGCTCCAAAATGTCATTGGGGAGGAAAAAGGCCATTTGCAGCCCATAGTGGACTATGCCAAAGTCAAGAGGACGGTGAGTGACTGTAAAAAAGTGCTGGCATGATTGCAAACACAGGATAAATGAGAAACTGGCAACCAACCTGGAGGCAGCATTGCAGACCAGAGGTGGTATTCCAGAGTCCAAGGAGGAGCTGGATACCTTGGAGTAGCAGGTGTCTGCTGCCATCCCCGAGGAGTCTTTGGCTGGAGTTGTGGGACAGGACAGGCTATAATGAACTAGAACAGCAACAGGATAAGTTGCAACAAGGCCAATGTGGGGTAATGTCATGCAGTGCAGGTAGCTATCTCCCAGCGCTCTGAAGCACTGTCTGCAGGCACAAGAAGTAGGATGCTGGCTCATCTATAGTTAAACATGATATCAATGGAAGGCTTTTTGGGCATTTTGACAATATTTTGGCATAGGACAGCGCTGTAAACCTTTTAGCTGTGCTACCCTACGTCAAACGAAAAGTCAGCAATCTGCCATATCTACAAGATACAGCGCAATCCTGTCCTTTCTGCCAGTGCTGGCGCACAAACAGCAGACGTCTGCCAAAGCACGCACCCTTGCACCATGGTGTAAGGGTACCTGCATTGGTGGTAACCAGCCTATTGTGCACCAGCAAAGGGGAAAGCATAGGGATGCGTTGTATTGTTATAACCACAGCACAATCCTACACTTTCCTAATCATACAGCTTGGCGCAACAAGATAGTTTGTGGTGCTGTGCCACACCACATGTCTATGAAATATACCCCTCTGTCTCACCTGGGCTCACACACATTAGCGTAGCCTGCAAATCCATAGCATAGAATTAATTTCTAAGAGGAGAAACAACACACCTAAGGGGTGGGTAATATGTGGGCCATTGGAAGTGCCTACACATAGGGACATTTCAAGAGCCACATCCATAGTAGCCTAGATTTAACTACATTGCACGCAGCTGTCTTGGCATGCAGGGTTATAGCACACAGCTGTCAGCTGCCATGGTAGAGACTACTTGAACTCCTCTCATCTACTAAATATGACTGGGTGTGGTGGTGAATGGAAGTGATGTACACCAGAGGACCATGGGGAGTATTTACAGTGAAATATCGCAGCACGTCCACACATACAAATCTGCTGCGCCAAGCTGTGTCATTTAAAAAATGCAGGTATGGGCTGTAGTTACAGGAATACATGCCACACCTGTGCTCAACCTTGCGCCGGTGCAAAAGGAGCCGCTGTGCGTCAACCCAGGTACCACCAGTGCAGGGGTGAACACAGGGATGGCACGTATTCTTGTAAATACAGACCACCCCTTCTTTCACATAAACAATCAAAAATGGCGTTTTGCTCCTTGTATGTGAGGAGAAAAAAAGTATTTATCTTTGTTGGCCCACTCTAAAGCCTCATTTTGTAAGCCGTTTGGTGCTGCCTCAGATTTACGTTTACTTGTAAATTTGGGGCAGTGCCAAACAGCAATGGGTATTGCGTGGGAACGTCTACAGCAACACACATTGCAAGCCCCTTTGACGCAGAAATCTGTCAAAGGGGACGATATTTACAATGTGGCATTAAGACATGCAATGTGGCTGAGCACCGCCTTGTAAAAATGGAGCAGGGCATTGCGTGAAAGAAGCGTTGTAAGAAGTGATGCTCTGGTGGTGCAATGTCCTTGTAAATATGCCCCCATGTGTGTCAAAACAATTGATGGTGTGTGGCCCTAGAGGGCTCCTGCTAGTGCAACACATAGTAGTTGCTTGCTGTGCATGTCGAACTGCCACTGTGTCTGACCGGGGAGTCTTTGCTTTGCAAGGAAGTGAGAAGGGGCATGTGAACTGCAAGATACCCTAACAAATACACATGCACTGCTGTGTCTGACTGGGTCACAGTCAGGGAAGAGAGACAACAGCCCAGTGTGGTTCTACATTATACATGTTGTGGACCTGGGTGAAGATGTGGTATATGCCAGGAAGGAGTCTGATCCAAAAATGTATCACTGTGCCACATGTACATGTCATACAGGGAACTGTCAAGGGATAGGGAGAACTACTTAGTCACCACAAAGAACATGAGTTCGGGAAGGTCAGAGACTAAGGTGGATGGGCCCAGTTGTCTTAGAAAACTGGCAGGCATATTTACAAGGGCATTGAGCCACCAGAGCGTCACTTTTTAGGAGACTCCAGGAGGCAATGCCCTACTCCATATTTACAAAGTGGCCTTAAGCCAATTTGCGTGGCTTAACACCGCTTTGTAAATATCGTGCCCTTTCATGCAGGTATCTGAGTGAAAGGAGCATGCAAAGTGTGTTGCTGTGGGCATTCCACCACAACCCCATTGCATTTTGACGCTGCCCCAGAGTTGCAAGGATCTGTAAATCTGATACAGCGCCAAAAACAAACGCCACAGAATAGCAGGCGTTAGATTGGCACAAGAAGAAATTGTTTTTATTTCTCCTTGTTTTTTCTCTTTTTATATGTGCTACATTGTGCAGCACACATAGAAGGATGATAAAGCCCAATAAACCCTTGAGGGCTTAGGCGGATGAATTGGTATAGTAAGGTTGCCAACAAGGGATTTTGTTTGTGGTAACTTGGTTCAATTTCTTAATGGTTAAGTTTAGGGGTGTATTTTAAACAAATTATACACCAACTGTAGATGTTATCAAAAGACTATTTGTAGATAAAAGGTACACACACGGGAATTGTTTTTGTGAATAAAACACAAATCTTTTTATATAAATCAAAGTAAGAAAGGGAGTACAAAAAGAACAATAAGTTTCAAGCAATACAGCATGAAAGATGGGTTAACTCAAATCCACATTTCATCAAATAACATCTATTTCCAAATAATTTTAACAGAGACTAATTTCAATAATGAAAAGAAATCAACTGTGTTTATCTAATGGTGTGGAATTAGATGATGGAGTCGACGTTTCGGTCTTGGGTGGCAGAAGTCCGTCAGACCATCTTCAGGACAGTTAGTAATTGCATAATTAAACCCTTCGTGGGTTCAAAGAATCACACGCAGCTTGTTTTTTGTTTGTTTGTTGTTCTCAGGGCGTATTAGTTGATATTATAGCCTAATAATTGACCAACTTTCTCCTACCAGGAGATTAAACGGGAGAAATCCTCGTTCGTTCTTTTTTCTTTTTTCAAGAGCTTTGTTATTTCCGATTGTCGTTTGGGCTCGAAAAAATCTGCCGAGGTCGGGAAAGCCTAGCTCAGCGGCTTTTTTTAGCACCAGCGCAAGGGAAAACACAAGAGTGCGTGGTATTCTTGTGTATACGGCGCATCCCTGTGTTTTTTTAAATGACGCAGCGTGGTGCTGGTAAATTGCTTGCAGTACCGTGTTGTGCCATTTCTATGTGAATATGCCCTTTGATAGGTCCATGTCACTATTCCAAGCATGGGTGCTGCCACATTCATATCACTCTATAACAGCCTGCCATGCCAGTTCATTTTAATATGGTCATGCATAATGTAGGTGTCGTAGGCACATGAGAGTCAATGTATTATCAGGTTGCCATCACTGTGTGACAGTAAGTCGGATGTCAGGACCAAATTGGGAACAGTCATAGAAGGCATGCACACATACAGGTGCATGGATCAAAACGATGTGTGACACCCTGCGGATAACCAACTCTGGAAGTGATGAAATGGGTTGAATGTCAGTGATCGTAATCTGACTAGTATGATGGGGCCCATACACCAGAGTAGGTGCATACCTTTGCGTAACAGGTGTCCTGCGCATCAATGAAGAACTGAAAGTGAAATGTATTGCACCTTGATTGTCAACTGGATTACTCATGTCAACATCTACGAGAGAGCAGCAATAGCATTTCTCCATCTCATTGCAAAGGATGAAACCTCACCTCCTGGTCAGCATGCTGTCCCAGGCCTTCAGGGATGATGGGGATGGCAACCCGCAAACCATCGACCAGTACACCCTTCAAGAACTTCTGGACTCCATTGGGACACCATCTGTGGACCCGGGGAGGGTCAACAGCATTGTGGGGTCTCCACATCCACCACCTACCAACCAGCGGACACCACCTGCCACCCCATCAAGAGCCCTGGTTCAGAGGACCCACAGATTACCTTCCAACGTACTGCAGTAGGAGTCCAGCGGCAGTTGGTAGGAAAGGTGCGGGAGGGGATGGAGACCATGGCAGCCACCCTAGAGCGAGTCTGAGGGTGCCTCAGTCCCAATAGCGAGATCACTGCCACCACTAGAGGCACCTACTCTCTGCTCCGTGGCGTCCAGCAGTACCTGGCTGACATCGCTAATGTCATGAGGCAGAGGCATAAACACAAGTCCTGCCAAAGTGGCATCAAGAGGGGGCCAACCAGCTAGGGGTAATGAAAATCATCTTGGAGTCCATGGAGCGGAAGCAGGACTCCCACTTTGCTGGCATGGCTGCCTTCTACCGCCACAATGCCGCTGTGTTGCAAAACCAGCAGATCCTCCTCACTGCTGTGCTGCCTCATGTTTTGCCCAGATGAATGCTGCTGCAGTTACAGGATCCACATCTTTCGCCCCTGATATGTGTGTGCCTCCTTCGGTTGCCACGCCTACAATACCCCCTCATGAGAGACACAGCGCACATCAGAGGAGGAAGATGTGGACTGAACCTCTTCCCAATGAAAAAGTGCCCAATAGCTTTCATCTGTGCCACATACCCAGTTTCTCCTTTGCCCTGTGCTTATGAATATGCCAGGGAAACTCAGCTGCCACTGTCCTCATTTTGATTTCACCCTGGTCACCTTGGCCATTTGTGGGCTGTCAATGTAGCCTATCCTCCCTAATGACATTGTGGTCATCCTCCTCCCTGAATCACTCCTCTCCTCCACCTGTTCCATGACATGTTACCCCCATAGACTCTGTCTGGACATCCGCTGGATCAAAACATCTTTTGCGGTTGTTGTCCAATGAACTGTACCTGTGTGCCACATCATCATTAACACTTACGCGGTAGTAATGTATAAGGGAACGCACCTCAAAAAGGTCTATAATCAGATTGGGTAGTCAAATAGTATTTTCAATTTGATAATTTACAAAGAACAGAACAACAATTTATTGTGGTGCCACTCAGGATAAAAATGCACCTTACTACCTAGATGCCAAACTACACAGATCATGCACTGCATTCACCGTGATGAACAATATAATATACAGATATCCCGGCACTCAGAAGTAACGACTCTTATTCATATTTGTGTATGACCAAAGCAAAATCCATTGAGTATTATCAAAATATCACTGGCAACAAAACAGATTTGGATTCGTACAAAAGCGTGGAATTTTTAATTTAGAAAAACATTGTATGAAAACATCACAATTTTAAAACAAGACAAAAAAAGAACCAATGTCCCCATGGTAAGTATGACATTAAGAGACAGTTCATAAAGAGATGGTTGTAGTCTTGATCCAAATGAGCAACAGCTGACACGTGTTTCGTCACGTCAAGTGACTTCCTCAGGGCTCTTTCAAATTTTAAAGGTTTCAATGTCTGCTCATATATTTAATTCCCGATAGCTTTTCCAAAAATGGGCGAGAGTTTCCCCAAAAACTTCTAGGTTCTTATAGACGTCGTCCACCTATTTCTTTAATTCAAATTATGTGAGAGCTGCCAGCCCAGGTAGTTCAAGAAGTATATCTCAAAAAATTTTCTGTGTTATGTCACAAATTATACGTATTCCCATCGTATGGTCGGCGCAAAAGGTATTTGGTATGTTTGTATTAGTTCCCGTTGATAGAATCTTCATTCCATCATGTGAGTACTTATTCATAAGAAGTAAACGATAGTTTCATTGTAATCTCTAGTATCACCATCACATTCATCAAATTCCCGACAGGCTATGATAGGCCCGTATATTACTGTGTGAAGTTCCAACGACGTGGGCTCGGCAGGACGTGTGTTGACTAGCACATGGTTACTCAAGGTTGCAAGCATAAAGTTCAACTGGTGTATTGCAGTCAATGTTAATGGTGAATGAAGTCACACCACAAGTGACGGGTATACCCATGGATACTAGCAGGTAAACAAAATTGGGTTGACAAGTACATGCTACAAGTGTGAGTGGGTACGGGACACAACATCCCTCCAAAGCATGTCAATTGATGTGCCCACACAGAGAAACTGTATGTGAATACATGTGTTGCACTGTGTACCATTTCCATCATGATTGCCATGTGCACTGCTCAACAATGTCTGTAGATAGATAATGAAAAGCCATGGCCAACCTGACAGATCCCTGTTCATAGGTAAGACACCTACTCACACATGTTGCCAAACACTTACAGCAAAGACCAATGTATGTACATAATATTACCTGAGTACACATGCCAACTTCCACACAGTAAATCATGATGTAGACCTATATGTAGCAAAAACTGACATTTAATATCAATAGAAACATTTAAATTACTAAAACTACCTACACTAACTAATCTAACCTAACCTACACAATCTTATCCTACATACTATCTAAAACTACCTTAACTTAACCCAGCTTACTCTACATATTTAGCTTGACGTGATAAACATCAACCCACCCACGCTCCTTAAAACATGTCTTTACACAAGGACAACAGAAACTACATATAAACATCAACTAACTACACATAGAATGCTAAACAATCATATATGCTTTTGTATTTTATTTTACCATTTTGTATTTTTTAGGGTTTTTGTATACACATATAAAACACATCAATCCCCACCCTCAAAATACACAAAGCACCCCTACCCACTAAAATTGTAACCCACCCCTAAAAAAATCCATAAAGCCACTACCCCCTCCCCCACTATCACTACACTAACTAACCTAAACTATGCTATCAAAACATTATGACCAACATTTAAACTATGTGCAGGGGAAAGGCATAAAGGCTCCCTGGGGCAACAGTGTCTCGGGTCTTCCCACTTCCTGCGTCATTTCCTGCAGCAGTGTTATAGCCTGGTCTATTTCTTTTCAAGCACAGTCAACTTTAGGTCTCAAAGGTCTATCTTGATATCAAGCTCAAATGAGCTAACTCCTTTTGTAGCCTGAGGTGTGGGCCAGGTGGTGGGATGGTAAGCTGGTAGAAGTGCTTGGTATCGGTGCCTGACCGTCCCTTTTTTCCTGAGCTTTCCTTGTCCAGTGTTGGTCATCCCAGAGGAAAGATTTTCAACTTGCCTAGAGCGTTCTTCTACTTGTGTCGCTTCCTCATGGCACTGTGTGCCTTAGTGACTCTTCAATGGTGGAAGTGGCGCTCCTTTCTGAGATTATACTTCCTCAGTTGCTCTGAGGTCATGTTGTCTGCTTAAGCAATAAGGATAACTTTCACTCAAAGGCTGACTAGAAACAGGTACAAACATCATGAAACAATACTATTTTCACAACATCTAAGGTAGCAGCCCCTACAGCCTATATTCATCTTGCAGTTTAGCGTGAGCATACACATGCCTATAATCTATCATATCAGATTTACTAAGGCAAAATTACGAAGGTAAGACAATTGTTGCACAATGCAATTGCAACACATTGGCACATCTAGGTATGACCATGTCAGTACTTAGTATGTTTGGGAACAATGTTGTTTTGTACCCATGGAAAGGTACACATGTCACCTTTACTGAACATTAGTGTGCCTTTTGCATCCCGTAATGGCCATTCGCCACAGTAAGATGTGCAATGTCTGCAAAGTAAATGTATTGTCTTACAATGTAGTGTAATTGATATGGCAAGGACCTATATCAAGACACATTGTTAACTATACTGAACACTTGGCAGGTATGAAATGCAACAATGGATGCTGGATAAGTACCACACATCACACAGAGGCATATGAAACCTCTCCTATCAGAATTGCTGTAAGTCCATGGTGGACCATGCCACTGCTCATTACATGCTCCCAATTTCACAGCATGTGCAACTGACATGCATTCTGAATTCTTCACAATCACTGACATGTTCAGATGTATATCCGCTACCACATATTTTCACATAGTCTGCCATTGTGATCATGGCTCCCCTGTCAAACCTCTATCATGTGATCCAGCCCAGATTGGGAATGTATTCTCCTTGACAGTAGTTAGAAGCTGATAGACATGCAATAATTAACATCCACTTTTCCTAACCTATTAATCATCATGCAAAGGCTTATTTGTGATAGGGATGCACATCTGGCAAGTCACATAGCAGCTGACATCACACTCAATCATGGCACTACACCATTAGCTTTGATAAAGGCACTCACCGGTGAAGTTGGAGTCCTTGAAACCATCCACCTCACCAAATGTATATACTGGGGGTCCACCTATAAGACTTAACATGTAAAATACATCAGTAAACTTAGAACACATATATTATATGCAGCAGACGCACAGTGAATAGGCATAGCTATTGGCTAAGTAATCGTTCAGGTTGTAAGTAATCAAATGGCACAGTTGACATGCCTGAATGATACACATCAGTAATGCAGGCTGAAGACTACATACCTATGATGAGCAAAAACATGCACCTGTTGGCCAATTTGCAGAACCAGTTTATCAACCTCATCACTACTGTATTTCACTATAGTAGATGACTTTGATGAGCCTTTGCATCTACATAAGTCACACACCATACCCAGCAAGGTATGGCAATACTTATGCCCTCTTGCATTTTCACACCAGGAAATGAGTAGGCTACATACATCACATATCATGCACACTTGTTCCTTAAGTTAGGTGAGTTCTGTACCTGTCAGTGCTGCAGAGACCAGATATTGTTCAGACATGTTCCATGCATCCCTAAGTTTTTTATTGCAAAATTGAACAGCAGCACATATGGGATATGTTGAGATGTGTAAGATTCAGGCTGGCATACCCTTGAATACAGTACCATGTGAGTAGGCTCCCCTCTGACATACATTGAGCTTCTCATACTACAAGAGTCATGTACAATTGAAGTCTCTTATGTAAGGACAGCTCCAGTGTCTCTGGCCTCAACAATACCTCCATGAGGCCATGCAAAGGCAGCATGCAGGATTTGCTATGCATTCAAAGGTATGTTGTCAGGTACACCAGTGCAAAGCACAGATTAGCCGTAGTGGACATCAAGGACCTATACCTTTTATATAGGAAATTATGTTCACGACAAGTAGTATGTGTTTTGCCACATTCACAGGATACCTAAGCAGTGTAAGCCATGGCAGGCTTCATTAATGCATGACTACCCAGTGGAGGTATGTCAAGACAGATCATCCGCACATCACTATAGGGCTTATTTACGAGGCCCTTGTGCACCAGTGCATCAATTTTGATAATGTAAGAAGTGACATCCCAGCAGTGCAAGGGGCTTGTAAATAAGCCCCTTTATGTGTAGAGTATGTTCTATAATGGCCCATCACAACTGTAACTGACAAATGCGATTCACTGATAGAATATCGGCCCCCAAAATATCCCCATATACAAATATCGAGTTATAAATATTGATGTAAAAAATATCACCATCCTATATTTATAATGGTAAGTAGCCGCTGCAGCCAACCTGTGTGAGTTGGGATCCTGGGGGTCTTCCAATGTATTAGTATGTTCTGTGTGGATGTACCCACGGCTATTGCTATATGTCGCCCTCTTCTGAACTTTAGGGGGTATGTGAGAGGATTCGGGACACCCAAAAGCACGTAAGCTGGGAACCTGGGGAGCTCCGTGTCGAGGTGTTTGTCGATTTCATCCAGGATTTGAGACCAGTAATGTTGTAAATGTTCGCAGTTCCAAAGGAGATGAACCAGCGTTCCCTTTTTCTCCACCCTCTGCAACAGTCTGCACTGTGCTTGGCGTCCATCTGATGTAGCCGTTCAGGGGTGTAGTACCAATAGGATGATAGCGTTTCTGTGAGACCCATATGGCTCGCGGTATGTTGCGCCCTGTAATAAACTCCTTCCTATTCTTTGCTGCTAAGATCTCGGCCGAGGTCCCTCTCCCATGGTGTACGGCCTGCATTGTATACGTGTGTATATCGAGTGATCAGCATTTTATATAGATCCGAGAGTAATTTTTTGAGGACCGTGTAACCAGCCACCGCTCATAAGGAGTGAGAAGTCTGTATACCTGCCGCCTGATGTCCGGGTGTAATGCCCAATATCTTATCTGCAAATAACGCAGCCTTTCGGACTCGGGGAGGCCAGAATCGGATCTAAACTGGGTGAAGAAGATGATGCCATCGACATCAAATAAATGGCCCAGAGCACAGCACTCAGAGGCTCTCCATAGTGGAAAGGACTTCTCACATACCCCTGGGCTGAAGTCTGGATTATCAAAGAATGGTGTAAGGGGGAGGGGAAGGTAGTCAGTCCATATCTCCTACTGGTCTGGTCTCATGTAGCTAAAGGTGTGCAGGTGATGTGCGGGGCGTAGAGATTGGGCTGTCTCTGTGATTTCTTAAGGAAGGGAACCTTCATAAGGGAGGTGCCCGCCACTGCTCGACCCTGGAATAGCTAGTACTTCTCCGACTCGGTGCGGCTCCATTCGACCAGATGCCGCAATTGTGCGGCTTTGTGGTAGAGTGTTAACTGGGATCCCCAGTCCGCCCTCATTAGGCGGCAGGAAGCTGACCGTGCTCTTCATTCTTGGTCTCCGTCTTGGTCTGTGGCCCTGCCAGATGAAGAGCGAGAGTTCAGACTGTACCCGACACAGCCAGCCAGTTGGTGGCTGCAGGGGGAGAGTCTGAAAGATGTAAAGAATTTTGGATAGGACAGTCATTTTGATAGCTGTGATGCGCCCTAGCTAGGAAATAGGGTAGTGTTTCCATTGCTGCAAATCAGAGCGGATTTGCGTGTGTAATTTGGCATAATATGCAGATGCTATGGCCTGTAGCGTAGGCGCTAAGAGAATTCCCAAGTATGGGACTGTCCCATTAGACCATTATATGGGATGCTGGTTTTGGAGGCGTGCCTGCGTCTGTGGTGACAAAGACAGATTTAGGGCCGTGGATTTCAAGATATTTACTGTGAAACCAGAGGCGTTTGCGAAGGCGTCCAATTCCCCCAGAAAGTCCCCCAGGGCGGTCTCCGGGTCCGCCAGAGTAACAAGGACATCAACCACATAGCGGCTAATAGTGTGGGTGTCACCCCCAAAACGGATGCCAGTAATTTGTGGGTGCTCTCGGACTCGCTGCGCCATCGGTTCCATGTATAAGGCAAAGAGCCGGGGCAACAAAGGGCACCCCTGTCTAGTGCCTCTACTAATGGGGAATGGAGCAGAGGTATGTCCGTTGACTCTCACCGAGGCGGTTGGTGAATGGTAGCAATTTAGAATGAGCGTCCTCATTTTCTCTCCCAGGACTATGCGAGTCATGACCCGCTCTAGATTGGGCCAGTGAACTCGATCGAAGGCCTTCTCGGCGTCAATGGTGAGCAACATATAGTCCCTGGAAATACGCGACACCTTCTCTATGAGATGAAGGACCCTCTTGGTGTTATCACTGGTCTGTCGCTGGGGGATGAACCCGGCCTGGTCGGGGTCTATGAGCCCAGGCATATAAGGAGCTAGCCGAGCCGCAAGGGTTCTGGTGTAGAGTTTTAGATTGATTTTCAGGAGGGAGATCAGCCTATAGGCCCCGCATGTAGTCTTATGCTTCCCTGGCTTGGGGATGACCACAAGGGCGGTCTCCAGCATAGATGGGGGAACTGTCCCTGGGGACGCAAAGGAATTAAAAAGTCTGGTCAGCAAAGGGGCAAGTGTAGGGCAGAATTGTTTGTAAAATGCTGTGGTATAGCCATCTGGGCCGGGGATTTGGCCGGTTGAAGTCTTGAAATGGCCGCTATGACTTCTTCAATTCTTATCTCCCTTTCTATGTGCTCCACCTGTCGTGGAGTCAGTGTGGGAAGGAGGGCCTGCATCAAGTATCCATCTATATCTTCCTCCACCGGTGGCTATCCGTTATTTAACTGTGCGTAAAAATCTCGGATCGTCTCGGCAATAGCAGCGTCGCCCAATATAACCATCCCCCCTAGATCCCTAATTTCTTGAACCCCTTGGAGTTGTCGAGCCTCTCTTAATTTATGTGCATATGAGACGCTCACACCTGTCTCCCCAACGTAGAAAGAGTGGCGCAAGTGTAGTGCAGCATACTCTGCCCTGTCCCGATCGATAGCCGCAAGCTTAGCTCAGGCTGCTGTGAGTTGGCACCAGATGCGGGCGGCCCCGGTGCGTTGATGCATTTGTTCCAGTTCCCTCACTTTCTGCGTGAGATCCTACCTCTAAGCTTGCGTTCCGCGTTATCTGCAGACGATATGGCGATGAGTTCGTCCTTGATTACAGTCTCCGGTGCCTCCCACCTGATGGACATGAGTGTGTCAGGGTTGTCATTGTGTCTTAGGTACTCGTCAAGTGCTTTCTGTATCTGGACAACCACATCTGCACATTGCAGGATGGTGTCCCGTAGACGCCACCGTTTTGCTGGTCGTGTAATGGGTGGGAGGGTCAGGGTGCCGTTACCAGAATGTCCACTGACTGTGTAATGTTGCGAAACGCTGTTGAGCCTATCAGATAGTCGAGACCGCATAGGTTTTATGAGCGCTAGAGTAGTAGGGGTATTCTCGGAGCTGCGGGTGAAAGTGTCACCAAAGGTCTACTAAGCCTAAGTCGTTGAGCCGGGCCAATCCTGCCTGGGACAGAGTGCCTACCTGACCTGTGCGTTGGGCAGACCTAGCTAGGTTGTTGTCGAATACCAAGTTGAGGTCACCCCCCAGTAAGATTCCCTTTTCTGTCGTCGCAGTAGCTTCAGTCAGCGCAGTATGTAAGAACCGTTCCTGTCCTTCATTGGGTGCATATACGGACCCTATAACTAGGTCGTGTCCCCCGATCGTGAACTGGTACGTAAGCAGCCTATCCTTAAGTTCTGCCACCTTGTGTGTCACCTTTCCTTTGAATGTCCGTGAGACTAAGATCGCTACCCCTGCTGTCTTGGAGGACATCAATGAGAAGAATTGTGTGGGGAATGCGTGGGACCTAAATCAATGACAATCTTTTGGGAGGAGGTGCTTCTCTTGCAAGAGGCAGATATCAGAGCTGGACCTCTACAGATTGGAGAGGATTGTCCAGCGTTTGACAGGGTTATTGAGCCCTCTCACATTAAGCGTGAGGACTCTGAGCGTATTAAAAGGCATTTAGGGCATTGTGGCTACCGTGCGGAGGAGGGTACTGTAGTAGAGCCCATGTATGCTAATTGCTGTGCAGCTATGAGGGACACCAAATATACCTAACGCTTGGCTGTGGTGGTCAGAGGTCAGTAGATGGGAAGCCGCAAGAACACTGGAAAAAGGAAGAAAACAAAAACCCTTGAAGTGGTTGGCACAACAGGCGCCGAGAGAAGTTCAAAAAGTATAGTTCAGTCCGTCATCCGTAGACGATCGGCAATGTGTCTTAATGGAGGCCATGTTGTGACCAAGGTCACCCCCGTCCCTCCCGCCAGCCGCCCAACAGCATAGCCAGGAAGAATCAGCGGACTATGTGGCAATAACGGGGACTGTTTCTTTGCTAGGACCTCAGGCAGGGCGTCCAACACCACTCGCTGGCCTTTTGAGATTTACGCAGGGTCGGGTCATTTGGTGTGGCGTCACCTTCCTTGTTGCCGTCAGCATGGTCGTGCATCTCCCGACTCATGAGTAGGGCTGCCGCTTCCCTCTGTGTCATTCGGGATATCGACCCCAGCAGCCGGCTTGCCTCAGAGAGGGAGCGGAGTTGGTAGAGCTTACCATCCAGCCGGAAGATGAGTCTAAATGGGTAGCCGCAGTTGTAGGAGATGTTGCGCTGGCGCAGATGCGCCATGATAGGCTTGAAGGTCTTCTGCTTTTGCAGGGTGAGTGCTGCTAGGTCTTGGTACAGGACCGGCTGCTGATCATGCAATGAGATTGGATGCATCAGTCTGGCTTTGCAGAGAATCTCCTCCTTAGTGCGCCTGGTGCACGTGCGAGGAGCTCCTTAAGCAGCGTTTTGTCCTTCTTCCCATGGGTAGAGGACATATTCTTATTTTGCTGGATGGGATGTGGGTGAAAGTATAGCAAGCTGATCAAAGTCCGATTCTGAGTCTCCCGGGCTATAACCTGGAGGCGTGGAGTCTCCGCTATGCCTCTCACTGAGTGGGTGACACGCTGCCGCCGGCCTGGGCTGTCTCTACCTGCCTCTGCATGTGTTGTGGAGCCCTAGGGTGCGCCCAGCAAGATTAGGGTGTCACAGGGGAATGTTGATAGGTACCGCAGCCTCACTCGTGTATTTCTTCACGTTGGTAGGCACCAATCGCAACGAGGGGACCCTGTTGAGAATGCCAAGGGTTGCCTCTCCTCGGGGCCCGTCGGTCTCCGCCTCCCAAAGTGTCCGTGCTCCCTTAGGCAAGGGGTTATGGAGCCTCACCCCTGGTTAAGCCCCGAGTGTGTGGTGCTATGTGATGACTGGCTCCTAGCTGTGGTGGTCCAACTCCGCTGGTGGGTTCCAGGCCTGCGTGCCTCGAGTGTGGTGGCTGCTCGATTCCAGTGAAAGGGCTGCAAGCCTGTGCTCCCCAACTCCAATCCACCACCAGGGTCGAGCGGGGGGGTGCCCAGAAACGGCACCCGGGCCTAGCCGGGCCGCTTCCCCACCCTCGGCGGTCACCTCAATTGGCAGCCACGCTCGATCCCTGGTCGCAGCCCTAGACCCCGGTGCAGGCGAGCTACCACCCAATCAAGGCCAGGTAAGTCCATAAGATAGAAGAACAGCTGGAGTGCTGTGGGTCGCCTCGCCTGGGGGCCACCAGGCCATTGAGACTGGGCGCACCACGGCTGGCTTCTGATCCGCTGGGTCACCCCCTCCGCGCTATGCTCAGGTATCTGCGCTCACCCTTGGTCCAAAATGTGGTCTTCCCCCGTGCCCTTCACCTTGAGTCCAGTATGGGTAATACGCCCTAGGCCGTATGAGCAGTGGCCGTTCCCCGGGTACCCAGGTCCGCGCTGCTGTGTCGGCCCGACCCACGGTACCTGCTTCTAGTGCCAGTCACAGGTTCTTCCCTGAAGTATCCCAGCTCGGGGAAGCCTACGGCAGCAGGGCCCGATCCCAGCCTTTCCTGGCCCAAGTCCGCTGCCGGTCCTCTCCCCAAAACAGTGGGCGCACCACTCCCAGCAGGCCTCCCAGTGCGGTTCCACGTCTGCAGGCCCTCGTCTGGGGCACTCCCATTCCCGCTCACAAAAATATTAATTATTACATAAATGTAATCTTTTATTTTTCCTATCCTATAACACTGCACAATTCACAACACACATCTACATTTAAAAAAAATGTACCTCCATAATTAACATAATTAACTATCAATTAAAGAAATATTATTAATTAAAAAACAAATTAAAACCGATAAACATTAATTTACTCCCCAAATGTTAACCCCATAATACCAAAACTCACACAAAAAAACGATTACCATAATTAATTATCAATTGATAAATTATTATTAATTATCAAATAATTATTAATTAAACATAAATTACTTTCCACCCTCTTCCCCTATAAACCTCACAACGCACACCTACAATCATAACACAATTTCCATAATTAATTTATAAATAAAAATTAATATTAATTAACAACTACTTAATAATTAATTAAAAATAAATTACCTCCCACCATTTTACACAATTACCATATTTAAATTGTAAATATTTAATTAGCATTAATTAACAAATAATAATTAATTAATTTAAAATAAATTACTTCCCACCCTTTACCCCTATAAACCCCACAACCAACTCCTAAAAAATAACACAAGTACCATAATTTATTACCAATTAATGAATTAATTAACATTAGTTAACAACCAATTAATAATTAATTAATAATAAATTACTTCCCACAATTAACACTATAAAATCTAAATTAAATTACTGTTACTAAATATAAAATAATCATTAATTTATGATAATTACATTACTTCCCACCCTATTATCCTATAAACCCACAACCCGCTACGGAGCTACAAAACACGAAATTTAATTAAAATAAACTTGATAACTACTAAAAATTTAACATATATATTAAAAAACAAAAATAATACTTATACAAAAAATATATCACTCACTTTTAAAATACATACTAAAATACATAACACTAATTTAAAAAATCGATATTTTGAACAACTATATATTTGCAAACGATATTTATTACTTCTATATTTTTAAAAATGATATTTCTTACCTTAAAGTCAATATTCTTGACCACTATATTCTTGCTGTCGATATTTCTGTGCCACGATATTTCCAACTCAATATTTGTGTAAGTTGACATTTTCAACTCGATATTCTGTCTGCATAAAATAAGCACCTCTGGAGTTGATCTGCACTACCTGGTCTGTCGTCATATGAGTTGTCTGGATAGGCTATGGGCATGTGCATCAGCTCAATGCATCCCTGGGACTCATTTGTATCACCTACAGGGACACTAACACTTGTGTGGCCCACTCAGTGTCACAGATAGCACTGGTGTACAGATCGTGCCAGCGCTATAGCTAAAGAACGGCGATGGATCAAACCCAGATTTGTTGACTGGGTGTGAGTGTTTGATTGGTTCTGATGCTCCATCCATCACCACCCCCTTTTGTTCTGCTTTGTTCGCCATAAGTTGGCAGGGTATGCTCAGACGTGAGTCCCTTGCTCACTTTGCCACTGGATTCAAGCAAGCCTGGCTGAAGACGGTTGAAATGCCAGAAACCGGTCCTAGGAAGCTTGTTTCCGGTCCAGGGAAGGCATGGCTTGGCAGTTCGGGCTGGGCTGTTCCCATGAGGCACAGGGTCAAACTGATTTGCATATGGCCATGTCTGAACTGGGGTGGCAGAGTGGGCTAAAGAACGGTGATGGATCAAACCCAGATCTGTTGACTGGGTGTGAGTGTTTGATTGGTTCTGATGCTCCGTCCATCACCACCCCCTTTTGTTCTGCTTTGAGCGCTATAGCCACAGCATTTCCCTGATTTGCATGGGGGGCATGGCTCTTTTGAGCCAAACGTCATGGGAGCCATACTTATTATTAGCACACATAGAAAAGCACACACATCATGTGTACTTACCTACTGGTCCACTAACTTCTAAGGCAGCGTAACTGAAGAGGTCAGACTCCCTGGCAACCACATTCGCCCAGCGATGTTTGAGCCGGTGGATGTTCCGGTCTACTCCAAACAGCCTCAGCATCCGTTAGCGTACACTCTTCCACATCTGCTACCACACTTTCATGGGGTAGCCCTGTATCACACGTCCCCCACTGGCTACCATGTTGGGTAGGTAATGGGTAACATCCATTACAACGCAGTCATTACAACGACCTACCCTTACAACGCAACTGCCTTTACATCGCATGCCATTACAATTCATCATTACAAGGCATGTCACTACAACGCTTACCATTACAACGCAGGCCATTACAACACATTTTAAGGTAAGTAATGGAGATTTTTTTAGTATTAGGGTGGGTATGGGTTTTGGGGTACATGGGAATAGCAATTGTGTGTACCCCTACACTATCCAACACTTTCCCTACTGTTGGACTCACTGGAGTGGGAATAGTAATTTTTACCCCTACACTATCCAACACTTACCCTACTGTTGCCCTAAAAGTATTATGCATTGTATTTGTAATGGTATGTGTTGTAATGGTATGCGTTGTAATGGAATGCGTTGTAATGGTAGCTTTAAAAAATGCGTTGTAATGGCATGCGTTGTAAAATCATGCAATATAATGGTAGTTGCGATGTAAAGACTGCGTTGCAAAAGCATGGGTTGTAATTGCATGCGTTGTAACATCATATATTCAAAGATAAACACCCAAACAAAACAGAACACCCCAAAAGCCCACTACTACCCCTATGAAAACAATACCCCAGAAGACAAACACTCAACAGCAAACAGGACAATACACACCAATAGACATGTACACAGCACAAAACAGACTTGAAGGACATGACAGGAACAGCAGACATGAAGAATCAGCTCCAAACACACCAAAACACTCTCCCGCATAGCCAAAACACAACCACTCTCAAGCTCAAACAGTGAAACTGTGACCTAAAGTGAAAATGAAAGTAACTTCACACTTTCTGGTTCGCAGCATGCAAGATCCATAACATCACTTCCTGGGTGGAAGCATCATGTTTTCAGCCGATTGGTCGTTCTTTTTATACTATCAGGCACTGCGTCAATTTCACACAAGGCCTATCAAGGCACCATGTGGTTATTTTGATGTATTCGCTGGGAAGAGTTATTTTCGACTGATACGGTGGCTTCAAAAATCACGCTTTAGGCTCATGCATTTATTAATTTTTGACACATAGGGCAAATGTATGTTTTTTGGTATAGTGGGATGTGCAATGCATGTAATAATTTACAGGGATTCCTGTGCTTGAATAGTGGAGTTGACCTGTTTACTGCCTTTGCATGTGTTTACTATGTGTGATGACAGTGTACATATGTGTGAGTTCATGCTGTTCAGGGTTCATACTATGCATGGTGCCCAAACCCTCTTATAGTGCAAGGGCACACCTTACAAGAAGTGCCCTGTGTGCTAAATTAGTCTATGCACCCATCGACATTGCTTTGGCTTCCCCCTGGGATGTGACAAACTAGCACTGCTATGGGGTCAGTGCACCCACTTCTATGACAGCGCAGCCTACTGCCAATCAGCGCCTTGTCCCACAGTGAAGGCATCAGACATTGGGGAAACTTGGGAGGGTTACTTTTTCCCTTGCAGGTGAGTGCTGCAATTGGCTGCACCCACATGGGAGGGGATGTATGGATGGCGCCATATGATAGGTTGAGTATAGGCCAGTCATATTCAAGGGTCATACCTCACAGCAAAGTAACAGTGTCATCCTTTGTGGCCAAAATGATTCTCACTCATGCTGATGGTGCTATGTTAGATCATCATGCATGCCTTGTAGTGACCTCCCACATATTGCTGACATTAAGGCTGCGTAAATCACACCATAACTATACTCTGCATCAGGGCAGTGTTGCTTGTGGATAGCAGTGAGTATTCACATGCAACACTGTTGGACTGGCAAAGTATACAATGTAGCATTTGTATGTGTGAATTGAGATCTCCTAATGGGTTGTTATGTGGATATAGTTATTGATGTAGCATATGTAGAAAGTAGGTTTGGAATTATGTTTCCATGCATACTATGTGGAACACTTCACAGTCATACTAAGAGTGGACTCTACTGTAGTCCGCAAGTATGAGGCCGTACAAATGGCTAGCTGTAGGAGACAAACATACAGTCATAGCACACTATCTATGTTACCACACCATGCTAATTGTGGCTGGCAATAGAGGACTATTTGCTACAGGTAGTTGACATGCACACTCATTTGCTTGTACCAGATGAGGCTCAATGCTGTTTGTTACACAAAGCTACATAGATTTTCTGTGTAGCAATTAGAAGCAGGTATAATGTGAATGTTTTAAAGATTACTGTGACTATGGAATCAAATTGCATACACAGTGGTAGTGCTCATACATTTAATCACACATATATATGTATATGCATAAATATATACATATATATAAATATATATATAATATATAATGTATATATAAATTTCAGAAAATGGTGACAGATGTAACTGTGTATATATATATATATACACAGTTACATCTGCCATCATTTTCTGATGTCATGTTCATCACTCATACTTCCATGAAGAAATTGTTACTTATATGGTCCCTCTGCCATTCTGCGGCTACTGATGGAGCTGTACGATGAGGCTCCTCTCCTCATATCCCTCATCCTCATTGTCAGACGGTTCCTGTTCCTCATTGCCAACAGCCCATGGTACTTTTGTCCTTACACAAATATCATGCAATATACAGCAAGCAAGAATAAATCTGCACATCATTGGTGATGAGTAGAGCCCCCAGACATATCCAGGCTCCTGAAGTGGGATTTTAGCATACCGGCTGTCTGACTCGACTTTCGACCTGGGCCCTGCCTAGGGCATGATCGTACCTCTGCTGGGTTTCCGTCTGTGGGTTTTTAAGAGGAGACACCACCTATGGCTGCAGAGCGTATCCTTGGCCAGCTGCAAAAAGAGAAGGTGTGGAATTAGCTAAGAGTGATGACAAGGGATGTCCACACATTCATGTACATTCTGTTATGTGTCCTGAATGACTCAATCAATCAATATACGTTTTTTCGATCTAAAAGACAATAGACCATAAACATTCATAGAAAATATTACACATAGCTGAAAACACTCATGAAACTAAAATAATTATACAATAAAAACCAGTTAAATATAAGTGTTTAAAAAAATTACAATGTTTAAGAACACATCGAGAAGTGTGCCAGATATCCATACTTTGGATGAGCAAGGAGATACAAATTAAAAGTCAGGTTTCAATGTGGGGTATAATATTGTTGGCAAAAACTGCATTTAAAGCACATGAAGTGAAGATAGAAAGAGGACAAAAACCTCAGAATAGGGTCCGTCATGCACTCACAAAAATTCTCCGTTGATAAACAGTATCTTTGCCTAATCTATAAGAAAACCCACACAATTTATAGCAATTCTGATAAACTAGCCCAGCATAGTGTGTCTCGCCCTAAGTGCTGCTTTTAAAAAAGCGCAGACGGTCGTGATAATTTCAGGAGAGACCAGAGATTGTAAGTGGAGGAGGGCTGGTCTACAGCAACAGAGGCCATGCTTCCTTAGTAAGGGTCTCAAAAAGTGTCTTCGTGCTAAGCTGTCCAAAATTACAGAAAAATATAAAGTGCATCAATGATAACCCTCGAAACACGTATCCAGGGATGGCCAACGCGACTTGAATCTTGCTCAATACCCTGGCAGAGGCGCACCTGCTGATGCTGACTTCATGGACCACAATGCTTTGCGGTAACACGCTGGTAGGACGAGCAGTGTGCGACCAATTGGACTTATGTTTATATTCAGGCTCCCTTGAGCCGGTGGGGCTGACGAGCTCATGGTTACGCACCTGCGTGCCACGATCGGTACCGGACCTGAGAATATTTTTGGCAGCCTACGCAGCAACCCTACATACATGCCTATTCCCTGCTGACGAGAGGTAATGACCTCGAAACACGTGTCCAGGGATGGCCAACGCGACTTGAATCTTGCTCAATACCCTGGCAGAGGCGCACCCGCTGATGCTGACTTCATGGACCACAATGCTTTGGGGTAACACGCTGGTAGGACGAGCAGTGTGCGACCAATTGGACTTATGTTTATATTCAGGCTCCCTTGAGCCGGTGGGGCTGACGAGCTCATGGTTACGCACCTGCATGCCACGATCGGTACGGGACCTGAGAATATTTTTGGCAGCCTACGCAGCAACCCTACATACATGCCTATTCCCTGCTGACGAGAGGTAATGACCTCGAAACACGTGTCCAGGGATGGCCAACACGACTTGAATCTTGCTCAATACCCTAGCAGAGGCGCACCCGCTGATGCTGACTTCATGGACCACAATGCTTTGGGGTAACACGCTGGTAGGACGAGCAGTGTGCGACCAATTGGACTTATGTTTATATTCAGGCTCCCTTGAGCCGGTGGGGCTGACGAGCTCATGGTTACGCACCTGCGTGCCATGAGCGGTACCGGACCTGAGAATATTTTTGGCAGCCTACGCAGCAACCCTACATACATGCCTATTCCCTGCTGACGAGAGGTAATGACCTTGAAACACGTGTCCAGGGATGGCCAACGCGACTTGAATCTTGCTCAATACCCTGGCAGAGGCGCACCCGCTGATGCTGACTTCATGGACCACAATGCTTTGGGGTAACACGCTGGTAGGACGAGCAGTGTGCGACCAATTGGACTTATGTTTATATTCAGGCTCCCTTGAGCCGGTGGGGCTGACGAGCTCATGGTTACGCACCTGCGTGCCACGAGCGGTACCGGAGCTGAGAATATTTTTGGCAGCCTACGCAGCAACCCTACATACATACCTATTCCCTGCTGACAAGAGGTAATGACCTCGAAACACGTGTCCAGGGATGGCCAACGCGACTTGAATCTTGCTCAATACCCTGGCAGAGGCGCACCCGCTGATGCTGACTTCATGGACCACAATGCTTTGGGGTAACACGCTGGTAGGACGAGCAGTGTGTGACCAATTGGACTTATGTTTATATTCAGGCTCCCTTGAGCCGGTGGGGCTGACGAGCTCATGGTTACGCACCTGCGTGCCACGAGCGGTACCGGACCTGAGAATATTTTTGGCAGCCTACGCAGCAACCCTACATACATGCCTATTCCCTGCTGACGAGAGGTAATGACCTCGAAACACGTGTCCTGGGATGGCCAACGCGACTTGAATCTTGCTCAATACCCTGGCAGAGGCGCACCTGCTGATGCTGACTTCATGGACCACAATGCTTTGGGGTAACACGCTGGTAGGACGAGCAGTGTGCGACCAATTGGACTTATGTTTATATTCAGGCTCCCTTGAGCCGGTGGGGCTGACGAGCTCAAGGTTACGCACCTGCGTGCCACGAGCGGTACCGGACCTGAGAATATTTTTGGCAGCCTACGCAGCAACCCTACATACATGCCTATTCCCTGCTGATGAGAGGTAATGACCTCAAAACACGTGTCCAGGGATGGCCAACGCGACTTGAATCTTGCTCAATACCCTGGCAGAGGCGCACCCGCTGATGCTGACTTCATGGACCTCAATGCTTTGGGGTAACACGCTGGTAGGACGAGCAGTGTGCGACCAATTGAACTTACTAATATGTCAACGTATTCCAACATATTTGACTGTCATGTGCTTGGGAAGTACTTACCAACAGTAATCGATTCCCATAAATCCTATTCTGGAAGCGCTCAATGATGGTGGAATGCCAGAATATGAAGGAATAAGGAATCATGAGTACAGCCTAGGTACCTTGCAAGGACATGGATGAAAAGGCCCAAATGGTCCACCATTGCCTGCACGTTCATCGAATAGGTGTGATTCATATTGCGGTACAGGTGTGATAAGGCTGCTGGAGGCACAAGTTGCACATGGGTGCAGTCCATTGCCCCAACACGTGAAAATTCTGCAATGTCATAAAAGCCATTCTTGTTTTCCTGTTGTACCTGCATAGTGTTGGGGAAGAAGAGGTACTGGGGTGTGAGGCTTATGATGGCATCCAGGACAGAGGGGAAGAATGCTGAGAAGGATGGCTGGGATACTCCTACCACTCTGTCTGTGGTGGGTTGGAAAGTTCCAGATGCCAGCATATGTAGTATAGTCAGTAGCTAGGCCTGTAAAGGGATGTTGGTGCAGCACTGGAATGTTTTCTGCAACCTTGGTGCAATCTGGTGCAGGAGGTGGACAATGGACTCCCTCCTGAACCTATAATGGGCAATAACGTCCTCGTCCCTGAGGTGAATGAGGGTGATCGTCTGCCGGTATGTCCGCTCCCTTCTCCTGCACTGCCTCCTAGGTTATGGGGGTGGTGGTGGTTTTCTTGGTGCTCTGAGCTGCAGTAGGAGTAGGTCCATGTTGCCATAGAGCTTAGCAGAGGGATTTGGGTATGTTCTGCTTTTATACTAAATTGGCATCCCGTCATTTTTACACCTGCTTTTCCGTGGTGGTAAAATTCTGCGGCTGTTGGGACTTTGCGCCTGTTTTTCCAAAGTAGCGCCATTTCTCAAAATCATTGTAAATATGGCTGCATCAGTTTTGGGAGGATTTTTCAGAGGGGACACCTACCTTGCATATCATTAGCAGTAACTGTCAAAACTGGATCTGGTGCTAAATAAAATAGGCGCTGAAGGTGAAAAAGTGACACTAAAGTCCTCTAGCGTCACTTTGTAAATATGGTGCCCAACAAAATGCTGCTGCAGTGGCAAAAAAGTGACGTTGCAGTAGTGAAAAAACCTTGTAAATGTGCCCCAAGATGTCCTGGGAGAATGGAGTGCCAACAGGGTCAAGGCAGGAGAGGTAGGATTGAGTTAACAGAACAGCATCTTTTTGCCAGGCTTAGGGGCAGACAGAGAATAAATCAGAAAAGAAGACAATTATCACTCACTCTCCCCTTTGGGGTTGTTTTCAAAGCCTGGTCCAGTCAGGGCTAATTATGACCATTGATGGAAAAAGAGAGAAAAAGAGAGACAGAGAGACAGAGAGAGAGGCAGAGAGATGAGAGAGAGAGAGAGAGAGAGAGAGAGAGAGAGAGAGAGTGAGTGAGAGAGGCAGTGCTGCAGTTGGCACCTTCAGGAAAGGCAGAAACAGATACCCTGGACGTGTGAACGTTTGTTAACACAATCTGATCTGATGAAGAAAAATTGAAAATTTCAAAGACATTACTTTTTTGAACCACACAGGCCTGAGTAATGACTCAATTGTGCTATTAGCTGTTAAAAGATGAGTCATCTGGGCAATTACTAGTCAATACAAAATCTTACCCTCGACTTGGAATTGTTGACAGCTAAGCGCCCCATTACCCAGCAGTGGAATTCACCGGAACCCCACAGCCTGGACGCAATCCCTCCTCACATGCGCCCAGGCAGAAACTGTGTCACTGCACAGAGAACACAACTTAGGGCTGCACAAATACCCCATTGGCACTAATTGGGGCACCATCATGATTGACTTTCAGGCTGATGCACAACCCAATACTGAGGCTCCAGACGACCCTCTGGATGGAAAAACTGGAACAATAGATGGTCCCATCCCTAACTAATCATGTGGCATCAAGCCTTTCCCTTTTCACGTTGTTTCAGGACTAGTGTATCCATGTGCTCTCTTGAACAAATATGATGGATGTGTGGGACTGGGAGAATATGGGTCCAGGCTTCTTCCCTTTAATTGTTTTATTTTTCAAAATTGGAATTGTTTGTCAACATCTTTGATGTATAAGTTGGTACCCTCTAAGAGTCCGCCAAGCTTGTATTGCATCTTCTCTTCTATGTGGGAGCATTCAAACTAGCTGATACTTACATGCTAAAGTATGAATCATTTCTCTCCGTATTGCTATATTATGCTACGCATGCTTTTGTCACCTGACCTGACCTTCAGCTTTCTGTGTGCTACACTGCCTATATAACTGAAATATGTCTTGGTATCTGAACGCTTTGTCCTCACTTTGATGAAAACCAATTAAAAGATTTTATTAAATACAAAATCTTAAATCTGCTCATATTTGTACAAGTATCAGAAATAGGAAACACATTTTTATAAATATAACTTTAGTTTCCTTGATAATTGCAGTAGGGGTAAGGGAATGACAAACTGCTCCTTTAATCAAGTCTTGCAAAATCTGCCTATTATAAAAACCAGAGACTTACTGTAGATTTTACATTTATATTTAGAGGACTCTTTAACAGGAAACAGGGTGTCTCAGTGATGCATTATTATGAGACGGTTTAGCATCAATCATATAGGCATATTGGGCACTAATAATGGTAAAATAGCTATCTTTCAAAATACTCATACACTGCCAGTTCATGTCCCGTTTATCAGTACATTTGGTGGTGGATGTTTAGTAGTCATCTTTTTCATTTTTAAAATGTTATTTGATCAATTGCCTCTTTCTTACACCCCAAAACATAATACACAGTGCTTAAATAACTAACCACTACTCAAATGGTTTCTAAAACGATCATAGGTTTAAGTGGTTTTAATATTAAATGTAACTAAGAAAACTTTGCATCGAAAAACTGACTTCACATATTTTATTTCAACTGGTTTATTTTAACATTGTGTTTTCTGTACACATAACTAGGCATCCTGGTTTAGGCTTAAACCTATATTAACTGATAAAACCCCACTAAAATGGAAAAATGGAAACAGCCCTCATCAGTGCAAACACATAAACACTGATAAAAACCTGCACACCCACAAGCTAAAATGTCATTCAAAGAAAAAAACGCAAGAGAAAATTAGTCATTTCTATTTCTTCCTAAAGGATCCAACACAGTTTAATATTGTTATATATGGTAGCACTATCTAAAACTGGTCTAATATGATTCTACTTGAGTTTTCTGGATTAAGGATGTCACTAAAATATTGTTTCATCTTCATTTTGTTTCTTCCAGTTCTGTGTGCTTGTATTAAAGGTACAGGGCTAAGAAGCATGCTTTAGGCCTGCTCTAATTACTTTATACGGTGTAAATGATCTGGAAATGTTAAAATCAAGCTTGATAATTTGGCAGGGTTTCATTTTTTCACTGATCGGTGAAATAGCTTGCTTTCAGGTATCTTGGCCAATATGCACTACCATATTTACCCACTTACATAGGATGGGTAAACTCTTAAATACACCAGTCCCCTTTTCTAATGAATGAGTCAGTATTGATAGCAGATGAACTGCCAAGCATCTCAGACCCAGAATAAAATGTGGTGTCTGTTACAGGCTCAGGACTGACTTAAAGTGAGACATTTTTCAATGGTGACACTTCGCAGCTATGAAAATCCACACAACAGCAGCACCACCACCTTAAAGTAGTCAGGCAACGTGTGCAGAAATACAGTGGAGAGCATGCTTAAAACATCAAGTTTCAGATGCCTTACCATGCAAATTAATCTGTTGTAATTCAAAATGTTAAATGTTTTGTAAAGTGCTATGCTTTTGGCAGAGTTGACCACCCATACAATGTCATAATATTCAGTACAGAGTAGGTCAATGGCCCCCAACTGTGCCCTGGATTTTGTTTACTAAAACATTTGAATATAGCACTCCTACTTTTTAATCCATAATTAATCGTGTAAATCAGAGATAGTTCTAGCAGAGTAAGTGTGAGAGGCAATGAAATGTGAGAGCAGGTAATGATAAGTGAGTGTGAGTGAGAATGCAATACACAGACTTTTTATGCTTAAAACACTGTAGCCTAAGTCCACTGGACACATTGCCAATGGTAAGAAACTGCATACCCTGCATTACTTCTCCTTTAAACTAAATATGTGCTTTATAACAGCATATATTGCAAACACTGCAAAAATACGAGGGCATATTTAAAGCCCCTATCACCATACAAACGTCACTATTTTTGACGTTCCTGTGGCGATACAGGCTTCACCTTATTTACAAGGCAGTATTAAGCCACTTAACGTGGCTTAATGCTGCCTTGTAAATAAGGCACCCTTTCACTCTATACTTAGCAATGGGTGTTGCAGTGGGCATTCTGCTGCAACGCCCATGGATTTTGACACTGCCCCATATTTACAAGAGTGGCATAAACATCGAGAAGAGACAAAATTAAGACCAAAAAATATCTGGTCTTAACATGGCGCAACAAGGAAAAATGCATTATTTCTCCTCGTTTTTGCTGTTTCTATGTGTGCTGCATTGTGCAACACATATAAAAACAGCAAAATGCCATGCCTGATTGTTTATTACAGGAAGGTGTCCTATCATGCACATAAACAATCATTTTAAAAATGATGAATTTCAACTTCTATGTGTGCTGCACGAAGCAGCACACTTAGAAGTTACAAATCGCCATTTAAGACTGTTTATGTGCAGGAAGGTACACCTTCCTGCACATAAACAATCATTCCCACAATGCAGGAGCCCTGTGTTTCAAAAGTGGCGGAGCATGGCGTTAAGCCAAGAAGGCTATCACCGCGCTCTGTCACTTTTCTTGTAAATATGCCCCACATTTTTTGCCTATTTTGGGGGTTAGGCAGCTGAATTGTTGCATGGATTTTGTAGAGTCACAGAACTATGCTTGGGATTATGGGACCTTAGTAGGCAGGAACTGAGTCATCCTACCACCTGAGTACCCATGAGCGCCGGACCGACTAGCTATAGTGTCTCACTTGTCCTTCCACTCACTCACAGAGGAACAAGTGATTAGACACCCCAGTACACAATACTCCCAACCCTCTCAAAAATCAGGGTTACAGGACACATACTTTTGTTCACACATTCGTACTAGTCCACAATAAGTTCTGACAGAGACATGAGGAAAGTTTCAAATGTTTATTTGATCTATCATGCTCTAGTATGCAGTATACATGCCACAACAAGTAGGAAAATGCCTAACACAAATTTGGTTAGCATAACAAGTCGTCCATAAATCATAAATGGAGCTGTCATTATATACGATAGTGTAGCCTAACCTCCCTCCCCTTCTACAGAAGCAAAATTATTATATATCAGAAGATCTCTAGGTGTTAGCAGCAGACCCCGTACCTCAGTACTCACAGATGACAGCTCTACACCCCAGACGCTGTCACGTTTTTCACTGGAAAGGTCCCTCTACAAGTGTGTGTTGCCAATATGTGCATACCTATATGACAGAAAGTACATGTTCCCAAAAAACAGCTGCATTTGCTTGTTTTGTCTAGGTGCTCAGGCTGGACCAGAACAGAACAACAAGGGATATTGTGATTCGACCTTGTCTACACGTTCAGACTAAATCCCAGGAAAAAAACAGAGCACAAAACAATAGCGTGTTTTGTGTGAAAGTACATTGTGGCATAAAGCAAAATATATCTGTAAGGTAACGTGAGCAAAGCAGAGGACAGTCTGCATCGTGCTCATGCTAACATAGGGAAATCAACATTAAACCTGCATGGGATTTATAACAGAATATGTACTGATAAGCACTGATTTCAAAGGATTTGAAAAGCCACCACTAAAACCCACAAAATATAAACTCTGAAAAATGGACAGCTTACACATTAACTAGAAAATACGTTGTATCTAATTCTGACTGCTCTAGATCTACATATTAGGAGTGATTTGTTTCTTGACTGGCCTGGTCTGGTCACTTGATTTTGTTTTTTCCCAGACGCAAGATCATGTCAAGAAAAATCCATCAAGGTAGATGGAATAATTATATTTCTTTGTTCCTACAAGACAAATGTCACTCAGTCCCAAACACTGCGAATGTGGATTTTGTGCTGTGTGTACAGGAATATATATGCAATACAGACAGTTGGTGGTTAAAATATATTACACCCGCCAAATTAAAATCTGGCGATCAACCCCTTGGTTTAACAACTCCCCAAATATTTTGAGCGGTGAGGACATGAGGCTCGTAAATGTACGGACAAAAAAGCAACCACCAGAATGGAAACTAAGGGGATATTTACAATAACTGGCGCATCCCTGCATATCAGCAGGGATGTGCCAGTTATTGTGTGCCACAGCTCTGCCACCATGGATGCGCTGCATTTACAATGCGGCGCACCATGGGGCAAAAACGGCACAGATGCGTGACGCATCTGTGCTGTAAGAGTGGCGCATTGCTGGAGTTGCGTCCCAGCTCCAGCAATGCTCTGGGGGGCCCTATCTTGTTAATGCTGACGCAGCATGGGCCTAAAAGTGACTGAGTGAAATCTTGTAGATTTCACTCAGCCACTTTTAGGAGGCGTTCCTGCACCGGAACACCCCCCCTGCGCAGGAACGCCTACATGTGGCGCAGGGCTTTACAATGTGACGCATCTCCCAGATGCGTCACGTTGTAAGTACCCCGCACCATGCCGCAGGATTTGCGCCACCGCTGCGTCACAAAAAAGACGCAACGGCGGCGTAAATGAGGCGCAAGGTGCTTGTAAATCTGATCCTAGATTTAAAAGTATGTCAGACTCTTACTTTATATATGTATGGAAACTCTTCCAAATGGGAAGCATTCACTATTTTCCTTTCCTCCTGGATTAAGAACTTCTGATAGTAAACAGAATAACCCTTGAACTTGGCAGTTAGTGAGCTCTTAAATTCTAAGATAGAGGGGTTCATTTAAAGTTTGACTGAGGGGGTACACTGTCAGGTTTTGAGCAGGTGAACCACTGAACAATTAGTCCCCTGCCTCATTCGAAGGAGGTTAATTGCAGAGATGACACTGGTGGAACATTAGCTTGCTTCTCTAGTGGAAACTCTTGAGCTGGTGGCCCAACTGCTACTGACCAAAGTGACAGTTGTCTCCACACACCAGCAGGGAGGAAGTACTGGCTTAATCCACCCTCCAATAAAGACATACAGTACTCAAAAGGAATACATGAGGAAATTGCAATCCTTGGTGTTAGAGCAATAAGTGGGAATATAACCAGTTTTTCTATACTTACCGCAGCCTTTTTGGCATTTAACACAGCATTGCTCTATAGCCCTTAAAACGAGCTTTGACAGGAGAGGCTCAGAAGGGAAAGTAGGTATTTATAGGATATTGAAGTCAACAGTCATAGGCACCTCAAAACTCCTTGTATGGGCAATATACTGGAAATCCCAGTGGTTTTGTACTTGAATCTTATCATTTTGACAATTAACTTCAAAGTATTTTGGCCCTGATAGTCACTCACAATAGGCTAAGGTGAAGACAGAGGACCTCATTTATGGGGTTTTGGCGTAGGGTAGCGCAGCAACTCACTTGCCGCGCAGCCCTATGTCAAAGTGAAAGGGCAGAAATGCATCATATTTATCCAATACGGTGGGCTTTATGACGGAACCATGCATGTCTTTACCACGCATTCTTTTACACTGAATTTCATAGGAAAGGCATGATTGGTAAAGGTATATGAGTGTTAAAGGTAACACCCCAGCCCCCCATCCTGAGCCCTAAAACCCACCCCCCAGCCCTTAAAACTACCCCGAACCCAGCTCCTCGCTCTGAGCCCTAAAACTGGCCCTCAGCCCTACAAAAAACGACCATAGCCCCAGCTCTAAAAACCACCCAGCCCCCTGCCATGAGCCCTAAAACCAGCCCTCAGCCATAAAAACTACCCTGACTCCCCACCGTGAGCCCTAAAAGCCAGCCCCATCCCGGAAAACTACCACGACCCCAACCCTGCCCAAAAAGCTA
Organism: Triturus cristatus; assembly: GCF_964204655.1. NCBI lineage: Eukaryota > Metazoa > Chordata > Amphibia > Caudata > Salamandridae > Triturus > Triturus cristatus. The sequence continues at coordinate 645,084,551 of NC_140585.1, forward strand.
CTCACCAAGCCACAGGAAGGAAGGAAGGAAACAGGAAGCCTGGGCAGGAAGTCTCCAGCACTACCCATTTCTTCAAATCTAGATTACTGACTGCCTGTACCACGCATATGCCTTTACCGCCTTTACAATGAAAATAGTTGTAAAGGCATGCGTGGTAGAGGAATATGCGGGATAAAGACAAACGTGGTAACACTTGCATTGTCACGGCATATGTGGTTCCGACTGCATTGTTAATGCCGCTTCCCAGTACGGTGCATTCCAATTCTTCCCCCTGCGCTGGCGTCATTTTGGCAGCATAGTGCCAACCCAGGCACTCTTGCATCATGGTGCAAGGGTTCCTGTGTTGTCAGTAGGATTGTTTTTGTGAAGGAAGGGGCATCTTCCTGCACAAAAACAATCCTGGGAGGCTTTTTCCTCTTTCTATGTATGCTGCGGAATGCAGGACACATGGAAAGAGGAAAAAACGAGGAGAAATATAGTTATTTCTCATTGCTCCACATCCCGTGAGGAGGCATAAGATTAGGCTCATCTCCATGTTTACATGGTTTTGTAAATCTCGGGAAGCATCAAAATCTATGGGTGTGGCGTCGGAACACACAACGCCCATGGAATGTCTCCCCAGCGTAGAGTAAGGCAATGCGGTGATTTGCACTGCTTTGCTTTACTCCACATTTATGAGGCCATTCTAAGTGACTTTGCGTGACATCATAAGTATGATTGTATAGTTTGCACCGCCAGATCGTCACAAAAAGTGATGCTGCGGCAGTGCAAGGTGCTTATAAATATGCCCCCAAGTGGGAGCTACTATCTAACTCCTAAGACCTTATTGGTGACAATTATCAGTGTTGACTGAGTGCTATAGTGTTACACTAATGATGTAGGGGTTCCATAGCTCATTGATTCCATTACTGTCAGTGCAGTGTAAAATATAACACACAAGAGCGTATATAGGCCTGCAATACATCACTGATCAATCACGTCATAAAATGCAGGATACACCACATTTATTCAGCCCGGATGTAATGGCATTATTAAAATTATATTGATGTAGTCATCATGCAGATTCTATCTGTCATGTGGATGATCCTATTTCAAAATGTGACTGCTTCCCTGCCCTATTTAAGGCATGGCAACCATAACTAAATGTCCTTCCATTTCCCTGCAATGTGGGGCATTGCTATCACAGGCAGAAAAATACAACAATAACCTCAATTTATACATTGGAGAAAAAACCCTGCACCTCAGTGTCATTGTTTTTTGTTTTTGAAAAACAAAAAGGCTTGTCAAGGAGAGCCAAAACAACATGACTTCCACTCATCAAACTCTTCAGCATTCAGAGTAAACACTGTACTGGTGGTTGCTCTTGAGGCAGTGAAATCCCCGCCACGGAGATGGGAGTCTCAAAATAGGCCAGAAATGCTGGTGAGTCTATGTGGGAGTCTTTCTCATTACTTTCAAAGGAGGCACCATCTATAATTGTCACCCAGATGTATTCAACTTCATATTTCCAAGACTGAATGCTACAATCCTACGTAAAAATGTCTCCAGTTTTTCTATTCAATATGTTGTCATTCTACTATCTCCTCTCTGAGCCAAAATGTGTTTATGATTGTCTAAATGACCAAAGGTCTATCAGATGATTCATCTGCTACAAATATTAAAATCACTGTGCAAAATAATCCCAGGCATTGCACTTGACCATGTCACCCTCATGCTATGTACATGAACAGGGTGCTTGAATGTTACTTGACACTCCTACAGTTTAAAATGTTTTTGAAGGCAGATGTTATGTATTAACAATTAATAATAAAGTTTATGATAATAAAAATAAATAACTAGAGCCTGGTGTATTATCACATTACCCTCCAATTACGCTACTCGTCTATCTTGGTAAGACATTGAAAAAATGTGGAGGGTCAGCTAAACTCTGTTCCTAACAGTACATAACTTTACTAGGCTCCCACCAGTTTGGAGTCCATTCTAGATGTCAAAGAGAGAAGGGGTGGTGATTCTTGATGCTCAACACATCATTGATGATGGGAGTGCCTGTCATTTTGTTTTATTCTACCTCTTACAGGCTCACAACACTTCACTGACCCACCCCAATGCCAGGTGTCATAACGCCAAAAGGTGATGGCCCAACAGGTGCAAGTTTGGTCCGAACCCATGGAAGGCGAACTAGAACACATACATGGGTGTCCAATACCCTTCAGGGACCACCCACACCCCACAAAGGAGACCCACACTGCCATAGAGACACATGCAGATGCACATTACCAGTACAGAACCACGCCCAGGGGCATGCACATATCAGTCACACACCCACGTTGACTCTGCGTACGACGGCCCAGTCCACTCCCCTTACGAATTGAGTGGGTGACGACAAAGCTACATGTCCAAGTTCTAACCCGCTGCCTGCGGTGACATGTCTGCGTCCACTGTGCACAGCACAATGTAAGGTTGTGTGGCCCAGGGCCCTCATGCATACAACAAGACCAGAGGGGCACACGTAGATATTATGTTAAACAGGCTACGGGCACATGCGCCCAGCCCCATTATTGGCAGGGCCACATGTACAGTGACGACTGTGCTGGATGTGTGTGGGGTGAGTGTAAGCCAGCCCTCAGGGGTTGGTTGGTGCTGGCAACAACTACAACAGTGATCAATCAGAGGTTCAAAGTACAAACAGCAAGGGTCCATGACTTGAGCTGCACAGAGTTAGTGGCCCCAGATGCACTGCGGCCGGCACAGGCACACCGTCACGGGACGGTGACTTGTGGTGCAGTGAGATAGGGGCACATGAAGTGCTGAGTGGGTCCTCGTCGATGTTCAAGGTGGACTTGGCAGAGGCTTGCGGGGGACAGTGGAAGGTGTCCTCCAGGGCATGATGCAGAGGGTGGAAGCTGTCCGGAAGCAGCAAATGGAGGAGTGGAATGCCACGGCATCGTTTGAGCCACAAAGTCAGTATCACCGACATGATGGCGACGACAACCCCAAGGTCATGGACTCAGTCACCACCAGAGTCCAACCAGGAAGTGTCCATGGGTCTCGGGGAACAGACTTAGTGGCACTGGGGCTGTAAGGGGATGCAGTCTGCTTTGAGGCTTGTCCAATGACATCAAGTCTGCCATAAATAAATCAAGGCTGAATTCAAATTGTGTGGCAAACTCGACCACAGTGTAGGCCTGAGGCAGCGGTCAGCGTGGGCCAGACGCAGTTCAGCAAGCTCCTCCTGGAACTCTAACACATAACGTTGATATTACATTTGGGGGTGACTTGTGGTTGACGGAAGCAAAAGCACCAGAGCCAAGTGGGTGTTCAATCAGCGACGATGACGTGTCCTGCCGGGTACGGACTGGATTGGAGTGACGTGAGGCCTGCTGGACCGCAGTGTAGGCCGACGGCGTAGTCATCAAGGGCCCACAGACATGTGTGGTTGGGAGGCCAGGCACAGACTTGGTGTCACCACATCGAAGGGAGTACAGTGAAGTAAACTCTTCATTCTTGTGCATACTTGGACAATGTATGATCAAGAATCAGTTCCAAATGTATGACCTACTTGACCATAGTGAAGGCCGGAGGCGGCAGTAGAGAATGTCAACGAGAAAGGACTAAAGCGTGCCTGTGTTGTGGAGGCCCTGATGGTCTGGGGAGGCTGCCACGGTCGAGGGCCTTGGGCTTGGATCTTGCACTGGCATGTGGTGGGCCCTCCTTGACACACGTTGGTGTCAGCAGGTGGTCAGTGTGGCCGGGCTGCATGGGGGCAGGCCTGACTGGTTTGGGGTCCAGCGGGCCGGAGTACGGCAGGCACACAGGATCACAGGCAACTCCGCTCAGGGGGACGGCGTCGGTCTCGTGGTGGGGTGAGAGGTGCCGCCCTGGCAGAGACGTTGGGCATTCCAGAAGAGGACCACGCCTAGGGCTACGTGCTTTTTATTCACACCCCTACGCTGGCCTGGCGTACGCCGGGGCATCCCACTCCGCTCACGCTTACAGGGGGGATGTAGCTGGCAACATTACCGCAAACTCCCACACTGGCTGGGGTGCAATGGTTGCATCCACTGTCCACTACACTCCATACACCAGTGGTGTATGTCGCCATGGATATGGGTGTGTTCTGCATACTGCGGTCTGTCCAGCACATCTCCGCCACTCTTGGCATTGTGTACTTTCCCAATCATGGTTCTCCTGCCTCCTTCACTCATGCCTGTTTCCCACCTCTCCCCACGTTCTGCTATTGTGTGACTGAGGTGCCATGCCGTTGATGGCTCATGTTCACGGCTTGCCCAGGTTACCATTGTAAGTTGTTCTGTCGTGTCTGGTGGGTGGGCATGTTGTTTGGCATGTTGTTTGTGATTTTGTGACGTGTGCATTGCCAGAGTTGTGAGTTGCATGGTTGTGGAGTTGAGGTGCGTGGGGTATTCATTTGGAACTTGCCAAGGGGCTGTGCATATCCCTTGGTGCCATCCTGATAGCGCTGGTTGATGATGGGCTGTAGGAGGATGAACCATGCACACTGGCTGGGTATTTGGTGACTACGTGGGTGGAGATTCCACGGTGTCCGGATGTTGCCTGCACAGTGATGTGAGATGTGTGCTTTCTGTTGGGGTGATTGTGTGGTGTGTCACCAGGGGGCACAGGTAGGACAATGTGTGCTTTGAATTTCCCCCAACACGTGCATTCTTCCGGCTGTGGTGTATGGTCCTTGCTTGGTCTCCAGCTGTTCTTGCGCATTGTGGTGGACGTATAGATACTGGGGTACCAGGCTGATGGTGGCATCCAGGACAGGTGTGAGGGACTTGGATGCGGCTGGCTGTGTGACTCCTCCGACTCTGGCGGGTGTTGGTTGGGGGGTACCAGAGGCCAACACGTGCATCACAGTCAGCAGCTTTGTCTGCTGAGGGATGTTGGTTGTCTGCTGTGTTGGTGACGTCAGCCTGTTGGGCGATGATGGTCAGGATACATGGGATGGTTGTCCTTTTGAGCCTGTAGTGGGCAATGGCATCCTCTGGTGTTGAGTCTATGAGGCTGGTGCGTTTCCTATGGGTCAGCTGTCTTTGTCCGTGCTGCCTCTGTGGTGGTCCGGGGGGGGGAGCTCAGGTGGGGGGGTTGTGGTCCTGGGTGTGGTGGCAGTGTGTGTTGTTGCCCTATTGGAGCTCCGGGCTGCATGTTCAGTTGCTCGGGGGAATCTGTTGTTCTTCATGTTTGGGTTTGGGTTGTGCTCCCTTGGCTGCTGCCGGTTGTCGTCCGACTTTACACCAGGTCAGAGCAGGTGTTAGTTTCCTGCTGCTAACACGCCTTATTGCCTGCTTTGTGATCTTATCGCCGATCTGGCTGGTCGTTGTGAATGTTGGGAAGTGATGTTGTCGTGGCTTTTCACACGGGAACGCCTACTCTGCATCTCATTAGCGATAGTTGCCTGGGTCATCTGTGGCGATGTTTTTTGCGGATGCTATCACCGTAAAACTGGTGCTATGGGCTGTTAGCACCAGCTTATGAATGGGGAGATAAATTTATCGCGACTGTGGCTGCGCTAAAGTGCCGTTAACTCGGCGATAGCTTCTTGAGAATATGGCCCATTGTCTTAATGTTTTTCTCTACTTTGAATTAAGCCAATTAAGTCCTAATATTTTATGAAGCATGTTTTGTTGCAGGGATTCTGCTTATGCACAGAACTATGCGCAGGAAACCAGGACCTCAGAGAATTGTGGTGTACCAGAAACTCCCCTCAGAACCAAGAACCCCTATCTGACTAGCTTAGTGTCCCATTCGTTATCCGAGATTTAGCTCGGCGGTCCCAATGTATAGACAACCCAGAACAAGCGACTTAGATACTCTCAGGAGTGGTTGGAATCCGAAATACCCGTTTGTATATATATATCAGTCCACAACAGAATAACAAAGACACGGTAAAGTTTAAAGAGTTTATTTTATAAACCTCGCGTCCTAAGATGCAGTACTTTGGCTAACACAAGCAGACAAATGGTTAAGATCAGAACCATCAGCATTGTTACAATACCATAGAAAATGAAAGGAGCAATCATTATAATAATGACAGTGGAAAGCGACCACCCACCTTTCTCTAGCAACTAATAAGTTATCATTAGACTAATAGAAGGTCTCTTAGGCTTGCATGGGGGACCCCATACCTTATATATCAGCTTAGTGGAATCACATCACAGGATCAGCAAGGCTCTCTCCTGCAACAGCTCTTTGTTTCGAATGTAAGTGAAAACATGCTGCTCTGCAATATTAAAGGACTCGTCTTTCAGGTATTGGCAGCTGTATGTATGTTATGGCTAAGAAGTGGTACGATCAACCTGAACACAACAACCTGCACCGTCTAGTGACCCAGACTCGTTCTTTACACGGTGTACAGACCAAGGTCACTGCTCACTGTTAAGGATGTTAAACAACAGACGGTTCTCATGTGAAGCAAAGTCGAGTCAGCAGTTCTAGAATGAATAACATGTAACAACAGTGTCGCGTGCAAAAGCAGCAGAAGCGACAAGCTGGCTTTCTAACAGCCGACGAGGTTATGCTAACTTAGCATTGTACATAGGGAGTGGTTAACCCATACTACAGCCCCCCTTGATCGGACTACTAACCACTAGGGGCGCACTTATCAAGAACGCAGAGTTCAAGTTAGAAAGAACGGAACCAAGGGCATGAACTATAAGTCCATATAAGGTAAGTGTAAAGTTCGAAAGGAAAAAAAAAAGTGTCAAAAATGGAAAAATTATGTCGTCAGGGAAAAAAACCATGAAAAAATGGGAAAAAATGACATTGATGGATGCACCATGAGTTGACCAAGACAAAGAGTCAATCCATCAAGGTATAGGCACAATAAGTTGCAACAGCCTCCAAGAGGAAATCATTGGAGCATTCCGCAAAATTACCCGCCATCCAATTCAGCAAGGGAAAGGAACACACGTGTTCACTCACAAGTGGAGCTTCCAGCACCACACGAGGACAACAGGAAGGTTCCTCGACATAACTTCGTTCCAGCAAGTCAATCGCAGCCTCTTCAATGGCCCAATTTCCAAGGACTCCATGTGTCGCACCCAAGGCCATAAACCCGACACCAGAACATTCAAACTCATGAGCCACTAAGGGGCCCATTAGTTGATCAAAATCCGGGACAGGTGACACCGAGTTTGACAGGCATAAATCCAGAGCCCACTGGAATGGACAATCCAGGCAGTGAAAGACTGGTTGCACACAAGTAAAGAATGGAAACCGGAAGGACAATCCATATGCGACACTTAAGGTCGCCAGGGGTAAGGTGCCATAGTATTCAAGCATCCGGTTACGGAGATGCAACAGCCGGGGCATGTTGCCTCGGTACGCAAGTTGCGCAGCCATTGCGTAGTACGCAAACCAATAGAAGTATTCCAGCTATAAGGGCGAGAAGCAAAGGGAGACCTCAGAAGACGCTGGAAAAAATAGAATGAAAAAATGTGGGAATCACACCAAAAACAGTTTGAAAGGAGGTCACGAGGCCGGAGCCCACAAGTTTAAAGAAATGAACTATGCCAGTCGTAGACGAGGCATTAAAGATAGTCTGTATCAATGTTTCAAAATGGAAGGGGAGGTCAGTATTCAAAAGCGCCTGCACCTCCTTGCGGGTGTTTGCCACGTGAAGAAGAAAGGTTTCACGGGACAAAGTCAAAGCGACCTCCCTTTGAGACAAAAGAGCCCTTATTCTGCTCATCTGGTTGAACTCTGAGTTCAAGGTTGGAATCGAAGGCCAGATAGAAACTTCGAGCCGGCCATGCGGGGGTGGGAAAAGGACATTTTTACAGCAAACAACACGCTGTGAAACAGTTACTATGTATGGTATTCCCTTTAGCATCCCGCAGCAATCCTCATTATTCAAAAGCAAATAACTACCGTTAGCAAGCAGCGTAAATGAAGGGGTTATAACCGGCACCGGTATACCTTTCAGAATGCAAGCCAAATTAGGAGCGTGCACATTGCAAGCACCATGTAATTGTATGTGTCTACACACTCCATAATGATCAGGGGCAGAAGTGCATTCCTCACCCTTCAAATAAACCTCTTTTCCCTCCCGCATGCATCTATATGTAAACGGGAGCGACCAGACTTCGTGCAGGAATGCAGTACCAAGTTGTTCATATCTGCCAAGAGCATAATGTTTCATGCACGAACTAAACTTAAAAAGCGGAAAAGGTAAAGTGATTACTCCGTGGATAAGCCACACGGCCAAATTTAACTCAGCAATAGAGAAAGGTAACGGTTCTAATTTCTCAATGTGCAGTAATGAATAAGTAGCATCTTTCATGGACATAAACTGTTGTTTTGCAGTTAAATTAAAAGGGAGGAACAAAGATGAAACATTCATGTAATCCCACGGGACCTTCCCTGCCTTTAACGTTTGTAAAGTCCATGCAAACTGCATAACAGAACGCAACTGATTCTGGCCATGATACAATACAGACAAATCATCCTGCACAATGTCTACGACAGATGAAACAATATTATCTAAAGAAGAAATTCTAGAAGACAAGGTGTTTATACTATTATCAATCACAGCCAATACTTTTTCCATATTGGCCTGGTCAATAGCACGTAATCTGGACGCAGCTTCAATTTGCGACATTTTCCAAACTTCGTTGTAAACAGCATATACCCATCTTTTGGACCTGCCTGTCGCAGGACCCTTAATAAAATCATTCAGATCAATTTTGTCATTTAAACGTGACAAATGAAGTTTAACAGATGCTAATGTGGAATGTTGCAGCCATGACTGGCATAACTTACCCACAGAGTAGGTAGTTACAGTGTGTGCTGATTCAAAACGAGGATCTACCCTGACTTGAGTATACCCAGGTGCTAAGGCTAGAAATCGACGTTGACAGGAATCTGAACCAGTTTCCCATACCAACCACCCATCAGGATTAAATGCCGAAACATTAAAGGTGGTGTTTGGAATGAGGGACTGCAACCTAGTAAGGGAAAGATCTGTGTGATTACCCCAGCCGGGATAAGTACCCAGATCCAGGATCGAGGGGGAATTCAATTTTTTAGATGTGGCCAATCCAAAACTGGTGGTCTGAAAAACAGATGAATTCAAAAATAAAATGTGGTTTGGGATAAGACAAGCGCGATGCAAAGCTTCTGTTCCCTGAACCTGCCATGGTTTAGTACCCCAAACCGATTTAACATCGATAGTAGCTTTCCATAGCTCATAGCCTCCGACAGCCAATTCATCCATAAAGGACTTGGAATATAACAATTTGGTATGTGTCAACCTAACCTTAGAGGCGGTCTCAGCCGCCACCTTAAAATAAAAGGAGGTCGGACTAGACACACTAAAATCCGAAAAATATGTGAACTTGTTCACTAATGTGGCAGAACTGCCATAATAAGGGGCCGGACAGTGTTCCCATTGTGTGTAATTAACAAAATTACGAAAGGTATTTGCTCTGTATAGGAAATGTGTGCCATAATGTTGATAACAAAATTGTTCACCATAATTTGCAGAATTTAAATACAAATCTTCAGCATCAAATGCAGCATAATATTTTAGATCAGAAAATAGTGCTTCTATTGCTTGTACATCCCAATCATCAGATCGGATATTCTGTTTAACTACATCACCCATAGAAACACGAAAGACATTAGGCACATTAATCACTTCAGTAGGACCATGAATTTGAAATTTAACAGCATCCCAAGCGATCCCATCACGCACAGGCCAGGCAGTAATGTTCACAAAAGTCTGGTCCTTTTTCATAATGTGTGATGAGGAATGGGGGGGCCAAAGTTCCATCAATTAACCTAATCGCAGATCGCTCAGCCAGGTAGTGTCCATTGATAAGTTTAAAAAACACTACCACAAAGCCAATTGTCATGAACAAAAAAATACATATTAGCACCAGCCAGATGTAAGTCCATGGTGCCACCAAAAAATGTCTCTTGAACCAGGCAAAAAAAAGTGGAAGTCATTGATTCAGTGTCAAAGGAAGAACGTGACTGGTTAATCACTGTCGAATGTAACAGAGGCAACGGGACACCTGCAGGATAAGCATACTCAGGATCATCAGGCAAACCACCAGCAGTAGGCGGCATAGAAGGAGCAGTAACTGCATGCATCTCAACGGCAACCTCAGGCATGATGTTCGAGGGCGGCATCACAACAGAATTTCGCAGAATGTAAGGGCAAGAAACTGAAGGTGTCATACTATGGAGAATCGGCCACCCGCTGTAGCTTGACATTGTCAATCGAGATGTACCTGTTATCCTTGCGACCAGGAAGTGGAGGTAAAATAACTGTATGTGTACCCTGGACTCCAAGCACCGGGACCGGTGCACGATAAGAGGGGCCAAACTCCTTCTTGTTCTCCACCTTCTCACGGACCAGGTCACCAACTCGAGGTAGCCAGCCGACTACCGGAATCTGGAGCTCAGCTTCGGATATTGAGGGTACGTGTTCCTTTGCTAGAGTGTCTCTGGCTTCTTGAAGATTCTGCAATACAGCACAGTGATCATCTAGGTCAAAAGGCGCGGCAGCCGCCGTCATGTCTAGACCCTCAAGGTCCGAGACAAACATTCGTACTCCAAAGAGCATCATGTATGGGGTCCGCCCACCCAGAGACCTTCTAGGGAGATTATTAAGTGCACGTTGCACGTCATACAAGTGGGTTAGCCAGCTTCGGCCTGTACCTAAAACCCTTGCTGTCAAAGATTGCTTTAGGTCACGGTTCATTCGCTCCACAACACTATTGCCCTCAGGCCGGTATGGAGACGAAAATTTGACTTGGACCCCCAAACTTCTCATGGCTTCTTTGTATGCCCTAGAGGCAAACGCAGGGCCCTTGTCAGAATGAAGGGTACCACATGCAAAACTTCCAATAAAGACACGCAAATCCTTGATGACAGTCCGGGCATCAGCACTCCTTTGCGGCCACACCCACAGAAAACGTGTGCACGAATCCACTGCAACTAAGATGTACTTGTACGCAGTATCAGAGGAAAAAGGACCGCAGTGATCTAAATAAACACACGCAAGTGGTTGATTAGATATAAACAGCTGCGTTTGTGGTGGACGCGCGGCAAAAGAAGGTTTAATCTGCTGGCAAATGTCACATAAAAGGACATAAGCCCGCGCCTGTTTGTACAAACCGTACCACCAGTAACGTTGCTGCAAAAGAGATACAGTAGCCGAAACGCCGGCATGCGCAGACGCAACACCTTCGTGGGCAGCTGAAATCAAAGATGGTCTGCAGTCCGCGTTGGGAATCAATCTGTCACCGTCGTTAATCCTCACTAACGGGACGTTATCAGGACTTAAGCGATAATGGTAGCAAGAAGGGAAACCTTTCGGAAAGGCTGTCCCTGTCTCGGACGCAGCAATAGCTGCCAAGATGTCATCATCAATCTTACTTTTGGATCTTGTAACTGCTGCCACTAAATATGTTGCCACTGCGGTTTTTGCTGCCTCGTCAGCCAAACTGTTACCGACAGCATGGACACCAACCCGTTGGTGACCAAGAGTGTGAATTACATTCACGAGGGGCAAACGTTCCTTAAGTTCTGCCACTTGAACCCAAAGCGTTTTGTGCTTTACTGTGCTACCTTTCGAATCACAAAAGTCATTGTGACTCCAAAAGTGTAGATTCTCGTTGTATGATTGAACACAATAGTACGAGTCACTCACTATAAGAGTAGTGACTCGAGGATCAGCAAACTCCAGTGCAAGCACTAGAGCTCTCAGTTCTGCTAACTGCGCGGTACAATCACCCAATGACTGCGTATGCACGACATCAGATTGGAACTCACCGTTCACGAAAGTACCCACCACAATTGCGCAGGCCGCTGAATAGGCGTGCTTTGATTCAGTCGCGTGTTGCGCAGACCCATCAGTGTAAATGACACAATGGTACTCCTCGAGCGGGCGCAAAGTCAGAGGAGCCGGATGAACAAATTCATACTCCAAGAACTCCTGTGTCTGTAATGCCGCGTCAAAGATATATGTGACGTCAGGCGAGGTCAAGGAGGTTGCCCATTGTATCCACCTTGGATGCAAAGCCTTAGAATTCGGTACACTGGCCTTAGTGACCGCCTCAAGGGCAGGGTACGGTGTTATCACCAGCATGTGCTTCCCCTGTGATAGCGCTCGCTCTTTCAGGATCGCCATCTGAACTGCTGTCAGTACTTTTTCGACAGCGGAGAAGCGCAGCTCAGCCGAAGTGTACAGATGAGATTTGTAGGCAATGGGGACGGTGTCGCCCTCATTGAACGTCAAGTAGGTGAAACCCACTGCACCCGGTACGATTCTAATGACCAGATTAGTGTGGTTATCACGAGTTTGTAAGAATTTCGAAGCAAGAAGATCAGACTGCAAAGATTGTAATGCAGCAGAATGCTCAGGCAGCCAGCAAGATTTGGTAAAAGTAGGTTGTACCAAGGCATAAAGCGACTTGATACGCTGGGCATAATCAGGAATGTAGGTACAACCGAAATTCAGAAAACCCAGCAAAGATTGTAATTTCTTCAGTGTCGTAGGAGCATTAAGGCGTGCGCATTTCTCAAGGAACTGCGGAGCCAATCCTCGACCCTCATTATTGAGTTCGTACCCCAAGAACAACACTGTGAACTCGGCAATGTGGGACTTCGCAAAGTTGAACTTGTAACCGAAGTCAGCAAACATAGTAATTATATTATCCACGCGAGCAAGGTGTGGAAGCAACTCGTCGTCCGTTAGGTAGATGTCATCTACATACGAATATGCTTCCGGGTCAACCATCTCCAAGAGACAGACCACACGAGCAGCAAAGACCCCGGGGCTATTTTTATAGCCCATCGGGAGCCTTTTGAACTTCTTTTGTTTGCCACCCGAGGTAAAGGCCGTCCACTCATAGCTATGAGGGGACAGATTATGGCTATAAAAGCCATTGGAGATGTCAAGTGTGGTTTTAAACCGTTTTCTCACGAGACTATCGACGAGAGCCGAACTGTGAGTATTTTGTACCGCACATGTCCGGCAGTGCGAATTTAAGTGCTGGTAATCCAAAACTAGGCGGTACGATCCGTCAGGCTTCGTCACAGTGAATAAAGGATTATTCATGGGTGACACACATGTTTCAATTACTCCCTGATATTCCAATTGTTCAAGGATAGATGCGACGTGAGACCTAGCCTCGCGACGCATGGGATATTGGGGTTGTGGCTGGGGTTCTGACCGCAACGGAATCGTATGGTTGGGAGAAAATTTGTCCCAGCCCACCTGAGTACGATACAACGCAGGCGCGAGCACCTGCGCCCACTCCCCGGCTAACCTGTTAGAATGTTCCAGAGGCACTGTGTGCCCAAAGGACAGGAGGATCACTAACTCCCCTCTAGGAGCATCTAAAACGAAAGCCGGGGGCCAATCCGCCTCCGCCAAAAGGATATCATAGGTGGAGGTTAGATTATCCCAAAACACCACTTTAATTTTACGTTGTATGTCACCCTCAATTATAAGGACAATTTCAAACATCCGTTCAGGGGGAGATACGCGAGTATCAGCAGTTTCAACACTTACAAATGTATCAGTTGCTATCACCGCCAGATATGGACGCCGCGCTTGTCGCACTACTGTAACTTCCGCCGAGCTGTCTAGCAGCGTTAGTGCCCATGTCTGGTTCAGAAGCTGTGTCCGTACCATCTGAGGCATATCTCGCAGTTAGAGCAGCAACTTTTTTCTTCTGCAATGGGGGTCATTGATGTGCAGATTCGTCCTGCTTGCCTTTACCTTCAGTCTGACAGGGCTGCTCACGACCTTGAGCACCCCTTCCTTGCCCACGATCTCCACCACCGGATTGAAAAGCCGATGTTTCCTGTGAAGAACGAGGAGAGCGTTGTTCAGGAACCTGAAATCTATCAGGTGACTTAATATTAGAACGATCGCGCAAATCATAAGTGCGTTCAGTTTGTATCTGCACCGGCGACGCAGAACGAGACCTCCGTTTCTCTTGCTGCTTCCCCTGTTTTTTGGCTCGCCAACTTTGTTTTGGAAAGTTGGGCTTTTCGTCTTTGGTAGACGAACTCACTTTAGGTTGCTGTACTACAGTAGGAATGATCACGGTGGGCTTCACACCCAAGGCGCTACGACCCACCATTCTGTAGGCTTACGCTAGAATTTTAGCGAATTCCTTTGGCCTGTCGGTCGGATCCACAAGTGCCAACATATTGCACACTTGGAATTGCATGGCATCGCCTTTGAGGTTGCCCATTACCATGGAACACACCACATCGAAGCTGTCGACAAGCCTCCGCACCATGATTGTCTTGGACCTTCTTAATGACAGAGGGTAGTACGGACATAGACGGAGTGCCATAGCACTTCGCATAGGTCGCAGCAAAGACCTTGCCCCAATTGTCACAGTCGACAATATCCGGGACCAGGTCCTTTGGCAAAGTAATAGTGAGTATCCTGTGTTTATCCACAGGAGAAGTATGCGGAAACACGGCTTCTAATTGATCAAACTTTTCAGCAAGCCAGTAAGGAAATTCATCCTTATTTTGGGGGCGCTTGCCGACAACCGTATTAACCATAACTGGACTGATGACCACCGCGTGATGGTCAGTCGTGTGGCCCACAACCACAGGTGCCCCCACCTGTACATTGCGAGACACGTACTGCCCTAACGCCCTATGGACCGTAATCAGGGCAGTGTGTAGCACATGCAACTCCGCTACCGCCACAGTCATGTAGCGGGGATGGGGCGTATAACCGGCCAGCACCGGCCATGTGGCCCCTGCAATAGACAACGGGCCCATTCTCACCGGTACTACCGCATGGGGAAGGGCGCCATTAAACCAAATTGTATGCTGCCAGGCAGTGAGAGGAATTTCAAGTGTCCGATAAGGGGCATAGGCTGCAGGCATAGCTGTGGCAGTGTATTCGTGGAACAAATTATCGTTCGCATCCACTGCATCGAACGTCACCCAAGAGTAAAACAACTCATATGGGAACGCCGCATCAGCCCCTACCACAAAAATAACAGCCAACCCATCATCCGGAACCCCATAGACCCGTAAATGTGCGGTCAGGGGATCCCGACTATGCGCGGCAACGTTGACCGCCATCGGGACACACAGAAGAACAACAACAAGCTCTACAGTAGCACTGGGGTTCAGAAAAAGAAAACCTTTTTAATTATCAAGCTTGAAAGAACCTTTAGTCGAAACCTAGGTAGGCTAAGCCGTCACTCCCGTTGTCCGGAAACAAGAGTGAGGGCGTTGAAGACTAATAAAAGCACTACTAAGGCGTTTCAGATCAAAAGACCAAACGTCAGGTGCGCCATGTTGCAGGGATTCTGCTTATGCACGGAACTATGCGCAGAAACCAGGACCTCAGAGAATTGTGGTGTACCAGAAACTCCCCTCAGAACCAAGAACCCCTATCCGACTAGCTTAGTGTTCCATTCGTTATCCGAGATTTAGCTCGGCGGTCCCAATGTATAGACAACCCAGAACAAGCGACTTAGATACTCTCAGGAGTGGTTGGAATCCGAAATACCCGTTTGTATATATATATATATCAGTCCACAAAAGAATAACAAAGACACGGTAAAGTTTAAAGAGTTTATTTTATAAACCTCACGTCCTAAGATGCAGTACTTTGGCTAGCACAAGCAGACAAATGGTTAAGATCAGAACCATCAGCATTGTTACAATACCATAGAAAATGAAAGGAGCAATCATAATAATAATGACTGTGGAAAGCGACCACCCTCCTTTCTCTAGCAACTAATAAGTTATTATTAGACTAATAGAAGGTCTCTTAGGCTTGCATGGGGGACCCCATACCTTATAGATCAGCTTAGTGGAATCACATCACAGGATCAGCAAGGCTCTCTCCTGCAACAGCTCTTTGTTTCGAATGTAAGTGAAAACATGCTGCTATGCAATATTAAAGGACTCGTCTTTCAGGTATTGGCAGCTGTATGTATGTTATGGCTAAGAAGTGGTACGATCAACCTGAACACAACAACCTGCACCGTCTAGTGACCCAGACTCGTTCTTTACACGGTGTACAGACCAAGGTCACTGCTCACTGTTAAGGATGTTAAACAACAGACGGTTCTCATGTGAAGCAAAGTCGAGTCAGCAGTTCTCGAATGAATAACATGTAACAACAGTGTCGCGTGCAAAAGCAGCAGAAGTGGCAAGCTGGCTTTCTAACAGCCGACGAGGTTATGCTAACTTAGCGTTGTACATAGGGAGTGGTTAACCCATACTACAGTTTCTTGAATTTAAATTCCTCACATGTAAGCAAATGACAATATTTTTCCGTTATAAATATGGCACAGAGTCTACAGGCCACTGGGAGTAATATGCCTACTGTTTGTAAAGACTCTTTGACATAGGAGAACATTAAAAGAATGGTTTTTATGTAACACATATAAACATAAAATTAACTCTTCAGTTATATTCTCTCCCATTTCCAAATTTTCAAATTTAACCACAGCAGGCATATTGCGACCAATGGCAGGCAGACACAGTGCCATATTTATAACTGAAAAATACAGCCATTTTTATAAGAGGGAGATATTTAAAATGCAAAAAACGTTCCATCAAGTGCAGAAAAATGTTCTGTATTATGATCATTTTTGCAGAACATTATTCTGATTTTAAATTTTTCCCATGTTTAAAATAAAAATGGTTGTATGTTTGTGTTGTACATGTAATGGTGCCACAGATGTCAAAAGGAAGCTGGGCGAGGGGGAGTCTGGTAACAATGTGCTAGTTACTGGACCTTTAGTAGCTCATGACGATGTTCACTGAAGTAGCTCTGATTACGGAAAATGTTGGAAACCTTTGCTCTTTGTTATGCACAAGAAATATGTGAGAATTGAGAACATCTTGTCATCAAGCTAAAGGTAGGCAGGGTAGAAAGGATAACTTTACCTTCGAGCCATCGACTTCAAGTAAAACTGAGGAACTGTGGACTGGAATGGGGGAGGTAGTAGCCACAGCAGACAGTATGTATTTTGATACAGTTACCAGCCCTTAGGAATACATTAGTGAGGGACCAGAAGTGGAGAGGGAGATGGGGGGAGGGGGGATTGTAAACTCAATAACTGAGAAATGTGCCAGAAAACTGGCAATTAAAAATGAAAATGTACAAGGCTAGAAGCTTTGTGCCTGATTCACAAAGGTAAACGTACGACTTTTTGATATTTACAAACTACATGCAGAGCTTTGTGACTCTGCTCTACCTATCCATGTGTGCAGAATTCTCTAGACCTGGCAACACTGCAGTCGGGCGGAGTACTAAAAGTGTAGGTTAACCTTTGTGAATTAGGCCCAATGTAATTGTTTCCTTGCCCACTCATTCTTTATGTAGTAACGTCTATGCGACTCCTTTCAGTACAGTAATACATAGGAATGATCCATTAGGTGTTTGGGGGAAGGAAGTCACACCCGTGCACAGGGGCCGTACCTCCACTGGGGCACGGCCGGCTGGTTGTCACGTCGTGTCCTGGTGAAGCCAGCCAAGCCAAAGTGAGCCTGAAGGGGTGGGGCCGCATTGTCATATTCCTGTGCAGGCCCATTGTAATTTTCCCTGTGTTAGCAAGAGCATGTTGCAGATTGTCCTCCGCTTTGCGCATGTTACTATACAAACTTATTTTGCTTTGTGCCACACTGTACTTTTATACAGAACCTGCTGTTATTTTCGCATTTCGTTCTTCCCTGGGGTTTAGTCTGAACACTGTAGACGAGGTCAAACAGCAATGTCCCTTGTTATTCTGTTCTGGTCAGGCCCTAGCATCAAGACAAGTACTTTTGTCACATAGGTATGCACAAATAGGTAATAACACACTTGGGGCCTCATGTAGGAAGCCAAATACCGGTCGGTAACGGCCGAAAATCGGTAAATATCCCGTTACCGACCGGTATTTAGGCATTTGCTATGTAGGGGGCTGATTTCTGGATTCGGTATTTACCGAATCGGAAATTAAGAAATCGGTAAAATACCGATTCGGTAAATACCGAATCCAGAAATCAGATGTAGGGAGCACTCTAAAGAGTGAAAATTAGTATTAGAAATTCGTTATTTACCACCAAATACAGGTTGGTGATAAATAACGAATACCTTGCAAAAAGCAATATTTTGCAGATTTAAGAGTGCCATGTGGCAGACATACATGCCCTTAGGGCATGTATGTGCGCCACATGTGCATACATGCAAGATTCAGGGGTGCAACAGGGTGTCAATGTGACACCCTGCCACCCTTGAATATGCTCCCCCCATTACCGAATCGGTATTTACCGAATCGGTAATGAGGCATACCTTCCCATTGATTCCTATTGGCCTCCAGGCCCATAGGAATCAATGGGAAGGTATGCCTCATTACCGAATCGGTAAATACCGATTCATAATGTCCGAATTTTTCCGATTCGGTAAACTTTACTGAATCATTACCTACATCACATTTACCGATTCATAAATACCGAATCGGTAAAATTCGGTATTTATGAATCGGTAAATGTGAGGCTACCTACATATGGCCCTTGGAGAGGAATCTTTCCAGGAAAGAGATCATGGCAGCACCTGAGATGTAGAACTTTCATCTGTGTATGCTAAGGTACGAGGTCTGCTGCTAACACCCAGAGATCTTCTGATATAGAATCATTTTGCTTCTGTAGAAGGGGAGGGAGGTTTGGCTACCCTGTCTTATAGAATAACAGCTCCTTTTATTATTTATGGACTACTTACTACGCTCACCGTATTTGTGTTAGGCATTTTCTTACTTATTGTGGCATCTATACTGCATAGTAGAGCACAAGAGTTAAAATAAACATTTTAAGCATTCCTTGTGTCTCTGGCAGAACTTATTGTGGACTAGTACGAGTGTGATAGTGATAGGAACTACAATTCCTGAGAGGGTCGGGAGTGTTGTGTTCTGGGGTGTCTAATCACTTGTTCCTCTGTGATTGAGTAGGACGGCAAGTGAGACACTATAGCCAGTCTGTCTCTGGCTCATGGGTACTCAGGTGGCAGGATGACTCAGTTCCTGCCTTTTAAGGTTCCTATAATCCGAAGCACAGTTCTGTGACTCTGCAGAATTCCTGCAACAGCTTAACTGCAGCAATACTGCCAACAAGCCAGACAGACACCAGTATAGCCAGCGCACCTAAGTGCGCACGTAGGGTTGGACTGCTGCCTTTCTCCGGTCACTCACCAATGGTGCACATTACTGAGTCAAGGGTGACTCAAAGCCGCAGTCTCTGGTTTCAGTAATGAGCGTGAGGTCCCTGCCCCAGCCAATCTTGGTGCTGCTGCAGCAGCGTCAGGATTGGCTTGGAGATGTGATACTAGGGGCCTGTGACTCTGTTGGGACTTGCTCAATATGCATGTGACCTGAGGCAGCGCGGGGGATGGGAGGAGGCTGTCTCCCAGACTCTCACAGTCTTGTGTGGCACGAAGAGCATTTGGTCACCGATGCTGGTTAATCGTGCGGCACACATTTGGATTTGAAAAGAGTCTGAGCTGAGTACAGTTTCCACAGTTAAGTTAGTTGTTAAGTTTAATTAAATTAGTGGTGAGCTGGTGGCCAGGCCAGTCCACGTGGAAACCTGCTGAAATAAATATCTATAATCTTCGAGGAGGCCTGGACTGACTGGCAGGAAGCTGGCATATGCACAAAAGAGTATATGTATTGTGTAACCCCACCGGGGGCAAATACTGTTTTTGTCTTTTTACTCATTACAGAAGTCAAAAACAGTATTTACAGCTGGCTGGGGTTACACGTACTTTTAAAAATTATTATTAAGGGCTGCGGACTGGAGTGTGGTGCTGTTACTATTCCCAAAGTAATGTTACTGCAGCACCAGGTGCCAGCCTGAGGTAGTAGTTGCTGCTTTTCTGTTGCTTTGCTTGCTGCGGCGGTGCAGTGGGCCCAGCAGGTCCCACGTTTCTAGCCAGGACTGGCGTTTGTCAACGAGCAATTTGATTCCAATTCCCCATATGACAAAGACCAGATTATATAACACAAGGTCAAATGTTGTGTGTTTTAAAGCATGCTAAGATGTCTGGACTCACAGAATGCTGAGCCAAGGCACGTCGGAACTCAAACCTGATTCCCCTGTTCCAAGGTCGGCAGCTCGGTCCTAAAGGCCAGAGCTGCCAACTTTGGAGCTGTGGAACAAAGTTCGAGTTTCAGCATCAGTTCAACATTCTGTTATACTGGGCAATCACTTAATCTCCCCATGCCTACAAAAAATAGGAATCTCTGGTGCTCATGTAAAGCAACTCCAAAACGTTCTGG
The DNA here is from genome assembly GCF_964204655.1 of Triturus cristatus. Classification (NCBI taxonomy): domain Eukaryota; kingdom Metazoa; phylum Chordata; class Amphibia; order Caudata; family Salamandridae; genus Triturus; species Triturus cristatus. Next base: position 645,104,836 of record NC_140585.1, read on the forward strand.
ACAAGTTCGTACTATATAAAACTGCAAAAATAGAAAAAATAAAAACTCATCCCATCCACCCCACTTGGATGACAACACTTAGGGGCCCATTAGGATGGGGGCGGATCGCCCCCGCCGGGCCAAAAGACCGTCCACCTCTTCTCCGCCGGTCAACTCGTCGACTCGGCAGAAAAGGGGCATAATATGGTGGCGGTGTCTGCAAGACACCACCATCCATATTATGATTCAGGCGGATATTCGCCTTTCCATGGCGGCAATAAGGCATGCGGTCCTTGCTGTTGGGCGCTCGTTGCGGGCCCTCAGGGTGTGGGGAGATGGGGGTGCACATGGGGGTACCTATGGTACCGCCCCCCTCATTGCAATGCACTACGTGGCAGGCATGTAGTGCATGGCAATGCTGTGCACAGTCCTTTAACATTGCGAGCGCGTCTGCAGCCAGCAGATCCACTCGCAATGTAAAACGACCAGGATGCGTCTGCCAGTGTTGTGGGTGCATCCTAATGCACATGGCGGGACCGCCGCAACTTCGGCGGTCGGTCCCTGGCTCCGTTGTGATGGCGGGCGGATCGTAAAGGACCCCTAAATCCTTTCATACGCATCTAGTAGGACTTTGACCAAATATGGGCAGTTGTGTAAATTCTGAAGAAGGAGGAATACAAATACAGTGTTCACTCATTTCACAGGTGAGGAAAGGCATCAATTTGAATTATAGAATGATTTACCGTCGAGCACCAGGGCTCTGCCAATTACCACTTTCTACAGATTGGATTCACTTGAAAGTTTTGTAAAGCACCAAGCTTGCCACTGAATCTGAAGGCTTAAATTGCTTCCTTCGACAAATATGTTCCTGTGGCTTCTCTCTTGAAATCCATTTGCTTGTAATCTTGTACAGTTCCATTTTTATAGCCACCCCCTTCTACACTGAACCCCGATTTGACTAGCCCTCCCCCAGCTCCCTTCTGGCCTTAATGTTACATGATGCTGCATTTGTAACTCGCCACTGACACAATACCCTGCTGTGATATTCTCTCGCTGTTTGAATTCAATAATTACAGGTTTTTTAAGCTGCTTTTCTCCATCACTATTCCAGGTTTCCTCTTCTCATTGATATCTTACACATCCCTTCTTTTTCATTCCATCCCCTTCATGCCTCTCATCAGTTCTATTTTCCTCTTCTATCCCCTTTCACTTCTCCCTCCAGTTAAGCTAGTCCCACACACCAGCACCATAGTTTATGCTGTGATTGACAGCTCTGGAGCTGAGGCCAGTCAGCCAGAAACATGTTGAGAATACACGACCATCCCGTCCTTGGCCTCTCTGCAGAGAGAGCACATGTATACAAGTTGTACATTTGATCCTGTGCAAAGGTGTATGATGGGGGTACACAGTCTTCAAAATAATGACATGGTGATAGTAAAAGAAACTGCAGTGCTCACTGGCTACTTGAAAGTAATTCCTAACGTTTACGTCACGCCACTTTCAAATGTCACTAGCCGCCACTGCCTGTGTAGAAGATAAATAAGGACAGCAGTGTGAGCGCTCTTTTTCTGTTTAGTAAAAAAAAAGGCGCTAGTTCATCTACTGCTAATATTGAACCGTGTTTACATTGTCTTGCATCTTGTTTAAACATCATTCTATGTCATGTGATGATATTGATGATTCTGTTTCTAAGCAGAAAAAGCTTTCGGTGAAAGTCTCCTGAATGTACTAAGCCAAGGACAAATCGTGTACATCCTATTTCTGTTAACATTGTATCCATTAAACTGTATAACCAAGATCGTGAGAATGATCGAATCATAATGTATTGGTGATGGGAATATCACTGAATGTAATCTATGTAGAAATGTTTCTTTTACAAGGTTTCCTATTTGCTCAAACTTAATGAATCATGTGCTCCCACCGAATGTATGAACCCCATTGTCCAAAGGTCTATATATGAGTGCCTTTCCCTCATGACAGAGAGGCCCTACTCCCATTCCTAGAAGGCGAATTTCATACTGAACCGTCATTTACTTATGATGTATATGCTATGCTGCTCGTTTACCGATGGCATAGTCTGTATTTTGAATGTAATCCTTACATAAAGCATTAAAAAAAGATCTATTGTCTGTCATTCTTATGAAAATGTTTCAGAAGTATAATGTGGGCCCGTTTTGATTTAAAGTGACAGTTACAATTGGGGAGCACCAAAGTCCTAGATGCAGGGACTACACTGCTCTGAAGAATGAAACTGACACTGAAATTATATGGCATTAGTTAGGAATCTAGTTAGGGTTCCACGCCCCAACAAGACAAACTGGGTCATTCACCCTGCGAGAACTGTAGAGTGCAGGGTAAAATAAAATGATGGCGCCCCTCCCCCCAGTAGAATGTGAATAGGGGCCCCTTGGCCCTCCGATATCTCACGGATGTTCATTGGCTTTGATCTGAATGGGGGTGCCCTGAAGGGTTGGGGCACCTGCGCCACAGGGGCCTGCATTACGCCCTTGATTGCAGACTTACCATGTAAGGCAGTGAACGAAGAAATGTAAACGTGGGCATCTTGAGAGCATCATTCCCTTGGCCAGCGCACAGTTTATCTTCCCGTACTGACGTCAGGGCCGCGGAAGCGCTGAAGCTTGTTGCTCTCAGCTGACCGCCTCACGCTGTACTGTGATCTGAAGGACCAGGAATTCTTCACCGTGAACCAGACTTAATAGTATCAAAAGGCACATGATATTTACCATTCAGTAAAAACAAACTGATCTTTATTTTAAAACTTAAGTGAAACAAATAATTGGTGAGTGTCTTGAGCTGTATTTTCACGTTCATCGTGCTTTCCGGACGGTCGTTCTTCATGGCCGTGGAACAGTGTGCCAATGCCGTGTTTAAAGCTGTGCACGGCCCGCTGTGCACGGCCCGCCATCAGTGCACGGCACAGAAGGCGATCATCTGTTTTCAGAGCATCTTTTTCTGTTCGGTGCACTGCTGCTAAATGTTAGCTTCCCCCCTTCCCGTGTAGGCAAATAACGCGGGATGCAAGTCCTCGGGGTAGGACTTAAATGTGTGCAGGGCTTAGAGATGCGAATCAAACTTTTGAGCAAACTCCTTACTTTTGTGTTTCCTCGGTTTTTAGGTCTTGCTGAGTCAGCGCGCATGCGCTGCAAGGAGAGACATTTAGGGGCATATCAACAAGGGCTTTATCTCTGCTTTTTTGGCTTTAAAAGCCAAAAAAGCAGAGATAAAACTAGCGCCCTATTAACAACAGGGTGCTAACACGCAAATTTGCATGTTACCACCCTTTTACTCTACGCTTCCCCTTGCATCTCTAATGAGATGCAAAGGGGGCGTTCCAGAGTAAAATAATAGGAGAAATGTCGCTAAGCGACATTTCTCCTATTATCAAGAATGTCGCTAGCCCTGTTAGAGACAAAAAAAGCAGCGCTAACCGCGGTTAACGCTGCTTTTTTACGTCTGCTAATTTTCAGACTTAGCCATGATATCCTATGGAAGGAGGATATCATGGCTAAGTTTGCCTGTCCCTATCAACAAGGTAACGTGTGATTATCGCTGGGTTTCCAGCGATAATCTCACGTTAGCGTGTTAGCGTGTAGATTTTTATCGCTATTGAGATAAGCGTTGCTAATAGCACGCTATCTCAGCGATAAAAATTCACGCTAGCCGGCGATAATTATCCTCACGCTAAGAGCGCTGAGCGATAATTATCGCCGGTTGTTGTTGATATGCCCCTTGGTAGGTGAGTTTTCAAAGTGCTGCTGGCTGGCGGCAACCTTGCGTACACGCGAGCGTGCACGCACACAGCCGGCAGCTTTGCAATATGTACAGCCGCGATCACTTTCACTTCCGCGCGCGCAGCCTACTTTCACTTTTTGCGCGCACACACGCGCGTACCACTCGCGTTTCTAATTTTGCCAGTGTAGGATACAATAGAAGCCCTAAAAGGAGCAATCATGACAATTTTTTGGCACAGGGCTGATTCAACCTAAAGCACAGTTGTCGACTTCCGCGGCATGGTGATGTCAAACATCCTCGACGTGGTTAATGGCTGACCGAATGGCGACCTTCTGTTCTGGCGTTGTCCAAAACTATTCAAGAACGTGAAGTTAAGTTCTCGCGGTTGCGCTTACATTTTCATGAATGAACAGAATAAAACCGCTAGCTTGACATTGCAGCCCCCTCTGCTCTTTTGTCAAACAACTGTGAATGCCCCTAAATATCAGGTTATTCCCACAAATATAATTAGTGAAGAATTGTCTGTTACCCTGTAACCCTTATGTGTATTGTATGTCGAAACAAATGTTACATTTAATGTAATTCAGAATGCGCTTTGGCAACTTGTTTCAATCCCTTGGAAGATTACTAAACACACAAATTTGAGATGTCAGGCCATCGTCCCTCGTTCCTCCTGTTGAGCTTCCATCGTGTGGTGACTTCTGATTAAATGTGAGGTCGCAGACACCCATTTGAATTACTTGTAATTAATAAATGCCATTTGAGAAATAAAACGACTTTTAGTTTTCATGAATTAGATATGTTTATTTTACAGGGGCAGTCAGCACATGGTATTAAATACCAATCCATTCCGCTTCCTACCACTATAGGACAGTAAGACATTTGTCATTTCTACACCGCTCAGCGAATACACTGTATTTCTCATATTAGACAATTCTGTTGTACGTGTTTAAGGACCAAATTAGAATACTCACTGAGAACCCATTTCAACAATCATCTATTATTGTGCTGACGTTGAGGATAGCTTAGGTTTCAGGATTTTACAAAGTGCGTATGCCACCATGACAATCTCGGTTAATAAAACCCTTTACTCATCTGCGCTATTGGATTCACAGACTCAGATGCCGTTTGACTGCAATCTTGCTGTCCTCTGCAGCCCTCCAAGATTGTTTCAGGGACTTCCTGGTCTGGCCTCAGATAGCTTTAGCAGCCCTGCCAGGTCTCCCAGGTCCATGCGTGATGTGCTCCTCCAGTCCAGGTTTTAATTTTTGAATTCGGATACTTGTACATTTGTTATTCGATTACAAGGAAAACAAGCATTGGCATAGCCAATAGGTCTCGCCTTTGGGACCTTCTAAGTTTCAAGCCATGCAACAGTTGATGTTATTGCACCAAGGATATTGTGCTGCAAAACTAAATACTTATAAGGTCCCAAAAGCAAGACCTATTGGCTATGCCAATGCTTGTATTCAACGGTATTAATTGCAATAATGCTCTGGCGACACGACTGAACACCTGCAAGTATTGCCAAGGCTTGATTGCTTACAGTATTTAATTTGTACATTCCGGAGGGTTATCGCCTATGTAGTTTTATTTAAGTTTGTCAGTGGCCTAAATAAACTATGCCACAATTAATATATCTGTTGGAGGAAAGAGCAACCAACATTCACCACCCACACACAGCAACAGATAATGACGAGGAAATGCTGTAACATTTCCAGCAAATTCATGCATCCCAATTGTAAAAAGACACTCACTGGCATTTAATCAACTTGAACAACTCTCTAAAATAACAGGTTCCTTTAACTGTACGGAAGATGCGAAAAACCTAAATACTGTAAAACATTCAGAACATTCTTCCACACAGGCCAATGTCTCAATAACAATATACCAAGCATCTCTGACAAACAGCACATGCCATGGACATTAAGGAGTGTTTATCTCTGGCCTATCTCCTATGCAATAAAAAGTGACGTACCATATGTATTTTATTGTGTTGGGGGTTCTGTATTGTTAGAGGTCTTTCTGTTCAATGCCTGGCATTCACATTTGTCTTGGGGCTTTAGGATGCCTTCTATTTTTGCATCTTGTTAGATAGTCATCCGCTTTTTCTGCCATCACATTGCTCACCTAACAGACATTTGAAACTTTCCTCTCCAATCAATTGCTAATAGTCTCTGATTTCCATATATAATTCTCAGAAGTAATATCTACCCGTGGCTTCCCATATTGCGCAGTGGATGAGAAACCAAGTTTCATCTTCTATAAGGTCCATGCTGCATCACTTAACCTGTATTTCTCAGTTTTCCATGCAATTGTTGCAGTTTGAGAGCAATGGGAAGTACTCTAGTGGGCCACATAGTGCAAACGTTTCAGGTAGGCACATTTATCTCCATGCGTCTTCAAATGGAAGCAGCAGGAAATCCATTTCAGTGTCGGCTCAGGAGATGAAACAACTGCAGTAGTAGGCAGTGTCACCCTCTTCCTTTCCTACATAGTTGGCAAGCTTCTTTCTGAACTTTCCACCAGCAACGGAAAATTCATTTAAACTCATAATTAATAGAATAAGGGTACCCATGTTTTCCCGCATATTGCCTTCTATGTCTATCACCTGAGTGAAGAACAGATGAGAAATATTCATGCAAATGATAATGCAGCGCTCAAAAAAACCAGTAGTCTGACAGTAATCAATTTAGTCCATTAAATCAAGTTAGGAAGATGTATTATTCCATGCTTGTTTATTTTTCAAATTCTTCTGGAACACCAAGTGGTACATCCAACATCACACTGTACAACCAACAGGTGTTTCGTCACAAGTGTGACTTCTTCAAGGCTCTAATCATAGTCAATACATTCTGATGTCATAGAGTTTACTCAAGTCTACGATGATCAAAAGTAAATATGCTTCTACCAATTCTACTTTATTTGAAGACAGTCTCTTTAGCAACGACTAATGTGGTATATCGCCAGTAAATATGCGCTAGGCTGAGAAGGCTACAGCTGAAATAGCCACCACTTGCAATGATGTTCACTATATATTTTCGGAATGTACCACAAAACAGGATACCAAAGGAGAGGGCATGTAACTATCGACCCCACAGTCCCTAAATCAAGAATTTAGGAAAGAAATGATCTCAATAATACCAAAATCTGACAAAGATCATAGCAAAGATTCTCGCTAATAAGCACAGAAATTAAAATAATAGCATAGATACTGGCAACTTTTCTCTCAACTGTCATTACAACTCTTACCTATCTCTCAAAACCAGTTGTCTCAGGAAGATCCTCCAGCTCCTATGCACCTACTTTGGCAGGTGTGGAATGAGGAGGAGGAGAATGTTAAACATGAAACACACAAAAGGTGATGGGAGGCTGCTTGCATTACGTCTGACCACTGGCAATACTTTGTGTAGCATTCCAAACCATTGTTCTTTTGCTCACCATGTCACCTCAGTTTGGACCCAGCCAAATGCAAATCCGTCATGACCCTACTCCTCATGGGAACAGTCCAGTTCAAACTCCCAAGCAGTCTTCCCTGAACCAGAACACAAGCAACCCAGGACCAGTTTCACCCTAGTTAAGGGCTCATCAGCCAGGCTCAGCTTATTTCCAGTGACACAGTGAGCACAGACCCCATTTCTGGGCATACCCATTACACTTAGGGCGGTACATGAAACAGATAAAAGGTGATGGGAGGCTACTTATATTAGGTCTGATCACTGGCAATAGCTCGCGGTAGCACTCCAACCCATTGTTCTTTTGCTCACCATGCCACCTCAGTTTGGACCCAGCCAAATGCAAATCCTCAAGGGAAAAGTCCAGACATTTATTATTCATGATTAATGTAAGGTTATAGAACTGGGTTATGATAGACTTAATGCTTATTTTGGGCAATTTATAATGCTATCATATTCTGGGTTTTTTATACCGTTATACCCAACAACCAAGATTCCAGCAGGTAACAGAAGTAAAGGCATGATTGTGAGACGATTGGGTCATTAAAACTCCTGAGTCTGTCTCTCTGTCTGACTGGAGTTGTATTCCTCAGTCGAGTGTAGATTGTAGGAGGCCATTGGGGGGCCATTGGGGATTTCCTTCTGCTCCTGTGGAACCCTTTGGCACCAGGTTTGTTTTTACAGATTGAAGTACCCAGGGAAATACTCCACCCGAACAGAACGGGGGAAGGTTTTGATGTAAAGGCATTAGCAGCTTTCATAGAAAACATGCAAAAGTAATTGGATGGTACTGTAGAAGAGAACATAATATCCAAGGAAGAAATGAAAAGATCATATCTAGAAAGACAACATATATCATGGAAAATTAATAAGGTGACTCCAGGTACTTCTCCTTTACCCAATAAAAATCCACCTAGAGATAAACTTTCCTGCATGAACATCATTTATATGTGAAATTGGAAAAATGTGTCTACCATGCAGAAGATGTTGATTTCTTAGGTTTTATTCTGACACCTCAAGGAGTACCATTGATCGACAGAAGGTTTGAGCCATCTGAGACTGGTCTTCGCCAACTTGTGTCAAAGAGGTACAGCCTTTTCTTGGCTTTGTAAACTTCTAGTGATGATTAATTAAATAATTTTCCCAAAGAGTAATTCCTATCACTCACCTTTTGAATATAGGTGTCAAACTCCAATACACCAACGAGGCAGAGGCAGCATTCAAATCTCTTAAAGAGGCCTTTACATCAGCACCCATTCTCCAGCATCCTGACCCAGAGTAACCCTTCTATGTTGAAACTGATAAATCAGATTCAGCAGTTGGTGGGATCCCTTCCCAGAGGAACAAGAAAACAAGACAGATTCACCCAGTGGTGTTTTGCTCTTGGAAGCTTACACCTCTGGAAGTCAACTATTCTATTGCCAACAAAAAATGATGGCAGTGAAAGATGCTTTTGAAGAGTGGAGACATTATCTACATGGAGCAAAACACAAGGTCACTGTGTTAAATGACCACATATATTTGCAGTTCCTTAAATCAGTTTGAACATTGAATCCCAGACAATTGAGGTGGTCCTTGTATTTTGCAGATTTTAATTTCAGTATTACTTATCGTCCTGGATCAAGTAACAGAAAAGTGGATGCTCTTTCTAGAATAAAAACACTAATTTTGAGACCAAAATTCCTAAAGAAACCTCAATTATTCCCGTCAAAAAATTTGCCTGCACAACCTCATACTGAATTTGAAGGCGTGCATGGTGCCCTTTCTTTGGCAGAAATGAAAAAAATGGGATCAAGAAGATCATGATTGAGAAATTAGAGATAACCTTCCATACCATAAAATGGAATTGTACCTTCCAACCAGGAGGAAGAAACTCTCCTCGGAGACATTGTCTCACACAGCAATGAAATTTCAGTCACTCGACACGCTCAATTGAATCGTTCCTGCATGTACTGTAAGCCCTTTTTCTCTTAAACAAGTACTACCAAGGTTCAAAATTACACAATGCTTTAATATCATATATGTGCACCCACTGATATCATATCACATGGAGCATATCAACATTCCATATCCCCATATATTTAAAACCATTTGTGCATCACAAAAATCTAAAACACAGTTTGCTTCTTGACCCCCCAACAATACTGTGCAACACAAAACCCACAATGGCACAAAAGCAATTAAAATACTTTCTCAAAATGAATGGAGCACCCTGCAAAACACTGATTTGGTGTGAGAGGCCCTTCTCATTGTCTATTACTTGTACCTTCCAAATCAGGAGTTACAAGAATTGGCCATGAAGAAATATCATGATGATAAATAAGCTGGGCATAAAGTAATTTTGAAAACAAGCATTGGCAAAGCCAGTAGGACTCACCTATGTGAGAGCTATTGGCTTTGGTAATGTGTTTTAGCCATGTTGTACACCAGTGTCGCTGCTCTTCAGCATGGCTAAAAGTTAGTGGTGTAGTGTGGGGTGAGGGGGGCGGTAGATTGGTGTAAATTGGAGTGAGGTTGATTGGGGTAGAGGGAAATAGGGTAGATTGGAGTAGAGTGGAGTGGGGTAAATTGGAGAGTGGAGTGGGGTAGATTGGTGTAGAGTTGAGTGGGGCAGAGTGGGGTAGAATGGGGTAAATTGTAGTGGGGTAGATAGGGGTGGAGTGAAGTAGACAGGTGTGGGGTAGATTAGAGTGGGGTAGACTGTAGTGAGGTAGATTAGAGTAGGGTGTGGTGGAGTTTGGTAAATTGAAGTGGGTGAGTGGACTAGATTGGTGTGGTAGATTGGAGTAAGGTAGATTGACTTGGGTAGATTGGGGTCGATTGGGGTAGAGTGGAGTGGGATAGATTGAAGTGGAGTAGGGGGTGGTGGACTGGGGTAGATTGGGGTACTGTAGTGTGGGGTATATTGGGTAGATTGGAGTGAATTGGGTAAATTGGATTGGGCGGGTTAGGGTAGATTGGAGCAGAGTGGATTGGATTGGGGTAGATGGGAGTGGAGTGGGGATGATTGGAGTGGCGTGGGGTAGATTGGTGTGGAGTGGGGTAGATTGGAGTGGAGTGGGGTAGACTGGGGTAGAGTGGAAAGGAGTGTGGTAGATTGAGGTAGAGTGGAGTGGGTTAGATTGGAGTGGAGTGGGGTAGATTAGGGTGGAGTGGGGTAGACTGGGGTGAAGTGGGGCAGAGTGGGGTAAAGTGGGGTAGAATTGGTGGGTTAGAGTAGGGTAGATTGGAATGGCGTGGGGTAGATTGGAGTGAAGAGGGGTAGACTGGAGTGGGTGCACTTGGGTAGATTGGAGTGGAGTAGGGTAGATTAGGGTAGAGTGCAGTGGGGTAGATTGGGGTAGAGTGGAATTGGGTTATGTTGGAGTCAGTTGAAGATTGGAGTGAAGTGGGGTAGATTAGGGAAGAGTGGAGTGGGATGAATTTGGGTAGGGTTGAGTGGAGTGTGGTGGATTGGAGTGGAGTGTGGTAGACTGGAGTGGGGTGCGGTAGATTGGAGTGGGGTACATTGGGTGGAGTAGGGTAGGTTGAAGTGGGGTAGGGTAGATTGGAGCGGAGAATGGTAGGTTGGAGTGTGGTAAATTGGGGTAGATTTGACTGGAGTATATTAGAGTGGGTAGATTTGAATAGGAAGTGGTGTGGGTTAGATTGGGGTAGAGTGGAGTGTGGTAGAATGTGGCAGAGTGGAGTGGGGTAAATTAGAGTGGGGTATATTGGGGTGGAGTGGGGTAGACTGGAGTGGAGACTGGAGGGGAGTGAGGTATACTGATGTGGAGCGGGTTTTATTGGAGTGGGTAGATGGAGGTAGATTGGAGTGGGGTGGAATATTTTGGAGTGGAGTGGGGTAGAACAGAGGGGAGTGGTTATATTGGAGTGGGGTGGGGTAGATTGGAATGAAGTGGGTTAGACTGGAGTCGATTGGGGTAGTTGTAAGTGGGATGAGGTAGATTGGGGTGAGTGGAGTGAGTGGAGTGAGGTAGACTGTAGTGGAGTGGGGTGGGGTAGATTGGATCATAGTAGAGTGGACATAGGTAAATTGGAGTGATCTAGCCTGGAGTTAGACTGGAGTGGGGTAGATTGGGGTAGTATGGAGTGTGGTAGATTGGGGTAGATTGAAGTGGAGTGGTATAGGGTAGATTTGAGTGGGGTGGGGTAGATTGGGGTTTGTGGGTGGGTTGAGGTGGAGTGGAATGGGGTAGATTGGAGTGGGGTGGATTGGGGTAGATTGGTTTAAAGTGGATTGGAGTGGAGCGGGGTAGATTGAAGAGGAATGGATTAGATTTGGGTAGATTGGGTGAAGTAGGGTAGATTGGAGTGGAGTAGATTAGAGTGGAGTCAATTGAGGTAGATTGCAGTGGAGTACATTGGGGTAGATTTTAGTGAAGTGGGGTGGATTGGGGTAGATTCAAGTGCAGTGGAGTGGATTGGGTATACTGGAGTGGAGAGGGATATATTGAGGTAGATTGGAGTGAAGTTGGGAAAATTGGAGTGGAGCGAGGTAAGTGATGGAGAATGGAGTGGCGGTTAGTCGAGTGGGGTGCTGTAGAGTGTCTTAGAGTGGAGGGGTGTGGAGCGTCATGTAGTAGAGTGAAGAGTCGTAAAATGGAAGTGCATAGAGTGGAGTTGAGTGTTACAGAGTGGAGTGCTGTAAAGTGGAGTGGCATAGTGTGGAGAAGGCATGGTGTGGTACTGCACTGCCGTTACATATAACAATTTACAACAGATTACAACGTGTCCTTGTGCAATTGTTTCCTGTTTATATCTCTTCCTTGAGTGACTTTACACCATGTACATTAGCAATTTTTTTCTGTTTGTATCTCTCATGCAACTCATGTAATCCAAAGTCCCTATGTAACGCAGCTGGTTCTTTTGTAAAGCTCTCTGACACTTTCGGGTAATGTTCGCGCTATATAAAATCGCATTAACTAAATGAATAAATAAAAACACATTTTCAATTGAAATGACCTTTAAATTTGCAGAGACATACAGTTTTCCTGCGCATAAATGATAATGTGTGGAAATGTCATCATCTAATGTATTGATCCGTTTTGATCGGGTTCAAATATTTGTTTCCACTACACTTCAGAATTACAAAAAAGTGCTACATTTGTACTTTCAAAATTGTGATATATTCTGAAACATCAGTACAGTTCATTTTTGTTTTGTGCTAGAAAAATAACATTCAAAACCCTCTCCTCTCGCATGGATACACAGCAGGATTGTCACATAAATTCTCTCACTTTTAAGGCCAAGAAAGAAAAGTAAACAACAAGCTCCCTTGAAGACCCTGAAATCTGCCCTCTGTCTTTTAACACACACCAAATGTGAGAAGATAAGAACAAGATTTAAAGGTGTGTTTACAGAAAACGAGTACTCGGAAGGATACAGCAAACAAGGAATGCTCTTGGGAGGAATGAACTCAATCTAGACAGCCCACAACAAATAAAGCCAGCAAATAGAAAGCAACCAACTGCGAGTTACATGCCACAAAGCCAATAGAAAGCAACGTGTGATAGGCATTCTCAGAGAAGCTTTACGAATGCCAATAGGAAGTCTAAAGCAAACCAGACAGCTGTGCTGTCTGGTGGGATTCAACCTAACAACTGATCTACTGAAAAGACACTTTTGGTGGCCAACAATGGATGCTCGCTAAGATAGTATTTGCTAACTTGTGAAAAGTGTATTAAGGGTAAGGCCAGCAGACAAGCTCCACAGGGTCAACTCATGCCTCTTCCTGTTGTGCCTTCCCTTGGCATACAGCCACAAGGGATTTAATCGTAGATCTTCCTTCTAGTCAAGGCTACAACGCACTACTAGTTTTTGTTGACACTTTTTCTAAAGCGCGCCACTTTATTCCTTTGAAAACAGTACCTTGAGCTTCACAATTGGCACAACTGTTTACCCAACATGTAGTGAGACTGCGTGGTAATCTCTGATCGCGATGTTCAGTCCTTATCCCATTTTTGGCAACAATTCTTGACAAAATTGGGAATAGCTGTACAATATTCCATCAGTTATCACCAAGAAACAGATGGCCAAACAGAGAGGGTTATCAGGGATTAGAATGGCATTTGTGTCTGTAGTGATTGAATCAAGAAGGAGAATGGACTGCAGAACTTGCTTACAAAAATGCAAATTCATGCATCCACTGGGTATTCTCCATTTTATCTAAATTATGGGAGGAATCCAAATCTATTGATTGGCAAACAGGATGACTCTGTGCCTGCAGTTAGTTCTTAAATGAAAGAGTTGCTGAAGGCACATCAGTCTGATAGGGAAAATCTATTTGAGGCTAAGGAAATATACAAAGGACACGTGGGTATGAAAAGAAGGCACAGTCCCATTTATGTCAAAGAAGAAAAAGTTTGATTATCCACTCGACATTTGCATTTGAAAGGAAATAGAAAATTTCAACCCAGGTTTCTGTGTCCCTTAATAGTAGAAAGAATGAGGAACTCTGTAATGGTTACATTGAATTATCCCCCACAGGTGAAAATTCACCCAGTATTTCATGTTTCCTTCCTAAATAAGACTTCCCCAGAGCTAAGAGTAAATTCGGCACCAACTCCTATAAGTATTGATTGGTTCAGAAGAAGTTAGTAGAATTCTAGATTAAAAAGGTTAAAAATTGAATTTTTATTTGACTAAATGGAAGGGTTATGATCCTGAAGAGAGGTCATGGGAACCATGGTCTAATGTTCATGCACAAAGACTAACCAGAGAGTTTCACACATTATTCCAAAACAAACCCAGATTGGTGGAGAGCTTTTTGAAGGGAGTCACTGTCAGGGATAGAATAAGTCAGTGGTTATGCATGATTAATGTAAGGTTATAGAACTGAGTTATGACAGAGTTAATGTTTATTTGGGCAACGTATAATGTTATCATATTCTCAATATTAGATACAATTTCACCCAACAACCAAGATTCCAGCCAGTGCCAGAAGTAGAGACCAGGTTCTGAGAAGATTGGTGAGGCATTCTCTCTTTCTCTCTCTCTCATTCCCAATCCCCCTTTCCACCCTGCGCATGCATCTTGACTGGAGTTGTTTTTCTCAGTAAGGTGTCGTTCATAGGAGGGCGTTGGGAATTTCCTTCTACTTCTGTCAACCCCTTTGGAACCAGGTTTGTTCTTACACCTTGCATCATCTCGAAACCCCTTATTGGTTGCCTCATCGGAACCGACGCAGTGTGATTCAACTTGACACAGGACCCCACTTTACAGCTCACGCAGTTGCTCATCGAAACTGATGCAGCGTGACGCAACCCAATGCAGGACCACGCATTACAGCCTTTGTAGCTGCTAATCCAAGCAATGTAGCACAATACAACTCTATGCATGAAGGGCAGAAAGTACAATTTTCAGTGAAACTAACCTGGTTCCTGTGTCTGATCCACACTCCATCGTGATCGGCCAGAACTTGTGCCTTTGTCCCGGTCTGGTGGGGTGACCAGATAACCAAAGTTAGTGCTTTGCGCTTTTTGGCGCTACTTTCATATAAACCTTTAAAATTAAATAGCTCCACTTCTACTGATTGGATTTTTGACGTTTTGGTGTCAATTAATTTATAACATTTTACCCTTTTTTCTAAATTGACTTGGGATGTTTCTTGTGGTGTGTTTTCACTTTATTAGTGTTTGTGTGCTTCATAAATACTTTAATAAAGTTTCAGTCTTTGCACCGCTGTATTTAAAAGTGGAATTTACGTGGTTGTACCGTGCTCCAAGGTATCACTCTCTGAATTGAGTGTTGAATTAATGTATCTGATTGCACCCCCAAATACATTTTGTGCTGACATGCTGGTTAAAACTTTAACCACCATGTCAGCACACCATGGGAGCACCCAATTAATACATGACATTTTTCTTGTACGGCATAGACCTAAAACCTATCATATTTGTTCAAAGCAAATCCCCTGATGAAGGCACAATGCCGAAATGCATTGGGATTGAGGAAAATAAGCATGATCCAATGCTGGACATGAAGTTACAATCCTTGTGGATATAGAGTATTGTGGTATTTGGAGTTTGACAGTAATATTGTAATGAGACAACAATATTAAAACATATCAATTTCAACAGACTACATATGCCTTATTTAGTTCGTTCAGAAGTATATTGAATCCTGTCTCTAGGATCAAGTCCAGTGCCTGGGGGACACTCCCCATGTATATGGGTGTGCAATCAGATTCATAAATACTTTACACATTGCCTCTAAATTACGCCTGATTTATTGTGTGCCAAGATATAAGCGGGTTAAACACAGGTTACTTTAGTGACTGTTTGTGGTTCACCCTGACAAGGATTTTGGCTGTTGCTTTAGAAGGAATCATACACCCCTCAGCCAGCAACCCAATTTCTCACAATGGCCTATTGCTTTGCTCGTGTTTTTAGTGTTCTATCAGCCATGACATGAGCATCTTTGTGATCTTGAAGACTTAGCTGTTCATTATTACCATTGCCCTTTATTCCTATTGTCCACTTCCTTCCTCTCTTGCCCTCTTTGAAATATACATAGGTCAACATATTCATGCCATTATCTTGAAAGCATAAAAACCACCAGGGGTCGCATTTTAGAGACTGCCCCGTAGGTGCAACAAGCATGGGCACCTGTGTTTTGCCCCCCAGGGGCACTAAAGTATGACAGATGGGGCTGTAGACTCTTGTGCAGCCCTTCCTGTAATTCACATAGCATAGCACCAGAGCACCAAAGCACCTGTGCTATCTTAAAAGGGCATTCACTGATTTGCATAGGGGTGTGGCTCCATGCAAATGAGGGAAACATTGTGCCTTTGTCCCCTTGCCATATTATGGAAGTGACCGCAGAGGTAGTGAGGCTGTTAGGAGGCACATTCATTGTGCAGCACATAGAGGTGGTGCACGATTCAGTGCACCCACTGAAGTGCAGTCGTCTGATGGGAGGGAAGCAGTTTCCTCAAATCCCTTAGATTTCACCCTGACTGCACCCGCTTGCGAATGCCGCCTATACAATGAAAGAAAGGGGGTTTTTCTTTTAGGAAAGAGCAGGGGGGTTGTAAACATCCTGCTTTTGACAAGGGGTATTTCAGTTGTAGAAGAGAGGCAGCACTATTGTCTTATCTCCTGTGTCACATGCCTTCTGAAGAGAAAATGGAAGCGGAGAGGTGTTCTGTGGACCCAGAAATGCCAAGCGAAAGACGTGGCTGAGGAGGAAATAAAGACGGAACCAGAGGTGGATGAAAGCATGGACATCTCCACTCGATCCAAAGGTGTTTGTTCACGAACCTTGGAACCTTGGTGGCTGCACGGCGGAGTCCTTTGGAGCTGAACGCGGGTTCCTGACTGTTGTGGGAGCACTTGTGAACGGAGCCGGGACTGCGAGTACCAGCGGCCCCTCTGTTGACACACATTGGCCGCAGCTGTTGACTCTTCCCGGCCCCTCCCTCCATCTCTACAGCCCTACATAACGCCTCACGGCCCCCGCTTCGCGGGAGCCGTTCGGAGGCAGGTGTTTGTTCACGAACCTTGGAACCTTGGTGGCTGCACGGCGGAGTCCTTTGGAGCTGAACGCGGGTTCCTGACTGTTGTGGGAGCACTTGTGAACGGAGCCGGGACTGCGAGTACCAGCGGCCCCTCTGTTGACACACATTGGCCGCAGCTGTTGACTCTTCCCGGCCCCTCCCTCCATCTCTACAGCCCTACATAACGCCTCACGGCCCCCGCTTCGTGGGAGCCGTTCGGAGGCAGGTGTTTGTTCACGAACCTTGGAACCTTGGTGGCTGCACGGAAGAGTCCTTTGGAGATGAACGCGGGTTCCTGACTGTTGTGGGAGCACTTGTGAACGGAGCCGGGACTGCGAGTACCAGCGGCCCCTCTGTTGACACACATTGGCCGCAGCTGTTGACTCTTCCCGGCCCCTCCCTCCATCTCTACAGCCCTACATAACGCCTCACGGCCCCAGCTTCGCGGGGGCCGTTCGGAGGCAGGTGTTTGTTCACGAACCTTGGAACCTTGGTGGCTGCACGGCGGAGTCCTTTGGAGCTGAACGCGGGTTCCTGACTGTTGTGGGAGCACTTGTGAACGGAGCCGGGACTGCGAGTACCAGCGGCCCCTCTGTTGACACACATTGGCCGCAGCTGTTGACTCTTCCCGGCCCCTCCCTCCTTTTCCCCACTATAACTAACATCACAGTCACGCGTACGCGGGACGCGTCCGGGGCGTGTCCCGGGCGAAGCCCGGGCCAAGGGCGGGCCCGTTTAAGCCCGTTCAAGCACGGTCAAGACCGGAACGGGCCTCCCCTCTGTCATCCCATATACCCCTTGCCGTATTGAGTATTAAGGAGGATTGTAAGTACTGTTTTTCCTGCTGCTTGACTAACGTAATATGGCTGCAGCATCAACCAGAAGCAGGACTGCATTAACAGGAACTCTGGACAACTTCATCACAAGAGCTAATTCCGTAATTGATCAGGGGATAATACTGATGGAAAGAAGAGTCTCCCAAGATTTAGCTCTCGCAAAGAGATCCTCTATGGGTCACATCGCTAATGCTCGAACTCCGGATGCACCTAGGAGAGAAATGCTAGACAATGGCCCCTCATGTAGTGATAATGTACCGTGTAGCATAGATTTACCGCACTCTCTTCCATCTGAGCAAGCTTTAGATTCTACTCTAGCTTTAACAATATTGAGCTCACCTGAGAGATTAAGTCTCCCCCAGCTGCGAGGAAGACGTGAGGGAGCGATGCCAAAAAGAAAAACGAATACGGCCCCGAGGGCGGGGGGCAAAAAAGCTAAAAAAGCTAAACTTGTCAAAGGTCATACGGGTAGTCAAATGACATATAATTCAACCACAACAGCTTCATCTGTTGCTGCTTTAGTCCATGCTCCACCCACACCCTCAGAAATTGGGCTACCAACTTCCATCAGCAGTGATACCCCACTAGAGGCACATGACATCCCAGTAGAGACATCTACCACTGTAAGTGCTCTTTTGAGTGCCATTATTAAGCCCCTGGAATTGAGATTGTCTCGCATCGAGCAACAGCTTTTGCGGATGGAACAGGTTGCGCTGGATACACAGAGCAAGTTAAAGGTAGATACACCTAATCCATGTCCTGCTCCAGCAGAAAATGGGTGTTCTCAGCCTGACCTAGCTTCAACTAATAACAACACGCCTGTTCCTCCAATAATACCAACAGCAACAAGTCCAACTATTTTGCAGAGGGGGGATGCCAATATAGATAAAGGGAAGGGTGGTCAGATGGAGAGCAAGGGTCCCCTCCCCAAAGAACGTATTATAGATTTGCCACCTGAATGTAGCCCTTATGTGGCAATCTTGGTAGGAGTCCCTGAGCTTCCAGCTTAATAGATTGGCTTAATAAAAATCGACCACTTCCCCCCGTATTACTAGTGAAATCCTTATGGCACGGAGAGTATCGTGGTTGGGTCATGGTCCTAAAACGAGCAGGGGTGATTGTATCTTAGTAAATTTTAAAGATCCCCGAACTGCTGAATATATCTGCAATTGGAAGTATCAGGACCAGGGAGCATTGATCCAAACCTATCCGTTGTCCCATTTTTACCCATCGACTCGATGGAACGCAATGGAGAATGATTGGACATTAGTACAATATAGAGGAGGAGCTAGGTCACCAAGGGCCCCATATGATCATCCGCCACCACCTCCCAAAATACCGATGCAAAACAGATATAGCTGTTTGGACCAAGTGGACTGACTTGGTCGGGTAATGGGTGATGTCCAAAAACAGAACAATAGTAAAATTTGGGCTGTCGGTGAGGCTGAGTGCCCGACAAGAATAGATGGGACATTAATTACTGTCACAGAGAAACATACCCCCACCGCCGAACTCCCCCCGGAATTCCAAGAGGTTACATCTGATACAAGGCACATAGAAGCCCAAGAGGACATAGGGCAGCACCTCTGTGAAAGCACCGTTACAAACAGGAGTGATTGTAATTCCAGGGCAACTATGAATACTGAATCCCTGGTAATCGCGTCCTGGAATGTTGCGGGGCTACATAGTAAAATAGCGAGCGATGACTAGGGCACGTTTATCGATGGAATGGACATATATCTATTCCAGGAGACATGGGCGAGAATAGAGGAAAGGAGAATGGGTTTTGCAGATTTTCATATACCTGCACGATGGGGAGGCAAGGGACGACCATCTGGGGGCCTTACCATATGGGTGGCAACTCATCTGGGTTGTACAGCTGAGTCTGTCTGTACCCACTCGGACGACATACAGTGTGTAATCCTGAAATGGCCTAATAGCTTTAAGCTGGCTGCTGTGAATGTCTACTCGAGACCTGTCAGTCTAGCTAGTGAGTCTACTACGGTTGACGATCTATCAAATTTTCTGTATTCCATCCCAACGGATGTGTTTCTATTAGTGGCAGGAGACTTTAATTGCCACTATGAACCCTTACCGGGGATGGATCATGGTGCACTCGCAACTGAGGATGACTACTGGTCTATTCCGCAAATTCAATCTCCACATACTAGGGCGTGGTCCCCTTTAGCGGTCCAAATAACGGCCCTTACACTAAGTCACTCAATTAGGGCCTGTAATGGACGCACCTTATCAGATACACCCTCTAGGTGCACATACAACAAAAAGGGTCACGAATCACGTTTAGACTACATCATGGTTCGGACACAGTTGTGGTCAAAGGTTATCGACCTCGAGGTCATTGCAAGGGATGACAGCGATCACAATCTGTTGAGGCTGGAGCTGGTTTCGCCATTTACACAGCCAAAGGAACAAGGTCCTAGAGATGTGCGAGTAGATAGGCTAGTCCTAACGAATGATCGGCGCAGGGTCAGGTGGGACAAGGTGGAGGCGTCCTCTGTGGACCTGGCAAGATTGTATAACCTAATCTTGCCGTGTTTTATTGAACTAGATGTTCTGACATCCCAACAACCTCCTCCTGATTTTAATATCAAATTGCAGGCCCTGCATACGAACCTTGTTTGATGTGTTTAACCCAGTAGTAACTAAGAGAAAGAATAGGATTCCTCTCTCCTCTTGGTTTAACGATGCTTGTCGCCTGGCAAAAAAAGAGTTGATTCGGGCTGTAAAACATGGCAATAACAGGATCCTTATTGCTGCCAAGAGAACACACTACAAAGCTATGCTAAAGCTGGCCAAGCAGGACTGGGACCATGCAAAATGGACCGATTTGTCCTGTGCTCTAGATCAGAAAGATGCCCGCAAATTTTGGTCTATAATCAACACAGGAAGCGGGGATCCCAAACCTGCAACTGAACCTAATATAGCGGCTAGCATTTGGGAAGACCACTTTAGAGCCCTGCACGCTATTGAAGTTGATATGGATCCACACCCGGTCCTTCCAACAGTGAATGATCCCCACGACGTTATAGAGTTCTCGCTCGAGGAAGTTGTTAATGCCATATCGAAAATTCCATCCAGTAAGGCTCCAGGGCTAGACAAACTGCCGGGAGACCTCTTTAAACATCAAAAGGAGATTTGGGGACCATATCTATGTATTTTATTTAATGCAATCTTGAAAGGAATGAATGTACCCTGCACCTGGTTGGGGGCAGAAATCGTTCCTATTTTCAAGAAGGGCTCCCCTTTGTCACCGGTAAACTATAGGCCCATCAGCCTTATAGATGTCCCGCAAAAAATTTTTGCGCGGCTCATCCTTGAACGACTACAGGACTGGATGGAGGAGCACGCTATACTGAGCCAATACCAAGCGGGGTTTAGGAGGAACACCTCTACCATGGATCAAATCTTCCGCCTGTTATTACTATTCTGGAAAACAGCAAAGATTGAGGGTGGCAGCCTCTACATGGTATTCGTTGACCTCCGCTCCGCTTTTGATCTAGTACCCCGAGGGAAACTTTGGGCTGTGTTGGTCAGTCTGGGGGTGCCACCACCAATTCTGGCAATACTGATCAGGTTGCATGAGGGCAATTTTGCCCAGGTGCGTCATGGGAAGAATGGGGCTTTAACTTCTAAATTCCCCATTAGCAGAGGGGTGAGGCAGGGGTGCGTTTTAACACCTACCCTGTTTTGCCTATACGTTAATGGTGTGATTTCCCATCTCAATAGTGCCCTTAATAATGATGCCCCAATTTTGGCAGGTAGCAGGGTGCCAGCAATTATGTTCGCGGATGACACCCTGCTACTTTCTAAATCACCAATGGGAATCCAGCGTGTGCTTGACAGTTTTGAGGATTTTTGTAGAGGTCGTGGCCTGGAAATCAATGTAAACAAAACAAAGTATATGGTTTTTAATCCCTCACCTTCCACACGGCCGAACCCAAAATTAGATTCATCAAACTTGGAAAGGGTAAAAACCTTTGATTATCTAGGAGTAACTCTAAGTGAAAACCTTTCATGGGCTCCACAAATCGCCAAAGCACAGCTGAAATTAGCCCAGTATGCAAGGGGTATACTTAGGTTTTCCAACACATCTACATATAAACCTATTAAACCCCCGCTTGAAGTATACAAGAGTCAGGCCAGGGCAGCAATCTTATATGGAGCAGAACTCTGGGGGCATTCAACAGGGTTGGAACTCCTTAAAATTGAAAATAAGTTCATCAGACAGCTACTATCACTTCCACAAAGTACTCCGTTGCATCCTTTAAGGATGGATCTGGATCTGAGGCCGATGGATGATGAACTAGCTCTGAAGCCCCTTAGGTACTGGCACAGGTTGTGGACTACGCCAGAACTATTGCATTATAGACTAGAGCTGAAGGAAATTCTGGCTAGCAATAGTGTACAAAAAATCCCTTGGTTTATGTTTATAAAATCTCAGTGTATCAAACTTGGGCTAGGTGACATGTGGTACGAACCGGAAACAAGCTGCAAGGGGATCCCACGGAAGATGCTTACTAAGATCTACGTGGCTGAGCAACTAAACAGAGTACTGACTGCTCCTAAGAATGGACTTTTAACTAAATCCTTTTTAACTGTTAAAGATTTTTATCAATTTGAGAATTTTATGGATATTATCTATCCTATAGCATCAAGGAAACTATATCTCCAATGGAGATACGGCACTCTACCCCTGAGAGCTTTCACCCGCAGTTGGGCGCCAACCTCTACTGAGGCCTGCCCTGGCTGCAGTTGTGATAAAGAGGATGAGCTCCATGTATTATTTTTTTGCCCTGCATATTCAAAAGCTAGGAAGCATTGGATAGTGCCTATTTGTAAAAATATGGGTTTTCGGCAATGTAGCCATGCTTTTAGAATTCTTAAAACAGACACAACTGAATGTATAGTTTTTGCAGTCTCTAAATTTCTTTTAGCAATGTGGAACAGAAGAAGGGGACTGACTATCACTTAATGTATTGTTATGACTCATTTTATCTGTGTCAGGTCTGTCTGTGTATATATTTTTTTTTTTTTGTACTTTTTAAGGCTATTTGCCGAAATAAAGATATCTTGATGACAATGAAAGATGGAGCGGCTGCTTTAATCAACTAGTCCGTCTTTCATTAATGTTCTGCCCCAGGACAGCAAGAGTTTGCAGCTACCTTGGTGACAGCACATTTATCAATAAGAGGGCACACTGTACCTGTTTTCGCGCAATGCACCAATTTGAAGGTGTGCTGTGACACAAAAAGGGACAGTGAGCCCTAGTTCTAATATGGCCCTGGGGGTTTAAAACTAGTTATGTTTCATACATCATTTAAAGGAAGAAAAATACATGATTCCCAGCCTAATTCATTAATTTGAAATATTATGTTGTTGAAAGATGTATAAAACATTGTTGACCAATTGAAAAAACTTCTACTGATGACATGTGTGAAAAACCAATAAATAAATACAATGGTGCATAAAGATACTTGCTTATCTGAAACCACAAGGGGTTCTCTTTTCTGTGGCTAGTTGGGAACTCTATGAACTATTGAACATCAGGAATAAAGTTGCAATGGAAAATCTAGATGACAGTCATCTGAAGTGCTTTAAATAGGAATGTAGGAGTGCAGGTACTCACTCTTTAGAGAACCTACTAGCTCCTGAAAATCACTGGTACTCTCCCATTAAACTTATTGCAATAGTGCTGAGAAGTGCAGGTACTCATCCTTTCAAATTAAAGAAGTGCAGGTGCTCAGTCCCAGACAAGGACCTGCCCATTTAAAGCACTGGTCATCTAGCAGATTCTCCTCCATCACTACAGTGCCTATGGTGGAGGAAATTCCAATGTGGGTTCTCCTCCGGATTTAGAACTTCCTTCAGAAATCAGGCGAATGTCCAATATCACACAACTCTAAGTAAAGCTCCAAGAACTTGCTTACATGAGAGTAGATTGGTAAGAGCACCAGTGCCTGTCGGTTGCTTACTTCTGTTTACGCACTTTAAAAAATCTGTGTCCCAACACGGCTGACTTTTCAGTGGATGTTTTTGTCCTTTCTAGCATGGCCGGACTGGGAACAAAAACTAGCCCTGGTAATTCTGCTCGACCGGCCCCAGGGCAGTGGGATGGGGGGCTATTCAGAAGTGCCGGCCAGGGGCCGGGGAACGGGTGCTAGTGTCAAGCACCGCTGCCGCTTTTGTTAAAAGGCGCCGATAGTGCAGCACTGCTGAAAAAACGTCCCCCAGTAACAAAACGGGTCAAAACCGGACCCCACCCTCCCGGCCTGAAGAAAATGAGTTTTTACTAGGTTCTATTAATTTCCTTACATTCCTCCATTTCCTTGCCATCTCGTGACAAAACCCTGCCTACAGCCTCCATTTCTGCTGACGCTCAAAACTATCGCATACCCAAGTCCCCCTGTTCTTTGCAGTTAGCCAATTCATCAACAGAAAGCCATGAGACACCTACGCCCTGTGTAAACAAGCTTGTTTTTCATCTTCTGCTTCCTGCTTGGTAAACATCCTTGACACCTTGATTAGGTTATCTGGACAATGGTCTGACTGACCGAGCCTTGATCAAGCTTATTGAACAATGATCTGAATGCCGAGCCTTGATCAAGCTGATTGAACAATGGTCTGAATGCCGAGCCTTGATCAGGTCATCAACTACAAACACCGCCTTGATCAGGCCATCAACTACAAACATCGCCTTGATCAGATTATCAACTACAAACATCGCCTTGACCAGGCTATCAACTGCAAACACCGCCCTGATTGAACAATGGACTGAATGTCAAAAGCGTGGAGTAAAAATGTATATAAGGCTTGTTCGCTGTGGAGTAAAGCAGCAACCTCCTGGGTTTTGTCTCTGACTAGCTTGGGACTCTGTTCCATAGCCCGGGCTATTGTAATAAAGGTGGTTCTCTCTGCAGACAAAGGTTTCCGGGTCCACTTTATTATATAAGGAGGGTAAGAGTAGACTCGGGTGATTCCTGCACCGCCAAGCCCCCACTCCTCTTTGAGGTGGGCTTTTCTTGGTTCTACAAATGGAGCCTGAACAGGGACACCACGGAGACGTAGGTCTGGCCCGGTGGTCGTGAGGGGGCCTGTGGTGGAAGTCCGATGGAGGTACCCTACCCGAGGGACCATTTTGAGTCCGGTAGACCAGAAGTCTTGCACACGATCTTCCCCATCCGGTCTGGGCCACCTAACTGCGTTCCGCTGGTGTCCCCTTAAATGCGGTCTCTGTCTGGATCTGGACTCGTGCCTACGTCTGCAGAAGAGAACAACATTTTCGGGTAAGGGTGGACTGATCATCCACCACTTGTGCTCTGTTTTCTGTCTGTATTGACTTTTGCAAAAGCCAAGCCAGTGAGGTGAGTGTTTTTCTCCCACTGTTGTCTGCCTAAAGTAAAAATATGCCAGTCAGCAGTAAGTTCCGAAAGTTATGTTGTTGCGTATGTACAGAGGACTCCCTTCTGGAGGCAGCCTGCCCGCTTCCTCCAGAAGGAACTCCAAGTTATGAGATGTATGTTAAATATGGGCCATCTGCTATCATGTTTTCTTCCTTATGGGTAAAATATACGAAACAAAGCAATGTTGAATTACAGTGGCCACAGTTTGGCTCCTTTGATCTCCAGGCCCTTTCGAGCCTGGAGGAGAAGCTGCTCTGCAAACAGTCTCGTCAAGCCATGTTTGACGCCACCGCGTTGTGGAGGAAAGAAATAGATCAAAGAATGAGAAAAAAGCAAGCATTGAATAAAAAGAAAGAGAGGAAGTCTATGGCTGATCATGCGAAAGCGCATTTAGAAAATAAGGTTCAGGAAGGGGTTGAAATGGCAGATAGGCATCATAGGGCTAAGGCGACAAAATGTAACCCCGCTCGTTCTCCCAGGGACCTTGAGGTTGAAGGAGAAGAGGGGGACTCATTGTTGAATGCTATTCTTGAAGGTCCACCTCCGGCCTATGCTCCGGCTCCTATGTATCCCGCTCTTCCTCAAAATGTTCCTAACGCTCCACCCCCACCAGTGGTGGTTCAGGCTGCCTCACCCATTGTACCACTGCCTGATCCTTTGACTCCCGTCATCCTGCCAGCACCCCTCCCTCCAACAGTTCATACCGCCCCACATATTGACCCAACCCCGACCAAACATTCCCGTCTGCTTGATAATCAGTCTATTGGTACCCCTGTTGGTGACCCATATGCCACTCCGGACCGAACGAGATGGTCCTCTCTTATGCCCAATACCCTGTTTGGATTCTTCGGTACCTCTAGAAAGGAGTCTTTGAGGTCTGCTGAACTTGCTGGGGGTAGTGAAAGGGACGCTATGCAAAAACAATGTGAACTTTGGATAAATAATGGTAATATTTATGGCCTTAAAGATATCTGGCTGACGTTTAGACAATGGACGGCCATACAACAAACAGACATGGCCGAGTATATGTGCACACTTATAATGAAAAGATACGAAGCATTGTTCATAGATACTCCCCGGGGATTGATTGATTTAAAACTAACTATTGCCAAGGGTCATGTTCAGAGATGATATGCATGAAGCCCTTGTTACCATGATTGCGTTCAGAGACACAACGGCTTTTCCGCCACCTCTGAATGACAAAGCCATGCCTATGAGAGAGACAGCTCCCGTCTTTATCCCTGCAGTGCTCGCCAATAACCAGGGTGTTAGAGCAGCCCCAGCCCACTGGCGTAGGATGTGGGTGCATGTCCCATGGAAAAGAGCGGATGTTCTTCAATTGAAATCCCAATTACCAGACCCCCGTAAGAATCCAGCTCTTTACTATCAGGAATTAGGTCAGATTGTTTCCTCTGGTGTCCTTACCTTAGAGGATATTGAATTATTGTTCGGGTCAGTAGTACCACCCGACATATGGGACAAAATACGCCATGTCAACCATAATGCCGCTTTGCATGGTGACTGGACCAACTTTAAGAGGATGGAGAATGACAGAGAGGGAGGGACTAAGCCTGATCCGGCTATTCTGGCTCTCCCAGGCCCTCTGTTGCAACTCATGAAGACCCGAAATAGCTGTTAATTGGGATAAGATAAATGCATGAAAACAACGTAACGATGAGTCTGTTGCTGATTTTTTCACCCGCTTCGAAACTGAGTACAAAAGTCACAGTGGTACAATATAGCTTCTCAGTTTGGTCAAATTTCAGGGTATGAGATCAACCAGTCAAAGACAGAATGTATGGCATGGAATATGAATGTCCACCTCCCCATTCTGAAAAATGAGATAAGGTATTTGGGAATCAGAATTACTCAAAACATCGACTATATCCCTGAAAGAAATCTACGTAGAGTAGACAAAGAAATTGCAGACTCTTTAAAAAACTGGGCGTTTCTCCCTCTGACACTACTAGGTAGAGTCAACTTAGTGAAATTGATGCTGCTAACTAAACTTACATTCTTATTCCAGAATATCCCTTTAGCGTTTAAGGAGGACGCTCTAAGGAAAACACAAGCCAAAATGAATTCCTTTATATGGGCTTGTAAGGGTAAAAGAATTTCCTGGAAAAATCTACGAAGGAAGAAGAACAAAGGGGGATTATGTGCACCTGACTTAATCCTCTATGCATGGGTGTTCTTAACAAGGGCGGGGAAAATGCTCCTGAGCCAGCCAGATGACACAGACATAGGCAAAATGTTTAAAGTTTTGCTAGGTGTTTTAAAAGGAGCCGATCAAGCTTTTTTGTTTAAATTTGGAGACCCACGCTTCTTCAAAACGGTTCACCTAAAGACCTTAAGAGACATGGCGTCCATCTGGTACAAAGTTAGAAAGATTGCGGAAAATTAGCTATTTTAGTGCCCTGGCCCCGATATGGGAATCCCCAGGATCACCGGAGTGGACTAAAGACGCATTGGCAACTCCTCTGAAAGAGGCTGGGCTCGATCAATGGGAGAAACTAATTCCA
This sequence comes from Triturus cristatus, assembly GCF_964204655.1. Classification (NCBI taxonomy): domain Eukaryota; kingdom Metazoa; phylum Chordata; class Amphibia; order Caudata; family Salamandridae; genus Triturus; species Triturus cristatus. Next base: position 645,132,301 of record NC_140585.1, read on the forward strand.
GAGGGCTCTTTAATATCTTGGGATGAGCTGAACAGTATGTTGGACTGCAAAATATCAAAATTTAAATATCTACAAATAAGGAGTTGGAGCCAGGCAATCGGCACTTCGGTAGTGATTTTTAATGATTTGGAGAAATCACTACTCATGAAACCTCGGAATAAGAAAGAAATAGCAAATCTTTACTGGATATTGATAGATATGGCAGATGAAGATTTTTCCTTACCATTCCAGCTCTGGGGAGATTTCTCGTTGGTACACAGTCCATCAGATATCTGGCAAGTATCCTTTGATTTACTACACTCTACTGTGTCAGCTGCCAATTTAAAGAGGAACCATCTTTTTTCTCTCCACAGAGTTTATTGGTCTCCTCTTAGGCTGTCTAAATTTTCAAAGGCACCCACTCCCTGCTGCCCGAAGTGTCAACAGGAAAAAGCAGACGACATCCATATGTTCTTGGGGTGCCCAATGCTGCATACTTTCTGGGGAGCGGTTATGGAAGGTATGAAGGCAATGTTCAGATGTGACTGCCAGGTGAGCATGACTTTGGTATTTTTTGGAATTTTTCAGAATTACGAGTCGCTACCCTGTGATGTAAGTAAATTGTCTTTTTATCTGGTTCTGCTGGCGCGCAGAGAAATCTGTAAATGTTGGCTCAAGAAAACTTCTCCGACCTTTTTAGATTGGGTAAACGCCATCAAACACACACTAAAATTAGATAGAGCCATCTGGAAAAGGAAGAAAGATTTCTGGTTGCCATGTATGGGCTGGCTTGATGAGCTGTGATTACAGAGATCCATCTGTCCAATGATTTCGCCTTTGCACAGTCGCATTATCTCTCGGATCAGTTCCAAGGGTCATCCAGTTAGAAAAACTGAACTGACTATTGAGGAGAGGCTCAGTGCAAAGTGCGTCCATTAAGGTCAGATCAGCACGTGTTAACTGCTGGCGCTATATAACGTAAGGAAGGCCGCAGAAAGAAGAAAGCTGATTCTGGGTATATATATGGCGTATGAGGACTTAAAAAAAAAGAAGAAAAAAAAAGTCACAGTGGATTGGACCCTAGAGCCCCTAGCTCGGGTTCAGTGTTTATTGATGATTTTGTATCTAATTTATTACCGGATCTCTCGGCCCGCCTTAAGAAGGTTGAGAGTACGTGGTCAGCTCAGACTATGGCAGGCATCCTTGCCATGGCCCAATATCATGAGAATAGAGAGAATGAAGATAAAGACAAAGGGGTTAGGAAGGACAAGGACCTTAAAACTAAAGTTTTGTTAGAACAAGCTTATCCACCCCGGGGACAAAATGCTAGAGGCCAAGGTCTGCCTTCGGACCAGTTCCACAGGCTGCCCCAGCACCCCCTTCAGTCTCCTTTACAGAAGTCCATCAGTTCGGCAGGTCCCATTGATAAAGACCAGTGTGCCTACTGTAAGGCCACTGGGTTAGTGAATGCCCGGTATTAGCCCAGAATATTCAGTCAGGAAAAACTAGGCCCGAACCCAAAGGGAAGAAAATATGGGACCTCCTAGGCAGAGGCGCCTCTCCCGCTGGATCTCGGTCCAGCTCATATGGATGCTCCTTTGATTCTCACAACTGGATGTAGTGAAAATTTGCTGAGTATGGATTTGTTAAAAGGCTTTACATGCTACCATTTCTTGTAGTCCTGATGGCGTGTACCCTTACTATATCACCAGATTCCTCCGCCACTATGTTCCTCTCTGGACCCCTCCCTCCCGTTCTGCAGGCCCTACCCTCATCACTTTGGGCCACTTCTGACACTGATGTAGGACTTCTCGACATTTCTCTGCATACTGTCCGTATCCAGCAAGGTGCCCAAGTGCCCCGGCTTCCCCAGTATGGCCTTTCCCAGGAAGGTGAGGCTGCCCTATTATCTATAATATCAGATCTCGTGAAGACGGGAGTAGTTGAGGAGACATGTGATAATGAGTGTAACAGCCCAATTATTCCAGTTCTTAAAAAATGTATTGATCCCTCTCCCGCGGCCCCCAAAATCTATCGGTTTGTCATCGATCTGCGGGCTCTCAACAAAATTACGGTCTCACAGTATCCCGTTGTCCCTGATATCACAGCCCTCTTGACCATGGCCCCAGCGACTGCCACTCATTTTTCTGTCATTGACCTAAAGAATGTGTTTTTCAGCATTCCCATACATCCGGAAAGTAGACATCTTTTTGGTTTCTCGCTTGGAGAGCGGAGTTTCCGGTTCTGCCGCGCCCCCCCCCAAGGTTTTACTGAAAGCCCCAGCATCTATAGTCAGGCTCTCAAGAATCAGTTGGACTCCCTGACGCTCCCAGCAGGAGCCACTCTGTTGCAATATGTAGATGACCTCTTAATTGCAGCCACTTCTGCTTCACTTTGTGAACAAGCAACAGTACGTCTGCTTCACCACCTTGCGTCCCACAATCAAAAAGTTTCCTTGAACAAATTGCAATTTTGTCGAGAGAAAGTGACCTATCTCGGCCACCTTCTGTTGAAGGAGGGAAGACAACTTACTGCTGACCGAGTGTCCCTTATTACCTCCATGCCTCCCCCTTTGACACAGAAACAAGTATGTGCCTTTATAGGCCTCATTTCCTATTGCAGACAATGGATCCCTAACTTCTTGCCCATTGTCAAACCTCTTTTAGCTCTCACTACTAAAGATATGCAGGAAAGAGGTTTTCCATGGACAACTGAACATGTGGCTGCCTTTCAGACACTCAAAGATGCCTTATGTACAGCTCCAGTGTTAGGCACCCCAGACTATGGCAAACAATTTTTTCTTTTTGTCCATGAGACACATGGCTGCGCTTGCGCGGTCTTAACTCAGATTTTTGGAGACAAACATCGCCCCTGTGCTTATTTCTCGGGTACACTTGACCCAGTAGCCTGAGCCCTCCCTGGATGTTTACTCGCAACTGCTGCTGCTGCACTTATGGTCCGCCAGAGCGCAGGTATTGTTATGTCTTCACCCTTGACCTTAATGGTCCCACATGCAGTAGATACCTTGCTCAACAACACCAAGACACAACACCTTACCAGTGCACGACTTACAGGTTATGAGCTCACTCTTTTTACCAGTCACATTGACATTAGGAGATGTAATATTCTAAACCCAGCTACACTACTCCCTACTGAGACACAAGGGAAAAATTCTGACCCTCATGACTGCATATTACGGACTGAAGAAGAGACAAAGGGTCGTGTGGATCTACAAGACACCCCCCTAACAGACGCTGAGGGAACACTATACATAGATGGTTCATGTCTTAAAAGATCGGATGGAACTACATCTGCTGCATATGCCCTCACCACTCTTGTTACAGTAGTTGAGACAGCACAAATTCCACAGGCATCGGCCCATATAGATATTAACATGACTGTTAATATCTATATGGACAGTCAATACGCCTTTGGGGTGGCTCACAATTTTGGCAGACTCTGGAAAGAAAGAAATGTTCTCACCTCACAAGGGGGTAGAATACAACATGGTCCCCTGATACACAGACTTCTAGATGCCTTGACATTAACTAGAAAAGTTGCAGTGATTAAATGTAAGGCCCACCAGAAAGTGACTGATGATGTAGGGGAAGGCAATACCCTTGCAGACCAAACAGCAAGACAGACTGCTCTAAGTAAAGCAGATGGAATGTTTGTGACAGGACCAGCCAGATGTGTGGTGGAAGGAGAAATGTTGCAAATTCTAGTCAGAGTGTGGTCGAGATTCAATCTCATGCCACTGCAAAAGAACTGCACACGTGGGAGGAACATCTGGCAGAGAAAGAGATAGAGGGATGTTGGGTGCGCATATCCGAAGGGAGGCAATGGATGTTACCAGACAGTCACGTCCCCCCGGTTGTCACTATGGCCCATGGCCCTGCCAATATCAGTGCGAAGGGAATATGCAAGTTACTAGAGCTAACATGGTATAATGAAAAAATACCCCTATATGCTGACCGAGTGGTTTAGTCATGTATGATCTGCCTTATGCACAATCAAGGAAAAGGTACCGTTACCCCCGCTGGTGGCTTCTCCCCTCCTACGTTTCCTTTTGAGGCCATCCAGATGGATTATATCCACATGGACAGGTGTGCAAATTTGAAATATGTCCTTGTAGTGGTCTGTGCCTTCAGCAGATGGGTGGAGGCCTACCCCACCAAGGATTGCACAGCTATTACAACAGCTAAAGTTTTTTCGAAAGAATTTTTTCCCCGATTTGGGTTGCCCCGTTTGATTTGGAGTGACAATGGCCAACATTTTACAGCCAATGTGGTCCAGTTTGTGTGTTCCGGGCTTCGTGTCAGACAAAAGTTTCATGCTGCTAATCACCCCCAGTCAGCCGGGTTGGTGGAGAAATACAATGGGGTACTTAAATTAAAATTGGCCAAAATAGTGGCGGAAACAGGTGTTACCTGGGTAGATGCCCTATCCCTTGCTCTCTTGTCAGTAAGGACGACTGCCCACTCGAGGATAGTATTATCTCCCTACGAATTGGTATTCGGTAGACCAGTTAATGTATGGGGCGTACCAAGGCCAACGAAATTGTCTGATGTTGAGTTCCCAGTATTGACTGATTACCTATACCAGTTAACTGATTCCTTTTGTACTCTTTATCATCAGGTACACGCTGCTATCCCCGACAAGAGCGAAGGCTGGGTCACACCATCCAGCCAGGTGACTGGGTGGGGGAACCGAAATTTCCAGCGTACCAAGTGTCTGGAGCCCCGCTGGTCGCACCCCTGACAGGTTCTTCTGGCCACCCGCACTGCTGTAAAAGTCGAAGGAAGAAACAACTGGATTCATGCTACCCACTGCAAGAGGGTGCCTCTCACACTTCCGTACGACCAATGGGTGAAAGAAGGACTGCTGGATTGCGACACAGAAGTAGTACCGACCTTTGTCCCTTTCAGTGATGCTCGACTTCATTACACCACTACGGAAGCTGAAACTGATCGAATCTTGGGGGGTCCAGTCGTCCCTCCTCTGCAGGATCAGTTGAAGGAACAAGAAGCTCTCTTTCCAGACCACTCCATACCTTCTTCCACTCGCTACAACTTTAGACCAAGAAAAGGGGCTGGCCCTTGTCTCTGTTTGGTGTCTATAGGCTGTAGGGTTGTGATATCCCGGCTGAGACCGGTGCTGGTATGCTGGACCAAGGGGATGTCCATAGGACTCTTGGTATCCACATCCAGTGAAGCAACCACCAATCACAGACAACCGCTAGTGATACCAACGTAAGAATAATGCTTCAACAAGAGATTGGCGACCTAATGCAGATAGACATTTCCTAAGAAACATGTTTTGCCACTCAATGGCAAAAGGAGGGTCTGAAGAAAATGAGTTTTTACTAGGTTCTATTAATTTCCTTATATTCCTCCATTTCCTTGCCATCTCGTGACAAAACCCTGCCTACAGCCTCCATTTCTGCAGATGCTCAAAACTATCGCATACCCAAGTCCCCCTGTTCTTTGCAGTTAGCCAATTCATCAACAGAAAGCCATGAGACACCTACGCCCTGTGTAAACAAGCTTGTTTTGCATCTTCTGCTTCCTGCTTGGTAAACATCCTTGACACCTTTATCAGGTTATCTGGACAATGGTCTGACTGACCGAGCCTTGATCAAGCTGATTGAATAATGATCTGAATGCCGAGCCTTGATCAAGCTGATTGAACAATGGTCTGAATGCCGAGCCTTGATCAGGTCATCAACTACAAACACCGCCTTGATCAGCTCATCAACTACAAACATCGCCTTGATCAGGTTATCAACTACAATTATCACCTTGATCAGGTTATCAACTGCAAACACCGCCAAGATTGAACAATGGACTGAATGCCAAAAGAGTGGAGTAAAAATGTATATAAGGCTTGTTTGCTGTGGAGTATAGCAGCAGCCTCCTGGGCTTTGTCTCTGACTAGCTTGGGACTCTGTTCCATAGCCCGGGCTATTGTAATAAAGGTGGTTCTCTCTGCAGACGAAGGTTTCCGGGTCCACTTTATTATATAAGGAGGGTAAGAGTAGACTCGGGTAATTCCTGCACCGCCAAGCCCCCACTCGCCTTTGAGGTGGGCTTTTCTTGGTTCTAAAGGCCTGCTGGAGCGGGTAAGGCAAACATTTTGTATACCCTCCCCATTTTGCATGTTTATACTAATTAGATTAATTAATTAATTATAATCGAACTAATGGATTGAAGTGGAAGTTACTAATCAACCTTATTAATGATTGAAATACATGTGGGATAGCTTTACATAACTTTATTAAATCGTAAACTATATTATGTACGCATACTAATGCTAGACAATTGGAATATTGCATGATATATGTTGCTTTTGTGATGTATTTGTGATTTGTGCTTTATTTTGTAAGTATAAACCGCTTGAGTGTTGCTTATTTCTAGATAAAAACATACACATATGGGTATTAGTGAGGGAATAACATTCATTTAGTCATTTCTATGTATTAATTAAGTTTTGTGTTTCTTTTGCTTAAGTTGACCATTTGGGCCTGTACAAAATGGCTGCCTCTGGTATCTAACCCGACCGTCGACGCTACATGAGTTTTGGGTGAAGTGCGCCTGCGCTAACGCCAGCTACAGTGGCCTCGTCATGACCCTAACCAGACTGTACCCACCAAGGTCGTCCTGGGAAGCAAGCCAGCTTTTCAGAAAGAACAATAAGACGCCTTTAAAAAACGGAACAAGCAAGATTGATGACCTAAGAGACATTATTTTGTGTGAACCCTGTCAGACGATTTTCGATTGTCCAATCAGAGGAGCTGAAGACTCATTTTTGTTACAATTTGTCAATGATTTTTACTATTAATTATGGTAAAATAAAGAGGTTGGGGCGGGTTCGTTTTCCTGACGTTATGCTGATGGAGAGGACGGTGACGCTGCAGGACAGCTGTTTCCCGGAATCTTTGACGGACTGAATTAATGTCCAAAAGTCCTGATGAACTGAAATTATAAAATTTGATGGGCATAGATTTGCGATACTACCAGATTTGATTTAGAGGACGACAATTTGCCAGAATAGGTAAATATGATTGGTGACTTGATTAAATGAACGATTTAATTTGCAATAATTAGATAAAGATTGAATTGAATAACTACAGAAAGAGTTGGGTTGTTTATTCATTGAAAATGTATTAATGTAAAGGTAAATTAGAGAATTGAAAGTCAACCTAAACCTGCAACTAACTGATCCATCCCGATTTATGAGAGGAATACTAAGGGTGAAGTTCTGGGCCTAATGAGTACCAGAAGGTTGCGTAGCTTTGTTGCTCATTAGGGTGAAGAAAAGGTAATTCCTTTCATGCCAGCGTTTGGAAGATAATTGCCTCCCGAGAAACACAGATTGATGGTGAGTGAATGTTGGTGTTATGGGCCCCACCAGTGAATGTATGGATAGTGTATGTTTGTGAGATCTTTGGTCTGTGACGAAGGGAGGGATTTTGTACTCCACGCTGGAGAAGTTTTTCTGGTAGCAGTATGATGGTTGTTATTGTTTTGGTTTGGTGATTATTGCTTGTACATTGCTTATTGATTATTGGTTATTGATTGGTATTGATTAATGTACTAACACTCTCTGTTGAGTTGCGTCGAGTTTTATGTCGTTAGCACGGCTTCTGGGATGTAGGAAGTCGGAAGTTTGTAACGATTCCGTAGTAGAGCAGAGGTAAGCGCTGCTCTCGGGAAAGACGGAATTGTTGTTGCCCTGTAGGTACACAGGGGAAATGTGTAACGATTGAAGTTGCACGACGCATTGTCTGGGTTCTTTTCGGTAGCATCGTTGTGTGTTGCCATTAGAGACATTTTCTGTGTGAGAAAAGAGTGTATGATAGCAAAGGTTACCTGTGAAGTTCTGGTCTTAGGTACCAGGGATCCAACTGGCATTCCGATAACGCTTATCACTGGAAAGGTAATAGGTACTCTCTGAACTTGTTAGAAGGGCAAAGGAGAGGTAAGCGCTGCTTTGTTAACGTATGTCATAATTCTGTAGTAAAACAGATGGTTCGCTGTTCTCGGGAAAGACAGGATTCTGTGAGAATGTACTACATTTTTCTTGTGTGAGCGTGCGTGAATGTAAAGGCATTCGGGTTAATTGCGAAACTGTGGGTTTATTTCTCAGGAGCATTGGGTCTCCAACTATGTGTCTTAAATACTAGAGAAACAATTAGCTAATGCTTGTTAGAAGGGTGAAGTAGAGGGATGTGCTACTTTATCAACGGAAGTAACGATTCCGTAGTAGGGCAGAGGTAAGCGCTGTTCTCGGGAAAGACGGAATTCTCATGAGAAAGGTCTTTTGCTATTCTTTAGGTTAGCGAAGCGGACAATGGAGACGTTTCTATGTTGTTACTAACAGAGTTGTAGAAATTGAAACAAAAAAAACTTACTGAGCAGATTTGTAAAGGAGGGGTAGAAAAGAGCAGGAGCTGCTGCAGAGGCTGCTGATGTCAGAACGACCGCGCTGGGATTGGACAGTTGGTCCGAACTGTAAAACGCTCTGGACTGGTGCGTTAGTGTACGCCGCGCTAGGAGTGGAGAAATACAGGGTGACGTAGACGCTCCTTATTGGTGCGTTGGTGTGATTCGCGCTGGGATTTGAGGATTGTGACAGTGACGTAGACGCTCTGAATTGGTGCGTTAGTGTGAGTCGCGCTGCGATTGGACAGAATAGCGGTACAGTTGTAAAGAGAGACTAGCGACACGCGAAAGACAAGAAAATGTATTACGATCCACCAGAAAAAGAGAAAAAGTCATGATTAGGAAAAATCAAGAAGTGGTTTAAGAAGGACAAACCGGTCAAAACTAGGGAAGGACAGTTACTTCCTCCACCGAAAACCCCTGCATCCTTTATGATTGCGAAATATGGGTATCATACTTGTATTTGGTTAGACAATTGGGTGAGATACACGAAAGAAGACGGAGTATTAGCTTTTCCAGAACATGGTTCATTAATTTGGCTGTTTTGAGAAATTTGAGAGAGAAAATTATGAATTTAGAACCAAGACCTAGACCGACACAGTTTGAGGCTTTGACGGAATGGGAAGACGAAATGCATGAACGAGAGAGACAAAGAAATGGTAGAGGACATAGGTACCTGTTTGGAAGACCATAGGGACATGAAACGCATAATGATCGAATGAGAAGATGGGAGGATGCGAGTATGACTGAGGGTGTATTCCCTGTAAGAACTGTAGGAGAGAATGAAGGATGAAAGTACATAGAAAAGAGGCATAATGTGGAGTCGAGAGGGTATGGAGTGAATGAGTCAGAGGATGATGTTCTTGATGATATGTTCTATAAGAATCCACCACCGTATCGGCCAGAACCAGAAATATTAACCCCAAGTGCCCCAATGAGAGAAACAATGCGAATCATAAAATCGGAACCAGAATCCCAAAGTTTGGGTAAAAACAATGCTACTAGAGAATTAGAAAAGAGGTCGGAAGGAAAAACAGATGGAGAAAATTCTGTAGAATTAGCAAAAACGACCCTAGAATTAACTGAGAAAATAAGAGAATTGACTAAGAATCTAGAAGCGGTAACTGTTCCAGTAACGATAGGTCCAGTAATGCCTATTTTTGACAAACAGAAGGACAGTGAGCATTGTTTGACAGTCCCTTACAGGAGTAATAAACCGGTTGAACAACCAAGAGTGAGTCAGAATGAGAATCCATGGAGACAGACTATGAGTGTAATTGAACCGAATTTTTCAAATAACCCGTTTGTAGGTCAGAATAGGGCAGAGAGACGTATGACAATGATAGAAACAGTGTCAGAAACACGAAAAGATTTTGGACAAGGAAATGTAGAAAAACCGGTAGGACCATCGACAGAGGAGTTAAGTGAATGGTTAAGAAGCTTGCAGAGGAAAGATAAAGAATCCCAATCAATTGATGTGGCCAAGTTACGAATGGTATTGGAAGAATTAATGGTAGGGACTATCCAAACAGAAAAATTGAAAACCTATCAGGATGAAGAATTATTATTTTTGTGCAAAAGTGTGACCTGGAGAGCGAAGTACTTACATGAAAGGTTAGAAGAAGTGGCAAATGAGATGGGCATTGATATTGAAAAGGTAAAAAGCCTTACAGAATCCATATCGAGTAGATTTCACCGAGAAGGATATTGAAAACATGAACACCACAGGACGAATAGGTCAGATTAAGGACATAATAATTTTGCTGAGAAAATGGGGAGATGTGGATAAATGGAGAAGCAAGTGGTATAGAAAACGTGATGATGCCCCAGATAAGACATTTTCAGCATTTCCTGTAAGAGAAAAGGAAAAGGTAGTGACAGAATGCCCTATGAGAGAGATTCCAGGAGGAGGATATGTACATGTTCCATGGACGAGACAGGATATTTTGTCTTTTACAAATGATTTCCCTCGACTGCGTGAAAAGCCCGTCGAGTGGTACAGGCAGGTAGACAGATTTGTAAAATTGTCTAAAGTACTATGGATTGATTTGAATAGTCTATTTGACATAATTGTACCAACAGATTTATGGACAGAGTGCAAGCTCATGATAAATTGGCCAACCCAGGAATATCCTAGGGATCCTAAAACAGGAGCTCCTGACCCTGAGGTAATGAAGAAATATGAGCAAGTTATGGTATTTTTGAAAAACAAAGTGCCCCCTAAAGAGACAGATTGGGTAAAAATTGATCGAACACACCAAGAAAATAAAGAGTCAGTACATGCATATTATGAGAGGCTAATACTAGCTTTTAAGCAGTTTAGCGGAGATGAGAATCTGAGTGAAAAGGACTTGAGTCATTTTGTATACAGATTTGTATATGGTGTACGTCCAGAAATTGGTGAAAGGATCAAACAGCATACAGTAGATTGGCAAAACAAGAAAATAGACGAAGTATTGAGGCATGCTAAATATTTCAGTGATGAAATGGAAGCAAAACAGCGGAAACTAAAAGAGAAGGCAATGTGGGCACAGGTAAAAGTAGCAGAGAGACAAGAAGCACAATTAGTGGAACAAGCAGGGTCAAAGCAGAGATTTAATCCTGGGAAATATAAAGGGAATATTGAGGAAGCTAAAAAGAAATTTCCGTGTCATAATTGCGGTAGGATAGGGCATTGGAAATCCGAGGGTAAATTTCCCCCAAGTACTAATAATGAAAATCCATCATTGAACCCACAGGTGTAGCATGAGGTGAGTGGTCAACTGCAGCAACAGCAGCAAGTTGTTACCCCACAGAATCAGGTGCCAAAACCGCCTTTCCCACAGAGCAGAAACTCACAGAAGTATAGTAGTGAATCGGGATTCTACAATGAAGAACAGGTAAATAAGCTACCACGCGCAAGCGCTGTCTCGCAGTATTGGCTGCAACGCAATGAAAGTGACTCAGAAGAAAGTTATTGACGGTGCCGAAGGGAGGAAGGAGAGTGCGTACTTGGCGCAACTCTAGAAGTAGACCAGACAGGACCATTTGTAGATGGGAAGGTTAATGATGAAAATATTACTTTCCTAGTGGATACTGGTGCTACTCGATCAACTGTTAGATCAGCTGATATTAAGAATCTTCCTCTCTCGGATGAAACGATCCAAGTAGTTGGTGTGTCCAACAGACAGATTAAAACATACCTTACAGAACCAGTGAAGGTTAGCATAGGGAAATTTTCAGAAATGCACCGCTTAGTGGTGTGCGACACCAGTCCTGTGAATTTATTAGGTAGGGACCTGTTGTGCAAAATGAATTGCACTATATTCTGTACTCCGGATGGAATAGCTTTTGAAACACCGGATGATGATGTACTGTATAAGATGACCATAGCTAACAGAGAAAATGAAGTTACTGAAACATATGTGGTATTCAACCCTGATGAATTACCTAAAGAATTGAGACAGTCTGTAAAAGCAGAAGTTTGGGATTTCACTGGAGAAGATGTAGGGCTAATGAGATATGTAGATCCAATAAAAATAACAGTAAAAGAAGGAGTAACATATCCAAATGTTCCGCAATACAAATTGACACCTGAAATAATTGAAGGAGTAACTCCTGTAATAGAGAAAATGTTCAGGCAAGGAATTTTGAGAGCAATAATGAGTAGTCCATGTAATTCACCGATAATGGGACTGAAAAAGCCTAATGGGAAATTCAGGATAGTGCAAGATCTGAGAAAGGTGAATAAAATTGTGGTATCATGTTGTCCCATTGTACCAAATCCATCAGTGATTTTATATCAGATTCCCCATGATGCAGGATGATATATAGTGATTGATCTGTGTCATGCTTTCTTTTCCATCCCATTGCACCACGACAGTCAGCAAATTTTTCATTTAGTTTTGGTGAGCGTATTTTGGCATGGTGCCGAATCCCACAGGGGTATACAGAAAGCCCCTCAATATTTAATCAGTTATTGAAGAAGACTTTGGAGAGTCTAGAAATGCCCGAAAGTTCTGCACTAGTCCAGTACATTGACGACCTTTTGGTGGCGTCGAAAACACGTGAAGCTTGTGAGGCAGATACGATAGCCTTGCTGAATCATTTGGCAGATGGAGAACTTAAAGTGTCACCATGAAATTACAGTTTTGTAAAAAGTACAGTATTTAGGACATAACATTGAGAAAGGACTAAGGAAAATAACAGTAGACAGAATCAGAATTATAAAAGGAATGAGAGCTCCCATGACTCAAAGAGAGGTGAGAATGTTTTTGGGAATGGTTGGATACTGTCGTCAGTGGATCAGCAACTTCTCTTTGATTGCAAAACCCTTGGTGCGATAGACGAGAAGTGATGTGAAAGATCCCATTGAGCTGAACAAGGAGGAATTGGCAGCGTTTAGAAAATTGAGAGATGGTTTGTGTGAAGCACCTGCATTAGTTATGCATGACTATGAGAAAGAATTTGAGTTGTATTGCAGTGAGAGAAATGGATGTGCACTTTCTGTGTTGATCCAGAAGCATGGAAAACTGAGGAGACCAATTGCATATTTTTCATCAATGCTTGATCCAGTAGCTGTAGCTTTACCTGGATGTTTGAAAGCAGTGGCTGCAACATGGTGAAGTTTGGAGCAGAGTGAAGGAATTGTGATGGGATATCCATCGAAAGTGTTTGTACCTCATGATGTAGCGATCCTGTTAACAAGGAGTCGTACTCAGTATATGACACACAGTCGGCTGACTAAGTATGAAAAGGTCATATTAGGTGCAACTAATGTGAGTCTTGCAAGATGTTTAAATGTGAATCCTGCAACATTGTTGCCTGATGCGGAGATTGTGGAAGTAAGAGATGAAGTAGATCATGATTGTTTGGATGTACTTGATTTTTGTACAAAATCACGACAAGATATAAAAGATGTACCTTTGCCAGAAAGTGATTTTGTGATGTTCGTTGATGAGTCATGTTTGAGAACACATGAAGGAGTGCTGAGTGCAGCGTATGCGGTATGCACAGTCGCAGCAGTAATAGAAGCATCCTATCTGAAAGGAGTAAAATCGGCCCAAGTAGCAGAGCTTGTGGCTTTGACTAGAGCATGCAAGATTGGGAAAAGTGTGAGAGTGACTGTGATAACTGACAGCCAGTATGGCTTTGGAGTGGTCCACGACTTTGGCCAACTATGGCTACAAAGAGGTTTCCTGACCTCGAGTGCAACTCCTATTTTGAATGCTTAAGTGATTGGAAAATTGCTTGAGGCTATACAGCTGCCTAGACAATTGGCTGTTGTAAAATGTGCTGCTCATAGTCAAGGTGGTGATTATATCGCCACAGGAAATCGATATGCAAATGACATGGCACAGTATTGTGCGCGTAATCAGAATTCGGTCAATCGGGCTAAGGAAAGAGAAATGTCTTCTTGCTCATTGATGTTTACTAACATTGTAGGAACTTGGGAAGAGGTAAGACAGTTGCAAGAAGAGGCAGGAGATGAGGAAATGAAACAGTGGGTAAAAGCAGGATGTGCCCCAAGGGAAAAGGATCATGTGTGGGTCTATCGAGATGGAAGACCAGTTATGCCTGATAGCATGATGTCTACCATGGCACGGATGTATCATGGCCAGGGACATATTGGGAGAGATGCCATGATCAGGTCATTTAAGCAGACCTGGTACAATGCAAAATTCAGACTTGTAGCAGAAAGTCTTTGTCAAAGATGCCTAATATGTCAGCAATACAATCCTTGGAGAAAGACAGTAGTGAGTCTGGGAACGATAGGTTGAGAAGGAGGGCCTTTCACCAGAATGCAAGTAAATTTCATTGAAATGCCTCCCTGTAACAGACTGAGGTATGTTTTGGTTGTGGTCTGCCTATTCTCTAGGTGGGTGGAAGCATTTCCAACAAGGAGAAATGATGGGATGACAGTAGCCAAGCTATTGCTGAGAGAGTTCATCCCTAGGTTTGGGTTCCCAGTGACAATTGAATCAGACCGAGGAGGACATTTCCATAATGAGATTGTAGGATTAAATTGTGAAGCATTGAATGTACAACAAAAACTACATTGTGCCTACTGACCAGAGGATTCTGGTGTGGTTGAACAGATGAATGGTACTATCAAAAATAGAATAGAGAAAATGTGTTTAGCCACAGGTATGAAATGGCCTGATGTCTTGCCTCTGGTACTCATGACTATTAGATCAATTCCAGACAGAACTACAGAATTAAGTCCGCATGAAATAATCATGGGGCGAGCAATGAGACACGTGTTTATACCAGTCAACAAGCTGATGACTAGGACTGATGACATGGTGTTGGAATACTGTAAAGGCCTGGCTGACGCAGTTCATTCTGTGTTTCATCAGGTTGGAGCGGATGCCACCACACTTGAAAAGAAGCCAGCCCATGATCTGAGCCCAGGTGACTGGGTTAGGATAAAGGTCCACAGAAGAAGAAATTGTTTGGTTCCAAGGTGGGGAAAACCAAGACAGGTCATTCTGACCATGACAACAGCTGTGAAGTGTGCTGGACTGAAAAATTGGATCCATGCAAGTCACACATTGAGAATTCCAAATCAAGTGGACAGCACAGGAAAAGAATATTTTGATGAATCAGAATCAAGTACTGAGTCAGATGACGAAGAGTTGAAGACACGAGAAAACTCTGAAAGGGGGGAAACAGAACCAAGTCTAGCTGTAGTCCCCAGAAGTAGCTCTCTGAGAAGAAGATTGCAGATTTCTGAATCCAGCGATTCCGGAAACGAACAAGAAGCGCAGGGTTCTAGAAAAGAACACAGAAAGAAAAGAGGGAAAAATACTGAAGCAACAATAAAAGAAATTCATGAAAAGGAAGTACCAGATGAGAGACTGAGAGAAATTCCACCGGAAATAACAAATTTAAGTGAACAAGGGACAGATACAGAGAGAGAGGGACAGATTTCTGCGGAAGACCCCCGAGGAGGAACTGCAACATCCAGTTAGGTGAAGGGACAAATAGCCAGCAGGAAGATTGCGTGTCGGAGATCCGAGGAGGGACAGAAGTAGGGAAAACAAAACAAGTGGTGGAAGAAGAAATTGTTGAAAAGAAAAGGCAAGTTGAGACAGAGTCTGAAGAGAGTGAAAATGAAATACCTGAAGGTCGGGTTCCAAGAAAGAAAGCTTGGAGGAATGAAAAGAACGACAAAGGAAGTAAAGTAAAAAGAGTTGCAAAGGATGACGTTTGGCCCAATAAAATAAGGAAATTGAGATATCGACTGACACGAGTGAATTCACCAAGAGCTGAACAGGTGAATGAAGTAACAAGTCAAGAAAAATCAAAAGAAGACAAAATAACTGAGAATAAAGAGAGTAAAAGAACAAGAAAACCTAACCAGAAGTATAAGTCACCGGAATGGACGTACGTGGCTCTGCCTGAAAAGGGAGAAGAGGCAGATAGTCAAGGAAATCCAGAGTAGGCTGTATTGAAAGTGGTTGAAGAAGAAGTAGAATCGGAAATCCTGAGAGTTCTCTTGTCCGACATTGGAGAAGAAGAAACGGAAGTTCAGGAAATTCTGTATTTGTATGACGAGAGGAAAGTGAAGAATGACGAGATGCCAAACTGAATAAATTAAGAAAGCTGTTGATGAAGAAAACAAGAAATTAAGTCAAAAGATAGATACTGGTAGAACCAAATAGGTGTTAGTGCCTTAGGTTAGGAAAACTAGTTGTGAAGTGAAAAGAGGCTAAGTCAAAAGATACGGTCCATTTTAATAAAGATGGCTAACATAGATAGTAGCAAAGGTAGATGTACATTCATGAAAAGATGGTGTAAAATGTGTTGTTGTTGTACAGGATTATTAATGCTTTTATGGAGCATCCTTGCTCTTGTCATTTCTTTTAAGGTCTCTATAGATACATTAGAAGGACATAGTGAGAACAAAACTAATATAGGGAAGATTCCAAAGGTAGTTCCAACTAGAATAGACAACAATTATTTACATAAAGACAGGTCAATAACAGATTTGTCTAATAATGTGTTTTCAAAATTATTGTATGAATATGTAAAGACAATGGACGTACGGGACTGCTACGTATGCATGCAGTTACCTGCCTCTGTTTCAGAAGGAGTGACTTATCATCACCTCCCAGCAACGTATGGAATAACATGTAGTATAATAGCTTGTTTATTTTATCAGACAGGAAAATTAGAATATTATTTTTCAGATGTAGATAACATTTTTGCGCAAGTTCCTTCTTTTAATAAATTAAACAAGGTAAAACCTGCTAGGGTATTAGGTGAATTTGTCTTAGAAACTAAAGAACTAACATTAGAATATATTTTTAGAAACAATTTGACGTGCAGTTTGAAGAAAGAGGAAAGGACATTCTTAGACATAGTTGAAGAAAGGAGACTGAAAATGCAAAGAAAGGCAGCAGAAGGGAAAGTGGAGAAAACAGTGTGGGATGTAGAAAGAGAAAAACACTTGAAAGGAGAAGCTAGTCCAACTATAGCTTTAAATTGGCCTCAGAAAGGGAAATTTTGTATTCGAAGGAATCAAACTGTGTATGATAATTATTTTTTAGGTAATAGTGAGTGCCATGATACATACCGAATCATGGGTGGATGGGGATTTAAAGGTGGAAAAGATCCAGTCTTTCCTGGATTATATTTTATTTGTGGGAACCATTGGTATGGCACATGTTATGTAGGCCTGGTTTTTCCGAAAATTTTTCATATGGATAGAGGAGAAGATGGTGTACATAGCTTAAGTAATCATTTAGTGCGGAGTAAAAGAGAATCTTGGGCAGAAATTGTAGGTGACATTTTTGGAGCATTGATACCAGCAGTGGGAATATCTCTGAATGTAAACAAAATTAGAAGACTTTCAACAGTAGTGGATCGCTTGTCAACAAGCACCGCTGGAGGATTTTTATTGGTAGACACTGAAATGGTTGCCATGCGTGCTATGGTACTGCAAAATCGACTTGCCCTTGATATATTATTGGCAAAAGAGGGTGGAGTCTGTGGAATGCTGAAAGTTCAACATTGTTGTACTTACATTCCTGACGAAAGCAAAGATCTGAAAATGTATATTAGGAATATTACTGAATTGCATGATGAAATTGTACCACTGGAGGTTGAAGGTGTTTGGGAAAAGATCGGAAAGAAAATAGCTGCTATTAAAACTTTCTTAGTAAAGCTTGGTAGTACATTTATAGGCAAAATATTGTTTCCATTAACATGTGTGATTTTCATAATATTAGTGATAAGATTAGGTTGTATTTGTTGTAAAATTAATAAAAACAAGAAAAGAATAAAAAGCGAAAAATTAAGAAGAAA
Source organism: Triturus cristatus (assembly GCF_964204655.1). NCBI lineage: Eukaryota > Metazoa > Chordata > Amphibia > Caudata > Salamandridae > Triturus > Triturus cristatus. The sequence goes on from NC_140585.1 coordinate 645,150,015, forward strand.
AGATAAGAAACAAGAAAGGGAAATTGAAGAAATAGAATTGAAGGAGTGGAAGGAGAGTATGTATGAATCAGCAAAAAGAGAAGACGCAGGTGAAACTGAATTATGATTAAGAGTAAGAAAACATTTGAAAGATTCCGTAAAAAGACAGACCAAAGTTTTGGTTGGTATGGTGATAAAATCACCAAAGGGGGGATTGCTGGAGCGGGTAATGCAAAAATGTTGTATACTCTCCCCATTTTGCATGTTTATACTAATTAGATTCATTATTAATTATAATCGAACTAATGGATTGAAGTGGAAGTTACTAATCAACCTTATTAATGATTGAAATACACGTGGGATTGCTTTACATAACTTTATTAAATCGTAAACTAAATTATGTACGCATACTAATGATAGACAATTAGAATATTGCATGATATATGTTGCTTTTGTGATGTATTTGTGATTTGTGCTTTATTTTGTAAGTATAAACCACTTGAATGTTGCTTATTGCTAGATAAATACATACACATATGGGTATTAGTGAGGGAATAACATTTATTTAGTCATTTCTATGTATTAATTACGTTTTGTGTTTCTTTTGCTTAAGTTGACCATTTGGGCCTGCCACAAAATGGCTGCCTCTGGTATCTAACCCGACCGTCGACGCTACATGAGGTTTGGGTGAAGTGCGCCTGCGCTAACGCCAGCTACAGTGGCCTCGTCATGACCCTAACCAGACTGTACCCACCAAGGTCATCCTGGGAAGCAAGCCAGCTTTTCAGAAAGAACAATAAGACGCCTTTAAAAACCGGAACAAGCAAGATTGATGACCTAAGAGACATTATTTTGTGTGAACCCTGTCAGACGATTTTCGGTTGTCCAATCAGAGGAGCTGAAGACCCGTTTTTGTTACAATTTGTCAATGATTTTTACTATAAATTATGGTAGAATAGAGAGGTTGGGGCGGGTTCATTTTTGGCTTTTCTCGATTTCCTGACGTTATGCTGACGGAGAGGACGGTGACGCTGCAGGACAGCTGTTTCCCTGAATCTTTGACGGACTGAATTAATGCCTAAACTCCTGATGAACTGAAATTACAAAATTTGATTGGCATAGATTTGCGAGACTACCAGATTTGACTTAGAGGACGACAATTAGCCAGAATAGGTAAATATGATTGGCGACTTGATTAAATGAATGATTTAATTTGCAATAATTAGATAAAGATTGAATTGAATAACTACAGAAAGAGTTGGGTTGTTTATTCATTGAAAATGTATTAATGTAAAGGTGAATTAGAGAATTGAAAGTCAACCTAAACCTGCAACTAACTGATCCATCCCGATTTATGAGAGAAATACTAAGGGTGAAGTTCAGGGCCTAATGAGTTGCGTAGATTTGTTGCTCATTAGGGTAAAGAAAAGGTAATTCCTTTCATGCCAGCGTTTGGAAGATAATCGCCTCCCGAGAAACACAGATTGATGGTGAGTGACTATTGGTGTTATGGGCCCCACCAGCGAATGTATGGATAGTGTATGTTTGTGAGATCTTTGGTCTGTGACGAAGGGAGGGATTATGTACTCCACGCTGGAGCAGGCCCACCGGGAAAAAGCCCGGTGCCCACTAGGGCCAGTCAGGATCTGCTTTCCAGCATTTATAAAGTGCAGAAGTGGCCTAGCTTTGCATGCTTTGCTGACGGACTGCCCGATTGTTCCCGGGCCAGGCTCTGGTGTCCTCCAGTACACTTGTGAATGTGATAAACTTCATATTTTTAAATTCCAGACCCTGCGGAAGAGAGTGGATGAGTACAGATGAGTTTCAAGTAATTATTACCTCGACTGAGGATGATTAAAGTGTCTAGCACAGTCGAAGCACATAATAGAGTACACAGCAGCCAAGCTGACACGGATGTGTATAATTGCCTCCCCAATGCCGTGTGACATTTGATAGTCTAAGAATGTGTACATCCTATTCTCGGAAATAGGTTCAGTAGATAAAAACATTTTACAAAATTGAGAAGTAGATGATGTTTTGTAAGAACTTGTATTTTCTTCTGTGTCATCTGCAATTAAAATATTTGAAAGCTGCCCTTTGTATACTGAGTACTATGTAATGCACTTCTTGAAAGTTAATGGTACTGCTCATTACAGCTACAAGAATTATAATTGGATCCAAAGGAGTTGGGAGCCAGCGAGCAACACCGTGGTATCAGAGAGACGAGCTGACAGGCATATTCAAAGTGATGCACACCGGGTGAGAGACTCCAGCAAGTATCTCATTAACAGGAAAGGCAGGCGAATATCGAAGGCCAGAGATTGACTCAAACAAGGCTGAGGAAAAACCAAGGCAAGGCAAGGACACGAATCCTGAAAATACTGAACAACAAACCCACTACGAACTGGGGCGGTGCCTCCGTAAGGGTGTTGGGGGGTTGCCCCACTGATATTTTGGCCTCCTGGTCTCCCAATTAAATGTATTAGTAAACTGTACATTCACATTAGACATACTGGGCCTTCCGCGGGCAGGTTGCAGTTTTTAAATGTATGGTGTGCGTTGTGTCCTGGAGAAGTCAGCCAAGACAGCGCAGGCCTGAAGGGGTGGGGCTGCTTAACTGCAACAATATTGCCAGCAAGCCAGACAGACATCTGTATAGCAAGTGCACCTACGTGCTCATCTCGGGTTGGACTGCTGCCTTTCTCCGGGGCAGCCCGACATGCACCCTAGGCCTCTCGATAATGGCGCACATTACTGAGCCGAGAGTGACTCTAAACCACAGTCCCCATTCTCAGTAATGAGCAGTGAGGGTCCCTGCCCCAGCCAATCCTGGCACTGCTGCAACAGCATGAGCAGCGTCAGGATTTGCTTAGAGATGTGTTACTAGGGGCCTGTGACTCTGCCTGGACTGGATCAATGTGCACATGACTCGAATTAGCTCGGGGTGGTAGGAAGCTGTCTCCCAGACTCTCACAGTCTCATGTGGCACAAAATGAGAGGTGTTTTAGCTATTTATCTCTATCACTATTCCAGGTTTCCTCTTCTCTCTAGATGTGTTTTCCTCTTCTCATTGATATCATCCCCATTCCTTCTTTTTCATTCCATCCCGTCGTTCCTCTCCCTCTCAGTTCTATTTCCCTCTCCTATTCCCTTTCACTTCTCCCTCCAACTAAATGAGTCACACTCACCAGCAACAGTGTTTATGCCGCGACTGAGAGCTCAGGTGCTGAGGCTGAATACACTGCGAGTCTCTTACAATGTCTGTCAGTCGGTCAAAAACATATTTAGAATACATGACCATCAAATCCTTGGCCTCTTTGCAGAGAGAGAACAGGGCTGTGGTCACATATTCAAGTTGTAATTGTGATCCTCTGCAAAGGTGTATGATCGGGCCCGCATCATGGGGGTACACAGTCTCTAAAATAATGACAAGGGGATAGTAAAAGAAATGGTGGTGCTTGCTCGCTACTTAGAAGTAATTCCTAACTTTTACGCGCACCACTTTTAAATGTCACTAGCCGCCACTGAATACAAAGCACTTTCCACTGAGTCAAGCTTGTTTAATTTTGGTGACTCCTACATTTTTGTTCTTGAATTTAGTGACCATATATGGCCTTTGGTTGCCAGATCCTGAAAAACATCTTTTAATCCTAGTGTAGTGCTTGCTACATTGTGTACTTCGTTTAGCACATAGCAGATTACACTTTGGCCTTGGGTGCATGGGGAGGCACTAGAAGTGGTTCTTGCTAACACTAGCTAACTGCTGAGATTTTGAGAGCCTAGAGAGACCGTATAAAGATTCTCATATAAATAAGAACTCCTCTCGGAGGGGCCAATGCCTTGAGGCTGCAGATATCTTCACACAGAGCAATAGCCTCATGTTAGGAATTAACACATATGTGATTAGGACATACAAGTTTGGATCAAGACTACCAACCAACACGTTGTCTGGGTGCAAAAGAACTATAGTGGACTTACCAACAACCTCTCAGTGGCTCACAGTCAAACCATTGTTTACCATTGATTAGCTTTATTATCACTTTTGTTTGCTTGCTTCTTATTTAATAGCTTTACTTGCCCCAACTTGCGTTTGTTCCTCACCTGGAGCATAATCCCTCTGATTGGCTAGCTTACCTCCTTCCACTGCTCGCTTTTAGGGAACTTCTTTTTTCTTTTTGCTTAAGCACTCCGTGAGAGTGGATGTGTTTTCTAGTTCTCTCCCTCATGTGCTTCTCCCCTTGCCAGACCTCTTCCCTCCCCCCCATGTTGCTTTCTCACTTGTGTGTTGCTTTTCCTCTCCCTCACCAACTCCCATTGCTTCTAACCACTTGCTCCTCCATTGCCTCCCCCATAGTCTAGGTATGCTATATATCAGAAGCGAGTTAATAAGTATGGTGGCCTCTCTGGTATCCACAATAGTTCTGCTGTTATCAACCGCTGCCACTAATGCAGATTTGGTGCTGTGCCAGGGGCGTAACACAGGCCCCCGCAGCCCCCTTCTAGGGGGCCCCCTCAGCACAGCACTCTGGATGCAGAGCTCCTGTTTGAGGCCAGAGGGGGCCCCTCTACGTGCCTTGCAGAGAGGCCCCCTTAAATTTTGCTACGCCAGTGTGCTGTGCCCTCTCTTAAATCCCATTTGGGACTGGTCTAAGAGATCATGGCAGTCCACGACGGCCATAAATTCCTGATTTAGATGTTTTTTTCAAGTCTTAGCTGGAAAAGGCAACAGTGAAATATGGCTATAGTTCTTCAGATCTTTCACATCCTGATTGGGCTTTTTGAGCGAAGGGATTATTGTTGCTTCCTTCTGTTCTGTGGGGTAGAAACCAGAGGTAGTTACCGCATTGAGAATGGGTGTGAGCTGGGAGGCTACTGCCTCCGTGACAAAATATAGAATCCTCAGAGGACAGGAGTCATCCGGATTTCATTTTTAGAATGAGACTTGTCTTGAGAGACAGAGAGCAGAGGGAAGGACGACAACAAGACTGTATTGTTGGACTCACCGGGAACAATAGAACCTGAACTGGATGAAGTTTCCAAGCTAGGCGAAGATGGAGAGTAGAAGGGAGGTATACCTTTACTCATCATCTAAAAAGTCACAGGTACCCCGCCCCAGAGCTAACATGGGGGGGCATGAGAGACCTCCCCAGAACTGACATAGGTGGGGGTGGGTCACATAAGTTGTGAGATCATGAAAACACATGTTGGTTCTGTGTTGGGTTCCTAGCGCTCTGTGTTTAGGGTTTAGGCAGGGTTTTGTAAAATTGTAGCCCTAGCAGTGTGCGCAAAGTATCTGATTCCAAGAGGGCAAGCCTGGGCAGGTTCAGACAAGGTCAGCAGAGCTGTGGCAGCTGTGTACCACAGCAAGAGGAGTTGGGAAATAAGCAGACAGCCCCAGCTCTCAGCCTTGTAACTGCCTAATCCAAAATGGATTGCCAAATGTGGCTTTAAACGGTAAAGTAGCAACCCCCAATTCATCAAGTAATGTCTGAGCTTCACTAATAACTGGTGTAGCTATAGACGGTCCCAACAACGATCGGCTGTTTTTAATCCTAGAGATATATTCCTCAGAATGAATTGGGGTGCTAGCATCAGGAATAGTAATTTAAACGTGATGTCAAGGCACACAAGCCCTCACAGCAATCAGCTGTACTATAGCGGTTACATCAAACAGGGGCAGCCCTATTACCCCAAACTGGGGCAAATAAAGATTATAATAATAACAATAATAACAATGGTTCAAGCACAAACTTGCACAGAAAGAAGCAACATTTGTTATGAGTACGAATGAAACTAGTGTTGGAAACAACATGAATAAAACAAAAGTAGTAAAAAAATCGAAGAAAAAATTATGAAAGGTTATGAAAAGATACCCATACTCAATCAAACAATATATACCGCAAAAACATCTTTTACTAAACAGACAGTATAAAAAAGACACAACTGACAGATTAACCAATGGAACAATGGCAGAGGCAGGTAAATGAACATAAAAACTGGTCTGACAAATCACAAGAACTATAGCTTCACCAGTTAATAGTGAAGCTCAGACATTACTTGACGAATTGGAAAAATGTCGAAAAAAACATGTACGGACTACATTGCATGCCTAATGATGACTGAGTATCTTAAAAAGGATACCATTCCAGTTGGCTTGCAAGTACGGAATGTTCCTGTGATTATTACCAATGATCCGAAATTCCAAAAAGGTTTTAGCCATATTGGTGTTACTTGCTCCCGCCAAACACTAATCCCTGGTATTGACACAGCTTTAAGGCATAGCAAAAAGGAATTGGAGATCATCTCTGATCTTGAAAGAAAGATTAATGAGGTCAATTTAGTCCCTCATGCCAAAGCTGCCATTGAAAGGGTTAATAAGACCATTGCTGAACTTGAAAAGATTGAGCGTACTAAAAACAACAAATAAGGTTCAAAAGGATATTACTAACTTTAATCGAGAAAGCACACCCGTATTTGTTGGATGAGTTTTATTCACAACCCAAACAACAATATTTTTAAAATGATCAGCCTTGGGGATATTTTAAGAAGCATATATCAGTTATTTTTTTCTGACTCCTCAGCTAGTTCAGCTTAGGATTCGGACACCAGTGAAGCTTTGGGTACTGGTCCTTTGGCCTCCTGATATCCCCATTTCTTAGGTCAACTTGGTCAGGGGCTAGGGCGGGTGAAGACCAGACTTCCACAATGGAATTTCCAGTTGGAAGAATGACAGACTCGCAGGAAATTTTACCAATGGGGCCCACCCCAATAGTTGAGGGATTCCTCAGTGACCCAGATCCGGCTCATCCCTATTTTTAATCTTTGTAATCATGTTATGAAGTTACAGTACTCAGCAAAGGGCTCAGTTTTGTACCGAATGAGAAAACTAATGTCTTTAACATACAAATGGAATTATTACAATTATTTTGAAAATTACAGCTCAAAGCCTTTTTATGGGATAAAGATTTTACTGAAAACTTTCAACCCCTCAAGACTAAGATCACCCTTTATATTCAACCCGCCAAGTAACAAAATGCCAGTTGAACTGATGGCCTCCTTAACCTAAATACTAACACTGAATTGATCATCAAGCCCACCGACAAAGGTGGTGGAATTGCTATCCAACCTGTTGTAGCGTAACTTAAAGGAAAACGGGATGTATTTAAAAAAGAAAAATGAAACTATTCAGTTTCATTTTTTAAGGGCAAGCAGTGGTCCCTGGGATGACTGCTTGCCCTTAAAAAATATTTTTGCACATACTCACAAAGGGGAAGGGGTCATCATAGGCTCTTTGCAGCTGTGGCTGGTGAAAGAATAATTCTTGCATGAACACTCTTGTCACATCATACAGACAAACCTCTCAAAATGTACAAGGTAATCCGATTAAAAAACTTACTCAGATAAAATTAAAACCAAATTCCACTTTTGTTAAAAAGTTGTATCAAATACAGAAATCCTGGCTGTACATCTGCAATTGTGGAAGTAAGTGGTCTCATAGAAAGAAACAACATCTCTGCTCTTTTTTGTTGATTATGGATGGTTGACATGTTTTGACTTCATAAAGGGCATATACATTGACAATTGTGTTTAGGAATGGTCCCACAAGTATTCATAGACCTACGGTGGGACACACCGTAGGAAAACCAAATATTCCCAAATGTACCCATTGGCTAACAAATTGGTAGAGTGGGCTGAGTTCTGGACTTAAATTTCAGAGATGTTAGAGTGCATAAGAAACAAAAGCTAAAATGCCTATCCCATTAAAAGATATAGAGGTTAACAATCCTAACAAAACATTCATAAAAAAAAGAGTAACATTTCATTTTCTGGCAACCACGAAAATAAAAAATGAGAGGACTGAAAACTAAAGATTAAACAAGATTAAACAGATAAAAATAGGAGCAATCATCCAATAAGAACCAATAAGGCCATGTTTATTTATTGAAAAAGGTAAACTATTGGAGAAATTGCTAACTGCTCCCATGGAATTTTATTGGGAGCATGGTTTAAAGTAGGCTGGAATGCAAGTGAACATGTTCTGTCTGAGAATCTTACCTTCTAACTTAGTCCCTTAGATGGAGCAAATAAAAGTCAAGAAGAATGAGACAATGTTCCAATAAGTTTCCAAATCTCCCAATAAGTTCCTAAATCTCCAAATAGTCATGATGGGAACTAAAAATAAAGAACAAAAGTTAATGACAAAAAGCTCAGTGCTGGACAAAGTGCCTTAGCCAGTGTAAGGACTTAAGATAGGACTATTCTAACATTTGGTTCTTCTTCTATAGGAGCAGAAGAGCTCAGACATTTGAATGCACCTTTACCAGTCATGTCTAAGGAGGGGAAGAAAGAGAACCTGGGAGAACCAACACAACATTCTAAAGAGGTCCAGGGCTAACAGGACCAGTATTCAACCCAGGTACTGAGCCCGAACAGCAGAGCTGCCAATATCCTTGAACTGCCCTCGAATAGTTTAACCCTATCTAGCCTTCCAGCACCTGCTGTAAACACCAATTCCATATAGAGGTAATGGAAGCTATCCTGTGAAAACATTGAGGGGCAAAGTCAAGAAACCTGAAAAGGGATTACACCAAATAGATTTGTGATTCCAACATCTATCATTGCTCTGCGGTCTGGATAACCAACTCCAGATGTAGGTCATCCAATGCCTCTCATAGGCTCACTAAGCTTTATGCAAGACATAATGAGCTGGAGAACATCTGGTAGGGCCAACCTGCCTCCACCAGTGGAATGAAAAGCTAGAACAGACCTCTCAGCCATATAAACCTTTCTCACTCACATACCCGGCGATGCCACTGCAGGTACTACAGCTAGATATATACACAGTTTCGGTGGTGTATTCTTTTGGAGAAATATTGCCCACATGTGTGCTTACTGTATGCACAGGAAGTGTCATGTTGGCTGAACATGTAATGAGGGCAGAAACTGAAAGAATCTTGAGCTGACATAAAGAACTACATACCACAATGTGCACCTCCACCCAAGCACTGAATTTTTCTGGTAGGAGCAGCATATATCTGTAAACTTATATCTGTTGACTGCAGCTAAAATTGGAAAGGAATACTTGTGCAGGATGGCAGAAGGAGTACACAATACAGGCTCTAAGTAGAAGGCAACCCACATCCCATTTTCTCCTCTATCCCTGGAACCCCGGCCACTTCCCAAACTGCTCCAAGCTGGTGAAGCATGCTTCTCTCCGATATCAATCATCTTCTGAGCTCTATTCTTTCAGTGAAATGCTTAAAGGTGGTGAGGCATGGAGAAGGCTGCAGTATTACTTTCCTACCTTTGCAGTCCTAACAGTGTCTCCTCCTCATAACAGCACATCACACACACAAGCAAAAACACTCACACACCATTATACAGTAATACAAACACATCATGATACATATCATAATACGTAACACCACTCCAACAAGCACACCTTCACATCAACACAACACTCTATATCACAGCATGCACCATCACACGCTCCCTCATCACACTTTACCATATTGACTTACACAATCCCTCTCATTATCTCACACCTCACACACACACCATTCCACATAATCCCTCAATTTCACATACACAAACCCGATGACACTACACAAATCACACCAACACATACTCATAGCACTACACCTACACCATCATAATAACATCTTGATACAAACCAATCATAACACCATCATACCAACAATTACACAACGTATCAAAACCCACACAATAGACCATCACACACACACACACATCAAGTCAGCACATTCATCATCAGACCATTATATCAATGAATGCTTCTACACACCCACCATCATGCACTCATGTTACACAAAGACACCATCGCACAAACACTGTCAAAAACCCACCATCTCACACACTGTCAATCACACAGATACAAATAATGGCGCCATACAACAATTCACAAGCAAGTACACTGTAATGCACATCACACAGAAAAATATGCCATCACACATGCACACACTCAATGACACATATTCTGTGAGTCAAACTTGGGCGTTGTTATTTCCTGTAAGTTCACTGATCTGTGTAAGAGAGGAAATTTTGCATTACAACCACACCTGTGCTTACTCTCAGCGTGTGGGGAAGTGTGCACCTCTGCTACCGGTACTGTAGCTGTTCTGTGTGTGAGGGAACCATGCCTTGCTGCGGCTGTTTCCTCCCAACTTGCACCTGCTCTTTGTATTTCTAAAGTTCCAGCTGAACCTGCATTGTGTGTCAATGTCTGGGGTTGTTCGTCACAGCAATACATACTTTGTGTATTCCTTCAGTCCCCAGGATCTTTCTTTTTACTGGATCCCCAGGCAAACAGTTTTTGGGGCTATAAGTTCTATGGTATGAGGACTCTATGACTGTTCCACGTTTTTCCTTTTGGTTTGAAGACTTCTTACCGTATGATGGCCATGGTGATCCGTGCTATGTCTGATACTTTCCCAGTGCTAGCCATTAATTCTGGCTCTACTACACCCAATATTTTCTGCTTCTGGCTCTCTTGACTTTTTATGTTCAAGGTAAGTCAGAGAGCAACCAAATAAAGTCCTCTCTCATTGCACATGGTCTTCCAGAATATAGGAATCCTCAAACTGCAAGGCAATGGACAGGATTTGGGCACAGATACAAGAGAAGTAAGATACAAACAGAAAGAGTCTTAAGATTCCCATATGGAATACTAGAGGTACCTGTTATCTACATGGCTTAGGTTAGCAACTCTGGAAGATGGTAAAATAGCATGTGAGGAATACTAGACAGCTAACTGTAGAAATATAAAAGTTGTGATGGGGAATTCACCTAATGGTTAGCTACGGCAGAGTATAAATATAACTACTCTCACACAATTGCTCTGCGCCTGGCGACATTTTATGATTGTATTGGCTTTTCATCTTACAATTGTTTGATTACTTGCATCGTGTTTCCTCACCTATGCTTTGTTCCTCCTTGTTGAGCTTCCTACTCCTTGCCATTACCCGTGATACTTCCAGTTGTTCTTGTTTTTGTTGGTTTGTCTTAATTGTACTGTTCATGAAAGTTCTCTTTGTCGTCCTGGGGATCAGGGATGGTATATAAATCAACAGGGGAGTGAACCGCACTGGTCTATGTATCAGAGCCTCAAAGAGATTGTCTCGGAGACCCTCAACCACTAATCGCAACCAACAGCGTCTATTGTCTCCATTGGAGTGATGTAGTGGGTAGTGTCATCATTTGGATCCCTCACTTGAGTGTTCGGTTCTCCAAGTGATTCGTACCTCCACCAGGATGGAGATTGTCTGGGAGAAGACAGTGGTGGGATCTATATATTACAAGTAAAATTGCCTCCTATACCTGTGAGTGTGATTTATTAAAAAGGCAGGATAGGGGTAAGACTAAAAGCAGAAAGATGTTATGCGGTCTCTAGCAATCTAATAATCTGGTGGGCATGTTTTGGCTTTGTTTGCCCCTATGGGTCAGTGGCCTTCATCAAGACCTTGTACAGTAGATCCCCGTTGTTGTCAGTATTCCATGAAAATATGAAGTAAGTGTATTAACTTACGGTTCTTCATCAAGGGCCTAATTTTTGCCCATGACAGGTCATTGTTACAAGCGAGGTTGTTGCCTACAACTGGAAGGAAACCAGAAAATGAATGTATGGAAAATGTAATGTTTTACTTAACACCTGATGTGATATAATAAAACGTGCATATACCTATATATAGTGTGTGCACTTTTTTAGGCATCTTGATACTCTTATCTAGATGCTCTCAGTAAAGCTTCATGCTCCATGGTTTAACCGGCATGTTGCTGCCAAAGATATATTTATATACACAAGGGGAGTGATTCTGTTTAGGACCACAGAGGCTAGAATCAGGTAAATAATTGCAATGAAAGAATGCCTCTTGGATGACTTGCAAGTGAATAATGCGGAAGTAAGGAAGACGCTACTTGCACGCCGACAGAGCCAGGCATACTAAGCAAATAACGGGTTCCCTCCAGCAGAAGCCGTATTTCAGCAGAAGACCAAGAAAACACGAGCATGAAAAGAGCGAACATTGTGTCACACAGCAAAAAATGTGACTCCCCAGCCATTCTAAGAGAACGACCAATGCTATTAGTGTCCTACATTTTTAAGTTCCCAGCCCTGAGAAAGACCTTCCCTGAAATCTCACAGTCCCCGCACGAAGGTCGAAACGCATCGGCACGCCCACTACCCTCCCTCTGAGGCCAAGAGCATCTCTACTCCAAAATGAAATCTAAGCCATGAACTTTTTTAGGTTTAGCCAAAGAAAGACGGCTTTACCCTTATCAAATATATCTAGATATGCTCTGACCTTCACACCATTCGGACCGACTAATTGATAAGTACCGAGGATAACTAGGTCTCAATATCCCGATACTCGAAACCAAAGAAGTAGGACAGTTTAGACCTGTAATGAATGTGTATATGTAAATAATTTTTGTTTTGCACAATGCACTGTATATAAAGTTTTCATGTTTCACAATCAAGTTTGAGTATGTAAATAAATGATATCAACATGTTAGTATGTCTGTGTTAATTCCAAAAAAAGAACATGCAAAACAAAAAAATGAAGTAAATCACGTGTTGATGTAATACAAGACATTCTGTATATGTTTCTTCTTACATATGTTGAGAAAAGTGATGCATGCCAACTCCTTGTTTAAGTTTTGATTGAAATAATCAGTTCATATGGTGAACATACCCGTAGGTAAAGAGCGTAGACCTTTGGTACTCATATTATATTCAATCTATGGTCCAAGAGGCGTTCTTTCATTGCAAAAAAATATATATATTTATATGCAGCAGTTTCTTGCTAACTGTGCTGAAATGGTGAATTACGTTAAAAATAAGCGGTGAGTTTTAAAAGAAAGGTAGTGTATTGAAGCGAGGAGAGTGACATTCTTATGAAGTGATTCTCATACATCTTCATAGCGGGCAAGCAGTTAATGCACTTTGTGTGTCCTTTCTTTTAATACATGGTGGGCATGTGGGCTTAAGGAATCACCTCATGTGCCTCTTATCAAGGTAGGCACAGGCCATGGTCTGCTAGGGAGTGGCCATGTTCAAGGAACATTAGTAAATTTGCTGTCCCATTTGTCACAAACAATGTGATGTACATGTTTTTGTCTCCTTAACGTTCTTATGTTCTCGCACCGTGATCCTGTGGTGCCTGATTGTTATAATTGTTATAATTGGCCATCGTGTGATTTGTTATGTGATGGTCTGTTAAAAAATTACTAAACAGTAGATGGTGGTTGTGCTTGTGCTCACTTTCACTTAACCAGTTGTGCAGTCAAAAGGGACTAGTGGTGAGGTCAAGGAAAAAGGAAAATAGCAATTAGCTCTGTACGGGTTTGAATGGGCCCAAGTAGTGCAGATAGATCCGGAGAGTTCTGTCTATGCCTCCTGGTAAAGTTGTATTCAATTAATAAACTATAAGTAGACGCAGTGCAGCTAACATCTACTTCATATAGTTAGACTTAACCCATACCATTGCTCCTCGTTTAGGTTCCCACTTACTTAGAGTATGGACCATACAGTGCATTAGTCCTATGCGTCTCTCTCATCCCGGACGTTATTTACTTCTGAGAGCGCCTGGGTTTTTATAGGGAGGTCCTCGTCTGTCAAGTGTGTTGTAATGATCTGCAGGTAATTCGCGGAGATCATGCCGTGATTGGAAAACAGGTTTCCTATGCTGTAAAAAGCAGACTTAATGTCGCCCATGCATAACGATGTGTGAGGTATCACAGTTTATGGTTTCTGTTTTGTAGTGAAATTGAAAAAGGTCCTTCAATAAAGGTTTATATTAATCATGTTTTTTTGGACAAGTTAGAGAAAAGACTACTTTGATTCATGTACTCCAGTACCATGTCTGGGTTCTTGCATTATTTCTATATATATAGATTTTTTGGGGCCAGATGTGGGATGGGTCCTCAAGGGAAAGTCTTAAGTCTCTGTTGTGAGTCTATTGTTGTACTGGCCAGAGGGGGCCCCAAGGTTTCTTTGTATTATGAGGGTTCTTGCTGCTTTCAGTCATATTAGCTTCTGTCTGCCAGGTACACCTCATAATTGTCGTTTTGTTGGTGATCCAAATAGAGGTTCAAGGGTCTGTATAGATGGCCATATTAAGCTTGGCTATGTAGGGCAACTTCAAGGCGCTACGTTTTTTGGGGACTTCTGTTTCCCCGTGGGGGTCCTATTTGTTGAATACTAGCCATAAGATGTTTTCATTAAGTCCTTTGTCGAAGGTTCTTAGATGATAGACAGACCGTTGTTCTATTTAGAAGAGAATTCCTTCCGCATTCTTACTGGTATTGTCTTGTGTCTCGATGACCACTCACGCAAGTTCATTTTCAGTTTGTTTTGTAGTCAAAAAATGGTTGCTCATGCACATTGTTTTTTGCACCTAATTTTACTGCGGTATTCTCCTATACGAGTCTTGATTTTTCTGGACGTCATCCGAATATATCTGAGGTGGCAGGAACACATGATCATATAGATCACGTGTGTTGTATTGCAGTTTGTATGTCTTCTTAGAGTCCATTTGAAGATAATGTTGAGATCTAGTGTCTTGATTGCCTTGGTTAAGTGGCACACTGAAAATAAGCAACAGGGGTAGTCACCAACTATGGGTTGGAGACCACGTGCCTGTTTGAATCTGGCTTTCTTTAAAATTCCCTTCGGGAAGAGTCTCCTGGGATAAGAGAAGAAAGATCATAATAGGATGAAATGGAGGGTGTCCTGAGGAGATCTATGCTCGCAGTCACAGGGCCCCTTCATCTCCATAGAAGGTGTGAACCCTGCCGGGTCCGCTAAAACGTGATGCAAGAGATTCAACCTAAACCGGGTCATTAAAAATCTACCATGTGCACTGTTTGTGCAAGACAGGTATTAGGTGTTCCCTCACCGACGGCTTAACTACCTCTGTGTCTTCCCGGAGTATTGATGAGTATTTAAAGAACTGGTCCTTAACCAGAGCCTTATCTTTCATACCCGCTTTAGAGGAGTTGGCAAATAGCCAAAAAACTCAATTAAAGAAGGGGTCAAGGGGGACATTTAGTTTAAAGACTACTACACCTCCAAAGCCCTCAGATCAATACGCAAGAAACTAACAGAAGGTGCAAAGTCTATTAAGAAAGGAATAGCAAACTAATACCTGCTGTGTAGGTGAATACAAATGATTCTTTTAGAAACCGGGATAACACCCGGTAGGAGTTAAGAGTTCATCAGCCCACCCTTGATGGCGGAGCATCGTCATTTGAAACTCTAGGGAATAAAGGTCTGAGCTCACAATCGCAGGCCAAAAGGCTTTGCTGAGTGCTAAGCCTAATTATTCCCAGAAGAAAAATACTCCTGCCAGGGGTTAAACCCAAAACCTAAAAACTGTAGTGCAGTGCTATATTGTGAAAGTGAATGTAAAAATGAATACTCAGGCAAAAAATATGTTTATTAGGGATTACCTAAGTTTCATGTCTAAAAAGACTATAGTCTTGAAAAAAGATAGACTATTTCCTGGCTCAATTATAAAATGGTCGACATGTTTCAGCCGAGGTGGTCACTAGACCCGGCTTTCTTCAGGACCAATAATATGATAGAAAAATTGCTACTACAGGAAGAATATATATATATTTTGAGGTGCAATGTGTACCACAGAAAACATATAATCAAAATATAAACGTGAAATAAGACAGTGGCAATAGCCACCCTACCATACAAGCAAACTCGTGCTTGGACGAAAGGGTTAAGTCTTCTTTCCTAAAAAGAATACAAAGGGTCAACTATCAGGAAAGAACATCACACAAGAAAACCAAAAAACACAGCATTACTAGTCGCTATTCATCAGTATCTAATCTGTACTGCCGATTATAATCAAAGCTCAAATTGTTATTCGCCAACACTCTATTAAATAGACTACATTGGAAACTCACCCAGCTTTGTGTGGGAGAACTGCCTCACCTCACCCGGCTGACTGCTCGGAAATGGAGGCACCGCTCTGTTCAAATGTGGAGGTAAAACAAACAAGTTGCACATGGATACTTGTCCTGTTCGAGCACTCAACACATACCTTTAAACAATTTAATAACCCTAAGAAAAACTAAAACATCAAAGAGCTCCAGGGGGACCCATGAATACATTATTGCAGGTAGATCGCTATGTGTAATAATATGTAGTAAAACAGATGGTTTATCTAAAGCACTAAAAGAGTTTCTTCTAATAGAGTTTTTTATAACAGCTATAACATGATGACGGAAGAGACTGTGGTGTCATCTCTTGTAAGGGATACAGCAAGTAGTTAATGTATAGCTGTATTGTCTTTCAGCATGAATACAACCTTATTGATTAATAAAGAAAAACTGAATTTAGAAAGTATAGTCTACTAGTTCTAAGCTGCCAGACAGCAACTTTTTACTATTAACAGTACAGAACCCTGCACGGTAACCCCCTCCTTCCTTACCTCTCCGTCGGTACTTCAGACTGGCCTCCGGGCTGTCTGGGAGGTAGAGGTGGGAAGGAGGAGTGTGCTTATATACCTGCCTCGGTGTAATTGCGGCGTACAATTGGAATCAGGTGTGAATGTATTTATGAACGCCCAGCAACTTCCGGACAACATGAGCATGCGTGAAGCTGAGTGCGCATGCGCAAAACTGAAACACACGTAAGACATAGCGCGTGAACGCCCAGCGACTGCCGGACAGAATAAGCATGCGCAAAACTAAATACGCATGCGCAAAACTGAGACACACGCAAGGCATAGCGCGTGATCACAAATACACGCTCCAAGGCATGCGCGCTGTGTCGAACGTACAGTGCGGGTGTGAGAGATCAGTGTCTCATATGAGCGCCGGTGTAACAACATTCAAGGTGTTGTCTGCGGTATTTGGGGTCTTTATGGTTTTGAAATCACCGATTCAGATGTGGAAAATGAAAAAACGAATTGAAAAATACTGCTAGGGAAAAACTGGAGATAAGCTCACAGCCCCAGAAGGCGATAATCACAGAACACAGGAATAATCCCCAGCATCCAATGGCCAGCACGAGGATGATCTGGTGGCTAATAGCGGTAGCAAAGGACATATACACTCATCTTCGAGTGCAAATGATGTAAACAATGTAAACTAGAGGTTGTTGATATAATGTGTCTTCATATCAGTGGTAACACCACTACCTTAATTCACCAAATACACGGTAACCTGGCTCTCATTGAATGATATATATACTTGAGTAGAAGAGCACAAAGGTTAAAGACGGCAAATACGTCCACCAAGGAGTTATATACTCACAGTAGCCGCTTTAAAGAGTAACTGGTGGAATAAAGCCAAATAGCCTACAGTTAATACACGTATGATATATTAAAAATATATCCCAACAAACAGCGTTCATCATAGTACAATTTAGTAGGAAAACATAATATGTCTTGATAGAAAAACATGTCTAGAAAGAAAGACATGTCTTAATAGAACAACATAGCCACGAAAGAGCACGAAACCTCGACCTAGAGATGTCATCTCAGATGTAATGTCGACCTTCATAGGGCAGATATCTTAAATGAACAGGTATCTAGCTACTCATTGCCGATATCTAGAATCATGCAGCCTCTCAGGGATGATTTGAGATTGACATTACAAGTTGACATTTCAACCACTGAATCTCAGATAGAGACCCACGGTATGTTGTCGTTTAGGCCTTGTGTATCTGTCTTTAATTTGAAAATCCACCTTTGTTCTCTAGAGAATAGGAACTTTGAGATGTCTGCTATGTGTTGGGGAATGAAAGGACGTTCTAACACAAGCCATCTCAACTCATCAGCCTTGTGTTTCTTGGCCAGAAAATGGTCCGTCAAGCAGGTAGATTGTTTCATACAGCGAATAGTACTTTTGTGCTCGCTGATGCGAAGCTTGATTTTGCAACTTGTTTGTTTTACCTCCACATTTGAACAGAGCGGTGCCTCCATCTCCGAGCAGTCAGCCGGGTGAGGTGAGGCAGTTCTCCCACACAAAGCTGGGTGAGTTTCCAATGTAGTCTATTTAATAGAGTGTTGGCGAATAACAATTTGAGCTTTGACTATAATCGGCAGTACAGATTAGATACTGCTGAATAGCGACTAGTAATGCTGTGTTTTTTGGTTTTCTTGTGTGATGTTCTTTCCTGATAGTTGACCCTTTGTATTCTTTTTAGGAAAGAAGACTTAACCCTTTCGTCCAAGCACGAGTTTGCTTGTATGGTAGGGTGGCTATTGCCACTGTCTTATTTCACGTTTATATTTTGATTATATGTTTTCTGTGGTACACATTGCACCTCAAAATATATATATATTCTTCCTGTAGTAGCAATTTTTCTATCATATTATTGGTCCTGAAGAAAGCCGGGTCTAGTGACCACCTCGGCTGAAACATGTCGACCATTTTATAATTGAGCCAGGAAATAGTCTATCTTTTTTCAAGACTATAGTCTTTTTAGACATGAAACTTAGGTAATCCCTAATAAACATATTTTTTGCCTGAGTATTCATTTTTACATTCACTTTCACAATATAGCACTGCACTACAGTTTTTAGGTTTTGGGTTTAACCCCTGGCAGGAGTATTTTTCTTCTGGGAATAATTAGGCTTAGCACTCAGCAAAGCCTTTTGGCCTGCGATTGTGAGCTCAGACCTTTATTCCCTAGAGTTTCAAATGACGATGCTCCGCCATCAAGGGTGGGCTGATGAACTCTTAACTCCTACCGGGTGTTATCCCGGTTTCTAAAAGAATCATTCGTATTCACCTACACAGCAGGTATTAGTTTGCTATTCCTTTCTTAATAGACTTTGCACCTTCTGTTAGTTTCTTGCGAGTTGGCAAATAGGTCTACAAAACCAATTTTCTCCAAAGTCTCCTTCACGTATTTGAGCCAGGGAATTTTTAGCCCATGATTGAGGGAAAGGCAGTCTTCTATAACCTGCCTACTGAAAGCCGCCTCCTCGTTTGCCCAGATCTTAATCCAACAGACTAAGGGTTTGACTGCCATACTGTCTCTGATATATCGGACACCCAGTTCTTCATGAACAATGTGGGCTGGCGTGCTCTGAGGTATTTTTAGCAGGCGCCGAAGATATATATTCTCTTCAGTTTGTAACTGTATGGCCTGGGTAAAACCCCACACCTCACTTCCATACAGCACTTTGGCACAGCACATAGCATTATATAATCTCAGTATCTGCTCAGGGGACCAACGTACTAACCTGTGCGCAAAACATATTATGGACCCGGTACAACTGGTCATAGCCCAACGCTTTTCTTCTATCAAGTGTTTAAAATTTAGTTGGTGATCAAATAAAATCCCCGATATGAAAAGGACTGTACCTTTCCTAGGTGATGCGATCCAATTGTGTACTTATAGGATTTACCCGTTTTTTTCCCCACTTCCATTACATATGACTGCCAGGTTGAGAGATAAATCCAGATTCTCCATAAATGACACAAACCCGTCAATTAAAAGCTGCAAGCCTTTGGGGGTGCGAGCTAAAAGTACCGCATCATCTGCATAAAGCAGAACAGGGATGCCCCGAGTACCTATCCTAGAGGTATCCACCTGTAACATGCTTAATTCGCGGTCCAGACCATTTATATATAGTGTGAACAAAAAGGGAGCTAGTATGCAACCCTGTCTGACCCCACTAGAGCACAGAAAGGGTTCTGTTGTTTTCCCCTCCTGACTGTATCTGACCACTGCCGTGGTGTGCGAATGCAGGGATTTTAAAATGTTAATGAGCCCTGGGTCCACACCAAGCCCACCCATAATAGCCCACAGTTTCCCTGGATTAACTCTATCAAAGGCTGCAGTCAGGTCCATGAATGCCAAATACATTGTCCCTTGATTGACTATTGTATATTTGGCCGAAATAAGGTACAGATTAAGGCATTGGTCGGTGGTAGATTTTCCAGGTCTGAAACCAAATTGGAGGTTGGTTATAACCCGATGCTCCTCTGCCAAGTCAATCAGCCGGTTTAAAACCACCCATCCTAACACCTTCGCTGACACATAATAAGGGAAATCGGGCGATAACACTGTGGACTATCCCTATTACCTTTTTAAAAAATAGGGACAATTGTGGCAGTGGTCCAAGATACTGGCATTACCGTGTCCACTGCTGCGTTTATGACCCTAGATCCACTTTACTGATGAAAAGATCGGGTGGAATCCCATTCGGGCCCGGGGCCTTATTCCTGGTTAGGCCTCCAATTCCAATTTTTACCTCTCCCAATGAAAATCTTAATGGGGGTGTGACCTGTTCCCAGTGATCCTCCAGCAACTGGTTCATGCTTGGGGTATAGTTATAGAGCATTTGAAAGTGCTCGTGCCATTGCTCTGGCAGGATATTGTTACTCAATCCCGGTTTGTCAGCCTCTTGAAAAGATGGATTATTTATAATTCTCCAAAAGGCGGTAGAATCCCTTAGTGCCACCGCCTCTGATAGATCTTCCCAGGCTTGTGTCTGTAGTTGGCTTTTGTGCCCTTTGACCGCCAACTTATAGTTTTTGCGGCACACGGTCACCCGCTCCCTATCTCTTGGGGACATCTTTGAGGCGTTTTTCAATTCTCTTAGGGCACGTGAGCATTGATGGTCAAATCATCTTGGGGTGTCCAAATGTGCCTTATGGACTGGGACTCTCAACAGGCTATCGTCTATTTGGGCAACAACTTTGAAAGTGTCCACTAATTCTGCCCCTTCCATTTCAGGGTCTAAACACCTCTTGCAACCTCCTACCTTGATCAGTAGCCCTGGCCACCCCCCTCCCCACTCCAAGGGGTATCTGGTCCTGGCATACATTGGCAAGTAATAAGGCAAGAGGGTTATGGTCACTAAATGCGCTACAATCGATACTAAACAGAGACACACAATTTTTGAGTGATGCAGAGACAAAAATGTAATCAATAAATGAGGCACAGCCTCTACCTTTGAATGTGGGGTGAACCATTTTGTCCTGCTTAGTAGTAACCAGATCCATTGTGTGTGTTAATGCATGTATATTTAAAAGGCCACTAAGTTCCTCTCCCTCCTTTGTGTGTTCCAGATGTGAACCATCCTGTAGAGTACACGTTGTCCAATCCCCAAGCAATACTCTCAGATTTGGGCACAAGTGACAATTAAAATCGCCTGATAAAACCAGCCGAAGAGCCATCTGCCCTTGAACCTGTGACTGATTAATTCTTGTATCCAATTCGTGCAGACTTGCAGAGCCCTGTCCATTTAAGTTAATATTATAAAAATGTATAAAAAGTAACCTGTAACATTTATTAAAACATTTCAACCCCTGCACAACTTCCGAGCCCCAAGCTAGATCTAACCATCTTCCCTGCAATGTGAGATCTACGTAAATAACCAGCCCTCCCCTGGCCCTACCTGACGAGGCCGTATGCGCTGGGCAAAAGAAGGTTTTATATCCTTCTAAAAAAAGTTGTTTTTAACTAGTTCCCAGGTTTCTTGTAGAGCATAGGTTCCCGGGAAGTAGGTGGAAGTGCAGGCAGTGGTTCATAGAAGCTGGTCCTTGGTCCTGGAGGGCTTTGTAGGCATGGGTCAGGAGCCTGAATTGACATATTTTCTGTATGGGGAGCTAGTGGAGGTCTTTCAGGTGCTGAGTGATGTGAGTCCTCTTTGGCAGGTTGAGGATAAGTCTGGCTGCTGTGTTCTGGATCATCTGGAGTCTTCTCACGAGTTCGGGGGTGGTGCCTGCATAGAGTGCGTTGCTGTAACCAAGTCTGCTGGTGATAAGTACCTGTGTCACAGGTTTCCTGGTGTCAATGGGGAGCCACTTGAAGACTTTGCGGAGCATACGGAGAGTGTGGAAGCAGGCTGAGGAGACAGCTGTCCAGCATGAGCCGAGGTTCCGGGCATTGTCTTTCTGAGTGGGGGTGGGTCTGAGTTCTGATTACCAGCAGGAGTCGTTGCAGAGGGAGGGGTGTCTGCGGAGATGAGTACTTCAGTTTTTTCCATTTGAGCTTCAAGCAGTTGTTCTTCATCCAGGCTGAGACGTTCTTCATACAGTTGTGGAAGTTGGTCTTTGTAGTGGTGGGGTACGCTGAGAGCGAGAGGAGGAGCTGGGTCTCGTCAGTGTAGAACACTATGTTGATGTCATGGGTTCTGACGATGTCTGCGAAAAGTGTCATGTAGATGTTGAAGAGGGTTGAAGTGAGGGCAGAACCTTGAGGGACACTGCAGATGGTGTGCTTGGGTTGACAGGTGAAGGGAGGGAGACAAATTTTTTGGGTGCACCCCGTAGGAAAGGATACCCTCCATTTGAGCATGTCATCTGTCATTTCGATCTGTTACAGTAGATCGATCAATGTGTGGTGGGAGACTGTGTCAAGGGCAGAGGAGAGGTCGAGCAGGATCAGGGCGGCTGATTCTCCTCTGTAAAGTAGGGTGTGGATGTCGTCTGTTGTGGCAATCAGGCCTGTCTCGGTGCTGTGATTGGCTCTGAATCCTGATTGGGAAGGGTCCAGTAGGTTGTTTCTCTCCAGGTGTTCTGTGAGTTGGAGGTTGATGGCTTTCTCCATGAATTTGGTAACATGGGAGCAGAGAGATGGGACAGTAGTTCTGGAGTTCGCCTGGGTCTGCCGATGGTTTCTTGACTAGGGATATGACCTCTGTGTGTTTCCAAGCATCAGGAAAAGTGGCTGTGACAATGGTGTTGAGGATGGTGGTGAGCTGCTGGCTGATTTTGTTTCTTCCGAGGTTGAACAGTCGGTGGGGGCATGGTCTGGTTGCTTTGCCCTGTATCATTGATTATAAAGGGTAACAGCAAAATCTGTCAAAGTTGATGCAATTTGTAGTTTATGGCCCTCATGAGGCCATACAACTACATTTATTTTTATGGGTATTTCATGCAATAGCAATAAGCTCTTCTTCTCACCCATAGACCCTAGAAGCCAAGATTGATTGGTGAAGATCTGAAATATTGTTTTAGTAAATGTCAATTGCAATTACTAAAGTTGAAGATGATAAAACGTAAGGCACACTACGAACTAAAAATTTGTTAGTACACAATGAGTAAAACTGTTTGGACAACATCACTTTAAAATGTTGACATAGTTAATAACTATAGCATGTTAAGTAGTGTGAGCAGAAAATAATCTGAAATCTATGGTCGAATTTGATAGCAAAGTATGTCTTGTTAATGACTCTCCAGGATACTGATGAAATATGACATTTTTTTTGGCACTATTCAAGAAAAAAGAATAATATCTTGCTGCTCCTCAAATGCACCCTTTTATTATTAGAATTAGTTGATTGCATGGACCATCACTTGCCAACCTCAGACCAGTAAGGCTTGGGCAGGATGCCACTTGTGCACCCATGAATTCTGCACACATGAGCTCAGAAAACGTGCCAGGGAGTGACCAGCACATACCTACCTTTGAAACTGAGATGACAGAGCTGTTGCATGGAATGTGTAATTCACAATTCCTTTAGAGAAATAAGTTTATTTTTAACAATGCCTCAAAGGTCATTTGAGCACCTGATGTGATATTGTCCTAAACTGACAATAGGCTAACTCAAATACCTTTAAGGCAGCTGGGCATTAGCCTATCAGGGTGAAAAGCTAGTCCGCTATCAGCTTCAGACACAAAATCACTCACAAATGCAACTTGGACTACGACAACATCTAGGCCATTTTCTGTTTAATTAATCAAGGAATTACAAATATTCACAAACCCAAAAGCCAGTTCTTCACATTCAAGGGACTGTTCGGTGGCAGGTGAAAGTTAACCGCACTATATTTGCTAAAGGATCAGCGCCATCAAAATACACTTAAAAACATTAAAATCCACAAAAGTTGCTATAAGGCAGGCAGAGAACAGATTAATTGGATCAAGTTTTTTAGATTCCTTGTCAGAAATCCTCCACTTCCTGTGGGGACCTTAGATGCATGGTCAGACCGGCCTATAGGGTAATCTGGCTGTCCTAGACGGGCTGTTCTGACAGGTTAGTGTGTGGGCCATTTTTAGGTCTTGCTTGTGACAGCGCATGCACAGGAAGCGCTCGGGCTTGTGTGAGAAATTGAATACCACGAGGGCTTGGAGCTGGCCCAATATTTACCATTCGTTGGCTTCACTGTCACTCCTATTTTCTGCCTCCTAATTAGGCAGGATGTGCCAGCTTCACTTCCTCTTCTTTCCTCGGGAGCATGGACGAAGAACAGATTGCTTCATCTGTTCTTAGGACTGTGATTGAGGTACTATTTTGGTTATACATGGGCCTGTTATATGGTCTGGTGGGTCAGTGCCTAATGTTGATTTCCCTTTTATTACCACAAACATCGCCTGGAGCAAGCACAAATGCATGCAGTCTCCCATACCTTGCAAAACCCTTATAAAGCTTGTCTTTAAACTTTCAAAACTGCTCCAATTTGTGAAATGTGGGCCACTTTTTAGCTATCTGATTCGCTAATGGGGAACGCAACTATTTTGGTGCCTGGGCCTATTTTTGCCCCAGTCAGACCCTGCTTAAATGGGCATTTAGATATTCCAGATCATAGGAACATACACAGTAACATACCTTAGACCTGCTCTTCTTTTTGAAAAAGTAGCGAGCATGTTACTACCACTCCAAGAAAGGCGCATGCCTGGAAAATAACACTTTACGCTGTGCTTGGGATATCCAGGTGGTCTCCCGAGCAGGGCAACAAACCTCGTTTAGAGTTTGGTGAAGTGAGAGCACTGCAGTGAATTGTGAGAGTAAGGGGAAGTGCTGTTTTTGTGCCTGCTAAGGCCCCGCACTGGCTCATCTACTGTAAATGTTAGAGCTGGCGACCCCTCCGCCACAGGGGCACCAGGCCGTCCTGCTCTATCTTGGACAGAACATCATGCGTTATTCCTACATGGGACCACCATTCGAGGCATAGAGACAACGCACAATGGTCCCCATATTCAGGGAGAAGGTGAAGAGGGACACTGTTTTTTGGTGTTGTCATGAACCAAACTCCAGTACTGGAATTGTTTATTAAAACAAAACAACTGTGCTAAGAGGGTGTATCAAAAATGGCGCCTAATCAGCAAAAGCTTCGGTGTCCTCCGCGGTGCTTCCTACATGATGAGGAGTGAAAAATATGGCGGACAGTCTTCTGATAGTGGAGTGGTCATCGGGGTCTGAATGGCCGCTTTAATCTTATCTCTAGCCTACACTGACAGAAAATGCAGAAATTCAAGGGCAGATGTGATGTTTTACTGACACCTGTTGTTATTTATGTTTGCAACAAAACATACAACATCCTATCAATGATACCTCTGGTCAGTGCGGCTCCATTCTTCTCAGGTTGAAATTGCCCACTGCAGTGTAACAATGTGAGTTAATACCTGCCTGACACAGCAATGGCATTAATATGAAACTCTATTGTCAGCGCTAAATCAAGAAATGCTTCAAATGATATTGCTTTGGGTATATAGTTTCCATTTAACGGAATACTTTGAGCAGAGGAGCGGCATTATCATTCCTCCATCTAGAACCAACACTTCTCATCCAGTGCCCTATATCATGAAAGAAAATCCCTGCACGTGTAACTAGTGAGAAAAGAATATCATGTCTTAATACCAACCTTTTATTATGAATTTTCTGTTACACAGATGTGCTGTAAAGTGCACTAATATATTTCATGACTGAATCTTAATGTCATTCTTATATTAATCTGAAGTAAGTCCAAATCTTTGAAGACAATGCTATCCTTGAACATGAAACTTTTTGGTGTCTGCAATCACAGCATTTGTGTTTGAACTCTGGCAATAGGAATTCATCTACTGCAAGCAGGCAGGTATCTTGATTGCCTAGCCAGGAACACCCCAGATAGCCACCACCGTTGGAAGTCTTGTGGGAGTGCTGTGGCGTCCAGGGTCTTCTAGTTCATTCGATTCTACAGACGTTCCCCATGCTCTGGAGGTTTCACAAGGCACAAGGGGGACGTTTACAAATGCATCTGTCCAGGGCTGCCGGGGTTTCAATGGTCAGATGGGATGCTGGTGGAAATGGCACCCGAAGAGATTACCTAAATTGGTCGACCTATCAGCTTCCATTTTGCCATCATCACATCTGCCGAAAAGGTGGCCCCTCAAGGCTGACACTATAAACTAGTGTTACACAGCTGCCGCTCTTTCATCTGGCATGCCTGCTGCACTTGATTTGTCCTATGAAAGAGTTGCACAGCAGTCCATTTCTACCCATATTATGGGCTGCTCGGTAAAATTCGCAGGTGAAGAGCTGGGTGTGAGGAAGGGAGCACCGTGGTTTATCTGTACATGTTTCTGTTTATTTTTAAGCAGCATCTCACATTAATACTCTGTAGGGTGGAACTTCACATTGGGTTATTCTATGTTAGACCTTGAAGGGGGGGGGGGGCAGGGTATTGTAGGTATAGGGTAGTGTGGGGGGCACTTGCCTGGACCTGTAAGTAAATCATTCAGCTAGATCTGCAAGGCAGGCACCATCACCTACACCTGATTTACACAATGGAATGCTTACTCTTTTCAATTGCTCCTTTTGCATACCGCACGTTTCAAATTTCTTAATGGGGTCTCCCGCACATGAAATTCGAACGGGGAGAGTAGAGTATATTGTTTCAATAAAATCTGATGTAATTCCATGAATAGATTCGCGCAGATTGATGTTTCTTTGCACGTTTGCAGTCAGCTCAATTCCAAGTGACTGAAACTACTACTTATACGACATGGAACCCCCAGTTAAATTGCAGACCCTAGCAGTTTTATGATCAGTGGTGCTTTGTTTGCTATTTTTCATACAACGATGAGCTCGAAAATGACTGACAACTGCATTTTCCAGTCTGAGTGGCTTAGATGCTGATAGGGAGCGGGCACCTGCTTTTTGGAGCTTTTCGGGAACAAGCTAAAGGCTCCTGGCTATTTCAACGAAGATTAATTTTTAGGTACGACAGAGGCGAAGAGTGAACTTATCCCTGATGTTTCAGCAGTGCAAAGTAAAACAACTGGATGGTGAGGAAAATATTTGGAATGACATAGTTCATAATTCAATCACGAAAATCCCATTGTAGATGAATGTAGCATTAACGACTTAACCAATTTATGAAAGAATGAAGATGATTGTGTACCAGTAGCATGCGTCATTAGATCATCTGATGGACGATCATATGATCCCTGTGCATAATTGTGAAAACTGTACACTGCTACAAGACAACGAGCGGACTCTGCATTGGGATTTCTTCCTCCGGTTCAGTTTGGGGTCACCACCACGGTGCCCTGGAGCGTGGGGATGCCTGCTAACTGCCTTCCAAGGCGGAGTCACCTGACATATGTAGCGTGGAACTGCCATAGGGGTTTTAGACACCTAGGGGCAGATTTATATCGGCCTTGCACCACTTTTACGCAGCCGTTGCGTCACTTTTGTGATGCAGCGGCGGCGTAAACCCTGCGCCATGTTGCGCCCCATTTACATCGTGACGCATCTATGGAGATGCGTCACGGTGTAAAGCCCTGCGCCACATGAAACCTGCGTCAGGTTTCATGTGGGCGTTTCAACTCAGGGGGGGCGTTCCGTCGCAGGAACGCCACTGAAAAGTGACTCAGTGAAATCTATAAGATTTCACTGAGTCACTTTCCCAACGCTGATGCGTCAAAACCCTGCGCCTGCTTGAAGCAGGCGTAAGGCTTGACGCCCCATGTTAGGGATAGGAAAGGTTGGAACAGTGCTGGAGTTGCGTCGCGCTTGCGACGCAACTTCAGCACTGCGCCAACCTTACGCCGGCAGATGCGTCACGTATCTGCTTGTCCTTGCGCCACGATGTGCAGCATTGTAAATGCGGCGCATCTGCGGTGGCGCAAGGGCAAACTTGCGTGACGCATCTTCCCTGGCGCATCCATGCTGATTTGCAGGGATGCGCCAGGGAACATAAATCTGCCCCCTAGTGAGGGTGAGGACACACAGTCACTTGGTATATTGGGTTGGGGCTGAGCAGGTGCAAATAGCACGACAAGGTGGGGATTAGATAAGGATGGCAAAAGGAACATCGCCTCACCCAAATCTAATCCTGATGGGAAGCTGGTGTGAGTCATGGATCCGATTCTGAGACGCATGGACATATGTGACAGAGCTTGAAGATACTATGGCAAGCTACAAAAGCCCATTCTGGGGGAATTCAAAGCGTATAGTTAATGACAGAGAAATTAATCAACAATGCGTAGCCATGCCTAATTTTTTAGACTACCAAGAACTCTATGCTTTGCATTGCATTTAGTCGAATGGACATGAGCCCTAAAACTTTAATAATATTCTCACAAGACTCTAGTAGTAGCCTCGCCAGTAGTCAAAGTGACCTTGGGTGAGGCTGGTCCTCTTTGTGTTTAGATCTATTTCCAGCTGTACCAACAGAATCCTCACAGGATGAAACACAAAATACCAACACCAAGAAAGTAAGTTTGGGCATACTAATTGCTGTTTGTCGCATCAAGACCAAAGGAAAAGAGGGAGGCAAGGGAAAGATAGGGAGAGAATCTCAATAAACTAGTGCCAATATTTTTCCCACTCAGATTCCTCCACCATAACTCCGACAAATACTTTGAGGTTTAAATATCGTGCCTAGCCTCATATTGAGGATCATCGTAAGCTCCAGACTCTGCACCAGCCATGCCTCAAAAACTTTCATATGGATTTCCACTTCCTCATGGTCAAAAATGACTCCGTTTCCTCTGTCTCTTCAAGCACATAGGTTACACCCTTAGATGTCACCCACAGATTTGCTGGATGCCACACAGTTCCAGCCAAATCCAGGGGGAGAACTATTTCTCAATTGGAGTTAACTGTTGTTTCCATGTCTGGGTAACATGACTGTAGTCTGGAAAAATCAGGAATCTTCCTCTTGGATAGATGGAAATCTTTTGTGGGATGTCTCCTTTGTTCCTGTGAGCTTTTCCACTCCACCATAATAATATGGGAACACGTGCAAATGCTCTTAACTATGATCAAACTCATTCTCAATAATAATGTTTTTGTATTTGAAAGCTTTGGCTTCCCTCCTGTTCTGATGCTTATTAGCCTTCGGGGGTATTTTCATTGTGCCAGTATTTTGGGCTATCCTGCACCACGAGCCTCTGCATCTCTGGACTGACTCCCGCCAGCAGTCATTAGCAGGATCCCTGTGGCATTTCCTCCCACTCGATCACTTTGCCCACAGCACTAATTCCAAAGCTAGTCTTTCCTGGGTGATCTGGCTCGCATCTGGCCTCCTAAAGTCCCAGGCAATGTCTCCTGGAGCCATCATTAGGGCCCCTCTTAAGAAAAGACGAGACACTCCTCTTCTCACTGGGAGCCGCAGGCTGTTTCTCTCACCCCCACAACCGCAGAGCTCCTGGTGCCACTTGTAAGCTCTGATTTCAGGTGTACCAGGCCATTGCAGTGTTTCATGGATGTTGGAGCCCCCCTGGGATTCCAGATTCAGGCCTAGGAGGGATCAGTGTGTCTTATCTCCCTTGGCAGCATCTCCAATCCGCATCTCATTCTGAAACCGGCGTTCAGGATGCAAGAGAAGGCAGCCACGCATATCCTTGGGAGAACAGGTGCACTGGCCCTCTCTGACCCCATCCCTCAATGTACAGCTTTTATTTGTGTATAGCTACACCCGAGCACACCAGTAAAATATAACATAAAGTGTTTAACAACATAAGCACACTAATTGTCTTGATATTTCATTTCATAGTCTTCTCTTTATTTTTCTTATGTCCAGCCAACAAGTGTTTCGTCGCCCGGGAGTGCCCGCGACTTCCTCAGGGCTGGAAAGTAAATAAATGTACACCATTTGTTCGTTTGTCTTATGTATGAGCTTTCTAAAAGTAATGATGAGGTGAGATAATGGTGGAGCCCAAAAGTGCAGTAAGATACAATTATCACAACATGTCAGAATCTGGAATCAGGCATTGACAAATCAGAAGTACTGACAGAAGACCCACATTGCTAAAAAAGAGTGACGTCAGTGTATCAACGTCTCCTAAAGGAAGACGCCAGAATGAAATTAAATCACACCACAATTATTGGTGTGTGAAGTAAACAGAAATTGGAAGAAGAAAAACGCCACCAATAAAAGCCAAATGTGAAAAGACCCCAGTGCCAATATTGCTAGTCTTAAATCATATCTCTCTTTCAATTGGTGATCCCCAACATACCAACGAGGGTCTTAGAGATAAGTTTTTCAGACTTGAAAAACTTTAGAAGGCAGAGAATTCCAAATGGTGGGACGGGGCAACACTTAGACAATACTTAAAATTAGGTAGAATTCCAAGAGGTCTATGCTCCCAGATCCTACCTACATATGATGATTTGGAAGACGATTTACTTCAAAGTTGGGAGAAGGAATTAACTTCCAACTCTAATAAATTAATGGAAATCCTTATTGAAAATGCAGATCGCAAGGTTAGGAACCTACAAATCGAAATCAGTAAATTAGAAATTGGAGATTCATGATTTGAAACTGAAAGAAGCAACTATGAAAAATTATACCATCCTAAACGATATTATAAAAAAACATCAGGAAGATATCAAACAAAGAAAGGCCAGGAAACTAAAACGGGATGAGATTGATTACAAACAGGGGCGAATTTTTACATTCCCTTGGAAAAATTATCATCTTGTTGACTTAGATAACAGAGAGAAAACTAAAACCCCCTAACAAATGACCGCAGCCAGCTCCAGTTCCACCTCTTTCAACACTATCCCCTCCAGTGAGAGCAAGGTAGAATCACTATCATCTATCCATAACACTCAGAATCTTTTTTTAAGGGAAGTGAAGAGAATCAAAAGGGGAAACAGGGATCAACCTCGACTTCAGGACTTCGCACAAAAAAGACTAGGAGGGGCAAGAGAGGAGGGACGGGTAGACGAAAAGTTGAGTATGAAACTGAGATCATCAGACAAAAAGAAATAAAGAGTACTCAATGTCAAGGGGTAGAGGTCATAAATTTGAGTGACTTAACACTTACAAGTGAAATGATCTCCCTTCTTAAAAAAAGGGATGGGTTTTTGTCCTCAATATCATGGGGATATGTGTAACACAATGATAGACCTATTTAAATTTGTGAGAAATCTGAAATTAAAAAAACACTTTTCACTCATGCCGATCACAAATAAAGCAGCCAAAACACATCCTCATGATGTCTTTCCTGAGTTAACTACTATACAGGATATCAGAGATGCGGAATTGCTTTTGTCATTAACTGATGTTGATCGCGACCACATGTGTATTGAGGAATTGCTTATGGATCATGATATTGCAACAGATTTTAATCTATCCAGTGGTCTCAAGCAGAAATCACTGTGGATTCCAACTCTTTTTCAAGTGATAACAACATAGATGTCTTCTACAAACTAGTCACAAAAGATCTTAATCACATATTAGAAAACAAACAGAAATTGAAAAATCAACATAAGGACAATTTAACAACTAAAGAACGACAGGCTTTATAAGAACTGTCCCACATGACAAATATAACCATCAGGGAGGCAGACAAAGGGGGCATCATTGTGATTATGAACACTAAGGATTATAATCAGGAGATTCAATCACAATTAGATGACCCCATCTGTTACACGAAACTGAAAGAGAATCCCATTACTTCACTTAAAACTAAAATGAATACTTTGTTAATAGAATGGCGTAATAAGGGACTAATTGATCAGGATGAATATCTTTATTTGAAAGTTGACAAACCTAGGTTCCCCTGCATTTGCACCTTACCTAAAATACATAAGAACCAACAATTTCCACCAGGCAGACTCATTATTTCAAGTATAGGTGGGCCTACAGAAAAGTTGTCACATTATGTGGACCTATTCTTACAACCTTTAGTAAAAAATCTTCCGTCATATATACGGGACACCAAGCATATATTAGGTATATTGGCGGATGTGGGTTGGGAAGAAGGCATGATCCTGGCTGCATTAGATGTGAAATCTCTCTACACATGTATCAGACAAGTCTTGGAAATTAAAGCTACTGAGAAATTTCTAAACACTAGACCAGCTAAACAATGGGAACACGTGCAAATGCTCTTAACTATGATCAAACTCATTCTCAATAATAATGTTTTTGTATTTGAACAACAATGGTACAGACAGATTCAAGGAGTTGCGATGGGCTCCAGGTTCTCTCCTTCGTATGCCAATCTCTTCATGCAAATGCTCTTAACTATGATCAAACTCATTCTCAATAATAATGTTTTTGTATTTGAACAACAATGGTACAGAGAGATTCAAGGAGTTGCGATGGGCTCCAGGTTCTCTCCTTCGTATGCCAATCTCTTCATGGGTTGGTTTGAGGAGGAGTGGATCTGGGGCCCAAAAGGGACAACATGGTGCAACTCCATTATTTATTGGGGAAGATATATTGATGACTGTATCTTGATCTGGTCAGGGACCACAGATACTTTTACATCTTTCTGTGATTTTTTGTTCACTTTTTGCTCCTGCTGTAGAGTCTGAATTCCTTTGTTACAACCACCCCAGGTAGTGACCTTGGGGAGAGGATCTCGGAATCTAAACACCTCTGGTCACATCACGAAGGGGTAACGCACCTTAAGCATCCGAGGTAACTTCCAACATACAAACGTTGGCAACTCAGAGCATGTCTTCCATGAGGTCTACATGAGAATTTAGTCGAATGGCAGCAAATGAAGCTCTGGATCAAAACGTGTGTCTTTATGTGGCAATTCTTTCAAAGTCACTACTATTGGGGATTTTAGCTCCATGACTTTCACCGTAACAATATATAGGCCAGTTTCTGTGGCAATGACTCACGTACCCAAAGAATTTAACTGGTTTAACTGAGGAGACTTTTGTTTCAGGTGGAGAAGAGGTTTGCTGCAGGTCACAAGGGCAGCCAGAGACAAAGCCTCCCCCCTTACCATCATTTCCCCAACTGCATCTTTCTACCAATTCTTCCTCTCTCAGCTGCGCTATTGATTTAGGCGTAAATAAATCTTTGGCTTCTCTCCTGTTCTGATGCTTATTAGCCTTCGGGGGTATTTTCATTGTGCCAGTATTTTGGGCTATCCTGCACCACGAGCCTCTGCATCTCTGGACTGACTCCCGCCAGCAGTCATTAGCAGGATCCCTGTGGCATTTCCTCCCACTCGATCACTTTGCCCACAGCACTAATTCCGAAGCTAGTCTTTCCTCGGTGAGCTGGCTCGCATCTGGCCTCCTAAAGTCCCAGGCAATGTCTCCTGGAGCCATCATTAGGGCCCCTCTTAAGAAAAGACGAGACACTCCTCTTCTCACTGGGAGCCGCAGGCTGTTTCTCTCACCCCCACAACCTCAGAGCTCCTGGTGCCACTTGAAAGCTCTAATTTCAGGTGTACCAGGCCATTCCGGTGTTTCATGTTTGTTGGAGCACCCCTGGGACTCCGATTCAGGCCTAGGAGGGATCAGTGTGTCTCATCTCCCTTGGCAGCATCTCCAATCTGCATCTCATTCTGAAACCGGCGTTCAGGATGCAAGAGAAGGCAGCCACGCATAGCCTTGGGAGAACAGGTGCACTGGCCCTCTCTGACCCCATCCCTCAATATACAGCTTTTATTTGTGTATAGCTACAACCGAGCACACCAGTAAAATATAACATAAAGTGTTTAACAACATAAGCACACTAATTGTCTTGATATTTCATTTCATAGTCTTCTCTTTATTTTTCTTATGTCCAGCCAACAAGTGTTTCGTCGCCCTGGAGTGCCCGCGACTTCCTCAGGGCTAGAAAGTAAATAAATGTACACCATTTGTTCGTTTGTCTTATGTATGAGCTTTCTAAAAGTAATGATGAGGTGAGATAATGGTGGAGCCCAAAAGTGCAGTAAGATACAATTACCACAACATGTCAGAATCTGGAATCAGACATTGAGAAATCAGAAGTACTGACAGAAGACCCACGTTGCTAAAAAAGAGTGACGTCAGTGTATGAACGTCTCCTAAAGGAAGACGCCAGAATGAAATTAAATCACACCACAATTATTGGTGTGTGAAGTAAACAGATATTGGAAGAAGAAAAACGCCACCAATAAAAGCCAAATATGAAAACACCCCAGTGCCGACATTGCTAGTCTTAAATCATATCTCTCTTTCAATTCGTGATCCCCAACATACCAACGAGGGTCTTAGAGATAAGTTTTTCAGACTTGAAAAACTTAAGAAGGCAGAGAATTCCAAATGGTGGGGCGGGGCAACACTTGTACAATACTTAAAATTAGGTAGAATTCCAAGAGGTCTATGCTCCCAGATCCTACCTACATATGATGATTTGGAAGATGATATACTTCAAAGTTGGGAGAAGGAATTAACTTCCAACTCTAATAAATTAATGGAAATCCTTATTGAAAATGCAGATCGCAAGGTTAGGAACCTACAAATCGAAATCAGTAAATTAGAATTGGAGATTCATGATTTGAAACTGAAAGAAGCAACTAAGAAAAATTATACCATCCTAAACTATATTATAAAAAAACATCAGGAAGATATCAAACAAAGAAAGGCCAGGAAACTAAAACAGGATGAGATTGATTACAAACAGGGGCAAATTTTTACATTCGCTAGGAAAAATTATCATCTGGTTGACTTTGATAACAGAGAGAAAACTAAAACCCCCCAACAAATGACCGCAGCCAGCTCCAGTTCCACCTCTTTAAACACTATCCCCTCCAGTGAGGGCGAGGTAGAATCACTATCACTATCCATAACACTGAGAATCTTTTTTTAAGGGAAGTGAAGAGAATCAAAAGGGGAAACAGGGATCAACCTCAAAGTCAGGACTTTGCACAAAAAAAGACTAGGAGGGGCAAGAGAGGAGGGACGGGTAGACGAAAAGTTGAGTATGAAACTGAGATCATCAGACATAAAGAAATAAAGAGTACTCAATGTCAAGGGGTAGAGGTCATAAATTT
This sequence comes from Triturus cristatus, assembly GCF_964204655.1. Classification (NCBI taxonomy): domain Eukaryota; kingdom Metazoa; phylum Chordata; class Amphibia; order Caudata; family Salamandridae; genus Triturus; species Triturus cristatus. Next base: position 645,184,921 of record NC_140585.1, read on the forward strand.
GAGTGACTTAACACTTACAAGTGAAATGATCTCCCTTCTTAAAAAAAGGGATGGGTTTTTGTTCTCAATATCATGGGGATATGTGTAACACAATGATAGACCTATTTAAATTTGTGAGAAATCTGAAATTAAAAAAACCGTTTTCACTCATGCTGATCACAAATGAAGCAGCCAAAACACATCCTCATGATGTCTTTCCTGAGTTAATTACTATACAGGATATCAGAGATGGGGAATTGCTTTTGTCATTAACTGATGTTGATCGCGACTACATCTGTATTGAGGAATTGCTTATGGATCATGATATTGCAACAGATTTTAATCTATCCAGTGGTCTCAACCAGAAATCACTGTGGATTCCAACTCTTTCAAGTAATAACATAGATGTCTTCTACAAACTAGTCACAAAAGATCTTAATCACATATTAGAAACCAAACAGAAATTGAAAAATCAACATAAGGACAATTTAACAACTAAAGAACGACAGGCTTTATATGAACTGTCACACATGACGAATATAACCATCAGGGAGGCAGACAAAGGAGGCAACATTGTGATTATGAACACTAAGGATTATAATCAGGAGATTCAATCACAATTAGATGACCCCATCTGTTACACGAAACTCAAAGAGAATCCCATTACTTCACTTACAACTAAAATTAATACTTTGTTAATTGAATGACGTAATAAGTGACTAATTGATCAGGATGAATATCTTTATTTGAAAGTTGACAAACCTAGGTTCCCCTGCATTTGCACCTTACCTAAAATACATAAGAACCAACAATTTCCACCAGGCAGACCTATTATTTCAAGTATAGGTGGGCCTACAGAAAAGTTGTCACATTATGTGGACCTATTCTTACAACCTTTAGTAAAAAATCTTCCGTCATATATACGGGACACCAAGCATATATTAAGTATATTGGCGGATGTGGGTTGGGAAGAAGGCATGATCCTGGCTACATTAGATGTAACATCTCTCTACACATGTATCAGACAAGATTTGGGAATTAAAGCTACTGAGAAATTTCTAAACACTAGACCACCTAAACAATGGGAACACGTGCAAATGCTCTTAACTATGATCAAACTCATTCTCAATAATAATGTTTTTGTATTTGAACAACAATGGTACAGACAGATTCAAGGAGTTGCGATGGGCTCCAGGTTCTCTCCTTCGTATGCCAATCTCTTCATGGGTTGGTTTGAGGAGGAGTGGGTCTGGGGCCCAAAAGGGACAACATGGTGCAACTCCATTATTTATTGGGGAAGATATATTGATGACTGTATCTTGATCTGGTCAGGGACCACAGATACTTTTACATCTTTCTGTGATTTTTTGAACTCCAATTAGATGGGGATACGATTCACACATACTTGCAGTGACAAAGAAATAGAATTTTTAGATGTGGTTCTATTCATTGATGATAATCATATCTACAGTAGATTGCATCGAAAGCCCACCTCATGCAATTCATTGTTGCACGCTAATAGTGCACATCCCAAACATCAAAAAGAGTCAATTTCATACGGGGAATTGGTGAGGGCTAGAAGAAACTGTAGTGATGAGACGAATTTTTAAAATTTTTGTGGCTGACATGAGAAACCACTTCATTGCGAGAGGATATGACACACGTATTGTTCACAAAGCAGAAAACAGGATTTCTTTAATTAATAGAGTTGACACATTGAAAGATAAACCGTGGAGAACCAAACAATCACAGGTTCTCAGAATGGTTACGGATTACAATGATCTTTCTGTGGGACTTAGGAACAGTATGAAACGTCATTGGCACATATTAAGAGCAGATAAACATCTAGAGATGAAGAACCGGGCTATTTAAGCCTGGCGGCGCAGGGTACGCCTGAAATCTTCTGAGTTCACCTTCCAAATTACAGAGACACCGAACACTCTGTCTGGCATAGGAACTTCAATTTATTAGCTGCAGCTAGGTACAGTTGTTCTAGAAGTACATCAGAGGTAGGTTCTCAGGAGACTGCCACTTCAATCCGTGGCTCACAGTCTTTTGTAGCGCTTGAATCCCCTAAAGCAACAACTCCCACAGTGTGCAATAAAAATACAAATCATCCACAAGAAAACATTCTTTGTACAAGATACAGGATAATGGGTAATAGAAATTCCTTCCCTAAGGTCGTGTTCTCTACCCGACCCTATAGGTCAGGTGGCATGGCCATTCCTTGATTAAATAAATTTACGACCGGACGTGTTTGCGTGTTGAAGATGGTGATTCGTAAAACAACTGGAGAGGCCGAGAACGGTCACCAAAGGTCAATAGATGGTTATCTGGGGAATCAGATGCTTCGAGCCGGGTCTCAGAATGGACTTAGTTCAGGGAGATAGGAAAGGTCGTGTAATATGTGCAACAGTACAGAACGTGAAAGAAACGCTATAGAAGTTGAAGGGGCCTGAGTGAGGGCAACAGCGTAATGGTGTTACAAGCAAAGATGGGGCCGTATTTGAATTTCCTCAGACCCTCCTTTTGCCATTACTCAGGCTGTTAATCTGAATCGACTTCAATAGCCATGAAATCTACAAGCTGTTGTTGCAACATTACTTTTGTGTACGCTGCTTTCTGTGCCACCGGATTTGGAACACACAGGGTGGCGCAGAGCCCGCATATAGCTGGACCACATTGTAGGCAAAAATGAGAAGAGAATAGCCAAAGTCGCTCCGACAAAGGTAAGAATCTTCCATCCCCGTGTAGACAGTAGTCCCCCAAACCATCCCATCAGAGACCAATTCCCTTCATCCTGGTGAACGGACTCAGCGATCTTATGGAGCTTAGAGATGGCTTGGTATACTGTAGGGGCGTTGTCTGGAATAAAAATGCAGCAGCTAGATCCGATCAATCTGCATACGCCCCCACGGTCAGCAAGGATGATATCTAATACCATCCTGTTCTGAAGCATGACAAGGCGGTCAGCAGCGAGTTCTGCAGTGATGTTACTCAAAGCTCCAGCTGTGTCATTGACAGTGGCTTCTACGACTCAAATTAGTTGTCTTATGTCTCTACTGTTGGCTATTGAGCCCCAGAATGGAAGGAGTCCTTTCAAGACATCCCGACTTCTTGTCCTAACGTATCCTGGCCAGACGCCACCCCTCTTTTCTGTAAATGATGCTTGGCATCTGCTATATATGTAGGGGGCAACAACCAAGCGATATAACAAGTGCCTCTCCAATTTCCAGGTAGAGAAGTGTAAGCCTTATTTCCACACACGAAGTATGTATTACGTGAGGGAACCATACGAGGCCAATCTGTCCCATTCAATGTCACAATATGTTGGCAATTGCTTGTACCTTTATATTCTACCCTCCTTTCCTAATACAGAATGGTGCTTGACCAGGTACCCCTAGAAAAGTTTGTCCTTTACGAGAGGTTCTATTAGAGGGCAGAAAATACAAATCCGTAGATTTGGTTTGGCAATCAGCATATTCTGACTTCTCACTATCCGTCCCATATATCCTTTTTCTGTCTCGCCAACATAAATGGTATAGATGTACTCCCAAGCTCCTTACTCCTCGAGTATCCCCATCTCCAGAAAATACCCAACTGGCGCTCAACTCCCCCCATGCACTACAAGATCCATTAAATGAAAAAGGAAGGGTAATGTATGGCATTCCAGTATTCAACGAACTTGGCAGAAGACCACAAACCCAACAGTTTGTCGCATTAGTGGCCAATTGATGTTGGTGTAGCATGGAAACAAATGTGTTGTTGCAGAATTCACTCCTTCTTGACTCAACATGAGGTGGTAGAGTGCCATGTGTATGCATTTCAACCGTAACTTTGGGAGTAGGTTGTGAAAAAACTACGTATAGTCCCTATCCTATACAAGACAACATAATACATATCAAAATCAAGATCATTAAAACCACTATAAAACGATTATGCAATAATTTACAATGCTTTGTGCTCCTTGTTTGTATTTTGTCCATTCCCTTGTTAACAGTCATTTCCAGCTCTAAATATTGCCTGTGACGGGAGGTTGCTTCACTCAGCTATGATTGTCTGTAGTTCTTTATACTTTCCTACAAGTCCCACAGGCCTAGAGCCACATCTTGGGTCACAAGTCTGAGACTTACGATCACGGCCCTGCAATCATGTGGAAATCGGGGTAAAGGCAAAGTCAGTGAAGCACTATTGAGGTATTTTGTTCAGTCTGGGCCTCAAATCGTACCTCCGGGAACCAGGTACAGTTTGCTCTTGGAAAAGGAGATGTGGTTTAGTAGTGTCCAATTTCACTGCCGGTGGTATAGCTGTCTGGAGGACCTCAATGTCGTCTTGTCCTGCTCCGGCAAAGTCTAGGCGCGCATCGCTGAATAGTCCAAATCTTGGTACTCTTCCGGTTTCAGAGTCACTAATTCGTTTATGAACCCATTGATCATAAGGCAGTGGTAGGGGCACTTTCTTGCAATGTACCCCATGTACCCAGTTCTTTTTGCCGACCACCTTTACTGCAGTACGCGTCGTCAGTAGCACCTGACGAGGTTCTCGCCAGCGAGGTTCCAAGTTCTTTGACCTCTGGAAGTTTTTGACGCAGACCCAGTCTCCCGGCCGTATGGTGTGACCAGGATCCGTTGAAGCCTGGGGCAAAGTATCTTGTACCTGTTGGTGAAGGACACGTAACTTAGTGGTTAGATCATGTAAATAGTCAATTAACAATGGATGCTCTATCTCTGATTATTTCTTTGGCCTTGGCACTCCCCAAACATTTGCAGGGCGTCCAAAGACAACCTCATAAGGACTAAGCCCCATACGGGAATGGGTGGTTGTTCTGGTGGATAAGAGAGCCAAGGGCAAGGCATCAGGCCAGGCAAGAACCGTGCTGGCTTGTATTTTCGCCAGTTTAAGCTTAAGGGTGCCATTATAGCATTCCACCAAACCTGCTGACTGAGGATGGTTTGCTGCGTGGAATTTTTGCTGAATGCCAAGGCCTGTACATACTTTCTGCATGATCTGACCCACAAATTCACTCCCTTTGTCACTCCAAATAATTCTGGGTACCCCAAATCTTGGCAGAAACTCCTTCAAAAGGACTTTTGCCGTGGATAGAGCAGTATTATCTTTCAGGGGATAGGCCTCTACCCATCGGGAGAAGGCACATACCACAACAAGAACGTACTTCAGATTGTTACATCGTTCCATGTAGATGTAATCTATTTGTAAAACCTCGAAAAGGGTAAGTTGGGGGAGCAACGTGTCCTGCTGGTGTTGGTGTTCCCTTCCCAGGGTTATGCATCAAGCATACAATACAATGCTTAACTAGATTGTCTGCACATTTAGGGATCCCCTTATTCTTCCATACCGGAGCCAGAAGCTTGCATATACCTTTAGCGCTAATATGGGCTGGACCATGTGCCATGGTAACTACTGGGAGTACATAAGCATCTGGTAACAACCAGCGTTGATGTTCTGACAAGTCTGTCCAGCACTCTGTCACATCCAATCTTCCTATACTTTCTTTCCACATACTCAATTCTTTCTCTGTGGCCTCTGCCTGGATCGTTTTCACACTGTCCACAGTAGTCTCACACATCCCTCCTTGTGCAACCCATCTAGCAGAGCCCACAACATACATGCGGCTTGTAGTGTCTCTAGCTGTCTCTTTCGCTATGTGGTCTGCAAAAGCATTTCCTTGACCTACATCATCAGTGATCTTCTTATGTGCACTACACTTCACAATCGCTATCTGAGTGGGCAAGGTGAGTGATTCAAGGAGGTCATTTACCAATTGGCCATGCTGTATCTTAGTGCCATGGGATGTGAGAAACCCTCTTTCCTTCCACAGGCGTCGAAAACTATGGGCCACTCCAAACGCATACTGACTATCAGTATACACATTCACCCTTTTTCCTTCAGCCAACACACAAACTCTAGTCAGTGCTATCAATTCAGCTGCCTGGGCTGAGTTATGTATAGTACGCGCTGTTTCTACAACGGTGTATAAGGTAGTGACTGCATAGGCTGAGGTCGTTTCACCATTGGGAAGCTTAAAACAAGAACCGTCCACCCATAAGGTCCCATCTGGGTCCGGGAGTGGAGTATCCTTTAAATCAACTCTGCCTTTTGTCTCTTCCTCCGTGCGGAGGAAGCAGTCGTGTTGCTCCTGAGTGTCAGTTTCTACTGGAATTGGCAGCAATGTTGCCGGGTTCAAGGTATTACATCGCTTAATATGTACGTGGCTAGCCAAGAGCGTCAATTCGTACCCCGAAAGGCGTGCACTCGTGAGGTGTTGGGTCTTTGTTCTATTTAGGAGGTTGTCTACAGCATGCGGTACCATGACCATAAGGGTATTATCTAATACAAATCCAGCAGACTGGCGAATGGAAACTGCTGCTGCTGCTGTAGCCCTCAAACAGCTAGGTAATGCCTTGGCCACTGGATCTAACGTGGCCGAAAAATAGGCACAGGGGCGTTGCTTGTCCCCAAATCGTTGCGTTAAGACTGCTAACGCGCAACCTTCTTTCTCATAAACATAGAGTGTGAAAGACTTACTGTAATCAGGAGTACCTAACACAGGGGCAGAGCACAAGGCAGTGCGTAAATCAGTGAAACTTTTCTGACATTCCGCAGTCCATGGAAGCGGGTGTGGTGTATCTTTAAGAGTGAGTGCCAACAAAGGTTTTGCCAGAAGGGAAAAATTGGGGATCTATTGTCTACAATAAGAGGTAATACCTAAAAAGGTACGCACCTCTTTTTGCGTACATGGAATAGGCATTTGGGCAATTGCTTGGATACGTTCTGGGGTCAATCGCCGTCCCTCCTTTGACAAGAGATGACCTAGGTAGGTAACCTCTTGGCAGCAATATTGCAATTTTGATGGTGAAACCTTGTGGTTGTTGTCAGATAAGTGGCGTAACAGTGAAATGGTAGCCTTTTTACAAGTGTCTTCAGAATCTGCTGCGACCAATAGGTCATCCACATATTGAATGAGAGTGGCCCCTGGTGGTAAACACAAAGTATCGAGCTGTGATTTCAATGCTTGACTATAAATGGAGGGGCTCTCGCAATAGCCTTGAGGAGCTCGCTTGAACCGGAAGCTTCGGCCTGCTAAGGAGAAGCAAAAATATCCCTACTTTCCTCCGCAATGGGAATGCTGAAGAAAGCATTCTTGAGGTCAATGACAGAAAACCAGGAAGCTGAGGCTGGTATCATTGTCAGCAGGGCATTAATATCCGGGACAACAGGGAATTGAGGTACCACAATCTTGTTGACCTCTCTGAGATCAATCACAAAACGATAGACAGGTGGCTGGGAAGGGTTGGTTCATTTAAAAACAGGCAGAACAGGGCTATTGCATACATTTCCCCTAGTCTCTTCGACTACATCGTTTTGTACCAAATCATGAACTATAGTCAAAAGAGCTTTTTCGCCGTCACTGGAAATTTTATACTGTGGAATGCGAGGAATTTTAGCATTAGGCTTGAGTGTTACAATGTAGGGAGGAATCCGCAAGAGGCCCTCATCATTGGGGCCGGTGGCCCAGAGGATGGCTGGAAGAGATTGTAATTCAGGGGGAAGCTGATCTTTAGACAAGTACATCGGTGAGGTCAATTTCTTACCTAAGGTAAGACGTACACCAGAAGGGGAACAACGTAATGTTGCATACAATCTCTTCAATAAATCCAAGCCCAACAAATTTTCACCACAACCAGTTGTTAAAAGGAGCGGGGCCTCCAATTTGTAAGGACCAATTGAAATGGGAAAAGGGCATGAAACCGGGTTTTGAACTGGGGCGCCAAAAAAACCTACAGAAACATTCGTACAGCCAGACAAAGGTGCCCCAGAGAGTTTTGAGTGAATCATAGAGATCTTTGTTGCACCAGTGTCTAATAGGAATGGCTCTGTAACACCTAGTGCTTCCACGTCAACATAAGGCCCGCTCTGGTCCACTGGAACTGATACTACTCCCTTACTTTGTCCATGGCTGTCCTAGCTAGGTTGGGAATTCTGACTCTCATCCTCAGTATAGTTTTTGCCTCAAGCGCGCTGCGGTATCGTGCAGCGGGCGCGCCGTCCTCGCGCCTGAGTCGTGCCAGAGTCCTGCCCGTCTGCGCCCGTCAGCGCTAAGGAGGCGTGAGGCGTGTGGGAATGCTCTTCGTGTGAGTCCATTTCCTCTTCATGTGATGTTTCTGGTACGTGTGTATTCAAGGGATGAGTTGTGGGACATTGGACAGGTGGTCCCATCTTGCCCTCATGAGCCTGTGAGTCCCCTACGTGGCCCGTACAAATGTACCAGTGGGAATTGGCTCCTCACTGCCCCCTCTGGAATTTCGACTCTGACGGAGTCTTTGACAGTTAAGCCTTCTCGTAGTAGACCTTCTGTCCCTCGACATATTTCCATCTGAAATCTTAATGTTAGGTCGCTTTTGAAGCACTATTCGGAACTTTACGATCCCTTAAGGGATGAGACACCGGATGTGTTCTTTATGACGGAGACTTGGCTTCAGGAAGAGGACACGGCAGTCATGAATCTCGCACTTCCTGCAGAATATTCTTTACTCACAATCGGCCATCTAGGGGAGGTGGCATTGCCATGGTTGTAAAATCTTGTTACCCATGTGAATGGAGGGTAGTTACTCTGTCAGGTTGTGAAAGTGCGTTCTTTAGAGTCGCAATCAGCCACCACTTTACTTTTTCTGGCCTTTTAATTTACCGTCCCCCTGGGTGTGACACTGCATTTAGAAAAGCTCTCCCGGATTGCGTCAGCTCTTTAGCACTGGGCTGCGCTAACTTTAGCATCCTGGGAGACCTTAATCTACATTTTGATTCTTGTCATATCTCAGCTATCAGCAGTACTTTGGCAGATCTGGAGGCCCTTCAACTCAATCAGTTGGTTACATCCCCCACTCATGGGGGGGGCCACATTCTCGATCCTCTATTTACTAATCTGACTGAGGTCAAGGTGGATATACCTTGCCCTGTTGCCTGGTCTGACCATTTTTTAGTTAAAGCTTCTCTTCTGATCACTGAAACTCCATTTAAGCCCCTGGATAGAGTAGTTTTCAAACGACATTGGAAGAAACTTAAACTGGAGGATTTTCACCATTTGTTGGAGGTCAATCCTCTTGGCCCTTTGTCCAATGTCGACTCTGGATATGACCTTTTTTGCGATTGGATGTCGCGGGCCTTGGATGTTTTGATCCCAGCGGTCTGAACGAAATGCCGCTCCAGAGAACCTAGTCCATGGTATGACAGCACCCTAGTGCTGCTAAAAAAAGCTTGTAAACAGGCAGAAAGGGATTGGCGGAAATCTTACGAGGCGGGGAAAAAATCTTTGTATTTCTCGCTTGTAAAAAAATACCACAGAGCTGTGTGTAGAGCACGTGCTGCTTATTACGCACAGGAATTTAGATCAAGCCTCAACCCGTCCAAGTAAATTTTTAAGGTCCTAAAGGACCTTACGGCCAAAAGAGCCTCTACGACGGAAATTTGCTCAGTGGCCCATTGTGATGACTTAGCCTCTTTTTTTCTTGAAAAGGTCCAAGCCATTTACCGTGCCTTCCCCATTTCTGAGCCTCTAGCTGTTTCTCCACCGGCTCTCGGTGAGACTTTGGCATCTTTTCCTAGTCTGTCGATGGAGACATTGTTTAAACTGGTCTATAAGATAAAATCGGGCTCGGCAGAGGATCCTATGAGGCCAGCTCAGTTTAGGGATTCTGCTGCTATTTGCCTTCCCCCGGTATGCCATCTTATAAATCTTTCCCTCTCCTCAGGTGCTGTTCCAATTAAATGGAAACAAGCTGTGGTGACACCCATCTTGAAAAAGTCCACACTGGACCCCCTTAAACTCGAGAGCTATCGCCCGATCTCTCTTCTGCCCTGGGTCGCAAAAGTTGTTGAGTCTCATGTGAATGGGGTGCTGACAGAACACCTTGTAACGGCCAGCTTTCTGGATCCCTCCCAGAATGGCTTCCGTGCTGGCCACAGCACTGGGACAGCCTTACTCTCAATGACTGAACATCTTCGCTCTGTGCTCGATGCCGGTCAGACTGCGGCACTGATATTACTTGATCTGAGTGCCGCGTTTGACACGGTTTCGCATGGGATTCTTCTTCAAAGACTCAGGGAGGCAGGTGTCACGGGCACTGCTCTCGATTGGTTCCACTCTTTTCTGACTGATCGGACCTTTAAGGTTGCTATTCCACCGTTTGAGTCTAAGTCCTACTCACTGGAGCTGGGTGTGCCACAGGGTTCGTCGTTGAGTCCCACATTATTTAATCTTTATGTGAAACCGCTAGCGGCGGTCGTCAAGCATTGGGGCATCACGATGGTCTCCTATGCTGACGACACGCAGCTGGCGGTTGCCCTGAGTGGAGACTCCGACCTTGATGCCCCCAGATTCCGGGAGGGTCTTTTGGCGGTAGCTAGCTGGATGAATGCCAACTGTCTCCAGTTAAATGCTAAAACAACCGAGGTCATGATTGTGGGGAAGCGGTCGGACCTTTGGGGTGACATGTGGTGGCCCCCTGAACTGGGTGTAACTCCTATCCCAGTTTTAGAGGTAAAAAACTTGGAGGTGTGGTTGGATTCCGCCTTAAGCTTTAGTACTCATACTAAAAAAGTGGCGGCCACTTGTTTTGGCATCTTACGAGGGTGGAAACCCATTTTGAGGTTCTTTGACGCTCCCACTAGGCAGCTGGTTATACAGGCATCCATACTATCTCGGCTTGATTACGCCAGCTCGCTCCTGTTGGGGGCCAACCAGGCGGAAATTGCCCGGATGCAACGTATTCAGATCGCAGCAGCCAGAGCCCTGGTTGGGTTACCGAGGTCCTGTTCTGCGGAAAGTACCATCCGTTCTCTACAATGGCTTCCTATGGCACAGAGGATTTCTTTTAAAACCTTGTGTATTTCTTTTAAGATCCTCAAATTGGCCTCTCCTCAGATTCTTGTCGATCTTTTGGTGCCTTACGTACCCTCGCGCTCTCTGAGATCTTCAGGGCAAAACCTGGTGGTGGTTCCACGGTTTAGGCTTTGCAGGGCTGGTGGCCGGTCTTTCCGGGTTCAGGCTGCAAAGTTATGGAACTCTCTTCCGCCCTATCTTCGTGATATGAATGAGCTTTTGCAGTTTAGAAGGGCTATCAAAACGTATTTGTTTCCTTTTTCAGTTTAGTCTGTGCGCCTCTACCCCTGCATGGCTGTGTGGTGTTGGGACCTTTCTGGAAGTGCCGGGACGCCCCTTGGCTGGGGCAGCTGTGCGCTATAGAAATGTTTTTAACATAACATAACATAGTAATCACTGTTGTAATAGTTGGTAGACTGAACATTTTGCTGATCAAAATAATTTGTGGAGTTTCCAGGGGGCATGGAACGTTGGTTATTAGGCTGCGTACCTCGTCCTCTACCTCTAGGTGCTGACTGATAACCACCCTGGCCTCGTGACGCGGGAATACCGCTCATGCGCTGTAACAAAACCGGGCAATTATACTTTAAATGACCTTTTTCTTTACAATAGGCGCATTGATTTTGGCCCAGTGGGGGTCGGGGAACATTGTGGAGACGGTTGATATTCACGTTGGGCAGGGCGAGGAGGATAAGCTTGTTGTAAAAGAACTTTTGTTTTCAACTCTTTGGTCTTTTTATCAAGTTTCTTTCTTTCCTCTTTGTCCCTATTTTCATAATACTGGGCAGTAGCCAATATCTGGGCTGAAGAGGAGACCACCCACGCGCTTTCGGAATTCTTCAACTTATTAGATATTTCCGGAACCAAATTTGACACAAATTTGTCTACAAACAATCGTTGGCCACCTTCCGTGCTCATATCCTGACCACTATGATCGATGAACGTCTCCTCGAAACGAGTGAAGAAATCAGAGACGTTTTCATCCGCTTTCTGCTTACAAGCTGCTAACTTATCCCAATTAACTCGCAGAGGGGGCATCATAGTTTTCAGTAAGATAATGATTGTAGCTGGGAGTTCTGTAATTAGAGGCTCAGGTTTGGCACCACCCACTTGGAGTCTGTCCGCAGCGAGTATGGCAGCCCAATCACCCCCCAGTTCCCCCACATGGTCCTCCTTCCGAATCCTAGCCCATAACGGTTGTGGGACCACATTACCCATTAGCATGTCTATATCGGCCAAATTCATAATACATGCATCGACAGTTTGGGACAACTCTTTGTAATATCCAGCAGGATTTTTACGGGGGTCCGTTAACGACTGTTTAAGAGCCAATACCTCAGATCGTTTCCATGGAACGTGTACCCACACGCGTTGAAAGTGAGCAGGTATAATAGGATTAGCGCTCTGAACTGCAACCTCCTCTCTCCACACTGGGGAACCTCTCGCATGGGATAGTGTTTTAATTTCCACCTGACGGATGAATCGCGTTTTGGCAAGGACCGGCAGGCAAGCATCATTCTAAAAGTGACAAGCGTTCCTACCGCGTCCTCAACCTCTGCGCCTACAATCAGCCCTTTATCAAACTCGGCCTGTACATCGAGCAGGCCCTGAGGGGCTGGTCCCAATCCCATATCCTCCCATTCTTGACTTAAAATATTACACTTAGTATCAAAAACATATCTCTGCGTTGGTGCCTCCCACTGCCGAAAGGTTACCATAATATCTTGCACACTATACTGGGGGCCATTCGTGACCCACCTTCGGGCTTGAAGATCTAGCACTTCCCGTTCCTCCGGACCTGGTAGCTGACTACGAGTTTGTCTACGAGGAGGAACAGGGGTCATTTGAAATGTCCCAAAGAGAGGGGACAAAAGGCCAGAAACGGTATCGATCATTCGCCTCCGAGCCTCATTAGGACAGGAGACAGAATTTTAGGCGGGGCAGAAGAGGAAGTAACATTTACGGAGGGAGCCGAAGGTAAGGGAGAAAGCTGTGGTGGGGGTGCAGGAACCAGTTGGGGAGCGACAGGTGGGACAACGGGCGGAACAGGCGGGGTAGGTGCTAACAATAAAGGTGCATTTGCGCCGGGGGCAGGCAGTAATCCAAAAGGTACATTAGCTCTCTGCGCATAGGGCGGGGGTAATCTCAACAGATGGGACATTAAAGGATCCTTCTCAGGGTCCACATCTTTCTCCGTAGGGGAAGTTGGCAACACTGAATAACATTTATCTACCGCCATACGATGTTGCCTATCTGAGACCTCAATCGCATGATTGGTTTCATTATTTTTAAACTTTTGCGCAGCTTGTAAAATAGACATATCCCTCCTATCTCTTTTAGCTTGTTTTATTTCTTTCTGTTTGGCCTCCTTAAGCCATAGGCAAAAAGAGTCAAACATAGCCGGCCGGGCTTTTTGCTTAAACAAAGTGTTCTCCAAATTATCTAAAATATTGAGCTCAAAACTGCCGTTCTGTGGCCATCGTAAAACACCATCTTTCCTAGTATAGCGAACCCATGCCTCATTAAAAGCTATGGGGCCAATACCATGTTTAGAATATACTTCATAAGTGGGAGTTCCGGCCGGAGGAATTGGACAAGAGTCCTCCAGTCGGGAAGCCCTATCGCAATTACAACAAAACCATTTTCCAAACTTACTGAAACTAGGCATCGCTACCACAATAGTTTCTTTACAAACTTCAACGGGTTAATTAGTCACTTTATAGTACAAAAAACCTGCACTCACCCGTCGATTTCGGCTTTTGCAAAAGTCGAAAAAAGACAAAACAAAGACAAAGGAGTGGCCACTATACTTAACTTAACCAGATGGTTCCGTCCGCCAACAGAGGTCCGTCTGATGTCTCGCGATTCAAATGACCAAAGGGAGCCAAAGCGTGGCCGCAGTCAGGGCAGCAGGTCTTCGCAGCCGTTGGAAGGGAGAAGCCACACGGTAAAAAACCTTCGGTCCACTTACGACATGCAGGGGTCGATTACGTGGTGCGCGTCCTCCGGAATTTCCTTGCGGGGCTCCTCACGATCCTTGGGCTGGACCCACGACCTCTGAAGCGGCCTCACAGAGGGCACCAAATTGAAGAACCGGGCTATTTAGGCCTGGCGGCGCAGGGTACGCCTGAAATCTTCTGAGTTCGCCTTCCAAATTACAGAGACACGGAACACTCTGGCATAGGAACTTCAATTTATTAACTGCAGCTAAGTACAGTTGTCCTAGAAGTACATCAGAGGTAGGCTCTCAGGAGACTGCCACTTTAATCCGTGGCTCACAGTCTTTTGTAGCGCTTGAATCCCCTAAAGCAACAACTCCCACAGTGTGCAATAAAAATACAAATCATCCACAAGAAAACATTCTTTGTACAAGATACAGAATAATGGGTAATAGAAATTCCTTCCCTAAGGTCGTGTTCTCTACCCGACCCTATAGGTCAGGTGGCATGGCCATTCCTTGATTAAATTAATTTACGACAGGACGTGTTTGCGTGTTGAAGATGGTGATTCGTAAAACAACTGGAGAGGTCGAGAACGGTCACCAAAGGTCAATAGATGGTTATCTGGGGAATCAGATGCTTCGAGCCGGGTCTCAGAATGGACTTAGTTCAGGGAGACAGGAAAGGTCGTGTAATATGTGCAACAGTACAGAACGTGAAAGAAACGCTATAGAGGTTGAAGGGGCCTGAGTGAGGGCAACAGCGTAATGGTGTTACAAGCAAAGATGGGGCCGTATTTGAATTTCCTCAGAGAAACAAATAGCAGATGTCCCGTTAATCACATGCAGGAGAGGCCAGACCATCAGGTCTCTACTCAGTCCCAGCTATCCCAAACATAAGCCAACTGATAATTGGTTTTCACAAGGCTGTACGGGCTTTCATAAATGTGGTAGCTGTAAGGTCTGTGATCTGGCCATGGATAAGAAAAAAGAATTTACCAACACCATGGGTAAAAAATTTACGATCAGACAAATGATAAATTGTAATAGTAAATATGTGGTTTATATGCTTCAATGTAAATGCAACAAATTTTACATAGGGATTACTATTCGACCTCTTAAAGTACGCATCAGTGAACATCGACGTGCGATCAGATATAAAGACTCAAGATACCCTACTGCAGTACACATAAATGAATGTACAACAGAGGATAGACACAAAATATTCACTTTCTGTGGGATTGATAAGATTGAAAGTGATCCCAGGGGTGGTAATATGGAATTAACATTGAGACGCAGAGAAGCGGTTTGGATTATGAAAATGGGCGCGGTTGATCATGTTCTCAATTTTGACCATGAGCTACATTATTATTATTTGGGTAATTAGTATTTCATCAACCTTGCGTGCATGGTGTATCGCGCAGGCATTGTGCACTTGCTGTACAGTACAGTTTTCAGATGTTTTGACACAAATTGCATTGTTAGCTGGTCACTTATCTGGAGAGCTTTTCACAGCCTGAACTAGTAACATATTAGCTATGTAATATATAATTGTATTCAAATCAATTTCAAATAATGTTTTTAACCCACCGGATGACATATGACCCAGTTGTGATGTATCTAATTTGTTTCATGTTAATATATATAATCATTTTCTTGTATACGTCATCGATAGGTACGTGAATATGTTCAGTTTATCTTGACTATACTTGTTATGTGATGGTTCTCAATCTACATGCGACTGTATTCATTGATTACAATTTTGTATACCCGCAGTGCTAAAACAGAGAGACTATCTCCATTTTTAATTTCTCCTTTTTCGGCTTCTATCAGATCTAGTTTATCCGTTTTACACTTTCTCTTTCAAATTCGATTTACACTCTTGGATACTTTATTTGTCCGTTTACAACACTGATTGACTATTGTGATCGTGATAATTCAATTTATGCATTTTTCAGGATTTTTTCCTATAGTATATAGCTAATTTGTATTAGTACACATACAGATTGCTATCATGTTTATGGATACCGAAGTTTTGCACATAACAGTCCCTTAGTTTTATGTATGTGTATCACAATACATGATTTATGGCCGCCGCGTCTTATCAACGTTATAGCCAACATCAAGACTATTCTTTTCTTCCTTTTACTTGGATATAATCTTTTGAGTTTCCGGTTCAAACCACTCTGGGTCAATACTGAGGACCGAGAGTCATACAGACGTTTCGCCACTGATATTGAGGTAGGGTTTGTGTTAGTGAATTTTGCTTATTGTTGGGATATTAGTCAGGTTTCTTCTGTTTTCACGATACTTATACATTTTTATTTTGTTATTTTTCATTAGAGCTGCATACCTGATACGAAAACTTCATGTGAGTGGTTTCGTCTTCATTTTACTGTTATACATCGTTCGTTTATTTCTGAAAGGCTATGTCCCAAGTTACTGTTTTCCACTTGTTGAGGCCACACATGATATTTCTTGAGTGTGGTACATGATTGTAGTTTACCATATTGGATGTCTTTTGTATTTGAGATACCGACAATTATTTAGGGAAACAGCCTGTTGCTTTTGGAGTAATGTTACTCACAACCGATAATAGATTGCGGCATCATACGTGCTATTCAGCTTTAACTCAGTGATCACATTTTCTATGTTAAGGGCTCACTCTGAACTTCTTTAGTTTCTCTGGCTTTTGGATAATATTTAGTGTTTACATTTATTAACCAGAATCTTAACATAATTTTTTCAGAGCGTGTATCTTGTGGCATTGATTTATCACTTCTCTGTCCAAGCGGCCAGGACGGATTTAACTGGTCATCAGGTAGATATGATTTAAGACTAGCAATGTCGGCACTGGGGTCTTTTCACATTTGGCTTTTATTGGTGGCGTTTTTCTTCTTCCAATTTCTGTTTACTTCACACACCAATAATTGTGGTGTGATTTAATTTCATTCTGGCGTCTTCCTTTAGGAGACGTTCATACACTGACGTGACTCTTTTTTAGTAACGTGGGTCTTCTGTCAGTACTTCTGATTTCTCAATGTCTGATTCCAGATTATGACATGTTGTGATAATTGTATCTTACTGCACTTTTGGGCTCCACCATTATCTCACCTCATCATTACTTTTAGAAAGCTCATACATAAGACAAACGAACAAATGGTGTACATTTATTTACTTTCCAGCCCTGAGGAAGTCGCGGGCACTCCCGGGCGACGAAACACGTGTTGGCTGGACATAAGAAAAATAAAGAGAAAACTATGAAATGAAATATCAAGACAATTAGTGTGCTTATGTTGTTAAACACTTTATGTTATATTTTTCTGGTGTGCTCAGGTGTAGCTATACACTGTGTGTTCTCTAGGGATCACTAATTGGGAAGGGTGGATGACCCTTCTTCCTTTGAGCACCCATAATACACTGATCCATCATACACTGATACTGGGTAAGTGCCATTACCGACCAGAGATCTGTCATCCAGTCATTGATTGAGACACGAGCTTTATCTGGTGGGGCGGCTCCCTCAGTTTTACAACATGGATAGAGAGAAAGCAGGAGAAGACTTATTTGACAGTTTGGCCAGAGGTGACACGGTGGGGCACTCTCTTTCAATTGGTGATCCCCAACATACCAACGAGGGTCTTGAAAAACTTAAGAAGGCAGAGAATTCCAAATGGTGGGACGGGGCAACACTTAGACAATACTTAAAATTAGGTAGAATTACAAGAGGTCTACGCTCCCAGATCCTACCTACATATGATGATTTGGAAGACGATTTACTTCTAAGTTGGGAGAAGGAATTAACTTCCAACTCTAATAAATTAATGGAAATCCTTATTGAAAATGCAGATCGCAAGGTTAGGAACCCACAAATCGAAATCAGTAAATTAGAATTGGAGATTAATGATTTGAAACTGAAAGAAGCAACTGAGAAAAATTATACCATCCTAAACGATATTATAAAAAAACATCAGGAAGATATGAAACAAAGAAAGGCCAGGAAACTGTAGTATGCTGCATTTGTTAAATGCTCTCGCTCTGAAGGCGCGAGAGCTTGTATGTGTTTGAGCTTAGTTCTACGGTCTGGCTGCGAACGATGCGTACCAGGATCTCCACCAACTGAACTTCGGCCAGGTTGGTTAGGTTATTGTCAAAATTGCAGGAATTTCATTTTACTATCAAACATATTTCTGGTGGAAGGAATTTCAGGGCTGATTGCCTTTCACGCATGGCAGTTCGTGAAGCTCCTAATTTGGATATTGTTGAAGACACGGAGTGTGTTGTTGCTACACTTGATGCAATCAAAGAATGTCCTAACATTACAGAACAAATTTGGTTGGAAGCTTATAGTAAGGATGATACGCTTAAACTGGTCATGCAATATATCGTAAAGGGTTGGCCAGAAAATAGAAAGCTATCGAATGAATTAAAAGCCTTTTCCATGGTTGCTTCTGAACTTTCTTTGGTTAATGGGATGGTCATGAGACATGAATCCTTTATTCCCCCATCAAGTTTAAGGGAGGATATTATTAAATTTGCACATCAGGGTCATTTGGGGATTTCAAAAACCTCCCAACTCATCAAATTGTATTATTGGTGGCCATCGTTAGAGTCACAGGTCAAGTTTTATATTGACTCATGTTCAGAATGTCTTTTATCAGACAAAAAGTGGAAGGTGATGAAAACACCACTACATCCCGTCCCATTTCCAAATAAACCTTGGGAAAAGGTTGCTGTTGATTTTTCAGGCCCTTACGATCATTTATCTCCTGATTTAAGGTTTTTGATTTTGTTGATTGATTATCACTCCAAATGGATCTATCATATGTTTTGTGACTCACCTAGTTCTAATAATGCCATTAAGTTCTTGAGGAGGGTATTTGCTGTTGAAGGTTCACCTTCCATTATTGTTAGTGACAATGGTACACATTTCGTTTCCCAGAAATTTTCTGAATTTTTAGCGGAAAAGTATGTCACTCACTTTAAGGTTGCTTTATACTCACCATGAAACCAGCAGAAGGTGCACAGTCCGTGGCAGAACAGAATAGCAAAACAATAGTTAATGTAGAGAAACGCAGGAGATCCTACAAGTAACTGGGGCAACCCCTCACAGGAGATAGGAGTCCATCAGCCCACCCTTATTGGCGGAGCATCGTCATCTGGTACTCCTGGGAATCACTGTCTAGGCCCATATACGCAGGTCCCCAGGGACTCTGCCTAGGTGCACCGGCCAGTGATACCCGGAAAAGGAATACACTCCTGCCAGGGTGTGTGCCCAAATAGTTGAGGGCTCCAGTGATGTGCAGTGCAAAAAAGTGAAGTGAAGTTAAAAATGAATACTTGGTTAAAAAATATATTTAATGTGGATCAACCAAGTTTCATGTCTAAAAGAACCTATAGTCTGTTATATATTTTTACAGGCTAGTCTTTGGTTCATGTGAGAGTGTGGTCGACATGTTTCAGCCGTTACGGTGACTTAACCCGGCTTTCCTCAGGACCAAAAGAGAGAGCTACTGCAAAACTAATTATAAAGTGATATAACTAACCCCATCTACCAAAAGTGAATGTGGGATACCGGTGTGGCGATTGCCACCCTACCAAAAAAGGCTCAAACTAGAGCGTAAGAACGATGTCTTCATTCCTAAAAAAGAAAAGTATATATGAGCCTCATGCATATCAAAACACAACTATTGATTGCCACAAAGCGAAGCTGATTCAGCATCACCCAGATTAATAACAAAACTCCAAAATGATGTTTTTAAATACTAAATTTGTATAGAAAATTGAAAAAAGACTCACCCAGCTTTGTGTGGGAGAACAGCCTCACCTCACCCGGCTGACTGCTCGGAGAAGGAGGCACCGCTCTGTTTAAATGTGGAGAAAGAAACCAGACAGATTGCCAATGGATACCCATCTGCTCAAAGCTCAACACACATAATTTAAACAAATTAAAAAAGAACCAAAATTGATTAAAAAGTCCGAGACCTCGTGACCGCCCATAAAAGTCTAGTGGTGTTAAGGTGATGTCTCTTTAGAACATCCTATCAGACATCCAGTATGACCAGGGTCAAACATAACTATGAATGATTGTTATTCAGTTGTTGAAAGAGCTGTCAACAGAATTCCAACAACCAGAACATAGAACATGCTGTCTTCAATCTTGCCTATCTATCGACATCTCTGGCTAACTTGCAGGCTGTCTGAGAGGCGTTTGGCAGAACAGAAAGGGTGCTACTTAGTAGCGATCGTGTTGGACGTGCGCGTTCTGGAATTACAATCAGCTGTATGCGCGCTTTAGAGAGACAGGTCCAAGACCTCATGACTAGGTCTGTGTGGTTAAATCGATGTCTCTTGAGAAGAGCCTATCAGGCATCTAGTATGACCAGGGGCAGATGTAATCATAAAAGAATGTTGATGGGTAAAAGAGAAACCAACCCTGGAGTCTATCGTCAGAAATCAACCCACCAGTTCTGAGTCCAGGAGTATATTTAAAATGAAGTCAGCACAGAGCACACGCAGCCAGCCTCCTCACCTGTCCGTCGATACCTCTGACTAACTCGCAAGCTGTCTGGGAGGTATCGGCAGGACGGGGAGGCTGCTATTAATAGCGCTCGCGTGAGACGCGTGCGTCTTAAATTGAATACAGCTGCTCGTTCACTTGCACTGAAGCAGCGTCTAAGTACAGTGAAACGCATGCGCCTAGGACAAGTGTTGATTTAAACGCGCATGCGTTACGCCAATGTACCTAGCCAATCCAAATTAGAATGTGTTACGAGATAATCAAAAAAATGATCGCAACAAGGCGAATCACCACAGAATAAGTCCGCCTACGTGTTAAGGTGCGGTGTGTGGTATAGATCGCGCCACTAATGGGGACCTCATATGCCTAACGCGCATGCGTCGGGGAGTAGTGGAGTCGGCCCGCGCATGCGCGAGACATCGTAACACACCGGGGAGATAGAAAGCTCAGTCTTTAGTGCCTCCTGTTAGGTGTAAGTTATTGGTGCTTTTGACAATAATGGATTAAGTCCTATAAAAGGCACAAGGAGTGATTTACCCACCATGACTATGGGGCAGTGGTAATATGTAATCTATAATCCCCACTCGGGGAGTAATGGAGTCTTTCCGCACCTACGTGAGACATCACAATACCCAGGGAAGATGAGAAGCCCAGTTTTTAGTGCTAATCAGTAGGGGCACTTAAGTATGCCTAATCAATGGTGTTGGACAAAGGTAAAGTGATCATGTCAACTGGCGATTTGGGCAGGTGTCAATTATTCATTCATTAGACATGAATAAGTTAAGTCCTAGAAAAGGCGTAGTTTGCCCACCATGACTGTGGGACAGTTGGTCATGTATAATCCCTTGCTGAATACATGTAGTGTTATTGTGCGCTAGGCTACAGAACAAGATCTCGTGAAGCTAAACACATCTGCACACTGTGGGATGTTATAATGGCATCGGTTCAGTAGACAGATAGCGATGTCTCTAGGAAAGGGTATATCGACTGAATCCTTGGGTGCCCACGAGGCTATAAGGGAGCTTATTCCTCCCGCTGAGAGAGGTTACTCTTGATGATAGGGTAACTGAACTAGATCAAACATCAGTGTTTACTAGAATGATTAACACTGAGACAGTCTAACTGATTCAAGTATAGACCGAAGCCCATGGTATGTTGTCGTTCAGTCCTTTGGTGTCAGTCTTCAACTTAAAAATCCATTTTTGTTCTTTGGAAAATAAGAACTGGGCAACGTCCGTTATGTGTTGAGGAATAAACGGGCGTTCGAGTACTAGCCACCTTAAATCCTCAGCCTTGTGTTTTTTGGCTAGGAAATGCTCCGTCATCCGGGTGGATTGTCTCATGCAGCGGATGGTACTTTTGTGCTCGCTTATGCGGAGCTTCACTTTCCGTGTAGTGTACCCTATATAGTGTAGGGTACACGGACACGTGATTCTGTAAATTACGCATTCTGAATTACAGTTCGTGTGGTTGCGTAATATCCAGGGACGTTCTGTGCCTATGTCCACTGAGGTGGTCTTAGTGGTTTGTGGACAGACACTACAAGTTCCGCAGGGAAAGTGGCCACGAACTGGGGGTAGTGACCACAAAGTGTTGGTCTCACCTGTGGGATGTGACAACGGTCTGGTATGGACCAGACTGTCGCGCAAACTAGGACCCCTCTTAAAGGCAAATAAGGGAGGCAAAATCTTGCCATCCGCTATGTTCAATATTTGCCAATGTCTCCGTACTGTTTTCTGTATTTGGCTGGACATAGTACAGAAAGTGGTGACAAATGTGAGTCTCTCATTAGTAGTCTTAGGAGCGTCAGTGTCCAGTAGGGCATCACGGTTGTTATTAGACGCCCGTTTCCAGGCTTTACGCACCAGACGTTTCGGATATTGCCGTGATTCTAGTTGTCTGGCAAGTGCCTCAGCATGTTTGTCGAACAGTTGTCTGGTCGAGCAGTTCCTGCGAACCCGCAGGAACTGGCCAACTGGAAGGTTCTCGCGGAGTGCCCTCGGATGATGGCTGTTAAAGGACAATAAAGAGTTTCTGGACATGGGTTTCTTATATAGTTCAGAACTCAGTGAGTTATCGTGAACAAAGATAGAGATATCCAGGAAGGCCAAACGATGTTTGTTGTACTCAATGGTGAAGCGCAAATACGCATTCTGTTGGTTTAACCATGAGTGAAAAGCATGAATTTCGTCACCTGAGCCCCGCCAAACCACAAGGATGTCATCTATGTATCTCTTCCACAGCAACAGATGATGACGATACGGGTTGCTGTGGTTGAGTACAAAGTCCTGTTCGAATAGATGGACATAGAGGTTGGCGAGGCTAGGAGCGAAAACACTGCCCATTGAAGTCCCAGATGTCTGGAGGAAGATCTGGTCCTCAAACTTGAAGTAGTTCTCCATCATGGCTAGTCTGGCACAGTCCATGATGAAAGGCACAGGAGTGATACTGTCCAGAGAACGTGCTTCCAAAAGGCCTCTGATGGCGTCGAGGGTCTCTTGCTGGGGAATACACGTATACAGTGACTCTACGTCCAAACTGGCCAAGAGATCGGTGTCAGAGTTGAACTCTATCTCAGGTAAGAGTCGTAGAACGTCTGCCGTGTCTTTAAGGTAAGTTGGCATCTCACTGACCATAGGTCGTAAAAACACGTCTACGAATTTGGACAGAGGTTCTAGTAATGAACCGATCCCAGAGATAATGGGACGGCCGGGAGGCGGTCGTTGCTGTTTGTGAATTTTGGGGAGGCAGTAAAAATAGGGCATCACTGGGTTGCTGGTCACCAGGAATTTAGCCTCATGCGAAGTTATCCATCCCTCTGCCTCCCCTTCCTCAACCAGCTGTTTGATCTCTCGGGAGAGTCTAGATGTGGGATCTGACTCTAGGGCCCGGTACGATTTAGAATCCGATAAGTGTCTAAGGCATTCTGCCCGATAGACGACGGTGTCCTGCAGGACTATCGCCCCGCCTTTGTCTGCCGGTTTGATAGTAATCGACGTGTCTTTGGTAAAGTTTTTGAGGGCAGTCTTTTCTTTCTTAGAGAAGTTAAAAAAGGCATGGGGACGGGTGTCGTGCAAAGTCATCAGATCATGAACAACCGCTTTTTCAAAGGTAGAGACTTGTGTGGGGACCTGGTGGGGTAGAGGCGTGAACGTACTTTTGGGACGAAGTCCAGTGTTCACAATACTGGTCTCGTTGTCTAGGGTTGGTGCTATAGGATCTTTTTCTTTAAAAAAGAAATGCAACCGAATTTTCCTAAAAATTTTTTCAATTTCACATCTCAGAGTGAAAGGATCACCTGAGTGTGTTGGAACGAAGCCCAAGCCCCTATTTAGGACTTTTTGTTCATCGATGGTGAGGATTTTAGAACTGAGATTGACTACAAGGTCATTTACTCGCTGGTCGAGTTCGTGGGTGGTTGTTGATTGCCCCGCCTGCTCCGAGTGTTGGGAAATGTCTGGTCTGGTTGCCAGTGGACCGTGGGGGTCCCTCTCCGTTTGCCTCTGCTGCGTCCCTGTCCCTGTTCTAAAAAAGACTGGTTTGGGAAAAATTGCTGCTGAGGTGGATAGGTGTGCATCTGTTGTGGAAAGGGGGGCGGTTGGTAACCCCAAGGTGCGGGTGGCCACCATTGACCTTGATTAGGGAAAAAGTTCTGATTACCCCTCCTTCTATTGTATCTCCGGGACTGACCTCTCCCTCTACCCTGTGGGGCTCCTGTAGCACCTGAGTCAGAATCATCAGATCCCCTTTCGGACCCAGAGGAAGAATAATTAGATCCGTAGCGTCTCCCCTTGTTGTTAAATGTGGGGGCTACATAAGAGTCACTAGTGTATGTGTATATCTTTTCCCATGTAAACCGGGCCAGATCTTTCTTAAATGTGTCGATCTTATTGATTAAGATGTTATCTCTGTACTCTTTATTTGTTTTGTTTGTCTCATCCATTTGTTTTTTGAAGAGGGCTGCTGTGATGGTGGTTTTAATCTGCCCTTCCAAAGTTTGAATTTCTACGAGAATCGCATCAGCCTGACGTTTCGCCGTGCTAATAATAAGAATTAGCCAGTCACGGGTACAGCGCCAGGCTATAAGTGACCAGTCTCGTACAAACTGTTTGTCTGTGAGGAACAATCTTGGAGCGTTCGTCACGATCAGTCCAGTAGGGGCACATTTCCCACGTAGATATTCCGCCATGACAAGGCCATGAACTGCGGTCCGTGATTGACTCTTCCTAAGGTTGAGTAAAGTAGCCCAGTCATCCTTGGGGTTCCCTGTGATCTCCGGCAAGGAGTCTAGGATGCTGGGATTATCAGATAGGATGTTACTTAAGGTCTCATCATCAAAGGCTAGGCCTGCAAAGTCAGCCATTATAGGGCAGGAACACGAGGTCAAGAACAAAAGGCGAGCGGTATCAGACTACTAGGGATTCCTAGAGTCTTAAATCAATAATGATCCGCAGCCGTGGCTGCTCTCAGAACCAAACAACAAATTTTAAACGAGGGTCAAAATAAGGGACTTGGTTTAAGGACTGAAACACCTCCAATCCCAAATAGACACAATGAAACCAGCAGAAGGTGCACAGTCCGTGGCAGAACAGAATAGCAAAACAATAGTTAATGTAGAGAAACGCAGGAGATCCTACAAGTAACTGGGGCAACCCCTCACAGGAGATAGGAGTCCATCAGCCCACCCTTATTGGCGGAGCATCGTCATCTGGTACTCCTGGGAATCACTGTCTAGGCCCATATACGCAGGTCCCCAGGGACTCTGCCTAGGTGCACCGGCCAGTGATACCCGGAAAAGGAATACACTCCTGCCAGGGTGTGTGCCCAAATAGTTGAGGGCTCCAGTGATGTGCAGTGCAAAAAAGTGAAGTGAAGTTAAAAATGAATACTTGGTTAAAAAATATATTTAATGTGGATCAACCAAGTTTCATGTCTAAAAGAACCTATAGTCTGTTATATATTTTTACAGGCTAGTCTTTGGTTCATGTGAGAGTGTGGTCGACATGTTTCAGCCGTTACGGTGACTTAAATTCATGCTTTTCACTCATGGTTAAACCAACAGAATGCGTATTTGCGCTTCACCATTGAGTACAACAAACATCGTTTGGCCTTCCTGGATATCTCTATCTTTGTTCACGATAACTCACTGAGTTCTGAACTATATAAGAAACCCATGTCCAGAAACTCTTTATTGTCCTTTAACAGCCATCATCCGAGGGCACTCCGCGAGAACCTTCCAGTTGGCCAGTTCCTGCGGGTTCGCAGGAACTGCTCGACCAGACAACTGTTCGACAAACATGCTGAGGCACTTGCCAGACAACTAGAATCACGGCAATATCCGAAACGTCTGGTGCGTAAAGCCTGGAAACGGGCGTCTAATAACAACCGTGATGCCCTACTGGACACTGACGCTCCTAAGACTACTAATGAGAGACTCACATTTGTCACCACTTTCTGTACTATGTCCAGCCAAATACAGAAAACAGTACGGAGACATTGGCAAATATTGAACATAGCGGATGGCAAGATTTTGCCTCCCTTATTTGCCTTTAAGAGGGGTCCTAGTTTGCGCGACAGTCTGGTCCATACCAGACCGTTGTCACATCCCACAGGTGAGACCAACACTTTGTGGTCACTACCCCCAGTTCGTGGCCACTTTCCCTGCGGAACTTGTAGTGTCTGTCCACAAACCACTAAGACCACCTCAGTGGACATAGGCACAGAACGTCCCTGGATATTACGCAACCACACGAACTGTAATTCAGAATGCGTAATTTACAGAATCACGTGTCCGTGTACCCTACACTATATAGGGTACACTACACGGAAAGTGAAGCTCCGCATAAGCGAGCACAAAAGTACCATCCGCTGCATGAGACAATCCACCCGGATGACGGAGCATTTCCTAGCCAAAAAACACAAGGCTGAGGATTTAAGGTGGCTAGTACTCGAACGCCCGTTTATTCCTCAACACATAACGGACGTTGCCCAGTTCTTATTTTCCAAAGAACAAAAATGGATTTTTAAGTTGAAGACTGACACCAAAGGACTGAACGACAACATACCATGGGCTTCGGTCTATACTTGAATCAGTTAGACTGTCTCAGTGTTAATCATTCTAGTAAACACTGATGTTTGATCTAGTTCAGTTACCCTATCATCAAGAGTAACCTCTCTCAGCGGGAGGAATAAGCTCCCTTATAGCCTCGTGGGCACCCAAGGATTCAGTCGATATACCCTTTCCTAGAGACATCGCTATCTGTCTACTGAACCGATGCCATTATAACATCCCACAGTGTGCAGATGTGTTTAGCTTCACGAGATCTTGTTCTGTAGCCTAGCGCACAATAACACTACATGTATTCAGCAAGGGATTATACATGACCAACTGTCCCACAGTCATGGTGGGCAAACTACGCCTTTTCTAGGACTTAACTTATTCATGTCTAATGAATGAATAATTGACACCTGCCCAAATCGCCAGTTGACATGATCACTTTACCTTTGTCCAACACCATTGATTAGGCATACTTAAGTGCCCCTACTGATTAGCACTAAAAACTGGGCTTCTCATCTTCCCTGGGTATTGTGATGTCTCACGTAGGTGCGGAAAGACTCCATTACTCCCCGAGTGGGGATTATAGATTACATATTACCACTGCCCCATAGTCATGGTGGGTAAATCACTCCTTGTGCCTTTTATAGGACTTAATCCATTATTGTCAAAAGCACCAATAACTTACACCTAACAGGAGGCACTAAAGACTGAGCTTTCTATCTCCCCGGTGTGTTACGATGTCTCGCGCATGCGCGGGCCGACTCCACTACTCCCCGACGCATGCGCGTTAGACATATGAGGTCCCCATTAGTGGCGCGATCTATACCACACACCGCACCTTAACACGTAGGCGGACTTATTCTGTGGTGATTCGCCTTGTTGCGATCATTTTTTTGATTATCTCGTAACACATTCTAATTTGGATTGGCTAGGTACATTGGCGTAACGCATGCGCGTTTAAATCAACACTTGTCCTAGGCGCATGCGTTTCACTGTACTTAGACGCTGCTTCAGTGCAAGTGAACGAGCAGCTGTATTCAATTTAAGACGCACGCGTCTCACGCGAGCGCTATTAATAGCAGCCTCCCCGTCCTGCCGATACCTCCCAGACAGCTTGCGAGTTAGTCAGAGGTATCGACGGACAGGTGAGGAGGCTGGCTGCGTGTGCTCTGTGCTGACTTCATTTTAAATATACTCCTGGACTCAGAACTGGTGGGTTGATTTCTGACGATAGACTCCAGGGTTGGTTTCTCTTTTACCCATCAACATTCTTTTATGATTACATCTGCCCCTGGTCATACTAGATGCCTGATAGGCTCTTCTCAAGAGACATCGATTTAACCACACAGACCTAGTCATGAGGTCTTGGACCTGTCTCTCTAAAGCGCGCATACAGCTGATTGTAATTCCAGAACGCGCACGTCCAACACGATCGCTACTAAGTAGCACCCTTTCTGTTCTGCCAAACGCCTCTCAGACAGCCTGCAAGTTAGCCAGAGATGTCGATAGATAGGCAAGATTGAAGACAGCATGTTCTATGTTCTGGTTGTTGGAATTCTGTTGACAGCTCTTTCAACAACTGAATAACAATCATTCATAGTTATGTTTGACCCTGGTCATACTGGATGTCTGATAGGATGTTCTAAAGAGACATCACCTTAACACCACTAGACTTTTATGGGCGGTCACGAGGTCTCGGACTTTTTAATCAATTTTGGTTCTTTTTTAATTTGTTTAAATTATGTGTGTTGAGCTTTGAGCAGATGGGTATCCATTGGCAATCTGTCTGGTTTCTTTCTCCACATTTAAACAGAGCGGTGCCTCCTTCTCCGAGCAGTCAGCCGGGTGAGGTGAGGCTGTTCTCCCACACAAAGCTGGGTGAGTCTTTTTTCAATTTTCTATACAAATTTAGTATTTAAAAACATCATTTTGGAGTTTTGTTATTAATCTGGGTGATGCTGAATCAGCTTCGCTTTGTGGCAATCAATAGTTGTGTTTTGATATGCATGAGGCTCATATATACTTTTCTTTTTTAGGAATGAAGACATCGTTCTTACGCTCTAGTTTGAGCCTTTTTTGGTAGGGTGGCAATCGCCACACCGGTATCCCACATTCACTTTTGGTAGATGGGGTTAGTTATATCACTTTATAATTAGTTTTGCAGTAGCTCTTTCTTTTGGTCCTGAGGAAAGCCGGGTTAAGTCACCGTAACGGCTGAAACATGTCGACCACACTCTCACATGAACCAAAGACTAGCCTGTAAAAATATATAACAGACTATAGGTTCTTTTAGACATGAAACTTGGTTGATCCACATTAAATATATTTTTTAACCAAGTATTCATTTTTAACTTCACTTCACTTTTTTGCACTGCACATCACTGGAGCCCTCAACTATTTGGGCACACACCCTGGCAGGAGTGTATTCCTTTTCCGGGTATCACTGGCCGGTGCACCTAGGCAGAGTCCCTGGGGACCTGCGTATATGGGCCTAGACAGTGATTCCCAGGAGTACCAGATGACGATGCTCCGCCAATAAGGGTGGGCTGATGGACTCCTATCTCCTGTGAGGGGTTGCCCCAGTTACTTGTAGGATCTCCTGCGTTTCTCTACATTAACTATTGTTTTGCTATTCTGTTCTGCCACGGACTGTGCACCTTCTGCTGGTTTCATTGTGTCTATTTGGGATTGGAGGTGTTTCAGTCCTTAAACCAAGTCCCTTATTTTGACCCTCGTTTAAAATTTGTTGTTTGGTTCTGAGAGCAGCCACGGCTGCGGGTCATTATTGATTTAAGACTCTAGGAATCCCTAGTAGTCTGATACCGCTCGCCTTTTGTTCTTGACCTCGTGTTCCTGCCCTATAATGGCTGACTTTGCAGGCCTAGCCTTTGATGATGAGACCTTAAGTAACATCCTATCTGATAATCCCAGCATCCTAGACTCCTTGCCGGAGATCACAGGGAACCCCAAGGATGACTGGGCTACTTTACTCAACCTTAGGAAGAGTCAATCACGGACCGCAGTTCATGGCCTTGTCATGGCGGAATATCTACGTGGGAAATGTGCCCCTACTGGACTGATCGTGACGAACGCTCCAAGATTGTTCCTCACAGACAAACAGTTTGTACGAGACTGGTCACTTATAGCCTGGCGCTGTACCCGTGACTGGCTAATTCTTATTATTAGCACGGCGAAACGTCAGGCTGATGCGATTCTCGTAGAAATTCAAACTTTGGAAGGGCAGATTAAAACCACCATCACAGCAGCCCTCTTCAAAAAACAAATGGATGAGACAAACAAAACAAATAAAGAGTACAGAGATAACATCTTAATCAATAAGATCGACAAATTTAAGAAAGATCTGGCCCGGTTTACATGGGAAAAGATATACACATACACTAGTGACTCTTATGTAGCCCCCACATTTAACAACAAGGGGAGACGCTACGGATCTAATTATTCTTCCTCTGGGTCCGAAAGGGGATCTGATGATTCTGACTCAGGTGCTACAGGAGCCCCACAGGGTAGAGGGAGAGGTCAGTCCCGGAGATACAATAGAAGGAGGGGTAATCAGAACTTTTTCCCTAATCAAGGTCAATGGTGGCCACCCGCACCTTGGGGTTACCAACCGCCCCCCTTTCCACAACAGATGCACACCTATCCACCTCAGCAGCAATTTTTCCCAAACCAGTCTTTTTTAGAACAGGGACAGGGACGCAGCAGAGGCAAACGGAGAGGGACCCCCACGGTCCACTGGCAACCAGACCAGACATTTCCCAACACTCGGAGCAGGCGGGGCAATCAACAACCACCCACGAACTCGACCAGCGAGTAAATGACCTTGTAGTCAATCTCAGTTCTAAAATCCTCACCATCGATGAACAAAAAGTCCTAAATAGGGGCTTGGGCTTCGTTCCAACACACTCAGGTGATCCTTTCACTCTGAGATGTGAAATTGAAAAATTTTTTAGGAAAATTCGGTTGCATTTCTTTTTTAAAGAAAAAGATCCTATAGCACCAACCCTAGACAACGAGACCAGTATTGTGAACACTGGACTTCGTCCCAAAAGTACGTTCACGCCTCTACCCCACCAGGTCCCCACACAAGTCTCTACCTTTGAAAAAGCGGTTGTTCATGATCTGATGACTTTGCACGACACCCGTCCCCATGCCTTTTTTAACTTCTCTAAGAAAGAAAAGACTGCCCTCAAAAACTTTACCAAAGACACGTCGATTACTATCAAACCGGCAGACAAAGGCGGGGCGATAGTCCTGCAGGACACCGTCGTCTATCGGGCAGAATGCCTTAGACACTTATCGGATTCTAAATCGTACCGGGCCCTAGAGTCAGATCCCACATCTAGACTCTCCCGAGAGATCAAACAGCTGGTTGAGGAAGGGGAGGCAGAGGGATGGATAACTTCGCATGAGGCTAAATTCCTGGTGACCAGCAACCCAGTGATGCCCTATTTTTACTGCCTCCCCAAAATTCACAAACAGCGACGACCGCCTCCCGGCCGTCCCATTATCTCTGGGATCGGTTCATTACTAGAACCTCTGTCCAAATTCGTAGACGTGTTTTTACGACCTATGGTCAGTGAGATGCCAACTTACCTTAAAGACACGGCAGACGTTCTACGACTCTTACCTGAGATAGAGTTCAACTCTGACACCGATCTCTTGGCCAGTTTGGACGTAGAGTCACTGTATACGTGTATTCCCCAGCAAGAGACCCTCGACGCCATCAGAGGCCTTTTGGAAGCACGTTCTCTGGACAGTATCACTCCTGTGCCTTTCATCATGGACTGTGCCAGACTAGCCATGATGGAGAACTACTTCAAGTTTGAGGACCAGATCTTCCTCCAGACATCTGGGACTTCAATGGGCAGTGTTTTCGCTCCTAGCCTCGCCAACCTCTATGTCCATCTATTCGAACAGGACTTTGTACTCAACCACAGCAACCCGTATCGTCATCATCTGTTGCTGTGGAAGAGATACATAGATGACATCCTTGTGGTTTGGCGGGGCTCAGGTGACGAAATTCATGCTTTTCACTCATGGTTAAACCAACAGAATGCGTATTTGCGCTTCACCATTGAGTACAACAAACATCGTTTGGCCTTCCTGGATATCTCTATCTTTGTTCACGATAACTCACTGAGTTCTGAACTATATAAGAAACCCATGTCCAGAAACTCTTTATTGTCCTTTAACAGCCATCATCCGAGGGCACTCCGCGAGAACCTTCCAGTTGGCCAGTTCCTGCGGGTTCGCAGGAACTGCTCGACCAGACAACTGTTCGACAAACATGCTGAGGCACTTGCCAGACAACTAGAATCACGGCAATATCCGAAACGTCTGGTGCGTAAAGCCTGGAAACGGGCGTCTAATAACAACCGTGATGCCCTACTGGACACTGACGCTCCTAAGACTACTAATGAGAGACTCACATTTGTCACCACTTTCTGTACTATGTCCAGCCAAATACAGAAAACAGTACGGAGACATTGGCAAATATTGAACATAGCGGATGGCAAGATTTTGCCTCCCTTATTTGCCTTTAAGAGGGGTCCTAGTTTGCGCGACAGTCTGGTCCATACCAGACCGTTGTCACATCCCACAGGTGAGACCAACACTTTGTGGTCACTACCCCCAGTTCGTGGCCACTTTCCCTGCGGAACTTGTAGTGTCTGTCCACAAACCACTAAGACCACCTCAGTGGACATAGGCACAGAACGTCCCTGGATATTACGCAACCACACGAACTGTAATTCAGAATGCGTAATTTACAGAATCACGTGTCCGTGTACCCTACACTATATAGGGTACACTACACGGAAAGTGAAGCTCCGCATAAGCGAGCACAAAAGTACCATCCGCTGCATGAGACAATCCACCCGGATGACGGAGCATTTCCTAGCCAAAAAACACAAGGCTGAGGATTTAAGGTGGCTAGTACTCGAACGCCCGTTTATTCCTCAACACATAACGGACGTTGCCCAGTTCTTATTTTCCAAAGAACAAAAATGGATTTTTAAGTTGAAGACTGACACCAAAGGACTGAACGACAACATACCATGGGCTTCGGTCTATACTTGAATCAGTTAGACTGTCTCAGTGTTAATCATTCTAGTAAACACTGATGTTTGATCTAGTTCAGTTACCCTATCATCAAGAGTAACCTCTCTCAGCGGGAGGAATAAGCTCCCTTATAGCCTCGTGGGCACCCAAGGATTCAGTCGATATACCCTTTCCTAGAGACATCGCTATCTGTCTACTGAACCGATGCCATTATAACATCCCACAGTGTGCAGATGTGTTTAGCTTCACGAGATCTTGTTCTGTAGCCTAGCGCACAATAACACTACATGTATTCAGCAAGGGATTATACATGACCAACTGTCCCACAGTCATGGTGGGCAAACTACGCCTTTTCTAGGACTTAACTTATTCATGTCTAATGAATGAATAATTGACACCTGCCCAAATCGCCAGTTGACATGATCACTTTACCTTTGTCCAACACCATTGATTAGGCATACTTAAGTGCCCCTACTGATTAGCACTAAAAACTGGGCTTCTCATCTTCCCTGGGTATTGTGATGTCTCACGTAGGTGCGGAAAGACTCCATTACTCCCCGAGTGGGGATTATAGATTACATATTACCACTGCCCCATAGTCATGGTGGGTGAATCACTCCTTGTGCCTTTTATAGGACTTAATCCATTATTGTCAAAAGCACCAATAACTTACACCTAACAGGAGGCACTAAAGACTGAGCTTTCTATCTCCCCGGTGTGTTACGATGTCTCGCGCATGCGCGGGCCGACTCCACTACTCCCCGACGCATGCGCGTTAGACATATGAGGTCCCCATTAGTGGCGCGATCTATACCACACACCGCACCTTAACACGTAGGCGGACTTATTCTGTGGTGATTCGCCTTGTTGCGATCATTTTTTTGATTATCTCGTAACACATTCTAATTTGGATTGGCTAGGTACATTGGCGTAACGCATGCGCGTTTAAATCAACACTTGTCCTAGGCGCATGCGTTTCACTGTACTTAGACGCTGCTTCAGTGCAAGTGAACGAGCAGCTGTATTCAATTTAAGACGCACGCGTCTCACGCGAGCGCTATTAATAGCAGCCTCCCCGTCCTGCCGATACCTCCCAGACAGCTTGCGAGTTAGTCAGAGGTATCGACGGACAGGTGAGGAGGCTGGCTGCGTGTGCTCTGTGCTGACTTCATTTTAAATATACTCCTGGACTCAGAACTGGTGGGTTGATTTCTGACGATAGACTCCAGGGTTGGTTTCTCTTTTACCCATCAACATTCTTTTATGATTACATCTGCCCCTGGTCATACTAGATGCCTGATAGGCTCTTCTCAAGAGACATCGATTTAACCACACAGACCTAGTCATGAGGTCTTGGACCTGTCTCTCTAAAGCGCGCATACAGCTGATTGTAATTCCAGAACGCGCACGTCCAACACGATCGCTACTAAGTAGCACCCTTTCTGTTCTGCCAAACGCCTCTCAGACAGCCTGCAAGTTAGCCAGAGATGTCGATAGATAGGCAAGATTGAAGACAGCATGTTCTATGTTCTGGTTGTTGGAATTCTGTTGACAGCTCTTTCAACAACTGAATAACAATCATTCATAGTTATGTTTGACCCTGGTCATACTGGATGTCTGATAGGATGTTCTAAAGAGACATCACCTTAACACCACTAGACTTTTATGGGCGGTCACGAGGTCTCGGACTTTTTAATCAATTTTGGTTCTTTTTTAATTTGTTTAAATTATGTGTGTTGAGCTTTGAGCAGATGGGTATCCATTGGCAATCTGTCTGGTTTCTTTCTCCACATTTAAACAGAGCGGTGCCTCCTTCTCCGAGCAGTCAGCCGGGTGAGGTGAGGCTGTTCTCCCACACAAAGCTGGGTGAGTCTTTTTTCAATTTTCTATACAAATTTAGTATTTAAAAACATCATTTTGGAGTTTTGTTATTAATCTGGGTGATGCTGAATCAGCTTCGCTTTGTGGCAATCAATAGTTGTGTTTTGATATGCATGAGGCTCATATATACTTTTCTTTTTTAGGAATGAAGACATCGTTCTTACGCTCTAGTTTGAGCCTTTTTTGGTAGGGTGGCAATCGCCACACCGGTATCCCACATTCACTTTTGGTAGATGGGGTTAGTTATATCACTTTATAATTAGTTTTGCAGTAGCTCTTTCTTTTGGTCCTGAGGAAAGCCGGGTTAAGTCACCGTAACGGCTGAAACATGTCGACCACACTCTCACATGAACCAAAGACTAGCCTGTAAAAATATATAACAGACTATAGGTTCTTTTAGACATGAAACTTGGTTGATCCACATTAAATATATTTTTTAACCAAGTATTCATTTTTAACTTCACTTCACTTTTTTGCACTGCACATCACTGGAGCCCTCAACTATTTGGGCACACACCCTGGCAGGAGTGTATTCCTTTTCCGGGTATCACTGGCCGGTGCACCTAGGCAGAGTCCCTGGGGACCTGCGTATATGGGCCTAGACAGTGATTCCCAGGAGTACCAGATGACGATGCTCCGCCAATAAGGGTGGGCTGATGGACTCCTATCTCCTGTGAGGGGTTGCCCCAGTTACTTGTAGGATCTCCTGCGTTTCTCTACATTAACTATTGTTTTGCTATTCTGTTCTGCCACGGACTGTGCACCTTCTGCTGGTTTCATTGTGTCTATTTGGGATTGGAGGTGTTTCAGTCCTTAAACCAAGTCCCTTATTTTGACCCTCGTTTAAAATTTGTTGTTTGCTTTATACTCACCTTCATCTAATGGGTTAGTTGAAAGGGCTAACAGAGTGGTCAAAGATGCTATTCAAGTAGTTCTGTCATCAGGTAAAAATGTTCAGGAGTTTGTTGAGGAAAAGTTGTGGTCATACAACATTTCACCACATTGTACAACAGGTATTCCGCCATTTTCCCTGTTGAGAGGTAGAAATGTTCACACTATGCTGTTCCCTAATTGGTTGCAGGATAGACAAGTTAAGAATATGCCCCAAGATATAAGTCTGGCATCACGAGTTGTAGAAAAACAATCTTATATGAAAATGATGCATGATCAAAAGAAAAGTTTTAATGATGTTGATTTAAAAATTGATGATTGGGTTCTTATCAAAAACCTAAAAAGAGTAGCAAAAGGTTTGTCTAAATTCTCTTCTCCAGTGCAGGTGACAAATGTGAACAAAGGGTCAGCACTCCTTGGTTATAAAGGGTGGTGGAATAAAAGATCACTTGTCCGACTTACTGATTCACAGGTTTCCTCTTTATTGAAATTATCCAAGCAACAGTTTGAACAATCTGATTGGACAACTTGGTTGCATGATTGTTCATCTAAGTCGGCTTTGCTTGGTTCTCAGGCGGAAGCTGTTGAATCTATGGGTGGACAATTGGTTGATGAGGCACCTCATGATAGTACGGGGCATGCATCGTTCTTACCTGTTGTTTCGGATACACGTCCTAGAAGGTTGCCTGTAAGATTTAATGACTATGTTTTGTCTTAATAATTCCAACTTGTAATTGCTGTATCATCAGTTATTTTTTCACTTTTGTTTGATAGATAGAGAGAAGTTGTAGTATGCTGCATATGTTAAATGCTCTCGCTCTGAAGGCGCGAGAGCTTGTATGTGTTTGAGCTTAGTTCTACGGTCTGGCTGCGAACGATGCGTGCCAGGATTCGACCAACGTTAATCAGTTGGTGGAGATCCTGGTACGCAGCAGGAGCGCTTGGCTGTGGGTGCTGTATTTACTTCATTAAACTTCATGAACAAGTTTACCTGCGTACCATCTTCATTACAGAAACTAAAACGGGATGAGATTGATTACAAACAGGGGCAAATTTTTACATTCGCTAGGAAATATGATCATCTGGTTGACTTAGATAACAGAGAGAAAACTAAAACCCCCCAACAAATGACCGCAGCCAGCTCCAGTTCCACCTCTTTAAACACTATCCCCTCCAGTGAGAGCGAGGTAGAATCACTATCATCTATCCATAACACTGAGAATCTTTTTTTAAGGGAAGTGAAGAGAATCAAAATGGGAAACAGGGATCAACCTCGACGTCAGGACTTCGCACAAAAAAGACTAGGAGGGGCAAGAGAGGAGGGACGGGTAGACGAAAAGTTGAGTATGAAACTGAGATCATCAGACAAAAAGAAATAAAGAGTACTCAATGTCAAGGGGTAGAGGTCATAAATTTGAGTGACTTAACACTTACAAGTGAAATGATCTCCCTTCTTAAAAATGGGATGGGTTTTTGTCCTCAATATCATGGGGATATGTGTAACACAATGATAGACCTATTTAAATTTGTGAGAAATCTGAAATTAAAAAAACACTTTTCACTCATGCCGATCACAAATAAAGCAGCCAAAACACATCCTCATGATGTCTTTCCTGAGTTAATTACTATACAGGATATCAGAGATGGGGAATTGCTTTTGTCATTAACTGATGTTGATCGCGACTACATCTGTATTGAGGAATTGCTTATGGATCATGATATTGCAACAGATTTTAATCTATCCAGTGGTCTCAACCAGAAATCACTGTGGATTCCAACTCTTTCAAGTAATAACATAGATGTCTTCTACAAACTAGTCACAAAAGATCTTAATCACATATTAGAAACCAAACAGAAATTGAAAAATCAACATAAGGACAATTTAACAACTAAAGTACGACAGGCTTGATATGAACTGTCACACATTACGAATATAACCATCAGGGAGGCAGACAAAGGGGGCAACATTGTGATTATGAACACTAAGGATTAGAATCAGGTGCTAGCACGGTTTCCAACAAGTGATGCAGTTAAAGGAAGGGGATCTGGTGGGATCAAACAGAAATACCCTTTATGTGTCAACTACTCAGTGTCTAC
Source organism: Triturus cristatus (assembly GCF_964204655.1). Lineage (NCBI taxonomy): Eukaryota > Metazoa > Chordata > Amphibia > Caudata > Salamandridae > Triturus > Triturus cristatus. The sequence goes on from NC_140585.1 coordinate 645,222,263, forward strand.
TTACTACTAAATGGGAGCTTGAGTTTGACTGTAAGGTTGAAGAAGTGAGCTCAATAAATAAAGGAATGTGTGTAATCCCATGCTTTACGTGATGGCCAGTAGGTACAGATAGAGCCAAAATAAGAATAATGCTTCACAAAAACCACACAGAGTAGCTCTGCCGGGTTTCCTGGCTCGGTGGATTAATTAAGCCACTCCTGGAATCTGCATATGACCTCATAGTCACCGGTTTAAATCCGGGCAGGTCCGCTCAACCTTTCATCCTTTAGAAGGTAATAAAATGAGTACCACTGAGTAAGATAGCATTATCCATCTTCTTGAACTCCAAGAGATGAACATGTGCTTTACAAATACACAATAAGTTATCCACAGGGAGGTAAGAATGTGCGTAGCTACGGTGTAAGAATTAAATTTATTTGATTGTGCATCTGCTTATGGGAATTTAACCCATGAATATAATACCCCTGTTCTATATGATTCGTGAGCCTCAATCACGAAGGTTACTGTCCCACCCCTAGCTGTGACTCTGTAGTCTGTTAGCTTTTGAGTAAGGGCATTTATGACATTTTCCGAAATGTTAATGTCACCTTCTTCCTCCCCCCTCACTGGGGGTGCATGTTGTGCTGGCGCAGTGGTGTCTTTAGTCATTGTTGAAGGAGATTTTCAAGGAAACTGAGATATGGTTTAATTCACACTAGGAACTGTTTGTCCATCAAGCTTGATAAACCTACAGTCAATACATAGGATATTTTGCCTACTCAGCTGTGGCGGATAATACCCTTCCCACTCCAGACGTAACTGAACTACTCAGATTTAACTGTTAAAGAAGTACCAAACCAACGTTGGCGGCCCCATGCTGTGTAGGTCCTATAAACCTATATAGGATATGGGCGTTTAGACAACATATCCTGTAGGAATGGAATCAGACTGATTCTGGACACCCCTACTAGATATGTCAGCCTGTATACCAGCTAGCTCACAGTACCACTAGAAACTCCTCTTACGAAGGAGAGAATAGTTCTTGGCAACTATCGAACATGACAACCCTGATCCCTCAGGATCGTAGAAACAGTGTACCACTTTTCGCTCAGTCACTCGTGCTCACTTCGTCTCAGAGAGATACACAGAATAAACAGTGGGGACATTTGTCAATAAGCATTTATTGAACCAGCGTCATTCAAGTGTAAAATAGGTATGCTGAAACAACCACTAGACAGTAACAGATATAAATGATTATAAGCACTAACAGAGTAAAAGGATGGTGTATTTCTCCCATTGTGCTAAAACAATGAATACAGGCAAGTATATTATTTACATGACAGTAGGATGTGTACTCCTAAGATGCATCCCTAACTGGATGTACCTAAGTGTACCTAGCATGTATGTAGGTGTAAAGCCAAGAATGCCTCTAGTATAAAGTCAATCCCTTTACCTAAAGTGAGAGAATGTGGGACCCCGTTTTGGTCTCGAGATGGACACCCCGTAAGGGATGTCAGACTTCTCGGGTCAGTGTGTCGACATGGAAGTCCTTTTCTCCTCTGACTATCTCAGCAAGAGATGATGTATATATACCCAAAGTGGTACCCCCTGGGGATATACCTTGCTGTGTCATGTCGGACTGGGATGACGGAAGAAATGACCCTTATACATAGTTTTTAAGCAGGAGATGGCAGGTCCGCTGTCCTGCTGTGATTCCAAGAATCCTCATGCATAATGAATGAGGCTTAAGCTTTTCGGACTAAACTCCATGTCATCTTTGGACATTACCGTAACTAGGTAAAAGGTCAGTACTAAGAATCGTTATGTAGTGTAATGGTAGGAAGAATATAGGTGAAGGGTTAGGTGACAAACTGAGCCTATATTAGGGTACCTATACGGAACATAACACCTGGTGAGTGGTACCACAAAAATGGTACAGTACAAAGTGTGACTTAAGCCTGATCAAAGTTAAAGTATCAGTGTAAGTTGTCAAACATTATGCTCCAGACAAGTCATTTGCCTGATTTGGTGGCTGCACAGAAAAGTCAAAAGGATGTAGGTCATCAATATAGATGTGATTGAGTGTCTGGCAACAATGTACTTCTGCTCATATGATATTGCATATGGTGCAGAAGCATATCATATTTGCCCAGTAACAATTCAAAAAGTGTTTTGGGATTTATATTGATGTAAGCGCGCATTAATTTAGTGATGTAAGTGTTTGCAAATGTGATGTCACATGTCACTGATTATTCTGCTGGTATAGTCACAAGTGATCTTATAAGTGATTAATGATGTAATTTGCAGTGTCGTCAATGATGTCATTGCTATCGTTTAAGATGGCATTAGTACTGTCCAATGCGAAATCATGGGCATGAGTAATGGTTTACATTGGCAAGCTGCCCGAAGAGATCTTCATCGATTTGGACATAGAGCCCTCAATCACAATCAGTGGCATGCTTCATCATCAATTCCTGCCCACATTTACGGCACATAACTTCCTCAATAAGCTCAATCAAATTGGTTACGGTTATAGTCACCCCCCTATTATAATACCCACCAAATGCATGTTTGTTTCCATTATAATGGTACCATTATGTAATAGTTCCAGGTGTGACCATGAGAATGATTGGCCCTATAATGTTTGACCCTCTGACCAACCTGCACAAAACTGTGCAGGACAGACCAAAAGTGAAAAATGTTATTTGGGAAGGTTTGAGCAGTTTCCTCAAAGAGTTTAAACGTTATCTGCAAAACCAATCAATGCATTCCATTTGGATCTACCTATCGATTCATAAGTACAGAGGTTCTACAACTCTTCTGTAATATTTTATTTATATATCTATATATTTATACATTCCTATGTGTGTTAAAATCTCGGGGTCTAACCAGTGAAATTTCAGTTTTTGACTTTCTTATGTCTGGTGTTTGGGTCTCATCTGTTTAGTGAGCCTCCCGAGTGGAGTATCATACACTGTGAGCTCTGTATAAATTTGATTATGAGCTGCACCCTTTAGTTTTCGTCTTTTAATACAAAATCAGTTGCCCATCGACAGCCAGGATTAGGGGCTCTGAAAAGGGTGTTTATTCATATATTCCTTAAAAACAAATCTAAAGTTGAAGGGGAGTTAAAGTTGATTGTTGTGCAATGGAGGGAGTGAACTGGTGCTTTTTTTCACCCCTTCCCACCCTTGGGCAAAGTGAAGGTTCGTGTAAACCCTCACTCCCTAGCACGTTGAACAAGCATTGAAAATGCAATAGGTCTCGCCTTTGATTAAGTTAAAGCCATTTGCTTTGCTAATGGTATTGTATTATAGCTTTGTATTATTTAGTGTATATTTGTGATATGTTGTAGTTGCATGTCGTTAGAATTGTGTTGTTAGCTGTGTAGTAGTTTAAAGAATAGTGTTAGTAGGAAAAGAGCGCTGTTTCAGATTTGGGAGGTGAATAAATAAAAGAATAGTATGTGTGTTAATTTTGTATAGTGAGGATTACAATAGCATGAGGCAGACGAAAGGGGTGAGGGGAGAGAAAATATATGCAAATATATGCACATATCACAAATATACACGAAATAATGCAAAGCTAGAATACAATACCATTAGCAAAGCAAATGGCTTTAACTTAATCAAAGGCTAGACCTATTGCATTTTTAATGCTTCGTTTGCAGGCTGAATGCGAGCGGCCACTGTGGCTCCTGACACATGGACCGGCACTCTGGACAGACGCACTCAACCAGCATTTACAAGATGGCGGCTGGTGAAACCTCCATGGCACACCTCCCCAGGACCCTAATCCAGTGAATCTGAAGGTAAGTGCTGGCCATGCCTAACGAGAAAGGAATGGGAATGCTGGACTTAATGACCATTTTTCACAACTAGCCCCAGGCGAAATTTAAATCACAGCATTGTAATTTCAGGAATCTGCATGAAATTCCCCAAATTATGCCAGGTCACATAATTACGCTGCAGTTCGCAACACAATTACAGCGAGGGTGAGTAATAACAATTAGAACAACCAGAACGTCAGCAGCTGTTGTTCGACAATTGTGTACTGCGCTGGAATCATTTTGGGGTAAAAATAAAGCGCTAAATGACGAGTCTCTATTTTGTGTAATATCACATCATTTTCTTGAACATCTGTGTAATTACACAAAAGCAACAACTTCGTCCTGGTCCTGCCCCACCTGTCCCAATTCATCCTGGCAGGCCTTAGACATGTTTAAAGGACTACTTAAGTGGGTGGCACAATCAGTGCTGCAGGCCCAACAGTAGCATTTAATTTACAGGGTCTAGGTACATGTAGCACCAATTTATTAGGGATTTACAAGTAAATTAAAGGTGCCATTTAGGTGGAAGCCAATGAAAGGGGAGGGGCGCTCCTACATCTGTCCGAAAAAATCATAGTATAATTGCTACTTCTTCTCTCTCATCTCCTGCCTGAGTTATCCACCTCACCATTCGATGTTAAGAGCAAAAGGTACAGAGAGGGGGTATTAAAACAGGAGAAAAAGCAGGATAAGGAAGACATATATATAAAAAAAAAAGGAACAATGAAAAGACGGAACGAGAAGGAAAAAGCAAATAACTAAGTAATAAAAGAAGAGCGAGAGCACTAAACACGCACTTCTTTAGAGAACGAAAAGGAAAGAAACAAAACAAGCGTGGCCCATCATGGGACGGACAGAAGATGTGCACGCAGGGACTGCCTTTACTGGCGGTAAAAAAAGGAGTCCCCAGTGTATCACGCTGCCAGTAAAGCATCCAATACCTGTGTGCACATCTTCTGTCTCGTTTGTCTCCCCGCGTGCACGTTGGAATCGTATCGATTCCAAAAGGCCTTTGCATGGCAGAGCAACGCATGCCCTGCTTTCGCCAGGCCAAGACCTAAAAAGCAGGGGCACAGGGAGAGGCCACACATAGGGGACTGTATATGGTGCCACTTTAAACTGACCTCAAGTTCTGGGGCATGGCAGGAGAGCATATGTCCACTTCACCCGATTCAGGAGCTCAGACATGACCTGAGTTGGAACAAATTCACTTCCTTGCCCTTGGGTGACTCGGAGGGCTGGGTATAGCTCCCTGGTCATGGACAGGCCTGGATCATAGGGTCTATTGGCATTATTTATAAAGCAAGCCTGGCCAAAGATTATATCATCAATACTTACGCCTCAATTAGTTTGTTTAAAGTGTTTAATCATTCTTTAATCTTCCTGAGTCCTGTGCCATTTGTTTTATTTGCATGCATGCATCACCATGCCCGGTTTGCTGCCCTCTGTCCTCACCTTTTCTTGCTACAAATGAATGAATAAATATGTTAAGCAAATTTATTGAAGCATATCTATTGATTATACAATTGTTGGATCGGCTTGCTTAGCACAGACTAAATTAGCACATTTGTGGATGGGTGAGACATCTACTACATGTATTACTGTTTCCCTAAAATAAGTCCATTGTCAACCACTTTTGTTAATACCTCATAAACATTTAATGGTCATTTGTTCTGCAGTTTCAGTGTTAATCATGGAGAAAGATCTCCTGTTGGCAATTTCAGTTTATTTGCAAAAGGAAAATTGATTTGGGATGATTCCCTGTATAACGTTAACACTGTTTGGCTGAGCTACATAAAATCTGGCATGCAGCCTTCCTACTAAACTCTGTTGCCAAGTTAGGTGCATAGTTGTCTGTCAGAGGGCAAAAAGTTAGTGAGTGGGATTTCCTCTGCAGCGGTGACAACCTTAATTACAAAGGTGCTGCGGCGCCTCTTTAACATTTATATGTATATTATATGTTTGGTGTTTTATTTCACACAATGCAGATGTATTTCACATACATCAGTGAAATATGATAATTATGTCACAGGTTCCTGTGAAATTTTAAAAAGTATTTCAATGGGTCCTTTTGAAATATGGCTTTCATCCAAATGCCAGCTCAAAACCACTCTGCACAGTTTAACAATTATCCATTGTACGATCAACATTCTATCCATAAAATGTAAACACAGCATGAATATTTTAAATCCAATCAGTGTGCATTGTTCCCTGCATTTTATCAGAAGAATCACAATACTGTCCCAATGTGTTTCTTATTCAATCCTCCATATCTAAATCTAATTCAAATCTCTTCCAATGTCTGCAAACATTGTAAGAGATTAAAAACACGTTGAGCCTAGACACTTGGGATGTTAAAGAACACCCCAGAACAACTTAACCCAGGCTCTAATAAAAAATAAAAATAAACCTCTCCCATTGTTATAGAGAAGGGTGAGGGTTGGATTGAGTGCAGTACTGGGGCTGGAGATGGAAAAGAAAGGTTGGGGTATATTGGACCACGCTATAGGAGATAATAGTGTTTCTGTGGACCAGTACAGGGCATTTATATGAGGTGTTGATGGAAGAAAGGGACCTTCTTTTTTCCTGAAGTAAAGGAGGACTGGCTCTTGATTCCAAGTAGGGTGACAACACATACTGTTAAGGAAAAGGCCTGTGGTCTGGGCTTCGTCTTCAGTCTAGTGATGCTGCAAGCCATAGTGATGTCTTTTTTTAGAATCCAGGCGGGATGCTGTTATTGATTGCCTTGTAGATGGCACAGGCGGTCTTGACAATGAGATGGGTAAAGATAGAAAGCCAAGGGAATTTTCTGAGAATTGGAGTTATCTTCATAAACTACTGATATCTTTTGATGAGTTGCGCTGCTGTGCCAACTGGGCCTCTGTGAGCTAGTAAACCATTTGCTCTATTGAGGGGGGGGGGGGGCAAGGTCCAGCCCTGGAGGATTGTTCTGAAGCTGTCTTACGGGTGGAATGGCATCTGTTTTCAGAGTAGAGGGAGTTGATGCCAAGTAGTCTTCATTTTGTGCACAATATGTTTTTAAGTGGGAGCCCAGGGACTTGGTACTGTACTATCCACAAATTGAGTAAGACGCCATTCCATCCCATCTAATTAACCTAGGCCTGGTTTTATTTCCTGGGATTAGCTATAAATTCATACACTATCTTGTGTGGGTTCAGTTTGAGGTAAGCTTTGGACATATATGCTTAGAAGGTAACAAGCATATTCTTAATCCTGGTGATTGGTGATATCTCAGCTAGCATCACCTTCATGTGAATTTGGGTATGGGTTGTGAACAGAGCTTTTTGCTAGCATTCTGGGGCTGAGGTTTTGTGGTTCCTGGGAGTCACAATACTGTGGTACAGGGGAGCCAATTTTTCTGAGGCAAGGGTGAACAATTACCTTCAGCATGTTTTACTAGAACTGCTCAGCTTCTTGCTAATGCTGGTCATATTCACCGGGGTTGGTTGACTCCAAAAAGGCAACTACTTGCCTGTAAGTTTGCAAGTGAGTTTTAAAGGCGTTTCGCAGGTAGTCGGAATATGGATTTTCTTTTCTTCTCTTTCCAATATGATGTTTATTATTTTAGTTTCTATTTGGTTTCCCTACTCATCATCGGGATTGTCACATTGGAATTGTGACATGGGGTGTTTCACGATTTCCTGTTCCTATTTATTAAATATATAAAAGCTCCAGTTTGGTTGGAGAGCATGTTGCAACACAGTAGTGTTCCTTCAGCAGTTCTTTGCTCTCACCCTCATTGCTGGTTCATGTTTTTGTGCTAGGAGGCGAATCTTCTGCACCCTGGAGTCCTCCATTCTGTCTTTTGAACCTCTTCATCCTGCAAAGATGTTTTTATGCTTATCGCTTTTTCCTTCCGAGACTGTGGCTGCTCTTCCCTGTGTTAAACTTATCCTACATGTGGGGGCTTGGTCTGCCATGCTGCGGAATGGCCGCTCTGTGAGCGAGCTCCGCTGGCCGAGATATTATCCTTCACTTATCCGCTACATAAGAGGAGTTGCAGTCCTGCCATCCTCGCTTCATCGGAAGCGGGAATCTTGCTGCCACCAGCGGTGTTGTTGTCTGCCACCTAACCTGCTACAGCGTCGAGTTATAAGCCCCGGAGAGCTGAGCGTGGTGGAGAAGGAGCAGGACGGAGGTGCAGTGCGGCGGCCGCAGCTAATTGAGACCGCGGCTTCCGTGTGGGCCCGAAGGACACCGGATGCGACGACCTGAGCTCCGAACCTCCCGCACCTGTGGATGCAGGTTTGGAACAGCTGTGTGGACACCCTTGCAGTGCGCGGAGGTGGACGGCTGCACCGGAGCGCAAGCAACTCGGTGATCCATTCCGAGCCCAGATGGCGCCAGTTTGCGCCCTGTGGTGCCGGCCGGTGACTGGCCGCTGCGGAGGTGCGCGCTCCGCAGGCGAGATCGGAGGCTCTGGTGAGGCAAACAAGAAGGGGAAATGCCGCACTACGAGGGCACATCACTTACTGGACGGAATTGTGGGTCTGCTGAACCACGCGCACATTTTTTCTGGGACTGCACACTGACATGGTGGGTGCATCTGATCTGCAAGATGGCCCCTGAGCTACCATTTGCTGCATACTGCTAGTGAGGGGCTGCTCCTTTTGGCTGAGGTGCGGGGAGGCACTGGAGGTGGCGCGTTCTGGCTGGATTGTCTGTGCCTGGGCAGGAGCTGTACCGCAACTGTTTGAATGCAGTGAAGGACGAGGAAGGTGTGCTAGCTTGCGCCCTAAGGCGGATTGCGGTGGGGAAACAATTTGAGCCGGACTTGCCCCTGTGTCTGCTGCGCCGCTGCCGCCTGGACTCCATTGTGCAGAGCACGGTGCATGCTGCTCCCCCCCCCCCCGACGCAACAGGAATTACGGAGACAGGTGCAGGCCATGCAGTGACTGAGAGCCGACATACACCGCTTGTCTAATGGTACTCCGGAAAACGCCAGGTCTGCATACGAGAAGGGCAGTGCATGCGGAGAGACTATCGTGCACCTCCTTTTCACTGCGGTGGTGTGCTCCTTAACCTTGGTCATGGGCAAACAGGATGCCAAACAGCCCAAACTTAACTTTGATCAAAGAAGGGCGACCCGCCTTACGGAATCGGACCCGAAGACGGTGGCGGGAGGCTCTACTGAGGGTCAGTTGGGGGACCAGGGAGACGACCTCCACACACTTATGCTCGAAATGCGCTCAAGCCTTCGTACCATCGACGCAAAGTTGGACATGCTAATGACACAAATGGAATCTGTGAAAACTCAAGTAGGGGCTCACGAACACAGGCTGGATGTGCTGGAGAATAAGCAGTCAGGCTTTCACGAATTTCAGGTCGAAACTAAAGACCAACTGCTGCAGATGGAGAAGATATTGGGTGTCATCCATGCCAAAAATGAAGATTTGGAGCCGCGGTCCCCCCCGCAATAACCTGCGCATCACAGGAATTCTGGAAGCCACAGTGATTACCAAAATGGAGATGTATGTGTCGGAACTGCTGCGGGACCTGTTTGGGGCACACCTCTCGCCAGTCTTTGCGGTGGAAAGAGCCCATCGTGCTTTGGGTCCTAAACCTCCGGTGGGGGCTACTTCCCGACCCATCCTGGCGGGACATTTGAATTATCAAGATCGGGATGTGGTGCTGCGCCAAGCGCGCAATGGGGAAGATAACGCATCAGGGGAATCATGTCTCCTTTTATCCGGACTTTACACCAGCGGTTCAGGCAGCAAGACGCGAGTTCCTACCGGCGAAGCGGATCCTCCTGCAGGCGCAAGTCCCCTACTTGCTGTTATATCCAACTAAACTTAAGGTGTCTCATGATGGCACATCCCCCTTTTTTTCTGATGCCAAATCCGCCCTCAAATTTGCAACACATGTGGGGGGTAAACATGCCAAGAAAAGTCCTAGACTGGAGGAAACGACCGAACACCAGCTAAGTGACACTGATTGAAGACAATGTGCCGTATTCCTCTGCATAGCGTACAGCAATCATTTTTTAATTCCCCCTCAGTCCATGTGAGGGAATGTGTAACTCTTTCATTTTGGCTTCCGTTCATTGCCCTTATGTACTGATAAGTGCTGTTGTTTATTGTTCATCACTACTGGCTTAAATTACTCATATCACGTAGACCTGTACTGAGATGGTCACTGGCTGTGGGTTGCCCTGCGTGAAAACAGTTTTATCCTGCGCCATCGGCGCTTTGCTTTCCGTAGTTGTTTTGATATTAGATTGTGGCTGGAGTGTGATGATGAGGTGTGGAGATTCTTCCTACTGCTATATAGTCGCATAATTATCTTTCTGTTACACTGCAGACTTGACTCCCTGTAGTTTCTTGGCCACCCTGCCACGGTAGGGAAGTATGCCGGTGCTCACACAGCCCCATGGGAGCTTTCCTGGATTTATACGGTTTATCGTTTTCTTTTTGGGGGGGCACTTTTCATCCTGATTGGGAGGTTGGGTTGGTGTGGGTGGGGGGTGGTGGGTTGGGGATGCTGTTAAATGTTTTACTGATGTATTGGTATGTTATTGGATAGAACACGTGATCAGACCCAAAACAAGCATATGTTGCCCTAGACGCAGTAATGTCACACATCTCTCCTTTTTGTGCTCCACGAGACAAGTATAAACTGCCTATCATGGAACATTAGAGGTTTAAATGATAATAGGAAATACAGACTAGTACATGCCTATCTCACAAGGCATAATATTGATTTATGTATGCTACAGGAAACTCACCTGCATGTAACCTCCCCAAAGCTGAAACATAAAAGATGGGGATTCACATACTCATCGGTCTACTCCAACTATTCCCTAGGGGTGGCGGTGTTGGTTAAACGTGGCATTGACTGGAGGGAAAGGGAGGTCCACACCGACCCTGAAGGCAGATACATTATTCTGTTGGGCTCGTTGGGGGGGTCTTCATAGCCTTGGTAGCAATATATGGCCCTAACATAGACTCCCCCAGTTTTTTTCAAGATATATGGGCAAAAATTAAAGCGACAGGTTGCACCACGCCGTTTTAAATGATGACATCGACAGGCAGGGTACCGTGAGGACACGTTATGCTACTGGTGGGAAAGCTCTAAATGCCTTACTCGAAGATGGGGACCTGGTCGATGTTTGGCGAATACGAAATCCACAATCTAGGGAGGGCACCTGCTTCTCTGAACATCATAAGGCCTGGTCTCGGTTAGACTACTGGTTGGCGATCCGGGATGTAGCAAGCTGGGTGGTGAGGGTGATGCACTTGCCGAGAACACTATCGGATCACTCCCCATGCCTCCTGAGCCTCTCGTTCCCTGATGCCGTGCGGAGAGCGTTCTCTTGGAGACTGCCCCCGCACCGTTATTAGATGAGGCGTTTAAGGAGGAAATCCGTGCAGATATTACTGATTATTTCACTCTCAACTCAGGCTCCGTTGATACTGAAGCCTCTTTATGGGAGGCGTTTAAAGTGGTCATTCGGGGACATTCCATTTCTCAGCAAGCCGGGGTACTTAAGGCCATTAGAACTACGTTGACTGCCATTGAGGCAAAAATAACAGATTTTGAGAAACGCTTTTATTATGATAGCACGCCTGCTATTTTAGCTCAGTTGAAGGCCACATTATTGGAGTACGATGAGGAGGCGCAGAGGGAGGTGAAGTTTCTTGGGAAATATGCGGAAGCACGCAGATATGGAGAGGGAGATAGACCAGGATGGACGCTAGCTGGCATGATCCGCCCTTCGAGGTCCACTGCTTACATCCCCAAGCTGACCAACAAAGACGGCAGCACTGTCAGAGGTCCAGTAGCTATACTTGATGAGTTTTCTTCCTTCTATGCCCAATTATATACAGCTACGCAATCCGGGTGCTCGGAGGGTCTGCAGACGTTTCTAGATTCCCTGGAATTGGTTTGGTTTAACAACAGGCACAGTGAGTACATGGACCTACCCATTACGGTGGAGGATGTGGCCACTGTGATCAAAAGCTTGCCCTTAGATAAGGCCCCTGGGTTAGACATGCTGATGATTGTCTTTTATAAAGCGTACGCGGAGGAGCTTGCACCCAGACTCCTGGTGGTTTATGAGGAAGCCCAAGAGACGGGTATACTACCCCCTTCAATGCGTGAAGCAATTATTATCACCTTGCTAAAACCAGGGAAACCGGATACCGACCTTGATTCATACCACCCCCTGTCGCTCCTTAATGTGGATGTTAAAATTCTGGCGAAATTAATAGCGAACAGGTTACAACCTATGCTGCCCATCATTGCTCGTCCAGACCAATCAGGTTTCCTACCAGGGAGATCTACTTCCCATAATCTTAGGACTTTTTTACCGTCCGACATTATTTGCACCCGGATGTGCAGGCTGCGGTGGTGTTCTTAGACGCGACCAAAGCCTTAGATTCACTTGAATGGCCCTATCTCTTTAGAATATTAGAGAGGATAGGTTTTAGCCCCCTTTTTATCAAATTGATTAGGCTATTATATACCAAACCCACTACTAATTTACGTGCGAATGGTCTCGTATCTGCTCCATTTCCGATTACACGGGGCACGCGTCAGGGGTGCCCTCTGTCCTCCCTGTTGTTTGCGGTTGCGCTGGAGCCACTAGCTGCACGTATTTGGCAACATCACACGGACAAGGGGATAGGGTTCGGCTCTAGGAGTCTCCTGATATCGCTCTACGCGGATGATGTCACCTTGTATATTTTGAACCCCGCACAGAACTTAGATGTTGTACTGAGAGAGTTCATCAAATTTGGTGGCCTGGCCGGTATATCCATTAACTGGGCTAAATCAATGGTTTTCCCCTTAACTGACAACACCAAGGCTGTGACATCCGAGTTCCCGCTGCAGTGGGAGGATGAGAAAGTAAAATATTTGGGAATATGGATAAGTCGTGACTTACAGGAAATATGGAACTTAAATTATGGTGGGGCCATCACGTGGTTGGAAGAGAAGGTTGCTTTGTGGGCTGAGCTTCCTTTATTGTTGGCAGGGAAGATCGCGTTGGTGAAAATGGTTGTACTGCCTAAATTTTTGTATCTCTTTGTAAATACTTACTCATACTTACTCAACCATTCTTTAGAACACTGCGATCAATGTTAATATCTCTAGTGTGGGAACTATTGTCTCTTCCGCTGAGGCAGGGAGGTCTGGGGGCCCCAGATATGAAATTATATGTACTTTGCGCACAAGCACAATTCCTCCATCATTGGGTTGACCCAACGCCCTTTCAGCCCCATGTGGCTGTGGAGAGGGATGCGGTAGCACCGGTGCCCCTACAAGTAGCGGTGTATCAGACGTATCGATGACCCACAGATGATATAGACACTCCTGAAACTTTGAGATGGGCTTGGGGTGGGTTGCGGAGACAGGCGGGAGCCCAGATATTATATGCCCCTTCCATTCCCTTAGCCCAAAATCCAATGCTACCCAATGTCAAAGATGAGATTAGTAAAAAAGTTGCACAGAAGATGAAACTTCATACGTTTGCGGACCTCTAACCAGGGGACACCTTTAGAGACCCCCTGGTGGCGGAGGATGGACAGGGGGTTTCATTCGGGGACATATTTCTCTATCACAAATTTTGGGTTGCCTGTCGTGCCTTGCACAGCGATTTCCCAAACCCCCCGCCCCATTAATGGCCCTGGAGAACATACTTCATTCCCCATCGCCACGTAGACTTATACCCAGACTATACGCGCGTATGCAAACCGACGCCTAATGCATTGTTGTGATGGAACGCAGAGTTATCACCCCCGCTGTCTGACGATCAATGGGCATACTGTTGCACTCAGCTAACTGAGCTATCTCCGAACTACAAGCTTAGGTTGATCCACTTCAAGTTCCTGCATAGGTATTACAGAACACCTATTAGCTTACGTTGAATGGGGCTAAGAGAGGATGACTGCTGTTGGCGTTGTGGGGTTGCTACAGCCTCCTTTGTCCACATGGCACGGGAATGTCCCGTACTTGCTGATTACTGGTCCTAGATTTTCACGTCTATTAATCAAATCCTGGGTATGTCCTTGCCCCCGTCCCCGCTCTTGGGACTGCTAGGGTATGTTAAGGAAACACGCATTTAAAAAACGTAAATTACATGCATTATTGCTGCTGTTCGCCAAACGCCAAATTGCAGTGCACTGGGGAGGAGGCGGAAGCCTACGATCTAGGAATGGGTTAGAGAGGTTACATACGGTCACGTTCAGTTAACCACTTTCTGGGAATTGATGCCACCCACTTCTCGACCTAGAGAGATATGGGAATCATTTATCACCTGGGTTCGGGAGAAGACGAGTGTGAATGAGGATGCTGAACTCACCGGTGTCCAAACTGGGGATGTATAATTAATACTTACTCAACCATTCTTTAGAACACTGCGATCAATGTTAATATCTCTAGTGTGGGAACTATTGTCTCTTCCGCTGAGGCAGGGAGGTCTGGGGGCCCCAGATATGAAATTATATGTACTTTGCGCACAAGCACAATTCCTCCATCATTGGGTTGACCCAACGCCCTTTCAGCCCCATGTGGCTGTGGAGAGGGATGCGGTAGCACCGGTTCCCCTACAAGTAGCGGTGTATCAGACGTATCGATGACCCACAGATGATATAGACACTCCTGAAACTTTGAGATGGGCTTGGGATGGGTTGCGGAGACAGGCGGGAGCCCAGATATTATATGCCCCTTCCATTCCCTTAGCCCAAAATCCAATGCTACCCAATGTCAAAGATGAGATTAGTAAAAAAGTTGCACAGAAGATGAAACTTCATACGTTTGCGGACCTCTAACCAGGGGACACCTTTAGAGACCCCCTGGTGGCGGAGGATGGACAGGGGGTTTCATTCGGGGACATATTTCTCTATCACAAATTTTGGGTTGCCTGTCGTGCCTTTCACAGCGATTTCCCAAACCCCCCGCCCCATTAATGGCCCTGGAGAACATACTTAATTCCCCATCGCCACGTAGACTTATACCCAGACTATACGCGCGTATGCAAACCGACGCCTAATGCATTGTTGTGATGGAACGCAGAGTTATCACCCCCGCTGTCTGACGATCAATGGGCATACTGTTGCACTCAGCTAACTGAGCTATCTCCGAACTACAAGCTTAGGTTGATCCACTTCAAGTTCCTGCATAGGTATTACAGAACACCTATTAGCTTACGTTGAATGGGGCTAAGAGAGGATGACTGCTGTTGGCGTTGTGGGGTTGCTACAGCCTCCTTTGTCCACATGGCACGGGAATGTCCCGTACTTGCTGATTACTGGTCCCAGATTTTCACGTCTATTAATCAAATCCTGGGTATGTCCTTGCCCCCGTCCCCGCTCTTGGGACTGCTAGGGTATGTTAAGGAAACACGCATTTAAAAAACGTAAATTACATGCATTATTGCTGCTGTTCGCCAAACGCCAAATTGCAGTGCACTGGGGGAGGAGGCGGAAGCCTACGATCTAGGAATGGGTTAGAGAGGTTACATACGGTCACGTTCAGTTAACCACTTTCTGGGAATTGATGCCACCCACTTCTCGACCTAGAGAGATTTGGGAATCATTTATCACCTGGGTTCGGGAGAAGACGAGTGTGAATGAGGATGCTGAACTCACCGGTGTCCAAACTGGGGATGTATAATTAATATGGCATGGGGATCTGCTATGTGTACAGGATGGGGTTTGCAAGGTGCACTCTGGACACTGCTATCATATTCAGATAACGTCACCTCTGTATGTTTATGGTTTCATGTATACTGCTTCTAGGGCTCTGGAAGCGCATTGCTGTGGTGGGCACATAATGACGGGCGATCAATGTGTGTCTTTGAATTATACTATCATTCGAACTGGTACACCAGGTTTGTTAGTTGTTGTATAAAATGTATATCGCATTTTTCTTGAAATACCAATAAACAAATTCAAAAACAAAAAAAACTTGTCCTACATATGGCTGAAGATTGTGAGCAGTGTAGGCTCATTCTTGCGGAGGGTTAAACGCTGAGCATTGCGGGAGCCTAGACACTGAATGCAAGTCCCGATGTGGACAAGAGGCAGGGTCTGGCCAGAGGCTGACAGAGATGTCATGAGTGGTATCATCAATGATGTCATTTAACATGCCATGGGTGATATAATATGTGAGTTCACAAGCAGTGCATGATGGGGGGTGCACATTATAGTTAGTTCATTAAACAATAGTTGGCGTATTTCAGTGGTGATTGTGATTGTTTTTAACAATAGCCTATGTCTCATTCCAGCACCTGACTATGATGTCACTTTAATTGCTATTTTTCAATGGATTTTAGTTTTTAACATACGTTAAGGTCTTAACAGCTAACCTAACTATAACCTAATTAGAAAAATCATTTTAACCTTTGTTATTCATATCTGTAAACATTAATAACCCTGGCACTGGAGCACAGAATTTACTCACATCAACCAGTCTGACTCTAAAATCAAGCAATCAACCTCCCTCTATTTTGATTGTCTCTCAGACCTGCTCGAAAATATAAGAACATGTGGTAACATTTTGACAAAGTTGTAAAGGGTGAGTTATTGAAAATTACCATTGAGACCAAACCCTCCAAACATTTTATGGATCAGATACCTGGACATATTACCAAAGACCGCGTTCTACATCTGACTCGATAGTGAACAAAACCAGTGAATCTGTCCCTCAGCCATGGAATACTCCTACAGCTTCCAGAGTGACAAAGTCATTCCACTCCTCAAAAATCCTTCTTCAGAGGCAAATGATCTCAACAACTTTTGACCTGAAGATAGCCATCCTTTTCTGCCAAAAGTAATTGAAAGCTGTATTCCAACAGTCAGTGGTATAAAGATAGGTATACTGGCGCCACTCAGTTGATGTCACACAAGTATCTACACATAGAACAGTATCAGATAACGGTGCTGCAAGGTGAAGAGAACCGCCAGCCTCTCCAAAATTGTGGCCAAGGCCAACACATGATGTAAATACAATCCCCAGCACATGTATTTAAGTTTTTAGATAAACCCACAGTAATATGCGATAGTACACGCAATTCAGAAATACAGTAGTCAAATTCTCCCTTTTATTCTTTTCCTCTTTTGTTTCTTTTTATTCAAAAAAGTCCTTAGCCCTATTGCCCTTTTTTATCCATTGCACCTCCCATAAAAAACGGTTCTCACTGTCCTGAACATCTAGCGATCTCTCTCATCTATCTGACTCGCTACCGCTAGTCACAGGAATATCCAAAGACGAGGAACTAGAACTGATAGATTGCCCCTCTTTTGCTCTTTCCTGATTGTCTTTCAGTATTAAGTGATCGTATTTCTTGGCAAAGGTGAAAATTCTGCCATTCAGATAATCTTTAGTTTCTTAGTATTCCTTTGTTTGATCTCTGACTGATGTCAATGCATCACACCATTTAAAATAGCATCGTTCTTTTCTGTTGCCTGTTAGATTGAGTTGTTTGATTTCCAACTCCAATACGTCAGTCTCTTTCTGCAATCTTGTTATCTTTCTGTCACAATTCTCGATAAAAATGCCCATCAATCTGTTGGAATTATCACTTAATTATTTTTCCCAGGCGACCAGTAGGTCTGCATCCAGGTCATCATATATCGGTATTATTTGAGATCCAAGACTCCTCGGAATTATCAAAATGAATCTCACTCCACTCAAAGTAGTTCTACATGCTGCAGCATTTTTCGACCCTGAGGTCAAAAGCAATGGCCATACCTCACTGGTAAGGTTAATGCTCCATTAATTTCCCATTCAAGCAGGAGCTAAATACAATATGGCCTGCACCACTCACAAGGCCCATTACACATACACTCCATAATACCTGGTTGCCAGTGTTGCTTGGATAAGAATTTACCATAAAGAAATGAAAAGACAAGAGGCGTTTGGCAAAACAGGAACAAGTTGGTTTAATTAAACGCAGCGGTCGGGAGAGTCTCGACAGAATGCGTCTGAGGAAAGCCTCTCGGTTTACAAAGTTTTGGCTGACATTATATATATCTTGAGAGGTACAATAAAGTCATTTCTGCATTCTTAAGAGAGCATCTCAGTCATAAATTTACACTTTTTGGCATATGATAAGGAAACAGGTGGCTCTCGACCCCGGGGAGACCTAGTGTGGTCCAGTGAGTATGTGTTCAGATGTTCGGCATGAAGAGCGTGTGATCACTATGTGTGGTGTGTATGTTGTGTCCTGATTGGCTGAGTATTCCTATCTAGATGTGGTTTCTAACTTTGTGATATTTTTGGGAAACGCAAGCCTTTGGCCAAATGTATTTTATTAAGGCTATTTTCCTCTGGGCTGTTTGTGGTGCAACTATCTGTCCGATCGATCAGGGGTTTTCCTGGGGGCACATTTTTCTTTTGGTTAAGAGAGACCCCACCAGTGACCTGTCATTCAATAGGTGTGGGTTGTAGGACCTGCCAGACCAAATATCTCTGACTCGGGGTTGATGGGGAGGTCACCTTGGGTAAACCCAACAGCAATTATACGAGTTCATTGGAACTCCTGAAAATAATGTGGCAGTGACTGGTATCAATTTTATCGACATTCTTAACATTGTGCGTACAGTTGACATAGCATTCATTGACATTATTTTTACTGATATTGGCATAGTATGGCTTACATCTAAACACAGTTTTTACTGGTTATAACAGTCATTCGTGTATGGATTATGGCATACATTGAGATTATTACTGCTGGTATTGACACTGTTGTTGTGCGGGCATAGATTATGGCACACATTGACATTAAATTTATGGGATTTGTGTTGTACATGCTGCTCAGCCAATGTGAGTGGGGTGTGGAATGTTGGTGTGGATGTTGCTGCGGAATGTTGGGTGAGTGAGGCTGGCAGTTGGAGGATGGGCTGAGCAGCAGGAAGGCTGCTCATGGTGGGCTCTTTGTACCTTTTATCTGGTACCATCCACTTGAATGAATACTACCTTAAGTTTACCTGGAAATGGATCCTTGTTTCATTACAACATTTTGGCGACTTTACTGGAAAGAACCTGCGTGTGCCACCTGTTTGGACTGTAACTATCAAGCTTGAAGTAACTGGATTTCTTTGAAGTTGAACCTGAAGAAGCTGCCAGCCCTGAGCCCCACCAGTGACCAGAAGACCGGTCGGCCCCAACACGGGCATGCCAGTTCCTGCTGGACTTTCCCTCTTCCTGTCTGCTGTAACCTGGAAGAGGTGTCCGTGTCCTGCTGCCTTGGGAGAGTGTCTCCATCAAGAGGAGTTCCCCAGAGGAGCAACATGTCTAACAGCTAACAACTAACAGCTTCAAGAAGTGTGTGATATTACTTTGGAAGAGTGTGTCTCCATCAAGAGGAGTTCCCCAGAGCAGCAGCCAGTGTCAGGTGTGTTTAGTCCCAGAGTATCCGTATGGAAGTGTCACAGCCAAGTTTTTCCGAAAGCTATAAGCCCCTGTGACCATCATATGGGAACAGCACCTGCAAAAATCTTTCTGTTGGACTGAGGATGCTCTTATGCATGCCGTAAGGAGGAGCGCCAAGTGGGAGTCAAAAGTCAACTGGCAAGAGAAGTCCTTGCTTTCCTTGTTTTATGGTCTGAGGAGCCCAGGAAAGGATCTTACAGCATTTATAAGGGACTTGTTTTACACAGCGTAACTTCAGCAACAGGAGGTGCTTGTTTGAGAGCTGTTTGTTTTTACCAACTTTTATTTCAGAAATTGGGTTTAAGACGTTTCTGAGGCACGCTGTGTAAGGCGCACAACCTTACATTCTTTTTGGGACCTTTGCCGTGATGATTTCTCTGTGAGGCATAACGCTCAATGAAATGGTCAGAAAACCCTGAGGTAATCGTGTGGAAATCCAAGCTGTTAATAGTAGAGGTATTTGAAAGAGCCGCGAGACGCTGGTAACCCGACTCGCGCACTTCTTACCTTGTCGCGTCATGGTGCTGCTAATTCCCCTATGGTGTCGGCGGTGCGTTCTGGTACATGTACTGCACAGGGACGTTTTCAGCACAAATATGACTGGAGCCATCCGGCGCTCTGCAAGTCTGCGTGCTGCCATTTTCTATTATTATCCATCTTTATGGAACTTTATGCTGAGGAAGTCTTCTTGCTGTGTTCCCTGTGGATGTCAAGCCTCCCCTCGTTTTTGGAGCTTTGGTGAGCCGTTAAGCATTCCCGTGAGCAACTTGATGAGTCAACGCTTAACTTTACTTTTCCCATGTGTGCTGCCGCGCTAACATTGCCTCAAAGCGACTCTGCGTTGATCTGCTAAAGTGGCGTATCTTTCCTGGAATTCTGCTTACGCTGTCTTTTGGGGAAAGCTGATAAAATGTATTTTCTCCAGAAGCTGAAATATCGATTGTTTTTCCCAAAATGAAAGATCTTGGTTTCTGTTGTCTATGATTTTAACTCTCTTGGGAAATGATTTATTTAAAAAATGAGAACTTCGGGACACTTCCCTGATTGTAGTTTACTTCATGGAAGGGGTGTCATTCTTTGCTCTTTTGCTTCAACCTCTTTTGGTGCTGTGTTAATTCATTATAATTCATATTGTGTGTGAGTGGCCTGTCTTTTAGGTATACTGCTGTGTGTAGGTGTGAGAGGAATTGTCTACAGTGTTAAGCCTCTTTGGTCCCTCACCCTTTTGGTGGGTATGGTTTGTTGTGAGTTGGTCACTCTGTTGGTGGTGTGCGTGGGTGACTTTTGGTGTTTGGTCACTCTGAGTTACCACCGGAGTATGTGTTGGTGAGTTGACTTTTATGTGCGAAGTCACTCTGGGTCATTTCCTTTGTTGTTGAGAGTTTGGGTCTCACTGTTGGGGGTGTGTGTATGAGAGGGCTCTTAGGTTCTGAGCCCCTCTAGCCTACCACTATTTTTGTGGTTGTGGGTGACATTTGTTTGTCACCTTTGTGGGCACTGTGTATGAGGTGATCCTTTTGTCATTGTTGTGGGAGTTTATCTCTTACTGTTGGGGGATGTGTGTGTGAGATGGCTCTTTAGTGCTGAGCCTCTCTAGCCTACCACTATTTTTGTGTTTGTGGGTATACATAGGTATGTCACCCTTGTGGGAGTTGTGTTGGAGTTGACTTGTTTGTCAGTCACTCGTGTCTACCACCTTTGTGTGGTTGGCAGGTGAATTTCGCTTCAGCTTTGGCATTATTGCTGAGCATTTTCTGTGTGCTTGTCCTCCCTTTCAACTTGGGGGTTTGTCTCAAGTTGTGTAGTTGTTTTGCTTTGGCGTGTTGTCTCCTGCACCGTTGAGGTTTGGTTCCCTTTGTGATCACGCTCATTTTAGGCCTGGCCAGCTGGCATGTTTGTGGCCCAAGAGGTTGGTTGGTTGTGTGTGGTGCTGTCTGCTGGTTTGCTTGTTGTGTGTTGAAAGGGAGTGGATGTGAGTAGGGGTTGTCTTTCTGCTTTAAGATTGATTTTCCCTGTCCAGTTTGTGTTTTTCATCTATATGAGTACATGGGTGGGCATTGCTGTTTTTACTATTGCATTGCCTTGTGTTGTAATTTATGCTATGTTTCACTTTCTACTATGCATTTCTGCTTTTTTGAGGTTATCTTGTTAACTCATTGTACTGTCTTTTCTTTGCTTTTCATCCCATCTAGTTTGCCCTTAAACATCTTCAGATTGTTGCAATGGATCCTTTCAGTTTTCTGTGCATGTTATTGTTACCAATGTGTGCTTTTTCCTTGGACCATTGCAGTGTGTTTTTGTTCACCATGAGGAAGTGAGAAGTGTTGTACCTGCTGCTCAGCCAGAGTGAGGGGGGTGTGGAATGTTGGTGTGGATGTTGCTGCAGAATGTTGGGTGTGTGAGGCTGGCAGCTGGAAGAGGGGCTGAGCAGCGGGATAGCTGCTCATGGTCAGGCTCTCTGTACCTTTTATCTAGAACCATCTACTTGAATAAATACTACCTTAAGTTTACCTGGAACTGGATCCTCGTTTCATTACAACAAATTGACATTGTTATGCTCACACAGGTTATGGCACAACTTGACATTGCATTTATTGGTATTGTCGTTGTCGGGCCTGCACATATCATGGTATTCGTTGACATTGTATTTACCCATTCCAACATGCAGTTAAAGAAATCTAGAGAGAATAGACCATCAAAGCCTGAAGCATTGCTTCTAGAACCCCTACCACGCCCCACTTGTAAAAAAAGGAGTGAATTATTGCTCAGTCCTTTTTCAAGGGGTTGCTACCAGTCTGGAGCTTTTCACCTCCAAGCTTACGCACCACCACCGCAATTACAACATTTAAACTGTAACTGAAAACCCCTCTATAAAAAAAGACATTTCTTTTAACTTCTCTTCTCCCCACAAACCCATCTCGGACTTAGATTTTACATTGAGCCTCGTCTCAAACCTTACCCCTTTACCTTGACATTGCATGACGATTTATTTGGCCTCATAATACGTGTTGTTACGCAATATGCATTACTGGTGTGATTAATGTCTCTTACGTAATGATCTATTCTATTGCAAAGCACCCCAATAACCATTGTAGCCCGCCCTATATTAAACCGCACATAAATAGGCTGTCTTCAGATTTCATGGCTGAAAACACTTCAGAAGGCAACACGTACGCAATAAAACACTGATGTTATATTTGGATCTAGGGGGTAGTCCAAACCATCAGCAATTTCTCCTCTGAAAAGATTCGGTTAAATCATCATGGCGGAGAAAGTGGTACATAAAAGCGTGCAGTATTTTGAGTGTCTGCCATTTATTGACCTCTGTGTACTTTGTATGCTCTTGTAACCTGCACACGTCACTTTTTTCCTTTTGTAACGTATCGTTTGCTCCCTCTTGTATTTTATTTTGCTCCTAATACTTGCACAAATACCACTATTGCCTCATGGAACGTAACGTTTGATTTTGTAACATGCTCACTTGTAATTTTTCTCCTTATGTATCATTACTGCTCCTATTGTGAAGCGCTCTGACACCTTCGGGTAAAGTCCGCGCTATATAAAAACGCATTAAATAAATAAATAACTAAATAAATAAAAGAGCGTGTGGCCAGATCCGGCCTGCAGCGGGACGTTGTGTAACGTGTCTCCGGCGCTGTGTGAACTTTCAGCTGGGGAGGAGGAGGAGGAGGAGGGAGGGTGGGTAGGAGCTGCTGGTGCCCGGGGTGACTCTGCCCCCCTCCTCCTCCTTCCTTCCTTCCTGTGATCCGAAGAGAGGAATTTCCTTTCTGTTTTTTTTTTGTGAATGACAAACTCATTACCGATTCATTCAACACAACCTGTTCCAGCCAGCTCCGTCGCCACGGCAACGCCTCAATGGGTAACCTTCTGCTGTGCTCAACCAATCACAGCGCTCAAGGAGCACAACGTCCTGATTGGTTGAACTGACAGAAGGTTACCCATTGAGGCGCTCTCTGCGTGTCTCCATTGAAGCCGGAGCTGCTACCGGAGTTTCCCTGAAGCTGAAGGCTCCTGAGTACCACTGGTGCATAACAAAAGCAGGCCTGCGCTCGAAGATAGAGACAGGAGCTCAAAGCACGAGGAAGACGGGGACTCGCAGGCAGGGCGCAAGCCATTGAGAGCCCCCTCCCAGTTGCAGGCAGACTGGTAATTGGATTTGAGTTGTCGAGAAGGAAAGAACAGAAGAGAAAGTCGGACGTCTCCGTGGATCGGGATTTGCGAGGCTTGCTGTGGAAAGCGGGTGGCCTCGTGGCATGCTGTGGTCT
This sequence comes from Triturus cristatus, assembly GCF_964204655.1. Classification (NCBI taxonomy): domain Eukaryota; kingdom Metazoa; phylum Chordata; class Amphibia; order Caudata; family Salamandridae; genus Triturus; species Triturus cristatus. The sequence goes on from NC_140585.1 coordinate 645,245,756, forward strand.
CGGAAGTTTGGCAGGTCAGGGAGAGAAGCAGAATTGTTGCGCGCCCGTGGGTGCAACAAGCCAGCCTTATTGCTCAGGGACGAGCGGGCCTAAACCAAAAAGAAAAACATCCTGTCAGAGAGCACTACTGACTTTAGGCCTCCACCCCCAGCCGACGAAAACACAGATCTGTGCATATGCCTTAAAGGAGTAGGTGCCGCACAGCCAAGAACAGAGACAACTGAGTGAGGGCAAACCCTGCAGAGCAAAGACCACACGCGAACACCTCGACGGACCGACATTGAAACCTCTGGACTACCTTCACAATTGCATCTAAGAAAACATCAAAGCTCCCGGAGACGTGCATCCTTTAAAGCCGTCAAAAGACCTCCAGTGCGTGTCCTCTGGTCCTCCACCAGCCGTGACGAGGCCCGTCCTCCCAGCCAGGGTCCCTCCTGCTCTGCTGAGTGGAAGCAGCGCGCACATGCCACAGTAGCCTTGCTCTCGAGCCCGCGCCGCCCGCCGCCTTTTCCCCATGCTAGAGAAGTTGCGCCCGTCCGGCATGACGAGCTGCCGCGGCTGCGGCAAGACGGCGGCTTGGCTGAAGGAGCAGATGGAGCAGGGCAGCGAGCGGCTGCTACTCATGGACTGCCGGCCGCAGGAGCTCTACGAGTCCTCGCACATCGAGGCGGCGCTCAGCGTGGCCCTACCGGGCCTCATGCTGCGGCGCCTGAGGGGTGGGAAGCTGCCGCTGCGGGCTCTCTTCCCCCGCGCCGAGGACCGAGAGCGCTTCGGCCGGCGCTGCCGCACCGACACAGTGCTGCTTTACGACGAAGGCAGCGACTGCAACCAGAACGGCGGCGGCACCGGAGATAGCGTGCTGGGACTGCTGATGGAGCGGCTGACGGACGAAGGCTGCAGGGCCTTCTACTTGGAGGGTAAGAGCGCGCGCCACAGACCTGGGCCTTCGGGGAAATGTGGATTACTGAGTACCATGGGAGGGACTGGGGTACTTGGGGACACTCGTTTGGTGACGTTTTGTCCTGGAAAGCATGCATGTGCTCCTGGGATGAGTCCTTGTTTAATGTAACTGGTGCTTATGTAAAGCGCGCCAATACCCCCGGGTCAGGTTAGTGCTATATAAAAACTGCTAAAAAAATGTCTCAGGTAAATAACAGTGGCACACGGGTCGTTTTAAACCGCTCCAGGGCTAAGGGAGGACGATAACCCTTTCAGAGAAAGGGTCTAATTTGGTCTCGCGAGCCGTGTTCAGGTCAGTGGTTTGATTCGCCCACTGTGCCATCTATACATTAACTATAGGTTGAAACAACCTATGAAAAGTCATGTTTACGTTTTGGGACCATTCCCACCACCCCAATTTGTTTCTGGGTGGTTGGAGATGCGTGGCTAAAATCTACTTTAGCGAGTACATCGTCAAAGCGTGTTTTATGTTCGTGCACAAAATGGCGTTTGAGATTATTGGGTCAACGGTATATCTCCCAAGCGGAGAAATGCGATTCCCAGGTGCGAGACTCCATTAAAATCAGTTTGGCACGTTCACTAAAGTGTGAAGGTAACACACACCCTGTGCGGCACACTTGCGCTGTACCGTAAGCCAGAATGACGCCTTTCCCAGGTTGATTAATTATCTTACATTGACAAGATCACCTCCCCCAGATCACTAGGTGTTCTTTCTTGTCGGCAATGACGACCACCATAGCACTGTCCGTTCGCAGGTATCCTGTTCTTTTAAGACTTCGACACGACCCCTTTCTTTCCCTATGCATGAGGTAGTGGGGTCGTCTTTTGAGCGGAATTTATAATTTATCTCGCACGGTTTTAAAACACCCCGACCTTCCGCCCACAAATTCCCCCTCTGGTGTGTTTCGAAGTGTTTAGGTTGGTGTCAAAATAGTTGCGTTTATGTGCTGTGCAGCAGCGGCGTTGATTGGCACTGTGTACACTGTAACTATATAAAATATTAGCGCGCCATCATGGCCTTGCTATTTTCATGCAACTAATCTCACGAACCTCGCACCTTCCTCTGGAAAAAGGGGGATTTGCGCGCGTCTCCCTTAAGCATCGGATCTCTCGCTCTTTTTTTTTTTTTTTTAATCCAGCCAGTTAACCGTGTGCATACAGGCCTTGATACCTCGCTTGTGGCGTTACTTCGAATCTTGTAATCACAGTAGTAGTTACTAGGCCAAGATTTTTGTGTCGAGCACAGTACACAGTGGATGGCTCCGCCGTGCGTGTTTGCAGGCCTTAGGTGTAACCTTAACTCGCAAACAACTTCTCACTGGTCGCTTCCTGCTCCTGCCTGGGGCGCCCGGAATACATTACACGTTCTCTGCATGGGTTGGGCCTCCTCCTTTGATGTACTGTACGTGGCACATTAGGCATTGTGACTTCCTCTTAAACACCATGTCCTTTCATAAATGCCGCTAGGCCATGGTGGGTGAATGTCATGTGGCGCATCAGACAGTCCCTCACTTATGGTCGTGATCTGAACTGCTAAATGCTTGCCACATTTGTGGCATGGTGTACCATAAATAACCGTTTCTATTTTCAGGTACACATTTATTATAAATCTTTATCCCAGATGTTTGCATTTGCCCCTGCTGATGTGATAGGAATATGAAGTGTTGGGGAGTGAAACTTTTTTTATTTGTGTGTTAGGTGATAAAGCAATGTGCACAAAAGAAATGACAGACGCACTCGCCCCAAGTGCCAGACAGCACAACAGGGGGTTAGCTATGCATGACGCAGAAGTGTGTGCGTGGTCGTTTATCATCGTGTTGAATGAGTTCTGACCAGCATCTTTGGCGTTTTGTCTTGGCAGGAGGCTTCAACAAGTTCCAGGCCGAGTTCCCAGTCCACTGCGAGACCAACCTGGACTCGAGCTCGTGCAGCAGCGGCGGCTCCTCTCCGCCCGTGCTGGGCCTGGGCGGCCTCCGCATCAGCTCGGACTCGTCGTCGGACATCGAGTCGGACGTCGACCGGGACCCCATCAGCGCCACGGACTCGGAGGGCAGTCCGCTGTCCAACCCGCAGCCCTCCTTCCCCGTGGAGATCCTGCCCCACTTGTACCTGGGCTGCGCCAAGGATTCCACCAACCTCGACATCCTGGAGGAGTTCGGCATCAAGTACATCCTGAACGTCACCCCCAACCTGCCCAACCTCTTCGAGAACGCCGGGGAGTTCAGATACAAGCAGATCCCCATCTCTGACCACTGGAGCCAGAACCTCTCGCAGTTCTTCCCCGACGCCATCTCTTTCATAGGTGGGTACCCTACCCCTCTCCACCCCCCCCCCCCCCAAAAATAAAGCGCACACAGGTCATGCACGAGTTCTCATTCCCCGGGTTCCCTCTAACATTGATGTGTCGAAATTTGTTAAATGCTCTTGGGAGCAGGGCGATGGGAGAACTGGGTGACGTCAGCAATGCGCATTTTGATGGTAGCACTAGAACGAGTGCGCATAGGTCTGAAAATATTTGAAATGAGAAGCATGGATTAAATCGTTTCTCACTCAAATCCCATATGCGTGGGCATATTTCACTGCAATGGTGTAGTCTGGAGTAGGTAGACAAATCACACTGTTCTTGTTAAAAATGAAGGTAGCGAGTCTCAGCCAGGCGTGCAGACACTAAGTGAAATAGTCACCTATATGATGCACGTTTGTCGCTGGCATAAGCGTCAGCGAGAGAAGGCCATGTTCATGCAGCAGCAGGTTACATCAGAAAAGCACCGAGAAAGAAGGCAGAAGAGAGGGGAGGAGAAAAGTTTGGAATCTCAAGGCTGCAGCTCATTGGGTGGCGCCTGCCCTACGAAAGAGACGCCCAGATTTAAGGTTTACCTGGCTGTGAGCCGTACTGAATCTCACCTGCCCCACTGCCCTTCTGGACCTTAGGTGAGAAGTAGGTGTGACCTATTTCAATTTGTACATAGGGGAGAGGGTAGTGGTTTATTTAATAGAAATGGCTTGGGTGTTGGGAGAATTGACAGAATTACATCTAGGCCACCAATATGCCGGGGTTTTCGCCCACATAGTGAACATCAAAATAGAGGTGGACTGGGGCGCACCTTTGGAGCTCCCAGTCAGGACGTTTCATTTCACTATACTTTGAACCGCGTCTTGAGAAGTGAGTAGTGTTTCGCAAGCGCAAAACAATCTGATTTGTGCCACTGTAGTTAGTTGATAACCCCCAACTGTTAACCTGATCCAAATGCGGCAATCCGGCCGCGTGAACTCTGATCCCGGTAACAGGGAGCGGGGTTGGTAATCTGAGCACTGCTGGGGACATTTTGTCTGCAAACCGCAGAGAAACTAATCTGCGGCCATTGTGATGCTTTTCCTCTTACAAAGGATCCCATTTTCAAGCAATGTTGACATCCTGTTCCCTTTAATGGCCCGTCCCTTGTGACTGCCTTCTTTCTTGTAAAGTGCCTGAATGTGGCCATTGTTAACGTTACAAGGGCTGGAGAATAATTTAATAGATCTTGCAGCTTGCCAGTTTGCAGAAAAAGCATCCACATGCCACGCTGCTGAACTCTAGTCCTTTTTTTATTGCACTTAAAGCTAGTGCTAAGCCTGTTTCTAGGCGCTCGATTTTGCCAGGTAAAAGAGTTTTAGATGCTTATTGCAGTCGAAGAAATACATTTGATGTTATGTTAAAATTGTGGTTGTTTGCATTTGTTTACTGTCCGGTTCACTGTTTTTTTTTTTCCTGGTTTCTCTCTTTCAGACGAAGCTCGGGGTAAAAGCTGCGGTGTCCTGGTGCACTGCTTGGCCGGCATCAGCCGCTCGGTGACGGTCACAGTGGCCTACCTTATGCAAAGCTTGAATTTGTCCATGAACGATGCGTACGATATTGTCAGAATGAAGAAATCCAACATCTCCCCAAACTTTAACTTCTTGGGGCAACTCAAGGACTTTGAGAAGACCCTGGGTCTGAGTAGCCCGTGCGACAACCACGTGCCCGCCCAGCAGCTCTACTTCACTACGCCTGCCAACCAAAATGTCTTCCAGGTGGATTCCTTGCAGTCCACGTGAGCTGCAGCCCCCCTAGTACCACACGGTTGATCATTCCCAAAGCAAGCTTCTCTTTGCGGCTGTCAAAAGTTTTGTCCAGATTACGGAACTCGTGCACCCAGTCCAATCTGTGGGACACAAAGAAGGTTCTTCATGCGTGAACGTTGTCGTTGGAGGAGGGAAGGCACGAGTTCTCCCCTCAGAGTTTGGAGGCTCGCAAGGTTGCCCTTGTGGTCGATCGCTCGCTGCTCACTTGTTGGTGGAGTGGAACTTGGCAATCCAAAAAAGCAGGTGAACCTGGTAGTACATGACGTCATGTATCCGCCGACTGGAAGTTACCACTGCCCTCATATGGACAAATTGTGGTCACAAGTGTCTTCAGTGAAGACTGGTTTGCGATTGCAGCTCTGCATATCCTGTGTTTCTGTTCACGGAACAGTTGCAGTATTGCGTTTGTAAAATCTTTACACTTATTATCGTCTTGCATTGTATCTTGCTGAAAGCCACTTGCTTTTTATTCAAATATTGCATTTTGTAATTTGTTCATTTGTACAGAAAGGCGCCAGTCCTGCATTTAACTTTTGTCCTACTTTTTTCCCTCTCTCTAAGCAAGCACTTGTGAAATTTCTACTTCCTCTTTAATTCTGTATGGCCGATGCAGTTTCCAAATTTGCTAAGGCTTTCTAAATGCAGTAGCTTATTTTGGGAAGGGATTTGAATATTTTGTATTAGCGCACATAACATGTGTAGTTTTCCCTCTTGTGCATACCTTTCAGGGAGCCTCGCCATAAATGCAATATGACATAATTCTATTTTTATTAAAACAAAAACTGGAAGTATGTGCGAGCATGTGTACTCCAATGTATGCTTGTGAAAAGCAGCGGGTGTTTGCCTACTTGGGGAAGAGATATGCGTCTCCTGTTTATGGTGTCAGTTTTCTGATGAAATTTATTATTGTAAATCCTTAAATTATTATTAAATAATTATTTTGGCTATGGAGAAGACTTGTGTGTGTTTAAAACATGCCGTTTCCTCACTAAGCGCGTTGAAGCCTTGATACTGCTACGAAGCACTAAGTAAGCTCTCCAGTACAATGAACTCCGACCACTGTAGGGATGGATGGGACTGTTTCCGCAGCTATGAAGTGTGGGCGATCTCGCGGGTTTTGTTTACCATGGGAGCATCGCAGGTAGCTGGCTCTACATCCACAGAACGAGTCGGCCCCTTTATTGTATATTTTCAAAAACGTGAATGCCTCTATTGAAATGTATTTTTTTTTTTTATTTCTCAGTACCTTCTTTCCAAACCATATTATGGGATTTATTTCGGGGGTGGACTTTTGTACAGTTGGGCTTTCTAAATCGGTCTCCAATAAGCCCACTACTTCACCTTACACACGTTTCTCTTTGGTTAAAGTTACCAAACTTTAAACGCAGGTGGCATGACATGCCACCACATCTGTCTTGATTTACGAAGTGACCATGAAGTGCCTGGTAGGCCCGCAGTGTGTTAGTCTTATGGGTTGGTGAACAGCAGTATTTGTAAAGCACTTTTATGTGAGGCATGGCAGAGTGCTGTGTCGCCGGAACGGAGCTATTGCTGTTTTTCAGTGTTGAAAGCTGCCCAGATTCCACCCGAGCCCTCTGAAACATACAGTAACCACCAGTACTCTACTTAAGGCATTTGCTGTTGATATGAATGAACTGCTCGTCTGGCATAACTGTAAACGTTTATTAACTTGTAGTTCACCGCAAAGTAGTTTTGAAGGTCACTTCCCTGCCCACCGTGTCAGGGCACCGTGAGCTTGGAAGTACTGACGCAGAGCGGTCAGTGATTAGCAAAACACACTTTGTACACTCGGCTTCTTAAAAAGTGAACTTGCAAAGTATTATCAGGACCCAGATAAAGCCTTTCCACTTGTGTAATGGCGCGCAGTGTAAACTACGGAAGCCGGCTGCAGCTAAACTTGATTTTTGCTAATCCAGCACTGGACGCTTTCCGCCCCTGGCATCCCGTGTGCTTCAGCAGTTCAAAGTGGGGGATTTGCAAGCGGCTCCAGCAATTTCCTGTCCAGCTGCGGCCTTGGTGGCTGCTTTTTATATACCCTGTGGATAATTTTAGCCATCGTTTCCGTTTGGTGGATTATTAATCTGCTTTCCTCCGGCGGCCTACGTAGTTGGATTCCTACTGTCCTGCTGAAGCCAGCAGATGGCTTTCCCACCACTTCCCCTCGCTACGCTGTTGGTTTTGTTCATCAGCTCCCTTCAGAAATTAATAACGCGTTCTGGCTCGGTGCCATGGGCCATTACCTCAGGGGGTATGCCAAGCGTATGAGAATAGCAGGAATCCACGAAGGGTCTTGGCTAGACCCCGGCCTGTGCAGTCTCCTTTAACAAGTGCATGGCTCTGGCTTGTTTATCCCAACCCCCTTACCCAGCCTTTTTTGTACAAACCGGATTGCGTTCGGCGAAAAAAAATTCAGACAAGCAGCAAACCCGGAAGCTGCCTTCGGTAGCTCGGATTTCTGTTTACTTGAGCAGTGCTTGCTTGAGTGAAGGCAGCTCCCCGCCTCCTCCGCGAAGGTAATCTCTTGGAATGAGCCTTTGTAAAGTTTCTTGTGATGTGTCCTGAAACTGAGGAGATTTAAAATCTAATCCTCCGGTTCCAAAGACAACTACTGACTTGTGAACTCGGTTTAAAGTTTTGTTGCACAATTTGTGACGCCTGCAGTTTTTCTCAGCAGGGTTAATATTTGGCAACGTACTTATAATGCCACATCAAAGTAAAACTTAACGCTTCTGAAACCTCTCTCTAAAAGGTCTTACCAAATGGTTCACAAAACGTGTAGAAAATAAAAATGAGTGTAACGCAATTGTGCACTGAATACCTATAATACGCATACATAGCAGGAAAATCTCCAAGTAAAACAACATGCAGGGCAAACCACTCTAACGGCAATGCTATATACGGATTTTCGAAGCATGCATCATGACGGTAGCTTTCATTTTCATTTACAAATTGAAATCTGAGACTTGCTCCCATGTCCTTTTGGGCCACAATGCTATATTCACAATTCTATATTCATGAACTAGCGGTCGCCGGTATTGTAGTGTGTGCGTGTGGATGCAAACTAAATAAAATTATAAATATTAAGACTATAAACAACCGCAATGGAGTGCACACCGCTAGCTCCTCCTCCGGGTCGCCCCATGGGAAGCTGGTGCATGAAGTTCTTAAGTGGTTCACCCCAGTGGGTGCAAGTAAGTACTTGTTAAACTGATGATCTCTAGACCCGATACATGTCCCGGGTTTTAAAATATCGCCCGAGACATGGCTCGGGTTTCGGGATAACTTCCCTCCTCAGTAGAGAAAATAGTTAGGGGTGGAAGAGAGGGCCGCCAAGCAACCGTCAGGGGCCTCAGTGCCCGCACAGGCACGCAGGTGCGTCGTCCAGGAGCTCGTCAGCTCAAAAGCTCAAGGGAGCCATTTTTATAAACAACCGCAATGGAGTGCACACCGCTAGCTCCTCCTCCGCGTCGCCCCATGGGAAGCTGGTGCATGAAGTTCTTAAGTGGTTCACCCCAGTGGGTGTAAGTAAGTACTTGTTAAACTGATGATCTCTAGACCCGATACATGTCCCGGGTTTTAAAATATCGGCCGAGACATGGCTCGGGTTTCGGGATAACTTCCCTCCTCAGTAGAGAAAATAGTTAGGGGTGGAAGAGAGGGCCGCCTCGAGCTGACGAGCTTCTGGACGACGCACCTGTGTGCCTGTGCGGCACTGAGGCCTTTTGACGGTTGTTTGGCGGCCCTCTCTTCCACCCCTAACTATTTTCTCTACTGAGGAGGGGAGTTATCCCGAAAACCGAGCCATGTCTTGGGCGATATTTTAAAACCCGGGACATGTATCGGGTCTAGAGATCATCAGTTCAACAAGTACTTACTTGCACCCACTGAGGTGAACCACTTAAGAACTCCATCAGAGATCATCAGTTCAACAAGTACTTACTTGCACCCACTGGGGTGAACCACCCAAGAGTTTCATGTACCAGCTCCCTTGGGGCGACCCGGAGGAGGGGCTAGCGGAGTGCGGTCCATTGCGGTTGTTTCTAAATATTAAGACTACACTGACCTGCTCCGACTGCTGCCGACTTCCTCACGATCCTCGCCTCCCGGACAACCAGGGACTGCGGCACACTGCGCAGGCTCCCAGCGCCCAATCCCTGCGCTGCTCGCATGCTGGGAATGCTATTTCCAGCATGTGAGCAGCACTGGGATTGGTCTGAGCGCCTCGGATCGGCGCTCAGACATGGCCTGGGAGCCTGTGTTGGTTTCTCCACCCAACTGTACAACACAGCTAGGTGGATAAAGTAAGTGCGCATGACGGTTTGGACGGCCAAACTGTCATGCCCACTAGTAGTGTCCGCCGCTCCTTCCTCTTAATGGTGCTGCTACATCAGGATGTGTGGCCCTGCCCCTCTGCCCCTCCCTGGAGCCTAGCCTGTAGGACAACAAATACAATGATAATAAAAAATGTTTGAATAGCATTTTATTTTTGTTGGTTGCCTCTACTGGCTTTCAGCTGGGGGGCACTCCTCTGCCACAACGGAGGAGACTTCCCTGCACACAAAGCCGAATTTCCCACTGTTTGGGAATTGACGATTGGGTCTGATGCTAAAGGGGGAAGCCTAGGTGGATGATTGATACAAAACATTGAGTTGAAAAGCAGACTGTAGGTTCAGGGGCCAGGCAGCTTTCAAATAAGGCACACCGTTTTCAGTTTTTGGCTCGCCAATTTGCCAATGAGTTACAGATAAGTGATCAGAAATCTGCTCAACTAGAGGAGCAGGATAGTTTGGTTCTGGACTGCCTGTACCAATGATTTCATCAGTACTACAGTTAAGTGAACATGCAGCATTGCTTACTGGAAAGATCCACTGATTCCATGGTTCCAGCATAACGCGGGCCGATTCATTGACCATAGGCCACAAATCATGCGAGCCAACTTGCCTTGGGGTTGAAATGAAAGGTCCGCTCTAAGGATTGAGTACTAAGGAGCAGCTCTCCAGGTAAAATCGCCCAATGAGTCACAACTAAGCAGCAAAATCTCTTTATCTACACTTGGGTATATCCGTTTTTCTACACCAATCTCCTACAAAGGTGAGGCCCCCCAGCCCCTCCAAAATGACTGGGGTGTCATTGTCATTTGACACCAAAGACTGACTCTCATTTCACTGATCCACAGTGACTCCGTAGGTGTTTGGGGGGGGGGGGGGGCTAAGCCCTAGGTAACCCCACAGATTCTGGGCACAGATGTTGTGTGGCTCTTTTATTTATCTCATGTATAAGTCTTTACAAGGCATGGTGCTGTACAACATATTATCGTACAAAGTAGTTACACTATTAAATTTGGCAGACGTATGAACATGAGTTAACATAGGGAACCTTTTCACACAGTTTGAAAATCTAAACGCATGGCCCAAGCAGTCAACCTCCTGATCGCTGAAGCAGGACATTTCAGTTTCCAGGGCTAGTCCCACTTTAACAATGCTGCTAGCGTCCCAATGCACTCTTCTTCCCATAAATAGGCACATAGTTTTACAAATACTTGAAATTTGGTATAGTGCTAAACAAACTACTCGTTAGTTTTTGGAAAACTTCCACAGCTGTCTGAGGACCGAAAGGTTGTCTTTTGAAGTTATATGTACCATGGCCCTTAAAACTTCCTTTATTGGTTTTTACTCAAGGTTTAGTTTGATGGCATGCATATTGAAAATCAATTTTGATGAGCATTTTGCCACCTTTTATGATTAGTAATTGTAATTGGCTATTTATGGTTATATTGAAATTACGTAAGAAATGTGACAAAGAATCCATACAATACAGTGATACAGAGAATATTCTCTGTTCAAACCTATGCAGAAATTGAAGCTGAAAAAGGATAGCTACAATAAATATTACATACATCGTGTTCTGCCATTTCTTTTGTCTAGTAATACAGACCGTCTGTAAAACTATGAATTCCAGGAATATATTGAAATAATGATGGATTACGAGGAATACTACTTGGTAAAGAGAGAAAAGGAAATAAAGCAACTAAAACTAACATCAAAGTAGAAGAAAATAATAAGAGGGAATGGACCAGACTCAGACCCCGCTAGGCACAATTCACAATGTATAATAACATAATTGTGGTAAGAGGTGACTAGAACTAGTCGTCTGCGGACCAACCGTTCGCTACCTCGCAGGCTGTATTGTTAATATGCTGTTCCACCAAGTTTCTTTCGGGAGATCAAGCATGTTGCTCGTGGCAGCTGTTGATATAAACTCACATGCAGAACATATTCTACATACCAGCGTATGTACAAGTGAAAAATTAAGAGTCCGTACATACGAGCCCCCTGAGCATGGTTTAAGAGTATGGCATAGTACAATTCAGAGCCACATGTTCATGAAAGATAAACAAGTGGGGTGAATATCGGTGCCTTAGAATACAAAGTTTGGGGGTGGCCACAGGTGTTGCTTAAAGATGTCTAGTATGACATATCAAAGAGGGTAAGTCAGTCTTGTTATGTAGCATGACAAGTTTATCCATAAGGATTAGGGGCACAACTAAGTGCTCATGCAACACATTCCCTTTCAGGGTACAATATCAGGAGATACATGGGCACTTGTTAAGTATATGTATTACATCCAGACTGGCCACTACTCAAACAGCTAGTAGTTTTTTGGGTGTTCACTATCAATTGCAAAGTGACTTGAGGCTGTATTCCATTCTGGCCACCATGACCCCTGTAACCAGGGGCGGCTTCTCCATTAGGGCTTAGGAGCGTCACCCCACTGCTTTCTCAGTGCAAGAAGCAGAAACATAAAATGGTATTGTAAATACCATTTACAATACCATTTTATCTTTCTGCTTCTCGTGCTACAAGAAAGCAGAAGGCAGGGTATGATTGGTTGGGGGTGGACGGGAGGGCATGTCTGGTTGGGGCGGGCCGGTCGGGGAGGAGTGGCTTGCTGTTGACCCTGACTGTTTGGACGTCCCTCTGGGGCCATCCAAACCAATCCTGCGCACTGTACATTTTCTCTATGTAGGCTGCATGCAGTCTACATAAAGAAAATGGCCTCCCTACAGTCGACCGGCTGGGCGCTTTCTGCACCCATCACAACGCTGCCATTGCAGTGTTGTGATTGGGTTACAGGAGGGGAGGGAGGATGCATGCTTCCTGTTCCAGCAGCGGGACCAGGCCAGGTGCGGAGCCGGTAAGTATCCTAGTTTATTGACATTACACCATGGCACGGGTGATGACATGACTTAAGGATCTCAGCATCTCCACTTGAATAAGGAGAACCTTGAAGGCACAGAGGTAGCAGAAGGGGAATACTCTGCTGTTTGAAAAAGTCATTGAGATAGAAAAAGTAAATACAGAGAAGTCCTCGAGGGAGAAGGAGAAAAAACACCAAGTAACACAAGGGCTTAGTGGTACAGTCAAGAAACTGAGACTTGAAATTTAAGACTGCCCTGACTCAGAAACCAATGGTGCTCATGAGAAGGCCAAAACGCAAAGAATGCCCTTATAAAGAAAGCTGCAGACACATATGGCATTCAAGTATAGTAAGAACAAATTGAGTCGTGCACTCTGCTGGAAACTATGGTGCCAACACAGAGGAAAAAATAGGCAAGTGTTCTCCACCAAGGATGGGAGGCCTTGAGGCGGTGGTCTTCAAACCCTTTAATGCTGCGCTCACTCCTTGCCCCCAGTGATATTTTTCCCAATTATTTTATTATATGTCTATACAAATGTAAACACTGCAGCAACGTTCTGTTACTGTTTTAAAAATGCAATGTGACTATTAGAAGTGGGGGTGAGGGTTTTGAAGACTATTTGGAGTCCATTCCCTCTTGACACCTCCCAGCTAGGATATAAATAGCAAAATATGTTTGTGATGACCCATTACAGAGCTGCTTGGCACTGCTAATTTTTCAGCTTAAAACAATGCACTGTTATCAGCAGAATGCTTCTATTGGCTAAAGCCTGGCACTCCCTCTGGGATCACTTGAGGCCCCCCAGTTTGAAGACCTCTGCCTGGAGGGAACTAGCCATGGTCAAAGCAGTTAAGCCACGGGTGGGGAAGCCATATAAAGATTTGTCGAAGGATCCACCATACATCAAGGGAAATTAAGGTGCTGACTCCATCATCATAATTACAGCATGCCAAGGGCTAGCTCCACCACCACAGGCCCCCTGAAACAGAGAAAATAAAAAGATGGAAATGGTGGTGCAAAAGGTGGAACATTTCTGTACAGCACAATAGCGCATTGCCAACTCCATTGCCCTCCTCAACCACTATGCACATCAACAGCGGGAACAGATGGAGGAGCTGATGCAACACCAAATATATGCAATATAAAAATGCAAAAGTTCAATTACCACACTACTAGACATCATTCCATGCCTGCAGACAGGAGACTACATGGCAACTATAAACCTAAAAGATTCATACCTGCACATGCCAATGAACAAAAAGCAAAAGAAATTTCTGTGGGCCGTTGTGGAAAAGTTGTACTACTAGTTCACAATTCTCCACTGCAGGATAAAACCAGTAGTGGCAGCACATCTCATAATACAGGAAATCCATGTCTACCCATATCTAGATGACTTGCTAGTCAAAGCAAGATCATGCATGCAGTGCCAAAGAAGCATAAGGACTGTCATGCAAACGCCCCACACACTGGGACTCTATAAACATGGCTAAATCTTCACCCACACCTCAAAGGGAAGACATTCCTAGTAGCAGCACTGAACTCGAACAATGCCAAAGCATTCACAACCAACCGAAGGACCTAGCACTGGTGCAGCAAATCAACTCTACCAGAAGGGACGATCTCTGACAGTGAAGACAGGTTGAGGATAATGGGAGTTATAGCATCCTGCATTCCCCTGATATCACACACATGGCTACATGTCAGGCCACTGCAGAAGTGGCTACAAGAACAGTGGTCACATGCAATTCGAAGTTGGGAGGAGCTAGTGGTTGTCACTGTAAAGGTACAGAATGAGATACAGTTGTGGAATACAATGAACATTAAAGTGGGCAGGCCTTTCAAACACCCATCTCCCTCAGTCACCATCACAATGGATGCATCCCACACAGGATGGGGGCACACGTGGGAAAACTGAATATCAGAGACCTATTGAACCTGAGGAAGCTGCCAAACAGCTGCACATCTTGGAACACAAAACAGTTGTGATAGTGAAAGCTTTCTAAAAACACTTTTTTTTAAATGTATTTATTGCTCAGTTCATAGCATATATATAATTATACATAGTCATCACATATATATTTCTTCAAATACACATGATAAGACAAAAAAGAAAAAAAGACTAATCCAGCATCGAAAAACAAAATTGCCAAGATCAAGCAGTTAGCTTATATGTTCTATTATTGGATCCCATAGCGGATACCCAGTTTTTGTCGTTTAGGTGACTTCAGACAATAAAGGCTATATTCAAGATTAAAAATATTATAGAATTTAGCCCTCCACATCTCAAACAAGGGAGCCTCCCTTTGTAGCCAACATGAGGCTAAACATAGCCGAGCAACCGCAGCAGCAATGAATATCATATATCTGAACTTATATGCCGGTTGGTCAATTTGGAGATTGCCCCCAATAACATCACTTTTTTTGGTATATGAATTGTTATCACTGTGATTCTGGACAAAAACAGACCTATTTGTTGTTTTAATTGTAAAAGTGCGATGCAATCATAAAACACATGCACAATATCAGCTCTATCCATACTGCATCTAAATCACTTCCCATCATTAGTTCCACCCCACTTCATCATCCTCTCTGGTGTATGATATAAATCAAATATGGTCTTGAAGTGTGTTTTCAGATTTGCTGACTTCAAAATTTTCCCTGCAGTATCAATCGATCTCTGCATATACTCTCCTTCCTGCCCTAGTCGTTCACTCCATTTACCATCTTGAAAAGTCAGATCGTCTGATTGCGTTTCAATTAACATGGCATATAGTGCCCCTATCCTTGCCCGTTTTCTAATTGCCTCAACTATCGGAACCATAGTTACTCCCCCATGCAAATAATGTTTAAATAAAAAGTAGCGGATTTGCAAATAGTAAAAAAAATCATGTTGTTGAAGTCCATATCTATCAACTAGCCCTGAGAATGAGGCTAATACTCCCCCCCCTCAAATAAGTCTCCTAGCTGTTTAATCCCCTTAACCCTCCAGCCCAACATCCTATAATCGCAAAATATAGCGGGGAATTTAAGGGTTGAATTTAACAGTGTGTAATAGTTAATCTGTGAAATAGCTAGCTTTTTTCGTACCAATTTCCATATCTTGTATGCTGCGATCATTACCTTGAATCGTGTTTTAAAAATAACATGGCTCACAACATTTTACTAAAGAATTTCTGGCTTCTGCCCCTAACAACAACTGATATATAGACGGTGCTTCTGCAATCAACACTTCCACCCCTGTCAACAAAATCTGCATATTTTGCTGTAAACAAACATAATAATAAAAAGAAAAGTTAGGAACCGGCCACCCCCCTATCGTGTGGTAGCATCATACATTTAAATGCTCGCCTCGATTTCTTTTGTCCTCATATGAATCTATCACATATGGATTGTACCCTCTGCAGTTGTTTTTTGGTTAATTCAAGCGGTACCGCCCTAAAATAATACAAAAGTTTGGGGAGAACAATCATCCTAAGCACATTGCATCTCCCTACCAACGTGAGGTGAATACATTCCAACCGGTCCTGCTGCTGTTTGACCCCACAGACTATACTACCCCAGTTTATCTCTATCAAATCTTTTAGGGACATTCTAATTTTAATACCTAGATATCTAGCTTCATCAGTTACTCGTATCTCTCCCGGGCAGGCCATATTGGTACATACAATCTGTGTTTTAGACGAGTTTAATTTATAGCCGGAAACCGCACAATTTTTTAAACTAATCTTTCGATCTCCATTATTGCTTTTGCTGGGTCTGCCAAAGCTACTGCTATGTCATCTGCATAGGCTAAAACCCACACCTGGAATTGCCCACAGCTCATAGATCTAATACGCTTACTTTGTTCTACCATAATCAAAAATGGATTGATATATATAGCGAACAGCAACGGGGAACAAGGACATTCCTGTCTTGTTCCCCTGCTAATATAAACTTGCAGTGATCCCTGCCCATCACACAAATCCTCGCTCGTGGTGACTTATAAATACTTTGAATAGCCCTAATATAACCCTGCCCAAACCCTATCTTCCGCATGATACCCCATAAAAATGCCCAGGAAACACGATCAAACGCTTTTTCTGCATCAAGAAATATCAGCCCAAACCTTCTATGATGCACATTAGCATAATCTAGTAACCACTCTGTTGATGTGCTTCTGCAAGGTATGAATCCATGTTGACATATAGATACCAAAGGCGTAATTACTCACGCCAACCTGTTCGCTAGTATCTTCGCATATATTTTACCATCTGTATTTAACAGGGATATTGGTCTATATGCACCAGGCATGTTCGGGGGCTTATCCTTCTTTTTGAACACTACTATATTAGCCTCATCCCAAGATGGAGGCGGATTCCCGGCTTGAGCCTCTTGAAAGGTATTCAGCATGTCTATTTTCAATACTTGAAAAAGCAGCCGGTATACCTCAAGCGGTAATTTATCTGGCCCTGCCGCTTTACCATTCGCAAGCGACCACATTGCCTCCTCCAACTCCTCCATTGTTATTATCTCATCTAATATCCCTTGCTATTCTAAACCTAGCCTACTCAAATCCAATTCTTGGCAAACGTTCTCTATCTCGTGTTCATCAAAATCACTCTGCTTATATAATTCTTGGTAAAAATCATAAAACCCCCCACCATACCCACCACTGTTTCGACCGTATTCCCGGCCGGGTCCGGCATAGCAAGTATTTTCTGTGAGGACTGCCTTACTCTTAGCCTCTGTGCCAAACATCGACCCATAGCTTCTCCATATTAATATCTATCCTGTTTATACATTTTATATTGAAGGGCAATTTCCTTCCACCATATCGCATTCATTTTAGCTTTGCAACATGTAATCTTAGTATGAATATCCCTACCTTCTAGTCCCTCCATAAGCACCTGTATCAACTCCTGTTCCACGTTCCTTAGATCCCCCAGAAGTCGCTGTATCAGAATTTGTCCTTGTTTCTGTTTGGCCAACCCAAAACTAAGTGCTACTCCACGTATTCCCGCTTTAAGAGTGTCCCATACTATAGGACTAGAGGAGGATCCCCTATTAACCTCCAGAAATTGACCAGCCTAGCTAAGCATGTGATCAATAAATGCTTAATCCTTTAATAATTTCCTATTGAACGTGAATGCCCTTCCGACTTTCACCTGACTTAAACTATATAGATCTAACAATAATGGACCATGATCAGCCGTTATCCTAGGCCATACCTGCATTTTTGCTCCAACAATGTATGCCCTAGACATAAATACATAATCATGCCTCACCAGTTTATGATGAGGATATGAATAAAAAGTATAACCTGGATCTGAATCGTTTAAGGACCTCCATACATCTACTAACCCATGTTCCTTCAGCAGTTGTTTTAAAGCTCTAAAAACCTTATGTTTTCGACCCATATATTTGTCGTTTTTATTGTCTAAAACTTGCCCATCCATATTTATATTGAAGTCCCCACACAAGATTAAGGGCGTAGTCCAGAGAGCCAGTTATACATTTAAAGTCGCCAGTATAGCCGCTTCATCAAGGTTTGACCCATAGACTGTACAGATTGTACACTTAGTCCTTAGTTGCTCATCTTTCATAGTTGTCTGTCATTATCCTTCCAGTCCCACTAATTCCACCTCGCATCAAAATAGCAACTCCCCTGCTCGTAATGGTCTGCCTGGTCGCAGCCAGAAGTGTATATCCCAGCTCTTCTAACACACTGCGCTTTGCCCAAGGTATATGCGTCTCTTGAATACACAAAATGTTCGGTTTCATTAAGCGTAGATCTGCAGCTACCTTTCGCCTCTTATTATTATTATTCAGGCCACATACATTAAATGAACATATGCGTACCCCACTAACCATCATTCATCCATATATCTTACCCAATTTGCATGGCTCCCTGCTGATCTTGGCTTCACAAAATTGTACACAATTTATTTTGTACAACTACAAAAAAGGACTGGGGGTCTAGATTCAGAAAAACTTAGTGATGTGTGTCCCTATGGAAGGATAACTCTTCTAACATCCCTGGCAAACCGAGCTGAGCAGGATTCCCATCAAAATACTTCTTAATATTGGAGCTAAAGTCTTAAGCTCTGTGGATCAGCGTTATCATATGGTTATCCACCACCTCCTAGAGGGCAATCTCTTGATCATAAAGATTCCCTCTGTGGAAAGCTCGTATGCTCTTAATGGATGCCAATCCGAACCAAGGCAAACAATAGATGCCATCAAGTGTTACAACATAGTGAAAAAAAAATATATAATGTGTATAGGGACACACATCACTAAGTATTTCTGAATCTAGACCCCCAGTCCTTTTTTGTAGTTGTATAAATGTAGATTAGGGGATTGGGACGTGGGCAGGTCTTTAAATATTATTTCCCTTAGACCCTTCTCTCTATCTGTGTTTTTGACACAATTTATTTTGGCCAAAAATATTTTGCTATGGATTGATTTTTCAGTTTTTAATACTCCCCCCCCCACTTCCCCTTCCCAACCCCGTGTCCCCCCGCCCTTTCCCCATTTCGCAGGCAACAGGGCTTATGGCCCTTGTGATGGAAGGTGAGTATACCACCCTGTGTTTACCGATCCCCCAACTAATACCTTCTGAGAAGCACTGCTTACTAAACCATGGATCTCATCAAAGAGACTGCAGATACTATTTAGCTTGAGCCTCTGAAATAAAAAATCTTGTTTGCGCCTTGCAAAGAACCTTAAGAGTGGCGGGGTTTAACAAAAAGGCTTGTGTTCCCTTTGCCTGAAAGGGGGTAATCAGTTGACGCAGCTGCCATCTTTTCTCTACCGTATAGCGACAATAGTCTGGTCTAACAAAAAATAGCATTCCCTTTCCCACCCTCTTCTTATCTGGTTGTGCCAAGTCATATAACGTCTGCCTCGCCAAGAAATTGTTAAAGGAAATCAAAATAGCCCGAGGTCTCTGTTCGGGTTGCCCTCCTTTCGCCACCCGTTGCTTAAAAGGAAATCTATGTGCCCTTTGTACTTCTCAGCCCAGTTCCAATCCTTCAATTCAGGGAAAGCCTTTTCAAATAATTGCACCACGAATTTACAAATATCTTGCCCCTCAGTCCCCTCAGGCACTCCCAATATTCTGAGATTGTTTCTACGGAGACTATTTTCCAAATCCACAAGTTTAATCTGCACATCATCTTTGTTGGCATTTATAACTTCTGTAATCCCCTTCTGTGCCTCCATTTGGTCTTCCAGTGCTGAAATTTGCGTCTCAGCTGCAGCCATTCTATCTGTGAAGTCGCTACATGTTTCGGCTATTCTTCTGACAGTATTTTGAAGCTTGCGACAGGCCATATGAGTTTTCAAATTCTCTGACCGCGTTTCCACCCTATGATCTGACAGATATCTATAAATTGACACCAGCAAGATTTCATCATGTGGTTTTTCAACCACCCCACCAGCTGCTTGGTCAGATAGATTAGTACCTTCCGGGGTCATTTCACCTGAGGAGGAAAAATCCTACTGAGGAAACTTTGTTGCTTCTAATCCAGTCCCTCTTTCACTGGTTACTATTTGCTTGCGCAGTGTAAGCAGCTCTGAATTTTCCTCCTCCAAAGCAATGCTATTCGAATCACTGCCGACACTTATTAATGACCCCTGCAGAGAGCCATTTTAATAACCTTGATCACCATCATCGTCAGACATATCCAAAGGTTCAGAAAGGGAAAATAACTTCTTCCCTGAATCACTTTCCTTATTAGTAAACTTGATACTATCAGCAATTGTACCAGCATCTAATTCTGTTGATTCTAGTAGTACATTATCCTCATTAATTCCTGCTGTTACTCCTGTATCCGCGGCGCAATCCATATCAGATTGTTCAGACCCTGAAACGCTCTGCATTGCAACCTTTCCTAACACAGCCTCCTGATCGCCAGTTTTGTCAGCATTGCTAACGCCTGTTCTTTATTCCTTGTTCCTCCGTTTTACTGTTAGACCCCTGCGGCAAAATCAATTTTTTCCTGTTTGCAGCCTGGAATATCTATGGAACTTTTCTAGGAGCCCGTTCTTGCTCACTGCTTTGCATGGTATTATCCAAATCTTCTCCTCCTGCGGCCTCTCTAGCACTGCTCCCCGCTAGCGCTGCTCTAGTCCCCACCAAGGCTTCACCTGCAGCTCTTGTTTTCCCACCACGGGCAGCTTTGGGCGGCATCTCATTTGTGACTACTAATACAAGTGTCCAACAGTGCAAGAGATTTGCAAACACATACTTCGCAGCGCCAGGGGTAACCGCTATCATGCACCATCACTTCGCCCAGCCATCCCTGATCCAGGCTCCTCAAGCTCCTAGCTTCTTCTGTCGACTCTGAAGATCCCGCTCGCCTGGCCGCACCTCTTCCCTTGCCTCAGGTACGTATCTGCTTTCGCGTTTTTGCGCTGTTACAGCACCACCACCAGTCAGGGAGCTTCAATATATGCAGCGTAGGTTTTTACCACTTTGCCTCCACTTCACCTGGCCGTCCCTGCTCCAGGCACCTGAAGCTCCTCACTTCTTCTTCCGGCTCTGCCGATCCCGCTCGCCAGTCCGCTCCTCCTCCCCTGCCTCAGATGCGTTTTTGCTTCCGCGTTTTCATGCTGTTACTGCGCCATCACTGGCCAGAGAGCTCCGATATTTCCGCTTTGCCAGTCCGCCGCTTCTAGAGTTTTTAAAACAGCATCGCCGACACCTCTGCTCTACCACCACTCCCTCGGTTTACTGCTCGCCAAAAGTGCTCCAATCAAATCTTTAACCACCGCAGGTGCACACTATAGGTGAGCGTGCCTTACCCTGCTGCATGGAGCCGAGTCCGGTTTGTTTTGTAACCGCCCCGTTGAGAGGTTTTCTCGTTACTTTCGTACTGCTTTTCTTTTCCTTCCCCTCAATTGTGGCTGCAGGTAATCATAACTTTAATTTTCTGTCACGTACACTGCTCTGGGAAGGCAAGATGGCGTCCACTGGCTGGACGTGTGTGAGTGGCTCCCATGTTGTTCACCTATCCTCCACCTTTTGCTGTGTAAGGGTTCTAAAAACACATCAGTGGACAAGCGGTCCAAATTCAAATGGACAGTAAAAAACAAAGACAAACATGGTTTTCAGAGCTGGTAGAGATGGCACAGGCAGAGTAAAAAAACTGCTTCCTCAATAGACTTTGTTAACTATGAAAGGGGTTCAAATACACCACCCAGAGTCAGCAACCCTCAGCTTAGCAGTAAGGTACATGAGGGCTTATAGCTTGTCCACCTACACCTACCACACAGGACCATGGAGGGTATCAAGGAGGCCAAAGGAGGGAGCACAAGAAGGTGCTACATGGCAAAATTAAGAAGATTTACATAATGGTGTAAGAAACAGAGGCTCAAGGACAACATGGCATAGGAGATCACAGCGGTCAAATACCATCTCTTAGACGAGGGACTATCATACCCCTCTCCAAAAGTGTACCTCACAGCTACAGTCACCTACACTAGAGGAATCACAGGAACAAGTATTTTCAAAGCACCGGCCATCAGTAGGTTCCTGTAAAGGGCAAATAGAATATCCCCACCAAAAGCAGTGCCCACACAACTGGTGCTAACCTAACTTTTGATAATCCCATTTGGACCAATGCACAAAACAGATCCCAAGCCACTAACCCTCAAGACGGCCTTAATCGCTGTGACTTCTCTTCAAAGAGTTAGTGAGCTACAAGCACTAACACAGGAGCCCTACTTGCAACTGCACAAGGACAGGGTGGTTACGAGGACAAACTAGCAGTTTCTACCAAAGTTTATCTCACATTTTCATGTTAATCAAACATTGAAGTTACGAGCCTTCGTCCAAAACTTCAACACAAAAGACAGGCATAAAAGGCCCTATACAGGCTAGATGTAAGTTGGGCAGTCGTACTACTTACAAGAAACATGGGACATCAGGAAAGCAAGCTAGTTCTTTATCTCAATTGCGCCAACTAACAAGTGGGCACCAGTCACCAAGGGAACCATCGCATGGTGAACAGTCTAAATTATCTAAGCATGCTACAAGACGGCCGATGTACTACAAACACAAAGACCAAGAGCTCACCCTGAGTAATACGCAGCATTTATAGCCATTAAAGGCATCTGCATGGGAGCTACATGGTCTTCCCTACCCACATTTACAAAACATTACTGTGTGAACATCGAAGTTAAGAAAGAGGAAATGGTGGGCCCCAAAGTACTAAATCATCTGTTTGCATCCTCAAACTCATTTGAACCCAGTCTCTTGGAAGTTGAGAAAACCGCTATATAATAAATGCACAGCATTTGAACCCAGACAAGATTCACAATGCAAAAAAGAATGGTTGCTTACCTGTAGGAGTAGTTTTGCAGTTTGAAGAATTTTCTGGATTCACATGTGACCCACCGTCCTCCCTGGAAAAGAGGAGGACTTGGAAAGCAAAAAGAAACAGAACAACCTATTAGTTAGGGAGGGGCCAGGAGTCACCTCACCCATAAGCTTGTGCCAGGCATCTCCAGGTGCCCACTTCAGAACACTTTCTGGAGCTGCAGAAGAAGGGCTGAAGCTACTGTCTGACCTGAAAGGGGCTGTGAAGAACTAGACCGGCTCCCCCGTTAACCCAGGACAAAGAAGTGGGCTCCAATGGTAAGTTGACTGATCTCTTGTGTAAGCTACAGGGCCACAACAAATTGCAAGAGGCTTTTTTACTGGAAGAACCCAGCTGACCAGTAGCAACTGGACCTGGACTGGACCTTGCTGCTAGCCTCTGCCTGACACCCTGTGAGTCTCCAAGGGCATCCCTTGAGGTATGGGTGGCTTTACACGTGTACTCCTGTGGTGGATTGAGACATAAAGGACTAAGTCAGAAGGTAAAACTCTTTGATCAGAATAAACCTGGTTGCACACTTCATCGCGGTCAGCCTCAAATTTTGCCTAAGTCCCAGTCTACTGCGACCATGGCTAACAATGGCACTTAGTGCTTTTGGTGCTATTTCTACTTAACATTTTAAAATTCACAACTCTGGTTCCCCTTGTTAAATTTTTTATAATTTTGTTTTTTTAAATTTTGCTCTGTTTTTCTAATTTGGTTTAGGATTTCTATGTTTTAGCATTTTGACTTCATTACTGTTTTAGTACTGTATAAATACTATACACATTGCCCTAAGTTATTCCCATCTGCTCTGTGCCATAACTACCAGAGGGATGAGCTCAGATTAATGTAGTGACTTTGAGGGTTCACCCTGACAAGGGTTGGGATTGTTCCTTGAGGTCGGTAGTCACCCATTGCAAATAATAATCCAATTTCTCACAAAGGGTTAATAACATGGATAGTGTGCCAAGGCAGAAAGTATAAGTGATTGTAAAACCCAATAGGGGCTGAAACCGGTGGGTTGTAGATGGTCAGGTATCAGGATCTATTGCCCGTCAGCCTATGGACTCAACGATTTGATTGTTTCCTTTTAGTCGGGATGTCTTGCATACATGTATACATGTATATCACCATTATACTCATAAACCTTAGTGTAGGTGCTATACCTCCACAAGATAAAATAACAATCTCATACTAATAACAATTGAGCACAGCAACTCAAATAGTACACTGCCCAGGATGTACTCATCTGTCTCTGCCAATAGTCAGTAAGGGCCATGTATTTCCTTACCCCATTCTGATGTCTCCATCGCTGTCAAATGTGGTTTGAATTTTTCTCAAGACTTGTCACGTGTGATTTTGTCCACTGTACTAAACACTTTCTCTCTCTCCGATTGTTTCCTCTAAGGGTGGTCCTGTAGCCTATCAGATCATTGAATTTGCTCTCTTTTGAAGGGTGTTGTGTCTTGTCCATTTTGAGATCTTCTGAACTGTCCAGGAACCGTTCCAAATACTCAGGCACTTTGTACTGTCTAGAGTTTCCACCCACAGTCATCCACATTTGGCCATATTTAATTTCCCATTTCTGGAGGTTGGGTCTCGGGGCTTTTCTGTGGGTATTAGTTTTCACAGAAAAGTCTGCAGTGATCTGAATTTTATGACCCTCTAGGTCATATGGACCATGCCTGTGTGCTGCCAATAGGACTTGCCAGGTCTGTTTAAGTAATGATCTGCCGAGGCCTGCCCATGTAACTAGTGATGGATGCTCTTACCATGATACTTTGGGCCCTCTGCAATTCTAGTGGCAGAGTGAAAGCAATGCTAAGCAATGAGGTAGGAGTCCAATAAAAAAATCTCTCACGTCATCATTTTGCATGTTCACTGGGATCCTTTCAATTCTGACGTTGTCTCATCGTTCTGAGCCTTTAAGGTTAATTGTGTTTTTTATTCAGCTGCCAAATGTCGGGGCTCCATGAGTCTGCTTTGTCCAGCCTGTCTTCAATGGCAAATCACTCTTTTTTCAACACTCTCCACCTCGGTATAAAACAATCCCATTCTGCTCTCATGTTCTTTTGTTCTGTAGTAAGGTTTGACAGCTTCGAGCCAATCAACCTCACTCAGACTCTTACCCTGAAAATCTCCTTACGGGTGGTTTCTAAGGACACCTCCTGTGTCATTGGGGTTGCCGCGGCACCTGTCCTCTTAACACCCCCTACCACTTCTTTGAAATTAGTTGTTGGAGACTTTTTCAGATGCCAAGATGAAGTTATAATCACTTGTATCCTGTGAAGGTGTCACTAGGGCGGGCTTTGTACTTACGCCCCTGCTGCAGGATCACAACATTGGGAAAGGAGGGAGGTGCCAGAAGCAATGCGTTTCCCACCCAGGGTAAAAGGCTCTATGAGCGGTGGGCTCATAGTTTAGATGCGTGGCACTCAAGAGAGTTTTTGATGTCAAAAGAGATATGCAAAGGAGCTACCACACAATCTTCATGTAGTGAGGGTGCTGTTTCCAACACAGGTTATGAGGCTTAGAGCCTCTGGGTCACTCCTGATGTTTTCAGTTGCATCACCATCAGTCTCAGCATTATGTCTCCGTTTAGGAGCACTTGAAAAATATTGGCAGATTATGGTCCCGAATGATAGAGGGGGCATTGTGTGGATAACAGAGGCACCTACCTGACGCCCGGACGCTCCGCTGCGCACTTCTGCATCTTCAGGGGGTCAGAGACGCTGCGGTCTCCCTCGCTGCAATCTCTTTTGCTGGCCGCTTTGCAGGGGGACTACAGCCCCCAGAGTCCCTAGCGGCACCTCCTGCTTCCGCTTTCCTGCGCGCCCGGAGGCGCTTAAAACTGAGAGGCTCCCTCCGCGTCGCGGGACGCGCCGGGCTAAGCCCGGGCAAAGGGCGGGCCCTCTGTGGCCCTCAGAGGACCGACTGAGGCCGGGACGGGCCACGTCACTAACCTGTAAGATTAATATATGTGAGCACCCGGTTTGGGTGACCCGCCTATCCTCTGGACTATAGATTTTGTTGTACTGGTTTTAATTTATTCATTTTGGCTAAATTGGTATCACTATATGTGTTGGTGCTATTATATTGGATTACTGTTTAATTTAAATTTTAGGAACTCCCAGGGGTGTGCCTACCATGGCTAAATCTACATTGAGTAGTAAATCCTCCACTGCTTCAACATTAGACAACTACATAGTTAAAGTAGTCACTAAAATCAATAGCGCTAGGCGTAAATCTTTAGGTCAGGGGTCCAATTTAACGACCACCTGCCCTCTATTAGATGATATACTCACTATATCTTCCCCTCCATTTCATGGTGCGAACAGCTCTAATGAGAACCATGATTTGGTAACCCTGGGCGATCAAGTTCTTGTTGAACAAGAATTGCCAGAAGCAAATAGGGACCCAGTAACTGATGTAAATGAGGCCCCAGAAGAATCCCCGGACCTGTTTACTCAGAGAGTGCTGAGATCTCGTAAACGCACTCAACTGAAACAGGGAGGTGCGCGAAGCATCCACCAAAAAACGGGTTCTGCCTCTTTAAACAGGGTTACCTCGGAGTTAGCCACTCCTAATAACCCTACAAGTAAGATAGATTCTGACCAATTAGATTCTTTGGTAGGTCTTTTGGAGGCAAAAATTTTAAAAATAGTTGAACCCCTAGTAACCAAGATTGGCGAACTATCGGCAGAGATTGAAGGCCTACGTAATCTCTTGGCCCTTAGTAACAATTCTTCCGGGAAACCGTGTAGTGTAGCGGGGGGTTCATGTGGAACTGTTGATCCCCATAAGTCCTCAAAGGTAATTCCAAACTGTGCTGAACCCCTGGCTGTTGCACCCACGATCAATGTGAATAATACTTTACCTCTAGATAGCTGTTCAAGGAGCAACCAGGTACTTGGAAGTATGCATACAGGAGGAGCGAAACCAGACTTACCCCCTGATTGCGCCCCATTTGTTGTAGTGTTAACAAATGTACCCCCCCCCTGAAGGATGGTGCACAAAAAATTAATTCAGAATCCCATGAATCTCTTAAAAATAAAACAGTTTCGTGGTTAAATAAGCATTGTGGATTTCCAGTGCATTTAGCCCATCAGATAATAACAACTAGAAGAGTCTCTTGGGTAGGGCATTCTCGTAAGAACATAAAGGGGGATTGTGTTATAATAAATTTTAGTAATCCTTCCCTAGTTAATAACACCTTATTAAAATCTACCTTGCTCCCTCATACCGATCAGGGTATTACCCTCCGATCACTGGGTTATTTTTATAGGCAACAGACAAATCTACCCATTAGTGATCCGTTGGAGGGCAGAGTACGTTACCCTGAAGGGCAGTTTTCTCATGGTCTTGTCACCTCTAATCGTTTTCAAGCTCTGAGTGATTTAGATTCTAATGACTGACTCCACCATGATTGGGTTACTCCCAGATCTACTAGGGAAGGTTTAATTTCAACACTGGAGGAGGACCAGGGATCAAGTGGAATTGAGTTAAGCACGAGAGTAGAGGGCACCCCAAATGCTATGACTGTAGTGAGGAATGTCATTGTTGAAAATGTGGACAGCATAGCTGCTGCTCCTCGGCAGCCTTTAGGCACAAGTGTCCTTAGTTGGAATATAGCCGGCCTTAACAGCAAAGTACATGATCCCATATGGAGGGACTGTTTATCAGGCCACGAAATCATTGGGCTACAAGAAACTTGGGACACTGAAAGTACTTTCTTGTAGGATGGGTTTTCCGCTTTTTGGTCACCTGCGGTGGTATCTTGCAGGGGGAGGGCAAAAGGCGGACTTCTTACTCTCATTTCACTGACACTTGAGGGTAAATATAGCAAAGTGGAGTCAGGCTCGCCTTACTGTCTAGCAGTGGAAATTCAATCCAACTCTAATGGGAACTGGCTTATTGTAAATTTTTATAATTCGTTTACTAAGAGCACGCCAAATGAACATTTAGTCAGTCTATATGATCTTTTGCAAATGTATAATGAAACTAACAAGAATACTTATTCGGTTATAGTGCTTGGTGATTTTAATTTTCATTGTTGTTTTAACAATTGTTTTGTATGGGACAGCTTAGGTCCACCAAATCAAGGAAATACGCATTTCGATCATACACCACAGGGCATGTTTCTAGATGAGCTTCTTGCTGGCAATGCCTTGGTTCATCCCGTTAATCATATAAATGATATCCCAACCTACAAAGGAAATGGCTTAGGCTCCACCATTGATTACATTTTTGTCAGCACTAACTTAGTAGATAATGTAAGTCAATACAAGGTAAATTGGTCTATTTACAGTGACCACAATTCTGTCCAGATAATTCTGACTGATGATCTTAGGAAAAGAGAATCTGATAATCCCACTGTCAGAACTCTGGACATAAGGCCAACTGACCAAACACATCGCCTGAAATGGTGTCAGGTGGTACCAAAGGAGTTTAATGAGAATTTGTGGGGAACGGTTGGGGATGAAATACATATGTGTCTACAAGATGGGATCTTTGGTGAAGCAGTCCTGACAGCTTATGGTAAAATTTGCTCTCAAGTAAATAGTGATCTTAAAAAAGCATGTAAGGCCAAACCTACGAATGGGGAGAAATGGTTTGATCACAGCTGCTCATCAGCCCAACGGAAGCTAATGAGAGCTCTGAAAGCTGTTCCACCAGACAGAGCAGAAATCGCTGTATGCAGGAAAGCCTATAAAACGGCTCAGAATAAGCGCAAAAATGAAATTAGGGAAGAGGCATGGAATGAACTTTTATCCATCGATGTTATCAAAAACAGTGCCAAATTTTGGTCTATCGTAAACAAGCCTTTTTTTAATGGCAAAAGTAATAACGAGCTTGACTGCGGTATCCAAGAAGATAAGTGGTTTAGCCATTTTAAACAGGTGTATGATGGAGATGGCCCGAGGGTGACGTCCTCACTTAACTTGGAGAGTTATACCCTGTCCTTCACAGAACTAGAGGTCACAAATGCCATCATGCAAATGACAAGTAACAAGGCGCCGGGACCTGATGGAGTCCCGGCAGATCTTTTTAAATCAGATATAAAAACCTGGTCCAAAATTTTATTTAATGTCTTCGTAAACGCATGTCAACTGGGCCTACCGTCGACTTGGGCGAAATCTGTCATCATCCCCATTTTTAAAAAGGGTGATAGAGGTGATCCGAGCTGTTACCGTCCAATCTCCCTTATAGATTCTTCCGTGAAAGTACTGGGGAGGGTTGTCCTTGCCCAACTGAACGGTTGGCTAGAGGAAACAGGAACACACTCTAAGGTCCAGTACGGATTCAGAAAAGGGATGGGTACCATAGATCAATGTCTAAATTTACAACTATTAATTGGCAAATACACGGTGGCCAAGAAGGGAACCTTATTGGTAGCCTTCATGGATTTGTCATCGGCCTTTGACCGTGTAAATAGGTCAAAACTATGGTCCCTGCTCCTTTCCCATGGAGTAGACAAAGACATCGTCTACTTCTTAGCGGATCTACATAGAGAGTTATCGGCAACAGTTCGCTATGACCAAAGGGGTAATTGTACAAAAGATATACCCATATCAAATGGGGTTAGACAAGGGTGCATCTTGGCACCTCTTCTTTTTACACTGTACATAAATGAACTAGACAATACCCTAATCGCCTCATGTAATGATATCCCTCGTGCAGGGAAATGTCTAATCCCTTCACTTTTATATGCTGATGACGCCGCCCTAGTCGCAAGAACGGGAGTGGGCCTTCAGTTACTGCTTGATTCATTTGCTGGTTTCATGAAGGCCTTGGATTTATCTGTCAATTTTGCTAAATCGCATGTCATGGTCATCGGCCCTAAATCCGCTAAATCTAAAACCTTTAAATGTGGGGGTCACCAATTATCCAGGGTATCATCATTTCCTTATTTGGGCGTTCTTTTTGACGACCAAGGTTCTTGGGTAACCCACATAATAGCAAAAAAGATTGTTTTTTCAAGAGCAACTGTGGGTGTTCTGGGTTTTGCCAGAAAGCTAGGTGCCAGACCAATGAGGGCCCTTATTCAGGTTTATAAAGCCAAGTGTCTCTCCTTGGCATTGTATGGAGCTGAGATATGGGGCATCAAAAATGCCAAAAGCATTCAGATTGTTGAGGATAGGTTCTTAAAAAACCTCCTTTCAGTCCCGATCTCAACTGCTAACTATAATGTCCATCAGGAACTTGGAATTGGTTTTCTAGAAGATAGTATTGCCCTGGCCCCATTATTGAAATGGATTAGCACAGTGGTTCCCAAACTGGGGTCCGTGGACCCCCAGGGGTCCTTGACACATTCCTAGGGGGTCCGCAGGCAGCAGGTTTAAAAGCACTGCAAAGTTTCTTGTATAATCAGCAGTTTTGGGGCAGCAATAAAAGTGTTAGGATAAATCCAGTGATTAATGTATCTGCTGTAGAGAGATGGGGGTTTTGTCCAGTGGTAGCTTTGACTCATCTAAGGAAGAGCTGATGGTTAATATGCCTGCTGCAAAGAATGTCCACCACACATTTCTTTTAAAACAATATTTTGTTTTGTGCATAACTCAGTGGGTTCCTGCTTTTGCCACAGACATTCTTGTGTTACTGTGCTGTTCACAAGTTCCAATCGTAGTCTAGCACAGTGAGCTATGAACTGCGATCAAGGAGCTGCATTCAAACTGCAAGGTGCAAGTTAGTAGGTCTAGCTTTTTCCCAGTCTTTCATTATCCCGATGCTGCTAAAAAGGTTTGTTAGGGTAGAAATAAATCCTTATTATTAAAGTCAACGCTAACCCCCATGTTATGTTCTGAATCCTGAGTTTGTGCTTCTCCAGACCAAGCACTCTTAAAAAATGCCTACCAGTATGAACGACATGAATCCTACACCTTGTAGTCCCCTTTGCCTAATGTACATTTTCTATTCACTGATTTACACACATATGATTAATTGTCTCTGTATGTGTGTGATGTAAAGTGCTCTGACAGCCTACAGTGGTATGAGAGGTGCTATAAAACAAATTAAATACATGTGACTGTGGGGCTATGGAGAGATGAGAGGCACTGTTGGATGGTAGTAGTGAGGGAGTCACTGAAGATTGTCAACCATTGAAGATTGACAAAAGATTGTTCTATCCTGGTGCATAGTAAGGTCATTGTTTACTATGCTTTGAAAGCTAATACAATTTAATATATAACAACAAATGTGTTGTAAAATGCACCCTTTCCCCCCAATTTATTTTGGGGGGAAAGGGTGCCCTCCAAAGCCCCTTTTCCAGTGGTCAGGCTCACTCGCTGCACTTGGTGTGCACTGTACGGGGACTGGTCTGACAACCTTTGCCAGAGCAGCTTTAGGAGTCCAGTCCAGCCTTGGCAAGAGCCAGAGCCTCGGGCTGTGAAATAAAACCAAACAATGAAAAGTTAGTCGCGAGATGCAGCACCAACCTTCCCATTAGGACTTTTCAATTTTTGCAAATATTTGTAATATAAAAATACTAAAATCTTTAGTAATTCAAGTCGTCTTTGTTTGATGTGCACACGTGTGTGTTTTTTCCTTTGAATTACAGTTTTAATGTTTGAGATTTAAATCACAAAAATTGCTTGGGGGTCCCCGGCTTCCAGTAGTGACTCAATGGGGGTCCTCAGGAGTGAAAAGTTTGGGAACCACTGGATTAGCATTTGGCTTAACCCGGATCTACAGCTGAATCATACAATTTTGAAAGATTGTACATTGCTAGATTATGGGTCGCGTATACCCTGGCTGAAATATATTCAGAACCTGGCTATTAAGCTAGGTAGACCCGAATTATATCAGTCTCCAGAGGCCCTGGTAAAAGGTGACATTAAATGGTGTAAAGAAACATTTATGCACATATCTACCATGGATAGGGAAGGGAATGAGCTGGTTAAGGGCACCGTTAGGGCCCACCAGCTCTGTAAAACAACACCATCCATGGAACCATATTTAGGATTTGTCACAAATGCAAATCACCGTTTCCTTCTGACTAGATTCAGATTAAATCAATTACATCTCCTGTTTGGAGATAAGAAAGGTTGGAAAAGGGCTGTGGACCTTGGCCCTTGCTCCTGTGATAATTTCTCCCTACAGGATATGACACATTTTTTCTTCTTTTGTGAGCACTTTATTGATATTAGGAAACGCTTTTTATTCCCTATATTAAGAAACAAAGGCTTTGTTCAGGTGAGACCTGCTCTTCTATACCTTCAGATGTTAAATGATGTCTGGGAAACTTTTAATATTGCGAATTTTTTATCTGTGGTAATTCGCTCCTTGAGGAAATGAACTGTACCCTTTTTTAATGTTTTAAATTGGACACGTTGCCCTGCTTAACCAATTTGTGTCAATGTGTTTTTTAGCTGTAGTGATTACTTATAATGAAATTTGTATTTTTAAGTCTATTTATTGTAGTATGCTTTTATGGTTTGCACTTAAACCGAATAAAGACTTTTTGACTGACTGACTGACTGATAGAGGGGGTATTACATCGGGGCACGAAAACCAAACTATATTGAAGCAGGAACATTTGCTGTTTCAGAAACCTGATGGTTAGATAAGATTTCTCCAGTTGCTACATGGCCCACTCTAGCAATTTGTCCACAGGACTGTCAGCCTATTAAGGAGGAAACTGTTAGGGCTGTTTATTTTCTAGATTTCCAGCTGACCTCAGCAGACTACACCTGCAAACACTGAGAGACACCCATAGCACATTTCTAAATGTGGAAACCATTGACCTAGAGTTGACAATCATAGCAAAGTAGGAATACATGAGAAGATGGCAACCATACTCAGGAATTCCTAGATTATGGCCCATGGAAGACTAGATGACTTTCCTTGATCATTATCTTTGTGTGGTAGGTTGCTGGCAGCATGATGTGAAAGGACTGGGTTTAAACCAAAACATTTTACGAATAATGTATGTCCTTTTCGAAAATCCAGAGGAATAAAACCAGTCTATCTTTGTGTGAATGTTTAGAGGATGGCATTCACTTTACTACTGAAGAAGCATTTTTGTTCAAGGTGTAGAGTCATTGGTTTTACTACATTGAAGGAGTTAATTGTGGCAATTGGTGTAAAGCAAAGCAGTGTAAAACTACCATCTAGGTAAATCGGTGGATCATCAAATCTGATGTCCATTGAGTTATGTTCTCGCTATATAAAACAGCAAAATAAAATACACATAGCGGCAGTGTAACTGCCTTCATTCCTTTAGACCTCCTGGTGCCTTTTGACACCATCACCATGCAACACTGCTGAGCAGACTCCAGCAAACAGGAGTGACAGACATTATCCTCAAGTAGATTGAGTTTTATATTGGGAAGGACACAAGCTGTTTCTCTCCCTCTATTTCAATCCGAATTTTAGTAATTGAAGTGTGGAGTTCCACAAGGTTTGTCCTTCAGGGCATCACTGGTTAATGTCTATGTGACCCTATTTAGAAGAACTGATTAAATCTTTCATTTTTGATTTCTGCCCTTATGCAGATGACAACCCAAAAAAAAGTGTGTCTCCAAGGCCCCAAGCCAGTGTTTAGTCATTTTTAGTCTTGCTTGACTGTGATTGCTGAGACAATATCAAACAACAACTATAGCTTTACACAGAGAAAGCAGAGGCCATGATTTAGAGTGATGTCTCTTCAATCTGTTTCTCAGACCCAGTGAGCACATTAAGGAACTGGGAGTTGGATGTATCAATATTAGGAATAGTGATTATCTAATTGTGTTTTTCGGTGAATCTCAATTAGGTAATCACTATTCCTAATGTATGATACTCATAGAGGTTCATTTAGTGATTCCTAGTGGGTCCCAAATCGAGCTACCTCATGAATATTAAAGAGGTAGGTCGCAATTTGCGACCCCCTTGGAATCGCTAAAATCACAGGGATGGTGGCCTGCTGGATTCAGCTGACCACCATGTCTGTGATTGCTTTTAAATAAAGCAATCATTTTTTAAGAACAGACAGTTGTCCGTGGGACCACTGCCTGCTCTAGAAAACTTTTTTACAAACATTTAGTAAGAGGAAGGGGCCCCTGTTTGCGAATGGGTTACCACCTACTTGAAGTGGGTGGTAAAATGCGAATGTTTAGCAACCATGGGTCACATGTATCAAACAATTTTGCATTCACAAGCTGTGAAATTAATAATTTCTGCAATTTCGAATGCAAAATAGCCTTTCAAGATGTATGAAAGGCTTTGTAGTTGCAATTTTAGGTAATCACAAAATATGTGATTAGCTAAAATTGCGACTACAAATAGAGAATGACAATTTGCATGTGTGGGCATGTGTGCGCTTTACATTTGCTCATTTTTTTTGGGGGGTGCTTCAGGGGGGCCATAGGCCCCCGGGTACCCTTGGTATTGCTTACCTAATTTGTGATTACCAATTTGGTAATCGCAAGTTAGGTATGCAAAACCATTCGCATCTATGGACCGTTATGCTCATAGGAACGAATGGAGCATTATTACCTAATAGCAATTGCCTAATTGCGATTGCGAATCTTTAAGAATCGCTGCTAAGTAATCAATATTTTCTTACATACCATTTTGCATTCTTTATATAGCGATTACCTAAAATTCGCTATTTAAGAAATGTTAAAAGTATTTTTTTTTTTTTGTATTAAATCTTTTTATTCAAAGAATACCATAAAATACACAATACAACAAAAAAGGTGCAGTACATTGCATCAATCTAGACTTCCGATAAACGCAACACACATTACAAGTTCAAGCATCTGGTTATTGTACAAATGGCACATATCGTTGTTTCATAATCAAACCATTTAAATATCTTCCTCGTACACCGCGAGGGAGGGAGGCAAAAAGAAGTGCACAGCAAACCCCTACTCTTATTCCACAGGCCCCAGATTTTTGTCCATTTATGTGGGCAACCCCTGCTTTCATAGACAGCCCTCTCTGCCTGCATGCACCAGTCCATATCTGACTCCCAGTCCGCGTATCTTAACTGAACTCCTCCCCTCCAAGTTCTAGCAATATTGCGCTTCGCCACAATGCAACCCACATCTTCTCAGTACGTGACAGATCAGTGGTATCCCATATGTTTAACAGTCAAAGCCGAGGGAAAACTTCTATAGATGAATTACAGATGCAGGACATACCTGTGAAAACCTTCTCCCAATACCCCTGTAGGATCGGGCAGTGCCACCACTGATGTATACAGGTACCAACGTCTCCACACCCGCGGGGACAATCAGGGGAATCCAATACCCTCATTTTGACCAGTACCAATCTGGTGTAATAAGTCCGATGCAACAATTTGAGTTGTAGAAGTTTAAATCTTGATTGGATCGCTACCTCGCGAGGGGAGGCCAATGCGTCCTACCAGTTGTCATCGTCCAAGTCCCCTACGTCGTCCGCCCACTTTGTACGTATTTTCTCCTGAGCGTCTGGAGTATGATTGAGGATCTTACGGTAGGTCAATGAGATGGCTCTCTCCGGTAGATAGTCATCTAGCAATCTATCCTCCAGAGGCGAGGAAATCGGCAAGTCCGAGTCCTTTGGAATAGCTTTATACAACGCGTTTCTGGTCTGGAGGTAGCGAAAGGTTTCCCTTTCATGCAATTGGTAATCTCTTTGCAGATCGCTAAATGGAATCACTCTACCCTTTGCCCACATGTCTCCGACTTTTGAGAGACCAATCCAGTCCCATTTGTCAAACCATGGATGCTTCGATAAGATACCTAAGAGGCCTGTTTCCAGTAATGAAGTAACCTGAGTTATTTTGTCTTTCCACCCCAGAACGAGTGTTGCTTTGTGCCATATTTCCACCGTAGAGGACGTTGGAGTGAATCTAGGCGTGTACCGTCCCCCCTCATAAAGCGCCCTTAGATAGGTGCCAGGGACCATGTTATGCCTGTCCATTCTGAAGGCGGGGTCTGATATAGGTTGATGGACCCAGTGATTTAAAACAACTAACTGTGAGGCCCAATAATAAGATCTGATGTTAGGGAGGGCAATACCACCATAATACCAGCTTTTTGTTAATTTCATGAGGGCAATCCGAGGAGTACCCTGGTGCCAAAGGAGTGCAGGGACTTAACAGTCAATTAATTGAAAATACCGCGATGAGACTAAATATGGCGTATTTTGCAAGGCATACAAAAAGCGCCGGAATGCCATCATCTTATAGATTGCAGCTCTACCTGAAAGCGTAAGGGGTAGTGTTTTCCAATGGTTTATGTCCGCTCGGAGGCAGAGCAAGGGGGGCATTAAATTGTTTTGTTTAAAAAGCAGAGGAATCCAGCGTAATATATATTCCTAAGTATCTAAAGCCGTCTGTTACTATTTGGGCCTCACAACCCGCCGGTAAAACCGGAGGGTCCCCACTCAAAACATAAATCAAGGATTTATCCCACTTAATAGTGTATCCGGAATATTTTTGGAATAGAGCAAAGATATGCAGTACTCGTCGAATCGAAAAGGGAGGACGAGCCAGGTACAGCAAGATGTCGTCGGTGTAGAGGGAAATCTTGTCCGTCCAATCCAATGACCAATTAAGGCCCCTAACAAGTGGGTCTCCCCTTAGTCAAATCGCCAGCGGCTCCAGGGCCAAGGCAAAGAGCAGTGGCGAGAGCGGGCAACCCTGTCTTGTTCCCCTCCCCAATGCAAAGGGTGCAGAACGAGCACCATTTACCGAAATCCTTGCCAGGGGGTCAGAGTAAAGAAGACGTACACAAGACAGGAACCGACCACCGAATCCATATCTTTCAAGTGCAGCGAAAAGAAATGGCCATTCAATCATGTCAAATGCCATTTTGGCATCAAGAAACATTATAATGGAATCCTCCTGTATAGTGGTAGCCCTGCCCAGGACGTCATATAGACGACGAAGATTCAGTGCTGTATTCCTGGTAGGCATAAAGCCTGATTGATCCGGATGCACTAATTTGAGGAGGCACGGGGAGAGATGTCGTGCTAGAATGTTAGCTAGGATTTTAACCTCAGGGTTCAGTAAGAAAATAGGTCGATAAGAGCTGCACTTCTCCGGGGGTTTACCTTTTTTATGAATTACCACAATATTTGCTGATCTTTGCCCTTGCAGGCAAAGTACCCTGAATCGCCCTCTCCTCATACATTCGAACTAAGAATGGGGCAATGGTAGCAACATTAGACTTATACAATTCAATTGGAAGGCCACTTGGACCCATGGCCTTACCAGACTGCAGAGAGCTAATTGCCTTAGATACCTCTTCTGCTGTCAAAGCTGCGTCTAGATTCTCAATGTCTTGGGCGTTTAAAACAGGTAGCGGCAAAGTAGCCAACAGTTCCGCCGCTTCCACCTGAGTAGACGACTGCATGGATGTATATACCTTTTCAAAATAACTGGCAAACGCCCTTGCAATCTTAGTCCTGTCCCGCATTGTATCTCCTCCCTGCCCAACGATCTGAGCCACCCATCTATTAGCAAACTCCCTTTTGTCCAACCATGCTAATAACTTGCTAGCCATGTCACCTATATCATAAATACGATGTTGGGTGGCCTGGTACTGGGTCTTAGCTGCCTCTTCAACAACATCCCTATATTCCTTTTGTTTTATAGATAATTTATGTGCAGTAGCAGGCTTATGGGAGGCCACCAACTTGCCCTCTAGTGTGGTCACCTCTTTCTCCAGATCCTCTAATTGTTTACTCTTCTCTTTTATATGACGTGCAACCGCTGCCACTCCGCTACTCCGGATTACCACCTTGTAAGCCTCCCATAACGTTACGTCCGAAGCCACCGAACCGTCATTTTCTGCAAAATAATTTTGGGTAGCTTTCAACAATTGGTCAATGATCTCCGGCACTTTAAGATACCAGGGGTTAAGAGCCATTTCGTGTCGGGTAGGGGGAGGACCACCTCCATAGTGTGTCACAATCGGGGAATGAACAGAAATACCCCTGGGATGAAAGGAGGTCCCATCAAACATGGGGAGCTGAGGAGCTTTACAGAAGAGATAATCCATATGGGACAGGCTACCAGGCACCCCTGAATGAAAGGTGTATTGTGAGGAGGTGGGATTAGATGTCCTCCACACATCAATCAAACCCAGCGCCTTAAGAAATTCTGCCAATAATTTCCCAGGTGGCTCCCCCCTCCTGGGTGGCAGATGGTCCAGTTCCCCATTGAGAGCTGGATTACAGTCACCCCACTCCAATACATCACCGTCCGGTAAGTTCAGCATATGTGGCCCTAAGTCAGCAAGTGTGATGGAATGGAGTCTGGGGGGTACATAAAGAGAAGTTACATTGAGGGGCCCCCCTCCCACTGCCTCGGAACCTTAACAAACCTGCCCAGTGGGCCTCGGGTAACCTTTTGTATATGAAAAGGGAGAGGCCTTTGTACCAGAATGCCCACCCCTCTGGTTCCTCTCGAATAACCCGCATGGGCCACTAATTTATATTCTCATCTATTAAGAGCGCAGTAGGTACCGTGAATATGGGTTTCTTGGAGCCGAACCAGATCAGGGGCCTGCCGTTTCAGATATTGTAGCACAATTCCCCGCTTAATACGATCTCCCAGGCCATTCACGTTCCAAGAAAGTAGTTTCAGGCGTCCCAATTGTGGGGTTGAACCTTGAGCAGTACTCGTTGAGATAACCAGTAAAGGGCCCTAATATGTGTAGGATAGCTGAGGGGGGGTAGTACCGACAGCCCCCCGCATCCCCTCCATCTGTGGCAGCACAAAAAATAATGAACACATGATACATGCATTATGAAAACAACCTTAGGAACGACCCAATTCGCCATAAAGAAAACTTTGAATATGAAATTGTACTGAGCACACATACAAAGACTGCAACAACACCCATTAACAAACCCTGGAACCCACCCGCAACCTGCCTCCCTGCAACGTGGACTCAGAACTGCTCACCCCCCAATTTTGCAGAGCGCCTGTAAACTCCAAACAAATATACTCTATGGAGGAAAAGGTTACACCGCCGAACTGCCCAAAAGGTTACATTACCAATACCCCGGAAAACTAATATATGAGCTCCTAAACATAACACAGTCTTAGCCAGGAGCCAGTCCGTACAGTACATTAACATACACTCCAACCCCCACCCTGCCCCCCAACTATAGAACGACTCAGTGCGCCAACCACACCACAAACCAGTCTGTTAGTTCTTGGCGCTTCTCAAAATGAAAAGAATCGCCACCCCAACTTCATATTCCACCACACTAATGGCCCTTCGCTCACATAAGATTGTTAATACTCATCGTAACTACAGCGTGGCCAGGGTCCATCCCATATCTGGCAGGCAAGTCGGGTTTTTCCTAAAGGCAAATTGTGCCAACAGTCATTCACTCCCATTTCTGTTGGTGCTTTCTTGCTGACTGTCTTGTCTCTGTCCTTGACTTGGCGATAATCGCCGAGGAGCATTGGAGGAGCGCCAACCTTCAAGCCAGTCCCAGGTCTCCTCCGGAGCTTGGAAAAACCAAGATTTCCCCTCAGCTTATACTCTCAATTTGGCCAGAAAGAGCATGGCATATTTAAGGTCGTGATTGTGAAGTGCACGCTTTACTTCAAGGAAGGATCTACATCTCTGTTGTACCCTGTAGGTAAAGTCTGGAAAAAAGGTGATGGTAGAGTTCTCAAATTTAAGTGGTGGGGCACTCCTGACTGTTTGAAGGATAATGTCCCTATCACAAAAATTGAATGTCCTCGCAAGCATGGGTCGTGGAGGGGTGCCTGGTTTTGGGGGGCCCCCTGTCACACGATGTGCCCGTTCCACAGAAAAATATTTGGAGAGGGACTGGGGCTGTAGATGTTTCTGTATTAGCTCCTCAACGAATAAATCCACGGCCTGCCCTTCTGACTTTTCAGGAACTCCCAATATGCGTACGTTGTTTCTTCATGTGCGCCCTTTATAATCCTCCAACTTTGCCTCAAAGTCCGATGCCTGGGCCTGCAGGCTCTTGACCGATAATTCGAGGGACTTCGTTGAGGTTTGAAGTCTTTTTACTGAGTCTTCGGTCTCCTTAACTCTATCGTCCATTTTGCGAAGATCAGCTAATATGTGGGTGACTTTCGTCGTTACCATATCAATCTTTTGCTCCAACGCAGAGTGAATCCATTGAATGGCCTCCATAACATCGACGAGAGATGGGCCCTCTGTGGCGGCAGGTTGCTTCATTTCAGTCTCGGCTTGTTTCTCCTCCGCTGCGTCGACTTTAGAGTGGGCAAATTTGGATAGTTTCACCAGGCTGGATTGCCTGGCGCCTTTATTTGTAGCCATTACTTCGGATCCAACCGCAAATGTAATCTCCAAGTGGAAGTGCTGGTGGGGCGTAAATTCTGGGGGGCTAGTGCCTGCAATGAGATGTGAAAGTCCAAATTGCACTATACGCTCAACAAGCATCCGGTGGAACAGATCTTTGCAGTGTATGAAATGGGAGAGAGACGATCACCCAAAATGGCTGCTGCACAGAGCCTCTGTACACTTGGAACAGGCCGATCAGAACACGTCCAATCCAGTCTATAACATGGATCCAGCAGAACTCAAGAGCTGGAATCCATGTAGTTATTGAGCCGCTACAGTATGAGCGCAAGCGATCCCACAATTAGTTATTGATAAAGCCCTCAGTGCAGATGGGGAGGGGCGCCGCACCGCACTGCAACACGATGGCAGCCCGGTTCAAAATGTCCCCAGGTTTGTCATGTGGCTTTAAACTTAATGCTGAACAGGGGAGGGAAGCTTATCGCAATGCCCCCAGCCCCCGCAGCGTCTTTGAAGGCTGGATATCGGCACCCACATCTCACCAGCACTTTTGGGTGTACCGGAGCCCACCCAGCACAGCGCCGCGTCCACCAAGCAGCACAGCTGGTGAACAGCAGATGGGGACACCACCATTACCCCGGCACGTCCTCCTAAGCCACACGACAACCACGCCGAAAGCAGTGCGCCACCCTGCGCCCACAGGCCCCAACAGCAGCAGCGGAGTTCTCATAATGCGGCTCCGGACGTCCTCACGGCCAGCACATTCTCGCGGCCTCAGGCTGGAGTCGCAGGTCCAATTTTGTAGGGCAGAGCTGACGGATCTTCGCGGTCTTTAGACCAGGTGACTCCTTGGCTGAGTGGGCACCCAGGTCATTAAACGAGCTATACGGACATTTTAACGGAGGTGGGGGGATAATTAAGTACTAGAAGCTCGGAGCTTCACTCCATTGCGGCCATCTTGGGTGTCGGCTAGCCCGCCCCGGTTAAAAGGATTTTTAATACATGTGGCCTCACATTTTGGTCTCTAAACATTCTTACGTCCACCGCGATTAGATATTAGAAAGGGACGCGCTAAACACGCACCTTCCTAATACCGAATCGGTATGTATTTGCAATTCCAAACTGTGATTCAGTAACTTGTTACTGAATTGCAATTTGGGAATGATACATACAAAAGTGCATTTTTCCGGTTGCAAACGGTCCTATCCCGTGAATCAGGACATTTGCGACCGGAAAAATGCTTTATACATCTGGCCCTAAGTTACTGCTTTACTGCAACCGTCTAGCATTATATTAATTCGTAAAAATGACCAGATAAGAACAGAAATTATTGATGAAATAGACTAACCGACTATTTGTTTTTCATTGACAAATCACTATCATATACAAGCAACAAATACACAGTTGCAGCATACTCGATGCAGAGACAGCATTACTTGGATTTTTATATGAATTAAATCATTTTAAATATGTAGACTCTTTTATCTCCCTTTTTAGGTTTTGCTTTCACAGCGCTTGCTCTGTGCTTGTGAAATTTCTTATATTTAATATATCTTAAAAGAGGGCTCTTATCACTTCCCATTGCTGAATTACTGTGTTCATTCGCTTTAGTGTGGAACTTTTTTTTGTTAACTTCCCCTGGCTGAAAGCATTTACGGTGCTTCTACTAAAGCTTTCACCCTGTTTAAGCCCCATTCACTGTCAAGATAAGATCTCTTACCATGGAAAAGCTTCTAACAGTATGCTTGAATACTTGCTTTAAATTACTTAGTTGTGTAAAGCAGATGCTTTAGTTTTAGAACATTTGTGGCATTTCCTATTCATGCCTCAGTACTTTTCATTGCACTTTGTAGGCATTATCGGATTGTTTTTTTTCAACGTAATCTATTTGGTCATTATGATCAAATTCTAAATGTTGTAATACACCTTGCGCGTTAAAAATAA
Source organism: Triturus cristatus (assembly GCF_964204655.1). NCBI lineage: Eukaryota > Metazoa > Chordata > Amphibia > Caudata > Salamandridae > Triturus > Triturus cristatus. Next base: position 645,287,554 of record NC_140585.1, read on the forward strand.
AGTTAACATACAAGAGTTATGCTGTATTTTACTACTAAATAGGCAGCCACAAGTACAGTTACCTTGCAGGAAACATGGGTCATGAGTTGAACGGTGCAGCAGGTGCAGTAGCACTGGGCCCAAAAGTTGTCAGAACTCCTTTAAACACATAATATTGCTATATTTCACTACTAAACAAGCAGTCACAATTGCAGTTACCTTGCAGTCCAAAGGGACTTGATTTGAATTATGCAGCAGGTGCAGTGGCACTAGGGCCAAAAGCTCTAGGAACCCCACTAAACCCAGATGATTGCTTACATTTAAAACTAAACAGGCCATCACAGTTACTTTGCAGACAATAGGTTCATTATTTCAATGGTGCAGCAGGTGCAGTGACACCAGGACCAAAATCTGTAAGCAGCCCAATAAACACCTAAAATTGCTATGTTTTACTACTAAACAGGCATTCACAATTGCAGTTACCTTGCAATTGAAAGGGGTTTGATTTACATGGTGCAGCAAATGCAGAGGCACCGGGGCCCAAAGTTGTCACAAATCCACTAAATATTAAATTTTGCTTTATTTTGCCACTAAACAGGAAGTCACAAGTACAGTTATCTTGCAGGCAACATGGTCACTATTTTAATGGTGCAGCAGATGCAGTGGCTCCGGGTCCAAAAGTTGTCAGAATTCCTCTAAACACCTAATATTGCTATCTTGTACAACTAAACAGGCAGTAGGATAAACAAATGGGAGAGCTAAGACTTTCTGTGGGCCGTCCTTGTCCCTTGGTATATATTTATAAACAACTGGGACGGACCTGTCTAGCAGGACGGTCCTGTTCCCGTGGAGACCGGAGTAGGTGAGGATGCGGGTGAGCTCCTCATAACAAAGAGTGAAATAGGGGTTTCCCCCTCCCGGGACCAGAGTTACGTTGTATTTCTGTAAACAAACGCACTTTTACAGAGGTGGACACGAATTACGGTTAGTCCACTAAGCATAATTTAGCACACCTTAGCGAGTGTGCTATAAAGTGCATACACACGTGGCGTAAACTCCTTTTGCCAATCACTTTTTCACTTACACTACTATTTAAAATTCACTGTGAGAAAGGTCCTGATGAAAGCCCTACCAAATTTTTACACATGTCAACCTAGCTGATAACTAAGACGCAACTAATAGTCTTTTTTTGTTATCCACTCGTTTTTAATATTCCCTGGACCACTGGGAATAAAGTAATTATCAGGTAGAGACCCAGAGGTATTTTTAACACACCACTTCATCACACGTACACCAAAAAAAACACAGCTCCACTGTAATCAGGTGTCACAGCACAGCTGAGTAGCATTCGGGAACTCGATGATGAAGCATGACACCAACTAGGTTGGTGTGTGAGGGTTCTTCTATAAAACCCTTGCGGTGCCAGGCACTGCAGTGTCAGACAAACTGCTAGACAGGTCCGTCCCAGTTGTTTATATATATATATAAAAAAAAACTAAACTAAACAGGCAGTCATTAGTGCAATTATCTAGCAAGCACTAGGGTCATGATTTCTATAGTGCAACAGGTGCAGTGGCACAGGGACCAAAAGCATCATGCACCCACACTAAACACCTTATTAGGTGTTTAGTAGGGTGCTTGGAGCTTTTGGTCCTGGTGCCACTGCACCTGCTGCACTATTGAAATCATGCTATATTTATTCCTAAACAGGCAACCACAACTGCAGTTACCTTGCAGACTACAGGGCTGTGATTTGAATGGTGCAACAGGTGCATTAGAACCTGGCCCAAAAGTTGTCAGAACTTCTCTAAACACATACTATTGCTATATTTAAATAGTAAACAGGCAGTCACAATTGCAGTTACGTTACATCTAAAAGGGACTTGATTTGAAAGGTTCAGCAGGTGCAGTGGCTCCAGGGACAAAAGCGCTAGGGACCCCACTAAACCCAGATTATTGCTAAATTTGACTACTAAACAAGACAGTCACAGGTGCATTTATCTAGCAGTCAATAGGGTCATGATTTGAATGGTGCAGCAGGTGCAGTAGTACCAGGACCAAAAGCTCTAGGCACCCCACAAAACACCTAATATTTCTATATTTGACCACTAAAGAGGCAGTCACAAATGCTGTTCTCTTGCTAACAACAGGGTCATGATTTGAATGGTGCAGCCAGTGCAGTGGCACTGGGCTTAAAAGTGTTCAGAACACCTCTAAACACCTAATATTGCTATATTTTACTACTATACTGACAGACACAATTGCAGTTGTTGTGCAGTTTTAAGGGGTTTGGTTTGAATGGTGCAGCAGGTGCATTGGCTCCATTAAACTGCTACATTTTACTACTTAATAGACAGTCACAAGTGAAGTTATCTAGCAGGCACTAGGGCCATGATTTCAATGGTGCTGCTGTTACAGTGGCACTGGTACGAAAGTTGTCATAACTCCTCTAAACACATAATATTGCTATATTTAACTACTAAATAGGAAGTCACAATTGTAGTTACCTTGCAATTAAAAGGGACTTGAGTTGAATGGTACAGCAGGTGCAGTGGCACTTGGGCCAAAATCTCTAGGAACCCCACTAAACCCAGATTATTGCTAACATTTAAAACTAAACAGGCAGTCGCAAGTGCAGTTACTTTGCAGGCACCCGGGTCATGATTTCAATAGTGCAGCAGGTGCAGTGACACTGGGGTCCAAATATTTTATTACTAAACTGGCAGTCACAAATGCCGTAACCTTACAGGCAATAGGGTCATGATTTTTACTGGTGCAACAGGTGCAGTGGCACCGGGGCCAAACCTGTCATAGCTCCTCTAAACATCAAATATTGCAATATTTTACTACTAAACAGGCATTCACAAATGCAGTTATCTTGCAGGCACTAGGGGCATGATTTGAATGGTGCAGCAGGTGCAGTGACATCGGGCCCAAAAGTTGTCAGAACTCCTCTAAACACATAATGTTGCTATTACATAAATGATTCTACTATTTCCCTCTCTCATTTCATTGTTCAACATTTTGCTATTACTTACCCGCACTATGGGCCTCATGTAGGTAGCATACAAGTTACCACTTCTTAAATACCGAACGTTACCGAATCGGTATTTAAGAAGTGGTAACTTGTATGTAGGTAATCCGTCGGTAAATATTACCGAATCGGTAATATTCGGTAATTACCGAATCGGTATTTACCGATTCGGTAATGAGGCATACCTTCCCATTGATGGGAAGGTATGCCTCATTACCGAATCGGTAAATACCGATTCGGTAATGGGGGGAAAACATGCAAGGGTGGCAGGGTGTCACATTGACACCCTGTTGCACCCCTGATTCGGCCATGTGTGCACATGTGGCACACATACATGCCCTAAGGGCATGTATGTCTGCCACATTGCACACGTCTAAGCGCTTTAAAATGCGTAAACACATACATTCATTATTTACCACCAACTATTAGTTGGTGGTAAATACCGACTCCTAAAAACACACACACACTCCCCCTACATATCATTTTTGTATTCGGAATTTACCGAATCGGTAAAATTACCGATTCGGTAATTTTACCGATTCGGTAAATTACCGAATACAAAAATGATCCCCCTACATACCACAAGCCAAAATACCGGTCGGTAACGGTATAATTACCGAAAATCGGCCGTTACCGACCGGTATTTGGCTTCCTACATGAGGCCCTATACCTCTAGTAACAGCCCAATATATTGCCTTTTTGTACATAAACAAGTCATAACACTTTAACAGAGTATCTGTAACTTATATTGCACAACTACTCAGCAAGTTACAACTTACAACGAAAAAAAGCTTATCATTAATCACATAGGCAAAACCTAAAGCATTTACCAATGCCTGCTCTCAATGTGATGGCTCCTGGAGCAAAGTAACTAACAAGAACACTGTCTGTTTTGTAACTCATATGATGAGACTAATGAGCACCTACTATTGTCTTCAAGTTTGCTTGAACTACAAGAAAATATTTTGAACCGTTTTTCCGCGTAGGAGATATGATATGCAAATTAGGCAATTTTATATTGATTTAAGGGAATACCGCCAAAAATAGTTGGTCACATTATGCAATTTCTTGAATTAGCTAATGATATTTACAAGAGAAAAAATGATGGAAACTAGATTTTATATAAAAAGAATGGCAAATTGTAGTTATGTTGCTTTAGGACCTGTAGCATACTTTTATGGTATATGATTTCATTGAAACTTCTGCAATAAAGCATTTGACTGATTTACTAATAAAACTCAGTGTTCCTGAGTGTTATTCCTGGGTAAATGAAACACAGACACAAGAGAACACATTGAATTTCGGCAAGTACAGATAGAAATGTGATATTTATTTACATATAGGTTTATACGTATGACATGTATTCTCCTATATGCCTTGTAAAGAGGGAGACAAAAGAGGAAGACTTTGGTGGCAGGGTAGTTTCAACTAAAACTGAGGCTGCAATGAGACAGAGTAGCTAGATTTGGGGTATCCTTTCACACTATATTTGTGACTGAGAAAACGCTTTTCCTGTTACCACACTAATGCTAAGCACCGGTATAGTCGCTCATCTTCAGAGATCTGAGCCTGACCTACAGTTCTGCTCCAGGAGTAGTAGCACTCAAGAACGTTGTTGATGCTTGCCCTTTTGAGCAGGTCCAAAACTTCTCATTGTCACCTTTATCTACATCTGCCTTGCTACTGCTGAAAAATACATGTATTGGCTACAGATCAAGAAAGCAGACGTCAAGCCCAGTGATGTAGTGCAATGGGCTCTCATGCAAGCAAGTGAACTGCGGCCTGTTGGACCTGACATCCTTGGCGTGATTTACCCCAACTTTTTTCCTTCAATCCCCTATGTTTGCTGACTTTGTTTTTGCTGGCCTTAAGACTTACAATTTTTTTTATTTTGAATGTCCTTAGTTTCCTTATAGATATACAGTGCTCCTTGCAAGACACATATCCTATATTTTAACTAACAAGGAGATCTGATTGATAAAGGACTAGAAAGCCGTCGACGTTTCGACCCTACACCGAGCACTAGTTATAAATAGTCGTATCGGGTCTTCTTCGGGACACAGGAAATGTATATCAGCCTAAACAAAATAAATGAATATGTATAAAAATATGTATCTATGCTGTTATAAAAAATTTCTGACAGCATAGATACATGTTTTTAAGGACATTCAAAATAACATTTTTTGTATATATTTTGCTTTATTTAGTAAATACGTGTATATATTGTAACTATTCACATTGTCACTTATTGCACTAAGTCACCTTATTCACTTTGTCACTGCGTCGTTTTCTCAAATTATTGTATATACAGCCTTTCTTCTTTTTGTGATTATTCTTGTCCTTGAAAGAATAGATACTTAATTTGAATATAAACAATACATTTCTGTATTTAAATTGTATATCCTTTATTGATATTGATTAATCAATTGATTAGTATATGCTGTGAGGTTTGATTTATTGTTAACGAAATTATTTTTTTCCCTATGGAACCATTGTTTATATTATGTTGATGTGGCCCAGGTTCCTTGGGTTATAGGGTTACCCTTGTTTCTTTAACGCCTGAGTGAGAAGGTCTGGACCTGCATCTTAAACCCAGGTCCACCAGAGTGACTCCAAGGACTGGTTGGCTGGCCTTCTGAGCAGAGCTTCAGGGACAGAAAATGCTCTAACCGTCTTGACCCCTGAACCTGGACTCTGGAAGTGGGACTAAAGGTGCTCTGCCAGCCTGTTAGACTTGGCATCTTTGGTGTGGTTTCCCCTGACTTTTTGACTTTTTGCCTCTAACTTTTGTATTTTTGATGCTGTGCTGAATTTCGTTTTTGATGGCTTAGATGCTTTGGGCTCTTTTCCACTGCTGATCAGTGCCTAAGTGCAAGTGCTCCGTGTGTAATCTGTTGTTACAATAGGTTCTCCCTGATTGGCATAATTGATTTACTGGTAAGTCCATAGTAAAGTGCACTGAAGTGTGCCAGGGCCTGTAAATCAAATGCTGCTAGTGGGACTGCAGCACTGATTGTGCCACCCACATGAGTAGCCCTGAAAAGGTATCTTAGACCTGCTACTGCAGTGTCTGTGCGCAGTTGTTAACTGCCATGTCGACTTGGCAAATGCACCCACTTGCCAGGCCCTAACCTTCCTTTTTTTACATGTAAGGCACCCTTATGGTAGGCCCAAGGTACCCCCCTGGCAGACAAACTGGCAAATCATTACACAGATAAAGCAGACCCATTGGACTCAAACTTAAAACAGAAACAAAGCACCAGCACTAACCTCTGTACAAATCAACAATCCAAGAATACTCTAACCCAGCCTCTCCGTTCCTTCCAACACATCCCACAGGATGATTTTATGGACCTGGTCAAAGTAAGCAGGCCTGCCGGCAGCCCTTCTAACCCCTGTCCACCACAAAGTTTCAAGACAATTCTTTTAACAACCTCTGCTGCCACTCCAGTAAGAAGAATCATCAACGATTCCTTAACTACCCGAATATTTCCAGAAGAACTAAAAAAATCACACATACGCCCTTTACTGAAGAAAACAAACGTGGACCCGCTGAACCCTGACAACTACAGACCCATTACAAATGGACCTTTCCTGGACAATCTGATAGAAAGAGCAGCGTTCGCCCAGATGTCACAATTCATTGAAAAGAATGACATACTCTCAGACTTCCAAACAGGATTTCGTCCGGGAAGAGGCACTGAATCTGTCCTCCTTGCCATCTGGGATGACCTGAAGAATACAATTGACCTCAACGGGGTTGCTGCGCTACTCCTCTTGTACGTCTTGGCTGCCTTTGACATGGTTGACCATGACACTCTTAAACAAAGACTCTATTAAGCCGGCATAGAGGGAACTGCTCTAGACTGGATCGCGTCCTACCTTCAAAATAGAACAAATGTCATCCATACTCCACATTTCTCGTCCATACCAAGCAGGGGTCCCTCAAGGTTCTATCATCTCGCCCATGCTTTTCAACATCTACATGAAGTAATTACCAGTACTGATCAATCAATTTCACCTCACATGCTATAACTATGCAGATGATACACAAATACTCCTACAACTGGAATGCCCCAAAGACATTGAAAAATCCCCAATTTTCAGTTGCCTCAGAGCAGTGGATCAGTGGATGAACTTGGAGCCATCTCAAATTGAATGCTTCAAAAACGGAAATACTCACGTGTGGCGATTGGAAACATTATGACCCGCTTGCCGCCTGCCTGATGAACTGGGATCACCACCTAAAGTATTGAAGGAAGTAAGAAACCTCGGAATGACTATGGACTCCAAGCTGTCGATGAATGTCCAAGTGGATAGACTAGCAAGATCAAGCTTTGTCACTATAAAAACGCTGCGACAAATTTTCACTCATTTGGGATTTCCACACAAGGTCCAAGCTACCATCTCCCTTGTTCTGTCCAAACTCGATTACGTCAATAGCCTCTACCACGGATCACTTTTAACAACCATGAAAAGACTACAACGGATTCCGAACTCGGCTGCCAAACTACTCTTGTACATCAAACCGCAAGACCACATCTCACCTGCCTTGAAAGCCCTGCATTGGTTACCGGTTGCCAGAAGATCCACGTTCAAGCTACTTTGTATCACCCACAAAGCAATACATGGAATGGGACCGCTCTTGATCAGGAATAAAATAACCAAACACATTCAACAAAGGAACCTATGCTCTAAAGGGGCATCTCACCTCAAAATCCCAAGATACAGAAAACAAACTATGGGTGGCACATCCTTCTCTGTTCAAGCAGCCAAACTATGGAACTCTTTACCCCCCAACATAAGATCCACCGACAACCACCTTATCTTCAGAAAACGACTCAAGAATTGGCTCTTCCCCACATAAGCACCATACGCAAACAGAATTTTACAACATATTTCTCTGTATATAAGCATTTATTTTCACTATAGATATGTACCTTATTTGTATATTGCTTTGTAGAAACATGTACAATAATTATGTTGTTCTAAATAAATAAATAAGAATCATCTTTGGTCTATATGTACTTACGTCCGTTGTGCATCTATGTACCTTCCATGTTCTTGGATCTGTGTGCCTGTTAACTTTCTCCTGAAAAAGTATATCCAATGCACTACCCTATTTCTCATCCTGTACCTCTATCAATATCTTTAATCTATATATTCTTACCTCCTTTATGCATCTATATACTTTCAATGTACTTATGGATCTATATATTTATCACTTTCTTCTAATTTAGCATTTCAAATGCACTACCCTATTTCTCAGCCGATACTTCTCTCAATATATCCTCTGGCCCAACCTTCTGACTCATCTCAAACTCCTTTCTACTATTCTTTCCAATGCACTACCCTATCTCGCACCCTATACATATATCAATATATCCTCTACATCCACTCTCTCAATTATCCCAAACCCCATACCACTACTATGATCCCCAAAATAACCCTTTCTAGACTCTCTCCTACTCTACCCCTCCTTGCATCATCTCACACTTCTTTTTACTATACCGATCCACAAAAACAAACCTTTGTTAACTCTCCCCTCTGACTCTTACCCTCAAAAACCCCTTTTTACTCATCCAAAAGCCTCCTCCTACTGCTAAGACCTCAAAAAACCCATAAAAAACCCAAATCTCACTCATCTGTCCCTCCACTATCCTTTTCAATCAAAATAACAGACTAACATGTTCACTTCTCAATTTCCATATTCCACTATACTAATTCACCACTAATCCTTTATGGGTTCCAGAGTAGCATGCTACTCGCCAATGAAGCGTTTCAACGCCCCATCAGGGTTACCAGCGCTATATAAATGCAAACCTTTTTCCCTTTTCTACCCCTCCCCAACCCTTCTCAATCCAAATAACTAACTAACATATCCACCACTCAAATTACTTTTATGGTTCGCCATACTAATTCAACAGTAATCCTTATGGGTTCCAGAGTAGTGAGCTACTCGCCAATAAATCCCCCATCAAGGGGTAGCAAGCGCTATATAAATAGAAACCTATTTCCACCACTCAAATTACTTCATACTTCAGTATACTAATTTTCAACACTAATCCTTTATGGGTTCCGGAGTAGCGTCCCACTCGCCAGAAAAGCGCTTCAACACCCATCAGGGGTAGCAGGTGCTAAATTAATGCAAACCTTTCTTCCCTTTTTTCCCTCCCCTACCCTTCTCACTCCAAATAACTGACTAATATCCACCACTCAAATTACTTTCATATTTCACCATACTAATTCAGCACTAATCCTTTATAGGTTTCCGGAGTAGCGTGCTTCAACACCCCATCAGGGGTAACAAGTGCTATATAAATACAAACCTTTTTTTTCTTCCTTTTCTATCCTTCTGCTATCCTTCTGAATCCAAATAACTGACTAACCTATCCACCACTTAAAATTCACTTGCATGTTTCACTATACTAATTCTTTGGCAGGACCGGAGGCTCTGATTATGCTAATCCGTCTTCGCTTTATCAACAACATTTTTTCACAGCATCACTATAAAAAGCCAATCAACATCTTTTTATCCCAACAAGGACAAAAACGATCTTTAAGGGATAAACAACAACACAAGTCCATGAAAGACTACAACTCCCATGAGTCAAAGTCCCATCCGATGTTTGTCCTTCCTTAGTGTCCGCCTCTGTTAGAAAGGTCCTTCACAGCAGTTGTGCCTCCTCTTTCTTCGCTGCTTCGCAGCCCCAGATAAGTCATTTTTCTTCCTCTCTGACATTGGTTAGGTTAGATTGTTCTTGATTACTTGCTCCGGGGCCCGTCTCAGTGGGAGCGGGACCCGGAATTGCAGTTGGGGAATCTTGTGTGCTTGATTTCTTCTCTTTCAGATTCCCTTTTGGCTGCGGAAGCGCTCTCGCTCCTTACGCGGCCACCCCGTTACCCGCGGTCTCTGATTTGAGCCGCGAAGGGGAGCTCGAATGTCTTGTTGGTCCCGCGGCACGTCTCCTTAGATGAGGAGACGCGCAGCGAGACTGACGGACCTGCGAGTCTTGTCCCCACACCGCCACACCTGAACGCCCCTTCGGGGGTCCGTAAATATCCCGCACAGTTATCTTCATCAACGCCCCGGTGGGGGTCCCTATTGCGGCGCTGCCAGGTTAATTGCCTGCGGGCATGTTTTTCGCACGAAGCTCCGGTGAGCTATTCGCGCACGCTGGGTGGCGGTTGGGCCCCGTCAGACAGCTGGGGGCTTGCGTGCGCGAGGCAAGTGCGGCCTCTATTGCGGTGTTTCACACCACGTTTAAATTCCTTGCGGTCTTTTCAGGTTGCCCACGTTCTGGTTGGGGGATATTTGCTCCCAGTGACAATTTCCCCTTATAGTGCAAGGGGGGGCACTCTTCTGGAATTATCTTTGCTGGGCCGTGTGGTGTATTAAAGGGAGCCACCGGCCAGGACTGGGTTGGCGCTTTGCGCTGTTTGTGTGTGTAGGGGCTTTTCCTGCAAGGTGACAATGAGCCACACGGAAATTTTTGAAGAGGAACAAGTTCAATACCTGCCTCTGGATGACCAGTTTTTTGAGGCGGTGGATGAATCTATCTTTAGGTGTGTGAATGATGTAGTGGGGCCTATGGAGGAGCGCCTCTCTAACCGCATTATTGCGGAATGCGCTAAGTTAGCATACGCCCATTCAAGCTCCCAGGGACCGGTCCCTATCCCTCCCCAGGAGGAGGGGCCGCCACTGCCGAAACAGGGTCGCAAAGAATAGGGCTCGGGGGAGCCACGGGGGTGGACAAGGATGCTTTCGACCGACTCAAAAGTGTGTTTCTCGCAAAGACGCCCTTGTCGCCCCCAGCGCCATCCCCAGTCCCGACTCCTGCGGGATCTGTTGTATCGGACTCCCCGTCGCCGGACGAGGTTTCGCCGGCGGATACGGATGATGAGGAAGGGTCCTCTCGGTCTTAACATCTGGCCAACTCTGTCACCGAGTTACCACAGGATTCCTTGGGCATGCTGGACCCGGATGAGATCATTCATCCGCGGTCAGCGGCCTGGGCACCTGGGGACAAGGTGGCAAAGTTTGTGGCGAGTCGCCTCCGGAAGCCCTTGGAGAAGGAAGCTAGGGAATGTCTGAGGGCGGAGAGTCCTCGGCCGACTTTGGGCAGGAAGGTGACCCATACGCCGGAGCTGGACTCCAAGATGGTCAGTTTCCTGGCCAAATATATGAAGGACCCCCTTAAGGGCATAGACCGTTCCTGGCGCTCCTGTCAGGATAAACTCCTTGACGCGATAGGGCCATTAACAAATATTTTGGATACAGCTGAGGAGGCCAAAGTCACAGGATCCACCATTTCTCCCGATGTTGTTTCGAACTGGGCCCAGCGGGCGGTTATCTTTTTGGCTAACGCCAATTGTGCACTCTCGACTGAACGGCGGCATTCATTTTTAATTAAGTTGGACCCCAAGCTGGGTGACGTGGCATCGTCCGAGGCGGGGGCCGTGGCAGAAGGAGGCCTCTTTGGGGATTCTTTTGTGAAGGAATTGGGAAAGTTTGTGGCCACCTTCACTAGTCTGGACAAGGCCCAGTCCAATATTAAACGGGTCTTTCAGTCCTGTTTTTCCAGTGGTGCTGGTCATGGCAGGGGCCAACACTACTGCCAATTTTACCAACTTTTAACCGACCCGAGGACAAAGATTCCGGGGTCGCGGAGGCTACAAGAACAATACCGGAGGTCTCGCACCCAGCGGTAAGTCTCATTTCTCCCTCTCAGGTTCATATTGGGGGTCGGTTAGCGGCCTTCCGAGAGGCCTGGGGAGCCGTCACAAGCGATGTATGGGTCCTGCAAACTATTCGGGGTTTCCACATAGAGTTTTACGATTCACTCCACCAGGCAAGTCTTCCGCACCCTATCAGTTTTCCGTGGCCGATGCACATCTTGTCGACGAGGAAGTTTCCGAACTCCTCTGCAAAGGGGCGATCTGTCGGTCGGCTCTGCATCCCCATGGTATTTTGAGCAATATCTTCCTAGTCCGGATTTCGAGCCAACCACAGCACCGAGACTGCCCTCATCGCAGCCACCGATGACATCAGAACCCTGATGGACAACGGAGAGACAGCCGCCCTCATCCTCCTGGATCTCTCGGCAGCCTTTGATACCGTCTGCCACCGCACCCTAATAACCCGCCTCTACAACACTGGAATCCGAGGAAAGGCCCTGGATTGGATCACATCGTTCCTCTCCGACAGAACCCAGAGAGTCCGCCTCCCTCCCTTCCGCTCAGAGGCCACCAAGATCATCTGCGGCGTACCCCAAGGCTCATCACTCAGCCCAACCCTCTTCAATATCTACATGAGCCCCCTCGCCACCATTGTACGCAAACACAACATCAACATCATCTCCTACGATGACGACACCCAACTGATACTCTCCCTCACCAAAGACCCATCCACCGCCAAAACCAACCTCCAGGACGGAATGAAAGATGTCGCAGAATGGATGAAGCACAGCCGTCTGAAACTCAACTCGGACAAGACGGAGGTCCTCATCCTTGGACAATCCCCATCCGCCTGGTACGACTCCTGGTGGCCCGCGACGCTGGGCACCGCATCGACACCCACGGACCACGCGGGCAACCTGGGATTCATCCTGGACTCCTCCCTCACGATGACCAAGCAAGTCAACGCAGTCTCATCCTCATGTTTCAACACCCTGCGCATGCTCCGAAAGATTTTCCGGTGGATCCCCACCGAAACCAGAAAGATGGTCACCCAGGCCCTTGTCACCAGCTGACTGGACTATGGGAACGCCCTATATGCAGGAACCACAGCCAAACTTCAGAAACGTCTTCAGCGCATACAGAACGCCTCCACACGACTCATCCTCGACATCCATCGCCACATATCCGCCCACCTGAGAAACCTGCACTGGCTCCCCGTCAACAAGAGGATCACGTTCAGGCTGCTCACCCACGCACACAAAGCGCTCCACAACATGGGCCCGAATACCTCAACAACCACCTCTCGCTCTACACACCCACCCGCCAGCTCCGCTCCACCAGCCTCGCCCTCGCCACCGTCCCAAGGATTCGCAGAACCACCACCGGAGGAAGATCGTTCTCCTACCTGGCAGCCAAGACATGGAACTCCCTCCCCGCACACCTACGACTGACCCAGGACCATCTCACCTTTAGGAAACACCTCAAGACCTAGTTATTCGAGCAACAGCAGCATCCTCCCCCTCCCTTCAGCGCCTTGAGACCCTCAGGGGTGAGTAGCACGCTCTACAAATGTACTGATTGATTGATAGTGGAGAAGGCAGACGGGAGCGGTGGCAGGTCATCAACTTGAAGGAGTTCAATGGTTGGTTGATGTACCGCCATTTCAAAATGGAAGGGATACATCTCCTTCGGGATGTTCTCCTTCAAGGCGATTGGATGGCGTGCTTGGATCTCAAAGACGCGTATTTAGTGGCCCAATCCATCCCCCTCATCGCTGTTTTTTGCAGTCAGTTCCAGTGGAGGCACCAGGTTTACGAGTTTAGCGTCCTTCCGTTCAGGCTATCCTCGGCACCATGGTGCTTCACAAAGGTTCTTCACCCAGCGGTGGAGTTTCTGCGGAGCCAGGGGGTGCGAATGATCGTCTATTTGGACGACATTCTCCTCATTGTACGATGCCCTCAAAGATTGGTTTCTCAGCTACAACCGACGGATTCCCTCTTGCAGGGCTTGGGGTTCATAATCAACGGGGACAAGTCAATCCTACACCCAACTCAGAATATAGTCTTCCTAGGTTTTGTGGTGGACTCTGTTCACGCGTCATTGAGCCTTCCCCAGTGGAAGATGGCCAAGATTCAGCATCTGCTATGGCAGACCGTAGCCAAGTCCCACACCTCCCTCCGTCAGATTGCCCGGGTGGTGGGTCTTCTCTCCTCATCCATCCAGGCAATCTTTCCGGGACCCGTCCACTATCGGGCTCTGCAGCGCCTGAAAGCACATCATCTCCAGAGGGGCGTGTCGTACGATCAGAGGGTTCCTCTATCAGAGGTGGTCAAGGTGGAAATGTCCTGGCTGCTCGCCCACATGGACGCCTGGAATTGCATAGCCATTTTCGGGACCGCCCCCGACATTGTAATAGAGTCCGATGCCAGCAGGTCAGGGTGGGGTGCTCGCTGCGGAGATTTTTCCACTGGAGGCACTTGGTCGTTAGACGAGCAAGCACTACACATCAACTGTTTGGAGCTTCTAGCAGGATCGTTCATGGTCCAGTGTTGGACAAGGGACAGGGTTCACTCCTGCGTCCTGTTGAAAATGGAAAATGTCTCCGCGATGCGTTACATCAACCACCTGGGGGGTCCTCGGTCTCAGACTCTGGCGAACTTGGCGAAGGAGTTTTGGGGTTTCTGTCTGGCACACCACATATCCGTGACAGCGGAATATCTGGCAGGCCAGGCCAATCAGGTGGCGGACTGGCATTCCCGTTACTTACGGGAATCCAGCTAATGGAAGCTGAACGTTCAAGTTTTCCAGTGGTTGGTCAGCCTTTGGGGCCCTTTCTTGGTAGATCTGTTTGCGTCCCGTCTGGACCATCAACTTCCGAGGTTTTTCAGTTGGAGGCCGGACCCTCTTGCGCAGGCAACAGATGCTTTTCTGCAGGAGTGGGGTCAGGAACGGAGTTATGCGTTCCCTCCGTTCTCCATGATTGTGAGATTGGTGGCTCAGGTCCGCCGTCAGAAGGCAGAGGTTGTCGTGGTGACACCGTTTTGGAGGTACCAAGTGTGGTTTCCAGTTCTTCTGGAACTTTCTTGGGATTTTCCAATACCACTCCCCCGGTTTCCTCATCTTCTTCTGAATCCGAACGGGGAGCAACATCACCTGGTTGCCCAGGGTTCTCTCCACCTCATGGCATGGCGGCTTTCAGGCGATGCTGGTCGCTCCCAGGCCTTTCGGAACCAGCTGAGGTCCTCTTATCAAAGGCCTGGGCCGCAAGCACCTCAAAACGCTATCGGTCCGCCTGGTTGGTATCTTCGACGGGGTTTGGATCCCGTGGTTGCGGGCGTCGTTCCTATTCTAAATTGTTTGGCAGAATTGGTGACGGACGGCCTGGCATATCGAACCATTAATGCAATGCGTTTAGCTATTTTGGCGGCCCATTGCCTGGTTGAGGGTGCCCCCGAGGGCGAACATCCCTTTGTTTGTCGGCTCTTGAGGGGTTTTCGTTTGTCCTTGCCCCCGGAACCGCGTTATTCGGTCTTGTGAGATGTCAATGTGGTCCTTAATTTGTTTTTGTCCTGGCAGCCTAATAAATACCTTTCCTTGAAGGAAATATCGGCTAAATTGGCCATGCTGCTTGAAGAAATCAAAACTCCTTCTCAGGGTTAAACTAACAAAAAGAAGTTGGCACAGAAACTGAAATATAAAAGAACATCTTTATTAAACTCAAAATGAGTGTGACTACGTCACCCAAAAGCCGCAGCAACTGAATGAGGCAGTCCAAAGAGAGCAGAACACTGGGGCCTTATATATGTGAGGGTTACATACTCAGCATAAAAGAAAGGGGCAGTCCTAGCTCATGCAAGCATGCAAAATGCCAATATGGACATGCAAGATCTGCCAAATATTAGCCAATAGGAAAACATTCAAAACAAGGCATCATGTAACCAGAACGTCCCCCTTGAGTCGTGTTTTTGCCCAACCCCATAAGTCAATCAATGACAGCACCTATAGGTCAATCAGTAACGGCAGGACATGTTTGTGTGCTTCAAAGGACAACTTGCAAAATAGGATAATGCGGAGAAAGAATACTGAAGGCCAACAAATAATTGGGACAAGGATTAGTCATTATAGGCAAGGATTTAGTCAGTCTGGCTAGTTCCTGGAATTGGCTTCACAACAAGGAAGGGGAGGTTATTTGACACGTGGCAGTACAAAGGGCAAAAACACTCGGTTTACCAAGCTGCCTGAGTGAGGGCAACAAAATGGCGTCAGAATACAGAATGGAGTTAAAACTGAATTACCTCAGACCCTCCTTTTGCCATTACTCAGGCAAATCCTAATTCATTGCTAGGTGAGCATTTTCCATTCTACACATTTCATTTAAGCAGGTATATGTAAGCTATCAACAGGGATACAAAGAGAACAAAGCATCGGGTCATAATTAACATTCAGATAGCAGAAGAAAGTAATGACCATTATTACAAACAGGATTATCATTTTTTCACAACCCTAGGCAAAAGCAAATCCTAAAATTATTTAGCGAACCTTTTCAGGGCTCCTATGCATTTCAGTGACTATTGTATACTCAGGTGAAACAATGGCAATCCTTATCAATGCTCTCAGGTGAAATGGGGATACTCTTCAACAGAGGATAGACTTCATTCTGCTTTTACTAAACAGAATACTACTCTAAAACAATGCCAGCAAAACAATAAGAATCAGTCTCCTAACACCCATTCTATGCAATTGCACGGGAACCGCTTGTGCAACCATAACTATGCCCAAAGTCCGTTCTAAGCCTCTCTGGTAGGCTTCTATCGTCCATCAAATCTGCTTCTGTTGTTTTCTTCCGCATTGGGCCTCTTCATTCAGGCCTTCCATGAAAATAGTGCTTCTCAGTATCCGTTGGAGTGCCCTCCTGGCAAACACTCACAGCTCACTCGAAAGTCTCAATGTCTCAAGGCAGTGCACAAATATATTTCCTCTGCGGCAGGCACTACAGATATTGTGCTCTTCGTTGGTCATGGGCACAGATCATCTCGTGCAGACCCAAGTACTATTAATCGGAAAGAGCAACAGACTTTCACGCTCAGCAACACTTTCAGGCTCCAACACTCGCTATTCAGTGTCAGAGGATGTTCGGGCTGCTCTTTCATTTAATTTTCCTTTCATCATGTAGTGCCTTAGATCCTCCGGTGCACTGCCCTTCCATTGGAGCAAAGAAAAGAGGGGGGGGGTGGCCAAAACTCAGGCCAAGGGGCTCAAGGGACTGCACACTGTCAGAGGTTACCAGCACATGACAGGTAGAAAACTGAAGCCTCAAACCAGCTGTGCCATCAACAACAGGGATCCTTCTCTTTCGCTCTTTTACACTGAAACTCTGGTTTTGTGATGTCCAACGCCGTCTGATGGAGCAAGTACGATGCTTTGGAGATCCCATTGATGGCGCGCTGGCGATCGCTGCCCAGCCTTGCTACTTTCTGGGTGCTGGGACTGTAGGGCCAAGACGTCCGCCTTTCATCTGTAGCTGTCACTGATGGGAATTAGGCTTAAATCAGTGTTCTGCAGGTTATTATGACTTAATTCCCGCAGAATCTAGTGACGTAGGAAATGTGACACAGTTGTTAGTTTCCTTCAGTTTAGTATAAAAACAGTTCATTGTATTTAACAATGGGACTGCAAGCAGGTGGCCTACAATCTGCAAGGGAGTGACCATACGCCATAGGACAACTCTGGTCTAGAATACACTGTCATTCTCAAAGGCAGTACTTCTAGTCCCTTCAATTTGGGTACCCTTCATTATCCTCTGCCTTCTGAGGGTAGATAATTACATGGGAATTCTATCACATGGTGGCATTGCCTAATGGGGTAAACATTTTTTTTTTTATATATATATATTTTTTTAATGATTACGTCTAGGTGTTCCTAAATTCCTTATTTAGAACGCCTCAAAAGAGAAATCACATGATACAGATTATCAGGGACATGTAGATACCTCCCTTTAATAACTGTGCATCAGGTGCACTATGCAATACACAGGCTAATAATCAATTGTGGAAACAAAAGACAAGAACTAGAGAGTCCTGGTATTTCCATGATTTAGAACACATCTGATCCCACCAAAAATTAAAGAAGCAGGAACAAAAGGGTTAAAAAACCCAAATTAAAATAGTCATTGAAAATTTGTCATGTTAAAAAAAATAAATGTAAGGTATCTCCTATTGAGGTGGAAAACTTGTCTTACTATAGTATTGAGTCAGTTAACCAGTCCATCACTACCCTGACAGTCAGACTGGAAAACATCGAAGTAGGCCTAAAGAAAATTCTGGTCATACAAAAAGGTAATTATACATAATATGGGGGTCCCTGGTACCTTACTACAGTCTGGAAGTGTGAACCTGAACAATACACCAATAATAATAAAAGGGCTGACTGGTGAAAGGAATACGAAAAAGAGAAATTGGACTAGGACATAGCTAAAATCCCCAATAACTAGGCACAATGCAACATCAATCAGGGGAGAAGCGGCAAAAGAAAAATCTATAGGAAGAACGAGAAATTACTCGGGTGATAGTCAAGTTTGTGACACAATACCAAGAGTATGGGTGATACACAAAAGTCAAAATAGTACACAAATTTTAACTCTACCGCTGGCCCCTACACCATATACGGTAATCTCAGCTAATGTTCCAGTTCCTCACAACACCATGTCATGTACTTTATGCACTATGAACCTGCAGCCCAAAACCCAATATTCGGGCCTGCTTAATTTGTCAGGCTTAAAATGAAAATTACACTTTTTTACTTTCCTAACCCTCCGTTTGACAGCTGGTCACCAGTTAGTGGTGACCGGCTGTCAAATATAACTTACTGTGTAGCTTCTGACACACAGGACCAGCAGGAACAATCCATAGAAGGACAAAAAGCAAAAAACATGGAAAACACACAAACATTTTGTCTTGTTTTCAAAGGAGTCATACAAAAAAAATCATCTTGTTTCAACCTACTGCTGATACTTCACATAACACACAAAATATCAATTGAAACCAACCATCTTAAATTAAGGCAACTACATAGACAGTATTTTTCAAAAGCAAAAATATGAATGTATTACCCCCTTTGAGGCCCTGCTTTGAGCCAGGCCGTGCAGGAATGCACTTCTCTACCTTGCACAGTCCTCCAAGAGCTAAGAATAACACCTCAGCAGAACTTTCTGGGCTGCTATCCAGCCTCTGCCAGCATTCCTGGTCCCCGCCACTTTTCAAGGTTCCTATAGTGTGCAAGCATTAATGTCTTCTTGTCAGAGAAGCTTTTCCAAGCAATGGTTTCTCCATCTGTTTACACTCACTCCTAACTCCCACCTTACTGACCTCAAGGACAAAATCTGCCTGCGCTCTGCGCTCCTCAGCCCTGTCTCTCTCCTCACCCTGAAGCTTGTCACAGACAAAAGAAACCTTCCTAACTCTTCCTAACGTGCAATAATTAACCCTATTTAAAAACACATGTTATATATATTACTTCTTTTAGGGGCTACAATTTATTTCTATTCTTAAATTATTAAAACATTCACTTAGAATAACTCACAGAACATAATAACATAACATACTTGCTTTACAACAAATGTTTGTTACTACCCTATGCAACGGTACTTAGTTCATCAACCTTAAAAGGATGAACGTCTCAGTAGGTCTAGCTAGAGTTAGAACCTCCAATCTTGATATTAAACCCAAACCTCTGCACTGGGCACATTGGCTCACTGAGACATTAAAAGCAACCCCAAATGGGAACAACCTGCAAATTTGGATTATACCTAAATGTATGCATTTACTGAAGCCTAAGGCACTTTAAAGCTATTGTAAAGGGCAAGAATGCTGTTTAAATAGTCTATTTTACCCAATTCCGACTTTGATATTTGGGGCACTTAAAAATAAATATCCTATAATTGTGCTACATATTAATCATCCTCAGAATGTTCTTTACAGATTGCAGATATTGGACATTAGACATATCTCTTGCAAATACTTTAGACAAATGAGTTTTTTAAGCCTGCGCCAAGTGAAATTCCATATACAAATGTCCTCATTATGCAGTACAACACAACTTAAATTAAATTATAATGCTAGGAGGTCACAGTATGAGTATAAAGCTTTATAAATAGTAAACAAATGAATTTAGAAGCACTTATTTTTAATAATTATTTTTCATAATTAATAATTATTTTTGATAAACCCAATCATTTTTGATAATTTCACATATAAAAGCAAGCTGCATCCCTTGCCTATCATTTTAGATGCATTCATTTATAAGTCTAAGCACAGCAGCCTAACTTAAAACATGCCAAAAAATATTTTCGACACTTGTTTTTTTTTTTAAACAGAACAATTATTTTAACATTAGAACCAAGAATATTCTTATAAAAATGCTTAAAGAGAGGAAACCCTTAATTGAAATGTCTTCCTGTAATACAAAATAATGAACCTTAGTTTTGGAACCTTTTTAAAACAACATTTTGAAATGCAAAGTTTCACCCGTGTTCAACTGAGGGCGAAGTCCTGGCTGAGTAAACATTCCGGTCTATTAGAGCTGCTTGCTTAGCGACAATAAAAGCTTGTCTCTCAGTGTTGTAACATGAGCACGGTGGCAGTCTTTTTCAAACTAAGACATATCAATGCGTGTTGCGTTTGAGTTCAGCAAAAATTTACTTCAGCTGAAGTGTTTGCCTGTTAATATCTAATACAAGTAAAAAATACTATAAGTTTATTTTTCTACAAAACACACAATTTCGTTTTTGAGACCATTGTATTCCTTGTGAAATATAATTTTATTTTTTAAGCATTTAACAGTTTGTACATGTGCATAATTGCTTACTCTATAAATTATATAGCAACATATAGCTATTTAGCATATCACATGGTTCATTTCTGGATTTTTATTTAATTAATTAACTGACATTTTGCTTAACAGACTGAAAACATCAAGAAAAACCACAAACACACATTGAGCTCATTTCAGACATAAACAGAAAGGGGTCAAACACTCAGGACACATACATTTAACCCACAGAAACACACATTTAACCCACAGATCAACACTTAGGACAGAAACAAAGGACAGCCCACAGACTGTACTTAAACCAAACCATTTGTAAATACTAGTTGCAAGTCATATTTACAAGAAACACTTCTTAATAGTGTTCCAAAAGACTGCAAAAAAACCAGCCCAACAGACTGCTATATGTCCAAGAAGCCAAAATACACTCCATTCACAAGATTGTGCAGAACAAAGGATCCTTGTATGTATTATGTCCATATTTTAATTCCCTGGGGATACAGAATCACCAAGGAAGAAATATGTTTTTATACCTAAACCTATTTAGGTATTCCCTCAAGGGAGCCGGCTAATTTAATTCACATCTCACTATGGTACCTTCAAAAAAAAAAAGCAACACATTTTTCGATGTGAGCTTGAAACAGGCATGCCGAAAAAATACTGCAGAATATGCAAGTATTTATAATCAAAGTAGTGCTTAAGGTACTCTCCGTACGTTGCACCGTTCAAATTTTATACAAAGTAGAGAAAAATCTCCTCATGACCTGCCTACACAAATTGTAATTTGCATATCAATCCAATACAAATCCAAAGTTGGCCAACACAAATTCATAACGACTCTTACCAATAAAAAGGTTGTCCAAATTCTAACTGCCAAGTTCTGAATGACCTAACAGTCTTTTTTTTATAATACTCACGCCAAAAAAAGTTCTCAGTCAGGAGTGATATCATGTGGAGGATCAAAATCAGGAAGATCAGAAATATACTGGGCTGCAGAGACAAAGAATCCCCAGAATCTCTGTGCACAGAGTACCTCCTTAGTAGAGTCCTGTCCTGTCCTCCTCAGTAGATTTCAGTCTCCTGACAAGATCGCTCCCTCAGATAGCCACTCAGAGAGGGCACCAATTGAAGAAATCAAAACTCCTTCTCAGGGTTAAACTAACAAAAAGAAGTTGGCACAGAAACTGAGATATAAAAGAACATCTTTATTAAACTCAAAATGAGTGTGACTACGTCACCCAGAAGCCGCAGCAACTGAATGAGGCAGTCCAAAGAGAGCAGAACACTGGGGCCTTATATATGTGAGGGTTACATACTCAGCATAAAAGAAAGGGGCAGTCCTAGCTCATGCAAGCATGAAAAATGCCAATATGGACACGCAAGATCTGCCAAATATTAGCCAATAGGAAAACATTCAAAACAAGGCATCATGTAACCAGAACCTCCCCCTTGAGTCGTGTTTTTGCCCAACCCCATAAGTCAATCAATGACAGCACTTATAGGTCAATCAGTAACGGCAGGACATGTTTGTGTGCTTCAAAGGACAACTTGCAAAATAGGATAATGTGGAGAAAGAATACTGAAGGCCAACAAATAGTTGGGACAAGGATTAGTCAGTATAGGCAAGGATTTAGTCAGTCTGGCTAGTTCCTGGAATTGGCTTCACAACAAGGAAAGGGAGGTTATTTGACACGTGGCAGTACAAAGGGCAAAAACACTCGGTTTACCAAGCTGCCTGAGTGAGGGCAACAAAATGGCGACAGAATACAGAATGGAGTTAAAACTGAATTACCTCATGCTATGTCTGGTTTCTTGTCATAGGGTCTCAGATGTGCGGGCGCTAGACATTTCTACGCGAGTGTTTTCTCCGGATGGAGTGACGTTTACGATTGGCTGCCGAACAAAATCGCCTTCGAGAACAATTTCGTATCCGGCTTTTTTGGATATACCCAAACTATGTGTTGTAAATTGCCTTAAGGCTTATGAGGACATAACCTCTGAATTACGCCCTCCGGGCGAGAGACAACTTCTTATTGCATTAAGGAAACCGCACAAAGCAGTCTCGTCCCCCACCATTGCTAGGTGGGTGCGGTGGGTCATGCAAGAGGCGGGGATAGACACAAAACAGGTTGGTGCTCATTCCACTAGGGGAGCGATGGCTTCAAAAGCATTTTCCCTGGGAGCTCGCATGGAGGATTTGATGCGAGCCGCGGACTGGTCTTCGGATTCCACTTTTAAATGGTTCTACTTCAAACCTGTGGTGGATTTAGCACATTTGGTGGTAAGTAAGCTTTGAACTAGCTTAATCAGCCTCCGGTCCTGCCATAGAATCAAAATTTGCCTAGCGTAGTAACAGTAAGTTTCAATTCTATTAAGGACACGGAGGCAAGGATTATCCCTCCCGTGGCACAACTGGTGCAAACCCACCCGTATGGCAGTAAGTAAAACTTTTGGACCACGGATTTTGCATGTCATGCATAATGCTGGTTTAATGTTGCTTCTATTTTCTGTTGTGATAGACCATACAGTTTCGGAGATCCTTACGGTATATGTTTGTTTCAGGAAATGATGGTTCCAAAAAAGACCAGTGATTCTGAGGCGTTCGCGCGAAGAAAGAAGAGGGACAACTGCTGTGAAGGATCTTTCTAACAGAGGCGGACACTAAGGAAGGACTAACATCGGATGGGACTTTGACTCATGGGAGTTGTAGTCTTTCATGGACTTGTGTTGTTGTTCATCCCTTAAAGATCCTTTTTGTCCTTGTTGGGATAAAAAGATGTTGGTTGGTTTTTTATAGCGCTGCTGTGAAAAAATGTTGTTAATAAAGCGAAGAAGGATGAGCATAATCCTCGCCTCGTGTCCTTAATAGAAATGAAACTTACCATTACTATGCTAGGCAAATTTCTATTCAACACTAATCCTCTACGGGTCCCGGAGTATCGTGCTACTCACGGAAAAAACGCTTTGACACCTCGTCAGCGGTAGTAAGCGCTATATAAATGCAATTACAATACAATACAATACGTGAAAGGTAGGCCATGTTTTTGTGTGTGTGACATGTCCTGATAGTGAAATACTGCCAATTTCATTTTTCACTATTAAAAGGCTATCTTGCCCCATAGGATAGAATGGAAAATGCTTTGTAACATCTTACACCTATAGCTTCCCATTGGGACAAAATAGAGAAATAACATTTAGGTTCTCTGAACTCAGAAATTAGTAACACATCTTTTAGTAATGCTGGTTTAAAAATTGTGTGTTTGAAAATGCCACTTTTAGAAAGTAGAGTGTATCTAAGACAACAAGTCATAGACAAAGGCTGCACTACCAATAAAGCACTCTGCCCAGAGTGTATACAATGTTATACTGAATTCTGTTAGGAGCAATTATAAAACGTTTCGTTGATCAACCATGAACTTCATGTTAAATTGCATTATGATACAGACTTGAAGATTAATAATCCCAATGCATTTCGGGTGTGACATACACCCTTCATCAGGGGAAATCTGTAACGAGTACATATACAGTGAATTAACAAATCAGTCTACTTAATCAAATTGTACAATTACTGGTCTCAAAATTACCAGGAAAAAACAAGAGATTTAAAGTATAATAAAAACAAGAATATTATTAAGTGTACTACTCAGGAACTGCATTGTATTAAAATGAATAGGTATACCTTAACGAAAGTGCCTGGTGGAAAAAACCTAAATTCAAAAGATCCAGAAAAGTGAAAGAAATTGTGAAATAAGAAAAGAACATGCTGAGAGTAAATGAGAGTGAACCCATTATGCCCATTTCGGTGAGCAGAGTGACAATCAATGTGGCTGGAAAAAATGTGCACTATGCTATATCTATGTTGATTATGCCCAAGAAGAATCCTAGTAAAGGTACCTTCTCTCTCTTATCCAACCGTTACTGTAATGCCAGTGATCCTGGGCTCTGATTAATGATTGAAATATCTGAAAATTATAAAACTCAATGTCTAAGTCTTCCAATTATGAGTGTAATAAAAAATGATTACTGGTCTAACGTTGAAATGACTGTCTCACCTGACGATACTTAAAGCAGACACCAAGACAAATCCTTATTCAGTGAAAAAACGCCCAAAATTTCCTGTCAAAAAATGTGAAAGACTCTCAGTAATTCCATTAAAAAACTCCATATCACCCTTGTACCTTATCACCAGAGTGACCAAAAACGGTGCATCTCACCTTCAAATAACAAAGTCAACTGATGGGCATTCGAATGGGGATGTTCATAGGATGAACTTCTCGCTACACCAAGAGTAAACAAAAATAAACTTACGTAAGCGAGAGCATAACCAGAATTAAAACCGGGGTAAATGATATTTTTATCATCTGGCAGGGATCCAAACACATACTTGAAAATAAACTAAAGGATTTGAACAACATAAATCCAAGAATCCAATTTACTTACACACTTGACACAAAAAAGATCTCTTATTTGGATGTCTGCATAGAAGTGAACGACACAAATATAACCACTTCGGTATATAAGAAATCAACTGACCGTAATAATGCATTACACTATAGCAGTTTCCATCCTGACACTCTCAAGAAACACTTACCATTTTCACAATTTGCAAGGATTAAACGTATGTCATCTAACGAGAACCAATACGCATCTGCGTTGGTTGAGTACAAAAAGAATTTCTTGGATCGAGGATATCCTAGTGAAGTGATCAAAACTGCTGTCAGATGAGTTGAAGAGATTCCCAGAGAATCGCTTCTAGAGAAAAAAGTGAAACCTCAACTTACACGCGAGGCCTATGTATCAACATTTTCAACTCAGTCAGCAGCAATTAGGAGGATTATTTTACGACGTTGGGATATATTACAAACAGAACCCGACTTTAAAGAACTTTTTTTAAATCCTCCTATATTTGCATATAAAAGATACAATAACCTCCGTGAGATACTCAATAAAAACTCGCCCACATCCAAAGAACAACACAAGGGCATGCAAAAATGTTTCAATTGCTCGCACTGCAACAATGTTCTTACAGGATCTTTTATATCACATCCATGGACAGGCAAGCCGATAGCTCTCAAATTCACAGGCAATTGTAACACACAGAATGTTATATATTTAATCAGACGTCCTTGTTCACTTTACTATGTGGGAAAACAGAAAGGTCATTAAGGATAAGAATTACAGAACACAAGAGTAGGATAAGAACGCGTACATTAAGTTCACCATTAGCCACACATTGGATGACAGCACAACATTCCATAGCCCAACTCCGATTTACCATCTTAGAGGTTGTAAAACAGCATAATGATAGAGACATGTCTAAAGTCATCTCACAGAGAGAAACTTTTGGGATTAAATATTTGAATACCCTCAGCCCTAATGGTCTCAATGACAAATTAGAGCTCCTATGTTTCCTGTAACATGTCTCCTGGTCTGCACCTGATTTTTTGACATTTTGGCTATTCGAAGCAATAGTTGTAACCTTAACACAATGACCTGGTTTTAGTTTGATTAGCATTTGTTGATTGTTCACATTTCACAGTCATTATCGATGTACGCATCACTAATATTTTGTTAACCATGTTTTTATAATTTAGCAATATTCATATGGGAGGTTTACTTGGTATGTTTCACGTGAGACACATATTTACCACAGCTACTCAATATCTTTATAGGCATTATTGTGTAACCTCTTCATTATACCTTATTGGTACATACTTGGATCGGCCATGTGTAAATATTTTGAAATGTTGCAATTACTATTCTTTAAGCACTTCGTGATTCAGATGTATATAAGACTTTGCACATCTGCACCTTTAGTGTGAACAATGGCAACATGCGATTACTGATTCATTTGTTTAAATATATTCTACTTTAAAAAAAATTTGCTACTAATTACCTGTTTATAGACCAGCATATTAGCCACATACAGGCTGTTTAATCAATTATATGTTTACAACCTTTCATGATCACCAGCAGTAAGTCATTATGTTATTATATGCAAAATGTAAAGCATATTGTATATTGTCGATTCTCCAAAACAGGTTTAGATTTTTGCTATTTTCATTTTGTGTATAATTTTTGCGTTTTTCTTTGATTTTATTCCTTCATCTTTTCATTTTAGCCTGTATTCACCAATCTCGGGTGACTTTACTTCTCGTAATCACATACTTTCACGTTCATGCACACGCAAAGATGGCCACCGCGCATGTCATTTAAACACGCATTAGTCCTTCGTCAGTGTTCAACATTCTGAGCACGCATGCGTAGGAGATAGAGAGGCATAAGTAAGATAGAATGCAACAGAAGAGGTTTACACATCGGTCATCGAGACTTTCACGCATGAGGTTCTGCACGTCATCACACAGTAAGTTTTGTGTTAGAGTAATTTATTTTTTTAACGGGGAGCATTGACCCCGGTTTTAATTCTGGTTATGCTCTTGCTTACGTAAGTTTATTTTTGTTTACTCTTGGTGTAGCGAGAAGTTCATCCTCATGAACATCCCCATTCGAATGCCCATCAGTTGACTTTGTTGTTTGAAGTTGAGATGCACCGTTTTTGGTCACTCTGGTGATAAGGTACAAGGGTGATATGGACTTTTTTAATGGAATTACTGAGAGTCTTTCACATTTTTTGACAGGAAACTTTTGGGCGTTGTTTCACTGAATAAGGATTTGTCTTGGTGTCTGCTTTAAGTATCGTCAGGTGAGACAGTCATTTCAACGTTAGACCAGTAATCATTTTTATTACATTCATAGTTGGAAGACTTAGACATTGAGTTTTATAATTTTCAGATATTTCAATCGTTAATCAGAGCCCAGGATCACTGGCATTACAGTAACGGTTTAATAAGAGAGAGAAGGTACCTTTACTAGGATTCTTCTTGGGCATAATCAACATAGATATAGCATAGTGCACATTTTTTCCAGCCGACCCTTGCCCTCACCACGTCTTCAACAAGGCCGACGCTGTCATCGCACCCCACCTGCGAGACATCATCAACACATCCTTCGACACCGCCACCTTCCCTGAGAGCTGGAAGCACGCCGAACTCAGCGCTCTACTCAAGAAACCCACAGCGGACCCCACCGAACTCAAGAATTACCGCCCCATCTCGCTTCTCCCGTTTCCAGCCAAAGTCATCGAGAAGACCGTTAACAAGCAGCTGGCCGCCTTCTTCGAGACGAATGGATCCCTCGACCCCTCACAGTCTGGCTTCCGAGCCAACCACAGCACCGAGACCGCCCTCATCGCCGCCACCGATGACATCTGAGCACTGATGGACAACGGAGAAACAGCGGCCCTCATCCTCCTAGACCTCTCCGCGGCATTCGACACTGTCTGCCACCGCACCCTAGTACAGCGCCTCAGCAACGTCGGAATCCAGGACAAGGCTCTGGAATGGATCATCTCCTTCCTCGACGGAAGAACACAGAGAGTCCGCCTACCACCGTACAAGTCAGAGGCCACCGAAGTCATCTGCGGCGTCCCTCAAGGATCCTCGCTGAGCCCCACCCTCTTCAACGTCTACATGAGCCCCCTCGCGGCCATCGCACGCCAACACAACCTCAGCATAATCTCCTACGCCGACGACACCCAGCTGATCCTCTCCCTGACCAACGACCCCGCCGCCGCCAGAGCCAACCTGCACGAAGGGATGAAAGAGGTAGCCGAGTGGATGACGACCAGCCGCCTGAAACTGAACTCAGACAAGACGGAGGTCCTCATCCTGGGCTCTTCACCCTCCGCCTGGGACGACTCCTGGTGGCCTCCCGCCCTGGGCACCGCACCCAAACCGACTGACCATGCACGCAACCTGGGCTTCATCCTGGACTCCTCCCTCTCCATGACCAGGCAAGTCAACAACGTCTCCTCGGCGTGCTTCAACATCCTACGCATGCTACGGAAGATCTTCTGGTGGATCCCCACCGAGACCAGGAAGACCGTCACCCAGGCCCTCGTCACTAGCCGACTGGACTACGGCAACGCCCTCTACGCCGGAACCACCGCCAAGCTCCAGAAGAGACTCCAGCGGATCCAGAACGCCTCAGCCAGACTCATCCTCGACATCCCACGAACCAGCCACATCTCCGGACATCTGAGAGACCTACACTGGCTCCCCGTCAACAAAAGAATCACCTTCCGCCTTCTCACCCACGCACACAAAGCCCTACATGACCAAGGACCGAGCTACCTCAACAGCCGAATCAACTTCTACGCTCCCAAACGCCACCTCCGATCAGCCAACCACGCCCTCGCCGCCGTCCCCCGCATCCGAAGAGCGACGACAGGAGGAAGGTCCTTCTCCTACCTGGCCGCCAAGACCTGGAACTCCCTCCCTACCGACCTGCGCCTAACCCAAGACCACCTCTCCTTCAGGAAGAAGCTGAAGACCTGGCTGTTCGAGCAGTAGCGGCTCCCCCCTTCCCCCAGCGCCTTGAGACCCTACGGGTATGTAGTGCGCTTTATAAATGTCTTTGATTGATTGATTGATTGATTGATTGTCACTCTGCTCACCGAAATGGGCATAATGGGTTCTCTCTCATTTACTCTCAGCATGTTCTTTTCTTATTTCACAATTTCTTTCACTTTTCTGGATCTTTTGAATTTAGGTTTTTTTCACCAGGCACTTTCGTTAAGGTATACCTATTCATTTTAATACGATGCAGTTCCTGAGTAGTACACTTAATAATATTCTTGTTTTTATTATACTTTAAATCTCTTGTTTTTTCCTAGTAATTTTGAGGCCAGTAATTGTACAATTTGATTAAGTAGACTGATTTGTTAATTCACTGTATATGTACTCATTACAGATTTCCCCTGACGAAGGGTGTATGTCACGCCCGAAATGTATTGGGATTATTAATCTTCAAGTCTGTATCATAATGCAATTTAACATGAAGTTCATGGTTCATCAACGAAACGTGCTTTTGAATTAAAGAAGCATTGCATTACGCCGGATTGAAACCATGTCATTATGTTTATGTACATGTATATCAGTCAACAGCAGAATGTTTCTATTGTTCACTTGATGTAATCATTTTATAATTGCTCCTAACAGAATTCA
This sequence comes from Triturus cristatus, assembly GCF_964204655.1. NCBI lineage: Eukaryota > Metazoa > Chordata > Amphibia > Caudata > Salamandridae > Triturus > Triturus cristatus. The sequence goes on from NC_140585.1 coordinate 645,317,134, forward strand.
GTATAACATTGTATACACTGTAGGCAGAGTGCTTCATTGGTAGTGCAGTCTTTGTCTATGACTTGTTGTCTTAGATACACTCTTCCTTGTTGAATTAGTGGGCAGGTAGAACCACTACAAAGACAGCACACCTACGCAGACAAATTTACAGATTATAGTTTTATTGAATCAAAGGTACCAACCAGAGTGCACCGCAGCTGATATTTTATACGTTACTTTTAGAAAATAGGCATTTTCTTGTTTAACCATTCTGTGTGCCTCTGCCTGTTTGTGTATTGACTGTCTGGTTTTGGAGTGGCAGGAGCTGGGAATGTGCCTTCACTGTAGACAGCCACTGGGGAGGGGGCGAGGTGTGCCTGGCCCTTCCTGGATGACTCAGAGCTAGGCTGAATGGGGCTTGGCTGCATATAGAGTAGTGTGAGGAGAGTTCCTTCCACCTGAATAGGGCCTGTCTCCCTTGCACAATGCTGTCTCCAACCCCTGTGGTCATACTGCACAAGTGAGGACAGAACTGGTTTGGAAATAAGAGAAGAAAGACATTTTGGGGTATAAGTATTAGACATAAACCCCCAAACATTATACTACTTCTGGAATCAAGAGGAACCTTTGCCACGGAGAAGAGCTGGAGAAACTGGAGGAGGAGTGCTGCCCCTCTGCGGTGTGCGGTCTAGGCTTAGCCTGCAGTAGCTGTTTCTGCCTGTGTGCTGTGCCCCCCTATTTGTGGAAGATCTCTAAGGGCTTGGGTAGAGCTTGCCTTCTGTTCTGAAGTCTCAGGGACACAAAGGCTTCACCCCCAGCTCCCCTGAAATTCCTTGCTGGCAGTTCTGACCTGCCAAGAGGTGCCTGTGTATATAATTTGAGCCTCGGGAGGTTGGGCCTCGGGAGATTGCCAATAGCAGAGAGGGCCTCTCTGCTGTTGGGAGCTGGAAAAGCAATGCAACTACAAGAACATCGACACATCACTCTTCTTGCTGCTGTTTTTCTGACGCAGCACCATTGTGCGAGAAGAATCTCCACGCATCGCTGCGCCACTGCCGAAACTGATGCAGCGCCTTTCATCGCTGCAAGAACCGATACATTGAGGGATCGCAGCTGAAAAAACCAACGAAGCGCCACTCGACGGTGCCACATCGATCACCGATGCATCCCGGATTTCCACGCATCGTACCTGTGCGGCAAGTTTTCCCGACCCATCACTTCTCCTGCCTGAAGCAGAACTGTCGCATCACCTCCCCATGGTCTCAGGAAGTGTTGCATCTTTTTGGTTTCGATGCTTCCCATCTCTGCGGCTGTTTGGCCTTGTGGATTTTTGGTCGCAACTACAGGTACTTTGACAGAAATCACGCATCCATATATTTCTATAGGCTTGTTTAAAAACTTTTTAAAGTCATATTCTTATTACATGTATGTTGGATTTTTTTCGTTTTGGTCTTGTTGAGTTTAGATAAAGATACTTTATTTTTCTAAACTGGTGTTATGCTCATTTGTGGTGTTATCACTGTATTACTGAGTGTTTGGAGTACATATACTTTTCACATTGCCTTTGGGATAAGTCTGTCTGCTCGTGCCAAGCCACCCTTGGGGTGAGCAGGGGTTATCTAAAGTGTGTATCCCCCTTACCCTGACTAGATGCAAAGGTCTCCATTTGGACAAAGCTACCTACCTCTGCCAACTAGAGACCCCCATTTTTAACATAGCCCAACTGTGGTCTCTTAAAGAAATGACGAGGCACGATGCAAACTTACACAGCTCTTTGCAGCGCCTCGTCAGAACCGACGCAGAACAACACAGCCATGAAGCCAACCTGCATCACACACCTCACAGCTCTTTGGAACCGCAGCTACTTGACACATCCTCATAGTGGACCTCGCAGCTCCTCATTGGAACCACCCAGTGCAAGGCAGCCTCAACACAAGCCTGCATTGTAGCCCTTGCAACTCTTTGGAAGCGCTGCTGCACAACGCATTCTCGATGCAGACTTCACATTGCTCTCCAGGACCACGGCTGCACAACGCAGCACTCCACACCTAGTATTTAGGGTGCATTTCTCAGCTTGACTAACTTGGTCCCTGTATCGGCCCATGCTCCATCGTGGTTGGTCTGAACTTGAAACTTTATCCTGGCCTGGCACAACCAGATAACCATAGTTGGTGCTTTGTTCTGCTATGCACTATTTTTCCCATAACCTTTAAAGTTGCATAACTACGGTTCTAATGATTGGAAGTTTGTCATATTGGTGTCTAATAATTTATTACATTTTACTTGATTTTTTTAAGTTGGTGTGGGATTTCTCTTGTGCTGTGTTTTCACATATTACTGTTTGTGTACTGCATAAATACTTTACACATTGCCTCTAAGGTAAGCCTGACTGCTTTATTGCCAAGCTATCAGGGAGTTAAGCACAGATTAATTTGGGGTTTACTTGTGTGTCACCTTGAAGACAATTGCAGTTGCTGCTTGAATGGGATTTCACCTCCCTCAACCAGTAACCCAATGTCCCACAAGGCCCCTTCATACTCCTCAGAGTCGATTCTGGCGCTATATAAACCCATTAAATAAATTACATAAATACATTAGTTAGTGAAAAAAGCCATAATTGGGGTGCAGAGGGATTCTAACACAACTGGACCTGAGTGCCAATGCAAATGCTTCACAATTTATAGCTACACCTGTTGTGCTCTACCTGTCAACCTGAGTTTCATGTCAAATTGCACATTCTTTTTCTGTTTATAGTCCTTCCCCTAGCTTCATTACACTTAGCGACGCAAACCTTGCCTAAGGACAAAGCTTTCCGCGGTCATTTGGATTGACTGGACACCTTTCCTTTTTCATCTACCTCAGTCCTTCTTCGTGAGAGGCGTTCATGTGCCTGCACTGAAGTGTTGCCTCTCCTGGAACAAAAACAGCTTTATCTCGATACTCTCAAGACCCTGATGAAGCGGGGAAAATATTTTCCCTTTCTCCCCACGCACAGCATTGGGCAGCAAAAAAAAGTCATTATTGTGGTACACTGGGTCCACTGTTTCCCGGGGCCCTGTGCCACTGCACTGATGACAGCTAAGGCCCTTATACTGTGGAACATAGAGCTTCCAGTGGCATACTTTATCTCCCTGGACTGATAACATGCTGTATGGAGTATCTGCTGAACGTTGCTGAATTTCCACACGTCAATCTCCTATATTAGCTATATCACATCCGAGGCTTCAAGGCACCTTCTACTGATGACCACCAGACCGATGTTGTATATTATTAGTTGTGTCAATCTATCTTAAATGTTGGGCTCCACAGCTCGGATTCAATTCCTATGACTCAGAATTTCCTGCACTTATCTGTGTCAGTTCATTTCTGAACATATCACCACTTTGCACGTTCTTCTTCATTTAGGATACCTTCTGGGGGAGGAGGCTTGAAATGTCCTCAGGTTTAAGTGTGTCTGAGGATGATTCCCCTCTTCTGCATCCGTCAATTCTGAAATGCTAGAGAGTCAAAGCCACTGGTGAAATCACAGTGTGCCATCCTTCTCGTCATTTCATTATTCTGATCAACTGGGTATGTTTTTCTCTGCTGAAGATCCATGCTAAAATCGCCTATTGATCTCCGGAGAGTTCTACACTGTTACTGGTCTGTGGTGTCTGCTCGAAATGAAACCCCTATCATCAGGGCTGACTACTATTTCCATGACCAACATGGTAACATTGACTTATCCCCAATTGGCATATTTCATTTACTTCGAATTCCCTAGTGAAGAGGTACTACATGTACCCAGGGCCTGTAAATTAAATACTACTAATGGACCTGCAGCACTTATTGTACCACCCACTTACGCATCCCTTTCAGCATGCCTCAGGCCAGCCATTGCAGCCTGTGTGTGCAGTTTCAAATTGGAATTTTCACCTGCAAAAAAAACCTTTTGGCAGGCACAAATCTTCCTTTTTAATACATATAAATCACCCCTTGGGTAGGCCCTAAACTGCCCACCGGGGTGCAATGTATTTAAAAGGTTGTACATGCACTTTTAAGTTTTAAATGTACTGGTAGTCAAAAACTCTTAAAGTTTGGTTTTCACTACTACAAAGCATACCTCTCCGATAGGATAACATTGGAGCTACCTTATTATATTTAATAAGCTGTAATTTTTAAACAACAGGTAACCAGTTCATGTTTGGTGTCTTTGGAATTGTGATGAAAATCCTGCCTTATGGTAACACTCGATTTTAATTTATATAATTTTGAAAATGCCACTTTTACAATGTACGCATTTTCCTGCCATAGCTAATTAGTGCCTGTATCCTGCCTCTGGGTCACATGACGGTGTAGCTGACATTTGGGATTTGTGCATTCTTCCTAGACAGCCACACACAATAGAGAGCTTAGGTTTACTTCAATTGGCCATCACTGGCAGGATCGGAGGGTGGAGCTGGGAACAGCCCTACTTACAGCTGAATAGTCTGTTTCCTGCCTCCACACAAAGGCTTGCATACCCCCTGAAGTTAATCTGGAGCCAGGGCAGGAGAGGCAGGACACTCGTGAACTTTAAGGGAAACCCTCTAGAAGCTTCTCCCACTTCAAATCAGAACTGGGTGTAAATAGAGGACCTCAGTTACCAACTTTACAGTACACTTCTAGACCTGTGGATACTTTGCCAGGGAGAAGGACTTCTGTGCTGCTAAAAGGACTGCCACTCTGTTGGACTACTGCTCTGAAGGAACTGCTGCCCTGCAGTGCTGATCTGCTTCCTATGGCCTCTTGCCTGGGTGAAAAGGACTGGGCCTACATCTGTTGAACCCAGGACCACAAAGTGACTCCAAAAGCTAGTTTGCTGGCTTTCTGACTAGACCGTCAGGGACAGATGGCGCCAACAACCTTGAACTCAGCACCTGGATGCTGCCATCTGTGAGTCTTACCCTATCAAGTGTTGTCAAAACTATCCTGGACCTTTGGAAGTGGGCATGAAGGTGCTCAGCCAGCCCATCTGTGGACCCAGAAAAAATGTCCTCCGCTGTGTGGTGCAAACCGAAGCAGAACTACACATTGCCTCTGCTGCAAGGGATCTCCCGATACAAAGGACTCAGCATCGACCTCGTAGCCTGCTTTGGAACCGCTTCCTGTGCAAAGCTTTCCCGACACAGAGCCTTGCATCGCAAATCTGTCATTGACAGCAGACTCAATGACACAGGTTCTCGCATCGCAGCTCCACTACGCCTTGGAACAGACTTATCGCCTCGACTGCGCGACGCATCCCGACACCAGACTTCGCATCACAAGCCCTTGCCGACGGGATACTCAACAATGATGCAGGACCTTGCATCACAGCTCAGCAGCTTCTCAGAACTGACACATCTCCTTTCATGGTGTGTTGTCACTGTGTTACTGTTTAAAGTATTGCAAAAATACTTTACACATTGCTTCTAAGCTAAGTCTGACTGCTCTGTGCCAAGCTTCCAGCGGGTTGAGCACAGGTTAATTTGGGGTTACTTGTGTCTTCACCCTAACTAGGATTGTGGTTTTACACCCCTCAACCAGCAGCCCAGTTTTTTGCACTGGGTCATAATGTTGACTGTCTTCACTGAAAAAGTAGGAAATTTACTCCAGGGCTGGAAAAATGCCTGCTATTGATGCAACCTGAAAAAGGAAGGGATAGAGTGGCATGCTGAGAGCCCACCTTAAGCAAGCCCAGTACTACATGCCCAGCTTCTCCATGTACTGCAACGATCAGAAAATGTCATCAAAATCACAAGCCTATTGCAATTGTCCAGTCACATTTAAAATTAACAAAATAAAGAGCGGAGCTTTACTGCACCACTTCATTCTAACCTGAGAATGGATCATACCCAGCATTACCTCTCCTGCACCACCACCCACCGGTTGATAGCAAGTGAACATATGGATGGGCTACTACTGAAGACACAGACTGTCTTAGGTACCTTACCCTCTCTGAAACGGATCAGCTGTGGTCTCCTCTGTGGTGCCAGGCACTGCTGTCCCTAAACCACACTGGGCCTGATTCACAATGGTAACCTATACTTTTGAGTTACTTTTGTAGTAACTTCCACTTTTGTAGCATATATATTAAAAGAAGGAAGTAGAGAACCCTGGGTAGTTTCCATGTTTTAGAGTGCCCCATAGAATGGAACTGCTCAACACCTACATTTTGAAAACTATGCAAGATTCACTACTTCCTTTTTTGCATAACTTATGCAGCACTCCAAGCCTGAAAGGGTATTGCTTTGACTTACACTGGGTGGTCCCTTGTGTCTGGACAAACATATGTCTCTCCGACAAGTTCTAATGAGAGTAAAACAGATGTGTCAGAGGCTGCTTTTTTTTATTCCAGATTGGCTTGGATGGTGTTTTACCTGGAGTGGTAAAGGACTTTTGTCATTTTTCAGCTCCCCATGTACCACTCTAGCTAATCCTATGCCTAAAGACTTTGCTGCAAAAATGTCAAAATAGTTGTCACTTTTCTGACTGGGCATGGATTGTAGTGTGCTTATCCTTTACTTAAAAACTCTGCTCCAAAAACAAACACTTGAAGTGAGCAGATTCTGTGGTGTTGTAGCGTGTTCCATATATAGGAATGTCTCTCCAATAAAACTGGTGAACTACCCAGAGTTCCTTGCTTCCTTTTTCTCGGGCCCCACTTGGTAGATCATAGCCTAAACTTTCCAGGAATAGCTGAGGTGGGTGAATATTTTTTTGGGAAGTTTTCTGAAGATTCGTCAAATGGCGACAAAGTTATTAGCAAAACAAAAAATACTCTTCCTATGGATATTCTGACCTGTCTGTGACTATACAGTAGTTACTGCCGCTGTGTAATATATAACATATATATTTATCATTTCAACATCAGTTGCGTCAATACCCCCAAGGAGAAGTCAGGATACAAGAGTCTTTATTTTCCACAGTTCGCCATGGCGCGTTTTGGCCATGCCTGGCTTTGACCACATGACGCGCTACGGTGCACGCAATGGTATTTTAACGTGTGCAGGTGATTGCTACTCTGGTGAACATAAAAAACAGACTATGATGATGTGGGCTGTAAGAACATTCAAAATCGATATTTGGTTGATATAATTGTTTAACATGCATTCATTCCAAAGAGATATATTCATATTTCTACTTTGCAAGGAAAAACTCCACATATCATAAATTATCTCAAGATGTTTTACTTGAGAGCTTTTGCTAAAACAGATATATCTATGCAATACTCGTTCGGACGTCTTGCTTAATAAAATAGTCACACAAATTTGGTTCCTTCAATAGTGGGCCTGTGTACAAAGTTGCACATTTGTGCAAAATAAGCAATTTTAACATGTTGCAGCATATAAACTAGCCAAATAAAATTTGAATATTAGTGCAACCTACTATGGTTTGCTTACAAAAGTGCATAGTGCATTAAATATCTCATTTGGTTGATATGTGCTATTAGTCAATGCTATTGAAACCACTGTGAGCTTATTCAGCGCAACCATAGGTACATAGGGCCCGATTCACAGAACAAACTTAAGACAAAATACTAAACTTAGTACCATTTTGGTATTCACAGAATGCACTTACTACTTCTGGTATTCACAGAATGAACTTACTACTTTTGCGATTCACAGAATAAACTTACTACTTTTGCTATTCACAGAATGGATTTACGACTCCTAACTTTACGTCCGCACTCGGGTCGGAAATTCCGGCCCGGAGGCGGAGCTTCCGGGCCGGAGGCGGGGCTTCCGGGCCGGAGGCGGAGCTTCCGGCCCGGAGGTGGGGATACCGGCCAGTGGTGGAGATCCGCCACTGGCCGGAATCCCCCACCTCCGGGCCGGAAGCTCCGCCTCCGGCCCTGAAGCCCCGCCTCCGGCCCGGAAGCCCCGCCTCTGGCCCGGAAGCCCCGCCTCCGGGCCGGAAGCTCCGCCTCCGGACCGGAATTTCCGGCCCGAGTGCGGACGTAAAGTTAGGAGTCGTAAATCCATTCTGTGAATAGCAAAAGTAGTAAGTTTATTCTGTGAATTGCAAAAATAGTAAGTTCATTCTGTGAGTACCAGAAGTAGTAAGTGCATTCTGTGAATACCAAAATGGTACTAAGTTTAGGATTTTGTCTTAAGTTTGTTCTGTGAATCGGGCCCTTAGTATTCTTCATACCCTTGGGATTAAACCAATTTTGTATGTGGTGTTGCATTAAATATGAACTAAAAACTTTTGCATTCTATTGATTCACTTAATGTGTGCAATTTACAAACAAAGATATTGTAAACGATTATCCCATGTGGGCAATGTTGAGCCATACAGCCGCATCCAAAACTCATTAAGGTGACAATGTACAAAAAAGTGCAGAGTGCAAATTTTGTTAAAAAAATTATATGAACTATCAACTGCAGAATGTGTTGCAAGCAACCTATGAAACACACAATGTATTGCTTTAAGCATTAAATAGCCTGATCGCTTTGTAGAAAAACTACCAAAATGCAATTGGACTGAAACATAAACACCTGTGGTCCTGCCAACCCACATAAAAAACTTAACTGGATCACCCTCAAAGGCAAGAGTATAGGTCTTCACTGGTGTTAAGCCCCTGTGGGGTCTTGGTGACCAAATTTAAAATGTACCTATCTCCACACTTCTCCATTCTGCTTCTTAGTTACTTCCACGTCTGTACTTGGGTACTGTGTCAATCACAAAATATTTGAGATGGCTGATATTGCTATTATGGAATTCCATAAAATCTTGAGCCGCTGGATATGAAGGGTCTGAGTTTGTTATGGCTATGATATATAGCTATAGTTAGGACCTATTTTCCATAGGAAATTCACAACATTCTATTTTCAATAACTTTGGCGCCGGTTGATGAATCTTTGCGAAATTTTCAAAACTCGTGGGGCGCTCCGGTCCACTCCTATCCTGAAAGTTTCGGGGTGATTCGTCAAGCGGGGGCTGAGAAAAAAGGGGGGTCAATGCAATTTCCCATAGGAAACTTTAGACACGGCTACAGCCCGAACTGCTGAACGGAATTACACCAACAGGTAGTTCTTGGTTCAGAAAAAACCCTTTTTGTTAAATGGTGTAAATCTGTTCGGAGTTGCTGAGAAATTCAAAAGTAAAAACACATATATATCTAGGGCCGCGGATCCTCCCGAGCACGAGCTTTATGCTAATTGGCTGTCAACACTCCAAACCAGGAAGTGTTGGCAGCCATCTTGTGCATCGGTAGAACCGAAGCACAAGAAATCAGGAAAATAAGTGCACAAAACGCAAAAAGGGGGCAGGGTAGAAATACCCTGACCCCCTAGGCCTGCTTAGGGGTCCCAAATTATTATTTTTTTTTTAAATTGGCAAAATCTGTGCAAGGAGCGGGGATACTGGCGAGAAAAAAAAAAACGAGCCCGCGCTTTGTTTGTATTTAGCCCCCGGGGGCAATATATTTAATGTAATGGGGGGCCCAGAGGGGCCGCCCACCCCCGGGGACTCCCACCCCCCCGGGGCTTTTCTTGAATATGTGGGGGGGCTCTCACCCCCCCAGCCCCGGGGACCGCCACCCCCAGGGCCACAAAAAGAAATGGGTGGGGGGGCTCAAAGGCCCCCCAAGCCCTGGGTACCACCACCCCCCAGAGCTTTATTTACATATTTGCGGGGGGATCACAGCCCCCCCGCAGCCCCGGGGACCGCCACCCCCCTGGGCTTGTTATAAAAGAAATAAACTACCTGTGTGGGGGGGCTCGAGCACCCCCACATGCCCCGGGGACCGCCACCTCCCCGGGGCACTAAATATTTAAAATAAGGGTCCGTTACATCCACCCGGGGCTTTGAATTAAGTGGGAGGGGGCCACGCGGGCCCCCCTGGAGCCAATGATGGCCCTGGGGACCGCCACCCTCCAGGGCCGGCTCCTGCAGTGTCCCAGGGTGCCCACCCCCGGGACACTGTAGTTTGCTATGCCAGGGCGGGAGCCTCGCGGCTCCCGCCCTGCCATAGTAAACTCTGCTTTGGTATTTGGAAACCTGCTCTCTCTTCAAATACCAAAGCAGATTGCTTTTCCACACGGGGAGCTGCATCTTAGCAGCTTTCCATGCGGAAAAGCAATGCCGGCTTCCGCAGGAGGCGGGGAGGCGGCAGGATTGTGGGGAGATTGGGGACCCCCCCACTGTCCCCAACGGAGAGGGCCAGCCCTGGGGGATGGGGTCCCTGGGGCTATTAGAGGCCCGGGAGGGGAGCAACGTGGCCCCCCTCCACAAAAATGAAAGAAAAACAAAGTCTGGCCCCGGGGGATGGGGTTTCCTGGGGCCATAAAGGGCCTGAGGAGGGGGGCAAGGCAGTTCCCCACCAAATCCATATTAAAATAAAAAAATGGCCTTGCCCTGGGGGATGGGGTCCCCGGGGCCGATTATGGCCTCTGGAGGGGGCCACACACCTCCCTTCCAATTTAAAAAAATAAAATATTAATAAAGTAGGGGGCAGGCCCTGGGGGATGGGGTCCCCAGGGCCAATAATGGTAGGAAAAGAAGGGGGGCTACACAGCCCCCTTCTTAAAAAATAAAAAATAAAAAAGACCGGCATCGCGCCGGAGGCCACGCCCCCTACTTGCAGCACTCTGCAAACGCGCCCCCTGGTGCGTTTGCAGTTGGGGAACTAATTCCCCTTGAATACTGGGGGTCCCTGGGGGCCAACTAGCCCACCAGGAACCTCCAGTATGCACCAGGGAGCTGCGTTGCAGAGAGGTGTTCTGAGGCCATGCCTCTTTTTACACCTCTCTGCAATGCAGCTCTGTGGCGCATAATGGAGGTACCTGGTGGGCTAGTTGCACCCCAGGGACCCTCAGGATTCAAGAGGAGTTAATCCCCCAACTTGAAATGCGCCACGGGATGCGTTTGCACAGTGGTTAAGGGAGAGGGTGGGGCCTGAGTTGACATGTGTGCATACACACCCTGTGGTGTGTTTTAAGTTGGGGAATTCATTCATCTTCAATCCTGAGGGTCCCTTGGGACCAACTAGCCCACCAGGTACCTCCAGTAAGCGCAACGGAGCTGCGTTGCAGAGTGTTGTAAAAAGGGGTGTGGCCTCTGAACACCTCTCTGCAATGTAGCTCTCTGGGGCCACAGGGCGTGTTTGCAGACATGTCACCTCAGGCCTCGCCCCCTTCCTTCACCATTGTGCAAACGCACCCCCTGGCGAGATGTAACTTGGGGAATTAATTCCCCTTGAATTCTGAGGGCCCCTGGGGGCCTACTAGCCCACCAGGTACCTCCAGTAAGTGCCACTGCGCTGCGTTGCAGAGAGGTGGTCCAGGCCGTGCCACTTTTTAAACCTCTCTGTGACGCAGCTATGTGACGCTTACTGGAGGTACCTAGTGGGCTAGTTGGACTCTAGGGACCCTCAGGATTCAAGGGGACTTAATCTCCCAAATTAAAATGGCCACAGAGCGTGTTTACACATTGGTGAAGGGAGGGGCGGGCCTGAGGTGATGTGTGCAAACACGCCCTGTGGCGCATTTTAAGTTGGGGAAATAATACCCCTTTAATCTTGAGGGCCCCTGGGGGCCAACTAGCCCACCAGGTGCTTCCAGTAAGCGCCACTGCGCTGCGTTGCAGAGAGGTGGTCTAGACCGTGCCCCTTTTTACACCTGTCTGCAACGCAGCTCTGTGGCGCTTACTAGCGGTATCTAGTGGGCTAGTTGGACCCTAGAGACACTCAGGATTCAAGGGGACTTAATCTCCCAAATTTTAAACGACCACAGGGCGTGTTTACACAGTGGTGAAGGGAGGGGATGGGGCCTGAGATGACGTGTGCAAACACGCTCTGTGGAGCATTTTAAGTTGGGGAATTAAGTCCTGTTTAATCCTGAGAGTCTCTGGGTCCAACTAATCCACCATGTACCTCCAGTAAGCACCCCAGAGCTGCGTTGCAGAGAGGTGGTCCGAGGCCATGCCCCATTTTACTACTCTCTGCAATGCAAGTCTGTGGTACTTACTGGACATACCTGGTGGGTTAGTTGCCCCCCAGGGACCCTCAGGATTCAAGGGGACTTTATCCCTCAACTTAAAACGCCCACAGGTCTTGTTTGCACACATGTCATCACAGGCCCCCCCCCTTTACCAGTGTGCAAACGCACCCTGTGGCGCATTTTAAGAGGTAGTTTTAATCCCCCTGCCCTATTATATACTAGAGGCTTACAGAGGAGGTCATGCTAATCACAGGGGCACACCAACGCATAGTGTTCCCTAGTGTATGTAGGTGTTTTAACTGTATTCTAAGTGTCTTTTAACATAGCACTGGCTCTAGGACTGGTTAGTCAGACTCAGTTACCACCAGTACCCGTCTGAAAAAGTTGAGGGTACAGGATGATTTTGCAACAAGGCTTCTTTCTGCACGTCTTGTTTCTTCCTGCACTTTTCTTCGTCTTTGAGGACCTCTGTTGCTTCTTTCTGCATTTCTTTTGCTTCTTTCTGTGCAATTTTTCTTCTTTCTTCACATGTCCTACCTCTGTAGGCATAGTTAGAAACTAGCATTTCAAAAACCTTTGAAATTCACTGAAAAAACCATAAGTTTCAGACACGATATAGTTAGAAATTACTATTTAGAAAACCTTAGAAAATCACTGAAAAAACCATAGGTTTCGGGGGCGTTATAGTTAGCTGGACATTTCACTCGTACAAAACCATTGAAATTCCCCCGTTATTGTTAGCTCAGCTAATTATAACTCGCACACCCGCAATGCACTGCTGATGACGTCACATATTACATCGCTCATAACATGGTCAGTGACATCACTCATGACATCACTGATTACATCTTAAATGACATCACTGATGAAATCATCCTTGTGATAGAGTGGCATACCTCCTCTCACCCTAATATAACTTTTGATACACACATTCAAAAATAGAAACTAAAATTTTCAAAAGAATGGACATACCAATACCAGTTACAACAACCTATTCAGAAATTCCAAGAACTACATACACATCCACTCATTCACCAACAGTCCTATATAGTCACTCATACATGTACTCACTCATCATATGTACCCATACACCTATACATCCTGTTATACATTGCCACTCATTCATAGAGTTACTCACACACACATAGTCACTCATGCTAATAAAGAATCAAACATCCATTTACGTGCATATACAGTTATACACACACCACCACATTTACTTCTACAGAAACTTACACATACTTACTCTCTTAGGCAATCACTTATAGAAACACATACTAATTTATACAGGAACTCTTTCAATCTCTCACTCTCACATATACTCACTTACATACACCAATACTCACATTTACTAGTTTAAAACATATGTAGTTACTCATAAAGACACTATTGAGACAGTCATTCACTCACTAACACACCCATACACACACTCATCCACCCATACAGTCCTGCAAAACTGCGAAAGTAAGAATAGGTGGGGATAGAGCTAATGGTTAGAGGAAGTGAGTTCCAAAAAAGGGGGGCAAGGGTAGTGAAACTGGAGCCGCCAAATTTTTTTCTCTGATAGCGAGGGGTGCTAAGGAGGAATTGGGTAGAAGAACGGAGGGTTCTGCTAGGAACATAGGCAGCAATCTTTGATCTAATGAATGCTGGAGCCGTACCGGCTAGTGACATGAATATCAGGCAACCCATCTTAAAAAGGGATCGCTCCAAGATGGGAAGCCAATGAAGGGTCTTTAGTAAAGGGGTCGTATGATGAAATTTCGGAAGCCTATAGATAAGGCGAGCTGCCTGGTTCTGAATAATCTGCAAACGACGGCACTCATATGCAGGAATTCCGACATACAGGCCGTTGCCATAGTCCAGGCGAGATAAGATCATGGCCAAGATGATAAGTTTAAGGGCTTCCGAAGAAAAGTAACGGGAGATTTTGCGAATTATTCTGAGGGATAAAAAGCAAGATGAGACCACCGAGCTAATCTGAGGGCGCATCGAAAGATCTTGACTGATTTTAATGCCCAAGGTTTTCACCGACGGAGAGGGGCAGGGGGGGATCCGAAAGTGGGGGGCCAAAAAGCAGGAGTCCAGGGGTTGGAGGGACCACCAATGAGGACCAACTCTGTCTTTTGTGGGTTCAATTTGAGTTGGTTGAGGTTCATCCAATCATGGATGAACGTCAGGGTGGAGCGGAACTTAAGGATGGAGTCTGAGGGAGGAGAGAGGTTAAAAATGAGTTGGAGGTCATCGGCGTAATTAAAACCCGTGACCTCCATTTCTTGTAGGGCTGAAATCAAAGGGTAAACATAAAGATTAAATAGAAGAGGGGAAAGGGACGAGCCCTGAGGTACCCCGCAAGAGACAGAACAGACGGGGGCAGAAAAACTTTCTAGTTTAACAGCCTGGGAGCGATCCGTCAGGAAGGAGGTGAGCCAGGCCAGAGCTGAGCCCCGAACGCCGGCACCCCCGACACGGTCCAGGAGGATGGAGTGGTCGACCGTGTCGAAGGCGGCGGACAGGTCGAGGAGGACCAAGGCCTGAGGAGAATTGATGTCAGCACTCCTCCTAAGCTCATCCAACACGGAAAGAACGACGGACTCCGTAGAGTGTGCAGGGCGAAAGCCAGCCTGATTGGCGGCAAGAAGATGATTTTCTTCGATAAAGGAAGAAAGACAGGAAGTGGTATAACTCTCCAGAATCTTACTTAAAAAAGGAAGCAGAGAGATAGGTCTGAAGTTCGAGAGGAGGGTGGGGTCAGCACCCGCCTTTTTTAGAATAGGAATGACTGTAGCGACCTTAAATGAGTCAGGGACAATTCCCTGAGAGAAAGAAGAGTTGAGCAAGGCGAGAGGGGGATCCGGGCAGTTGGAGAAGATCTCCCACAGGATATGGGCAGGGCAAAGGTCAGCAGGAAAGCCTGACTTGACCTTCCGCAGAAGTGTGAGGAAGGCCTCCTTAGAGATTGGAGGGAAGTGATCAAAAGTAGAAAAAGTGGGCGGTAGGGGGGACAAGAGAAAGAGGGAGGAGGTGGCAGGATGTGACGCTTAATCGTGACGATCTTCTCAATGAAGTAGTCATTGAGGGCATTGCAAAGGGGTTGGGAAGGGATAGGCTTAGGGGCGACTCTATCGGAGGCTCCAAGTTCGTATACAGTGGAGAAGATCTCTTTGAGTTTGTTAGCCGCTTGATGGATTTTCTTGGAAAAATATTCCAGCTTAGCAGAGAGTATTTTATAGTCTCGAAGGAGGGCCACGTAGCTAGCCTTAAGAGCCGGACAATACCTGTGTCTCCAGCGTCGCTCGGCCTGCCTCAGTGCGAGTTTCTGAATTTTTAAAACGTCAGTGAACCATCTATTTGCGTCATGAGGGCGGCATGCTCTAATTCGTTTAGTGGGGGCAATAAGGTCACAGGTAGCGAGCAGCCAGCTATTGATGGTAATCACTTGGGAGTTGGGGGAAGGGTCGGCTAAGATAGGAGATGAGGAAGTCAAAGAACGGCAAAGAGCAGGCATGTCCACACGGTTCCAATTGCGGGCAATTATGTTTTTGGGGAAGGAGGGATGTATCTGTATGAATAAGTGAGGTGGTGTCTGTATAACTGTATAGGTGAGTAAATGGAAGTATGATTGATTCTTTGCATGGCTGACTAGGTGTGTGAGTAACTATGGATATGTGGCAGTGTGTGAGTGTCTGTATAGGTGTATGAGTGCATATGATAGTGTTATATTGATGAGTGACTGCATCTATGAGTAACTGTATGGGTGCATGAGTGTATGTGTGTGTAGACCTAGAAATCAGTCAGTGCTATTGATGTGTCCATTTTTTCGAAAATGGTAGTCTGTATTTTAGAGTGGGTGTATTAAAGGTTATATTCAGGTGTGAGGAGGTGCATCAGATTTTCACATGGATAATGTCATCAGTGATGTCATTTGACATGTCATCAGTGATGTCACTGACCATGTCATGAGTGATGTAATATGTGACATCATCAGCAGTGCATTGCGGGTGCGCAAGTTATAGTTAGCTGAACCAACTATAACAAGGGAATTTCAATTGCTTTGTATGAGTGAAATGTCCGGCTAACTATAACACCCCTGAAACCTATGGTTTTTTCAGTGAATATATATATATATATATATATATATATATATATATATATATATATATATATATATTCACTGAAAAAACCAAAGGTTTCACACATGTTATAGTTAGCTGGACATTTCACTCGTAAAAAACCAATGAAATTCCCCCGTTATAGTTAGTTCAGCTAACTATAACTCGCGCCCCCGCAATGTACTACTGATGACGTCACATATTACATCACTCATGACATGGTCAGTGACATCACTCATGACATCACTGATGACATCTCAAATGACATCACTGATGACATCATCCAGTGAATGTGTGTTTTTCTGAAAATTAAATATGTTTTATATATGTATATCTCAAGGTCGATGGAAGAATCAATGGGTATATAAGTGTCTAAGTGGATGATTTGTTTTTGAAAAATTGATTGTATTTCTGACTGATTAAGTGTATCTTATTGAATACATGGCTTACTGAGTAATGTTTAAATATGTTAATATCTGTATCAGTCTCTCACTTTGTGTATAAGTGGCTGCATGGGTTGGTGAGTAGCTACATGAGTGTCTATAGAGGTTATTAGTTGTTTTTTTGAGTATCACTATGAGTGTCTGAGTGTCTGTATGGTTCGGTGGGGGGTATTATGTAGTGCATAGGTGCATGAATGAGTGACTCACTCTTTGTATGTGTTGAAGACAGCATGTGTGCAGGACTGTATGGGTGGATGACTGTATGCATGGATGTGTTAGTGAGTGAATGACTGTCTCAATAGTGTCTTTATGAGTTACTACATATGTTTTAAACTAGTATATGTGACTATTGGTGTATATAAGTGAGTATATGTGAGAGTGAGAGATTGAAAGAGTTCCTGTATGAATAAGTATGTGTTTCTATAAGTGATTGTTAAAAAGACTAAGTATGTGTAAGTTTCTGTTAAAGTAAGTGTGCTGGTGTGTGTATAACTGTATATGCAAGTAAATTGATGTTTGTTTCTTTATTAGCATGAGTGACTATGTGTGTGAGTACCTCTATGGATGAGTGGCATTGTGTAACAGGATGTATACGTGTATGAGTACATATGATGAGTGAGTACATGTATGAGTGACTGTATAGGACTGTTGGTGGATGAGTGGATGTGTATGTTGATCTTAGAAATACTGAATAGGTTGTTGTTACTGTTATTGGTATGTCCATTGTTTTGATAATTTTAGTATCTATTTTTAAATGTGTGTATCAAAGGTTATATTAGGGTGAGAGGAGGTCTACCACTCTGTCACAAGGATGATGTCATCAGTGATGTCATTTGAGATGTCATCAGTGATGTCATGAGTGATGTCACTGACCATGTCATGAGTGATGTAATATGTGACGTCATCAGTAGTACATTGCGGGCGCGCGAGTTATAGTTAGCTGAACTAACTATAACAGGGAATTTCATTGGTTTTTTACGAGTGAAATGTCCAGCTAACTATAACATGTGTGAAACCTTTGGTTTTTTCATTGAATTTCTAAGGTTTTTTAAATGCTAATTCCTAACTATAACGTGTGTGAAACCCATGGTTTTTTCAGTGAATTTGCAAGGTTTTTTAAATGCTAATTCCTAACTATAACGTGTGTTTAACCCATGGTTTTTTCAGTGAATTTGCAAGGTTTTTTAAATGCTAATTTTTTTGTTTTTCTTCTATTTTTTTTTACATATTTTTATTTTAATTTTCTATCCTTTTTTAAAGACTATGGTTAAATTTTTAAAATTCTATAATATGTTTTTTTTAATATATTTTATAAAATAAACATGTAAAATTTATTAGCAATATATATTTTTTTTTTGGTACGCGTACCGTGAGCTTACGGTAAGCGTACGGTTTACGCAACGTCTGTAATTTTTCTACGCTGTTTGCGTATAGTTACGCAATTTGCGTAGCCGCGCGTACTCCGCGTGGGACGCGTACGCGTGTACGCTACACGCGCACGTTACGCGGAAGTGTCGGGTAGTGACTGTTATGCGCATGCGCGCAAGCGTGTGTCTTTTTTACGCGCATGCGTACTTTTGCCGTAAGCGCACCGTAAGCGTACCGTAAGCGTACGGTAGGTCATGTGATCATGAAACACAACTTTTGATTGGATGAAACTACTTTCAGTTCTAGAACTCTCCTACACCACACCCATTCCCCTCATTTCTGCTTGTGATCCCTTAGGAGAAGGAGCTGGGTTGTCTTTGTGATACGATGGCAGAACAGCAGAGCCCTTCTGAGAGTGAGGCTAGCACTAGCAGCACTACCTTGAGGCAGAGAGCGAGGAAACAAAAGACCTCTTATGTATGGGATTATTTTACTTTTCCTGAAGGCCAGCTAAAGGTAAATGCACCCTTAGTGACTTGCAAGCTGTGTCAGCGTGTACTTTCAAGAGGTAATCCTGACAGGAAGTATTCCTTTGGGAATCATACCATGATGAGGCACCTCAAGGATGTACACAAAAGGACACATGCTCGACTTTTTGGAGGTAACCCTTCATTAAGTCAACCAAGCACATCCACAGCAGCTCAGCCTGGACCATCATCAGCAGGGCTGAGTCCTTCTTCTGCAGGTCAGGTGAGCCCTTCATCTGTGGGGGGAGCATCTCCTTTTGCTGACCCTCAGGAAATTAACCCTCGATTTCTGAGGGTTGATATTCGATGCGCCTCTTGTCATGATCTAATTTGTCATAGGGAGACCAGTGTTTCCCTAGTGAACAACAAAATAGATCAGCACACTTGTCGCAGAGACTAATATTCCCACTCTTTCTTTCCTCTGTCCCTGCATGAACACAACGGCTCTTTTAAGAGCCAACCTTATCTTTCATCTTTTTTTTATATATGTTTTTAAAAACTTTTTTTTTTTTTTTTACCGTACGCGTACGGTGCGCGTAATTTTTTTTTTTTTTTTTTTAAAACACTAAAAATCAATTATCACATTACAAGGTCCTTGAGAGACTACAATTATTATTATTGACTTACCATACCCACTCAAAAAAATATTTATTCATTTGTTTTTAAAAAAAATTGCTTTAAAAATGGTTCTAGTTTTCGAAAATTTTCTATATCAATCTGAAAAAAAAGAAAAAAGTATTAATATTTTTAAAACATTTTATAATACAGTACACATATTTACATATTTATCAAAAAATATTTTTGACTTATTTTTGCTGTTTTCAGAATATATTGCATTTCACTATAAATTGTGAAAGCAATTGCATTCATCATTTTACAGCGGGCAAAAAAAAATAACAATCTCAAAGATTGTATTAAAAAAGCCCAGAATCTCTTTTTACTTAAACTTAACATTATAGAAATGCATAATATTCTAAAAAAATATCATCTAATACCAATACTTATTTCTTTAAAATACCGTCTGATATGTTTGTTTCAGAAGTATAATCACAATATTATATCTCAAATAACTCCACATTACATCTGGTTCCATTTCCTTTAGGCCAAATAGTAATTTTAAAATTCTTTTTTGATTAAATTTCCAATGGTAATCCAATAAAATTCTAAAGTTTTATTTGTACAGATCTCACCGATTCTCTGTAACATATTGGTTCCCGAAAGATTTATTAATAATATATTAAGTCCACAATAGAATTGTTTACCTTTCCGCATGGCCAAATAGTAATTTTAAAAATCTTTTTGGAATAAATTTCCAATGGCACTCCAATAACATTCCAAAATATAAATTGTGCACATGTTACCGATTTTCTCTAAATTTTTGGTTTTCCAAAGTTTCATTAAAAATTAAAAAAGGCCACATTACAATTGGTTATCTTTCCATTAGGCCAAATGATAATTTAAAAAATCTTTATTTTTGAAAATTCCAATGGTAATCCAATCAAATGGTAAAATTGTTTTGTCCAGATCTTGCCAAGTCTCTCTAAAATTTAGGTTTCAGGAAGATTAGATAGGAATTTGCTAAATCAAAAGGCAAACGTTGCTTAAAAACCAATTGGGAATCATTACACAGTGTCCAGCCTTTTTCACATTTAAGATAAACTGTGTAATGTCCAGAAGTAACAGTAGGTCCTTCATGGAAAATTATTGCAACAGTTACAAAAGTTTTTCCTGAAATTGATAATTGCTGTCCTGTAAACTTCTTTATTAAAGTATCCAATTTTGAACCATCAGCTCTACATCGTTGCATCATTAAAATTACATACTGTCCGTATTCCTTTAAAATTAATGTTGAAAACATGTCAGATTGACACTCACCGCATTGCATGCTATGATTAGCATCTTTAACTAATTTAGCAAAAGTGACTGTTTTAGTCTCTGGCAATGTCAAAAAAATAAACCTTTCATTATCAACATTAGAGCCACATATATTATAACAGTTTTCACAACTATGTTCCCATTTATAAGAGAGACCAAATAAATTATCAATTGCAACTTCTTCTTCTTCCAGTACCTGAAGAAAAAACATCAAAAATTCGTGTGCATCTTGCTGTTCATTTTGAGAAAACTGTGTTCGTCCTGAACATACATCTAAAAGTTTTCTAATTTCAGTAGCACTTTCTATTTGAGTTTTATCATTACTCAGCTTTTGAAAAAGGAGACTCAGCTCTGAACAGAATCTTTTTCCCTGATTTACTATTATCTGCTCTTGCAAACTTTCCAGATAAAATGCAACATTCAGCACTACATTTGCGTAGCAGTTGACACCAGAGCTATTTTCAAAATGATATACTACAACCTGTTCTTCTTTTTCCTTACTCTTTTTGCTTGCAATTACATCACTCCTCTTTTTTTTCCTCCTCTGTACATCTTCATCACAGATATTCTCATTTCTCCTTTTACGAGAAACTACACGTTTCTCCAACACAGGATACTGACCTAAATGAGGAGCATAGCTTCTTCTTAATCTATTATACTCCTTTACACAATTTGTATCAGCACTAACTTTTGAGTCATCAAAGTCTATCATGAATAAACCTGATAATGTTTTCACTCGTGACAAAGCAACATATGCCATACCTTCTCTGAACACAGTTGAACCAATGTTCACAAATGCGCAATCTACAGTCAATCCTTGAGACTTGTGAATAGTTACAGCATATGCTAGCGAAAACGGAAACTGCTTCCTACGTACATATAAGTCTTTCACACGCATGAAACTAACTGAACAACGACAAATGTCTTTAACTTCTTCTATCTGATCAAATTTTATTTTTGAACATTCAATTCCATCTTTTTTCTGATAATTAATAAAACCCACAACTCTTCCCATAGCTCCATTAACTAAACCTTTTTCAACATCCAAATTTCTCCTTAAAAATACTCTACAGTTCATGCAAACATATAGATTTTTTTCTAATCCAGCTGTTTTGGAAATGTTCTTCTCTAGTGAATCCAATTTATTTTTCAGTGTGCCTGTTACTGTGACAGTAATTCTTCCATCCTCTATTTTGTCCACTGCTTCTAATTTCCTGATCTCTTCCTTTTCCAATTTCAAAAGCTCCTCATTGAATATTGAGCATTCACGTAGAGTTGGCATTAAGCAGATGATACTTTTCTTTTCTGCAATGTTCTTGTATATCTTCTCTGCAACTATTTCTTCCTTTGGAAATAAATTATGTAGCAGCCGACTCTGTAATGCTTTTTTGCCAACTTCTGTGAGTAGTCCAATTCTGATATCTTTCAGAATACTTCCATAGTCTTCATCGCTTGCTTGCCTCATATTAGTAGTAAGTTCCTTGTACTCAAAGAAGGACCAAATATTTGTATTTCCGATGCTTCCCAATGACTTCTTTGTGTCTTCATGTGTCACAGTATTAAACACTGGTTGTCCTTTAACTGGAGTAAGTTGCAAAAGATCTCCAAAAACTATGACGTGTTTTCCACCAAATAACATGTCATAGTCTGTCTTCAGAATTTGCTGCATTCTTAAATGCACAAAGGCAAGCATTAAGTTTGAAACCATGCTCACCTCATCAATAATGAGAACTTGCATCTTCTTCAAGACTCTTGAAACTTCCAAGGATGCTTCTCCAGTTAGCTTGTTGTATTGTATTTTGTTCTCATGCTCCACTGGTAACATTAGCAAACGATGTAAAGTGATTCCTTTTATGTTATATGCTGCTAACCCAGTTGGAGCAGTAACCACACAAGACAAAGTAGAATCCGTTTTTTGCTGTAGGTAGCTTCTGATGACTTTAATTAGGAAACTTTTTCCAGTTCCAGCTTGTCCGCTTACATACATCCTGATTGGATGAAATGATGTGCATGAGCACTCTTTTTTTTCATGTAGAAATCCGTGATCAATTTTGTTTCTGATCTCTTCATAAATTTGTTGCTGCTCTTCGTTCAGTTGTCTTTCCAAATTTTGTAAGTCTATAAATTCTTCTTGAGCTTGATTCATAGCCGTTTCCACTTCATTCATGGCTATTGATGCTTCATTTTCAACGATTGGTTGTCCTAGGGGATCTTGACTGTGTGTTTCTGAACTTTGGCTGTCCTGAGAACTGTCTCTAGCTATTTCTGCTGCAATTGTAGTTTCCTGTTCAATTTCTTCATTTAACATTTGCATATAACTTGAGAATGTACTGCATTGTATGCTGTCTTTGCAAGCATTAAAAGAATCTTCATAGCTTTAAAATTCTCCCAGTAGTTCATCCTCTGTACGCCATGGTTTAAACAACTGTAAAAGAGCCAAGTAGTAAAATTCCTTCTTGTCAGTAGTGTCGCAACTCAGCTTCCTGTGATTTATCAAACTTCCTTTTGTTTGCTTCACCAAACATCCTTCCTCACCAATGACTTTATATTTTCCATTGTTGATGTCTTCTGCGGCTTTCCGTGAATAAATGTAGTTCTGCAGCACTTCATAGAGACACATGTTCTCCAGATGTTGACTTCTCTTGGGATAATATGTGTCCAACATGTTTGATTTCAAAATATCTGTACTTTCTGGGTCATTCTCGGCCAAATATTCAATTTCTCCAACAGATTTTAGTACCCGATTTCTCATTGCTGCAAGGCCTAAACTTGCCCAAATTATTCTTCTTGACTTCGAGTAGAGACTTGCAGAAGATAACCTATCTGAACATTCGTAGGATCCAATTTCTCGATGCGATAACATCTTCAAACTGAAACTGTACAGCTTCTTACTGACAGTCTTCTCGTGAGAAATCTCTTCCCACATTTCCTTCAATTCTGTTTTTTCTGATTTTGTAATGTAAGACGTTACATATCGAGCAACAGCAATGGAATTGTCAGCTACATACTGTATATCCATGTTAGCGTTCCACATGGATAAAATGACTGGGTTGTAGTCATTTATATTTTTTGATTCTTCTTTTCTTTTAAGGTTGTAGGTATTCTTAGGTGATTTTCTTGTGATAGTATGTCTCACAGCTGACATAAAACTGTTTACTCTTCCATTTGAAAGAACAGGTCTAGGAAATCCAAATCGACATTTAGTGTAGTATTTATCTTTGCTCTTGTATTTCCGTCGACAGTATTTTCCACACCGATGACTTTGGAAACGTAAAACTTGCTCCTTTAACTTTTTCTCTTCTGTGCTTTTTGGTATAGCACATGTTGCATATTCTTCAATGTAAGATAACACTGCTTCATCAGTATCTGTTCCAAACTTTGGGGCATCCTTGATCCACAACAGCATATGAATATGAGGAGCACCTCTTGCCTGGTACTCTTTTCTCCAAAAGAAATCTACTACTTCTCCAAGAGGCGGATTTTTTTTATTGCAGATGAAGGACATCATAGCCTCAAATCTATGATTGAAATATCTGCAAACATTAACCGGATCCAATGAGCACAGTTCTCCTGCTGTCTTGTATTCGATGTTTTTAATGTTTGAATTTGCCTCTCGTAGAAAATCCAGTAAATCATCCCAAGCGTACTCCGCACAGCTTAGGGTAACGAACTATGTTGGTGTTCCTAAATTCCGTAACATGCATTTTAATTCACCATGGCGTCGGTACCAATATTCATTTGTCCCACGCTGACAAGCCATCAGATTGATCAGTTGTGTTTCCAAATGATCATCTCGGTGCTGCACTTTCTCCATAAAATCCTTAGCAGACACATTTTGTAAATGTACTCCACTTTTTAAAATGTGATTTACTGCATAAGACAGTGCAGACAAGTCGCTTTCAAATAAAAGATGGAACAAATAAGGAATACTTTGTCGAAATCTGGGATCTTCAGCATATAGTCTTGTAGTCCGATACTCAGAAGCTGGAATCTGTTCCGGACGTTCATCGTATCGTCCTCCTTTTCCTTTAGGAAACAGCTGGGGAAAACATCGAGCTTCCAAGCTCTCCTCCCATACACTCACGGGACTTCCTTTTGCTTTCTTCATCTGAAAGAGATCAATATTGTCTCCCATAACTTCTTTTGAATGAAGAGGATGTATGCTAAAATGTTCATAAATTTCTTCTTCCTTTGACTTGTCCACTTTTTCAATTTGTCCAGTTGGTGTTTCTGTGTCTTCTTGTAAATCTTCTTCTTCTTCTTCTTCTTCTATATAAATTGATTCATACCATTTGTTATTCCTTTTCAAATACAAATTTGCTCTTTGTACTTTCCGTACATCTACCAGCTCCTGCCAAATCTTCTTATTCTTTGTAGGTACACCATTAACCAGAATAATTAATGGTTCAGTTTCCAAAGTATCCGCATCAATAGTTTCCATATTTTTTTTCAAATCCAAGGGCAAATACACCACTCTACCTTTTAAACCTCTCAGTAAATCAGAAGGAGGTAATTTACCAGTTTTGGGCTCCATACGTACTATGGTCTGGAACGGATGAACACATTGAATGAGTATAGACTCATATGTATTTAATTCAGAAAGTTCAGCAGGAATAGCATCCAATTCTAAATTATTATGTACTGCTCTGGTCGGCATTCTATTTTCCTCTAACTTGTTATAACAGTATTTACAAATACGCTGTACTTCACCCAATTCAAAACAATTTTCAAGAAATATATATGTGGCAAAATCCTTCCACTTATAATTATCTTCATTTTCACTCTTTCTGTAGAGATCAACATACCTGGTTTGTTTTCTATAATGAGTTCTGCGGCAACAAATACAAGTAATATTTGGTCTTTCATTAGAGATTATTGCAAATTTTGTTATGTGATCATTAAATGTCTTACTTACAGAGGGTTCTACATTCTCTTCCACTTCTTCCTCATTTACTGTGTCCTTCTCTGCACTGTTTTGTTCAGGACCAAAGTAACAAAACTGAATTTCATCAACAACCTTCTCTACATCTGATACCGTTCCACGGAACAGAGCCCTATTCAATTCATCTAACTTTATTGCTGGACTTTTAGCAAAATACAACCGTCTCACAAACTTTCTCATTTCAGTATGATGAACAGCCAACATCCTAAAATGATGGAAAACACTATTACACACTTTCCTAGATAGACAAGCCAGAGAATGACCCTGCAAACCAGTATTCTCTCTCACTCTGCACGGATCTAGACTTTGAAGCATCTTAATCTTCTGTTTTATACTTTTTTTACTAAATTCTCTTAGAAACTCACAAAATTTGTCAATAGATTCCTGACGCACAGTGCAAATACTACTACAATTCCAAGTGTACACTGGGGCTTTAGGACGTCTCCCCATAGCCTCATCTGCCATCACTTGTACCTCATCTCTTGGAACCATTATCTCCTTCTCCATTATGCAACCATTTTTTACTTCGTAAGCACGACCTCTGGTGTCAACTGCATGCAGCAAACTATTACTTTGAAAATAGCTCTCTTCATTAAAAAAAGGTTCACTACTTGAACTATGCATCCACTTTCCTAAAAACAAAGTTTGTTCTGTTCACTACTCTTTTCCTTTTGCTATGTGATTTCAGTACATTAACCATTTTGTCTAATGTACGCATCCTATTGAAAATTAAAATGAATAGTTTCCTTTTTAATTCTAATGCCTTTGCTGCAATGGCTTCAATTTCTTTTTTTCTTTTATAAAACTTACTCTTTTGCTTATATTTCTTCACATCCTTTATCAAATTGGACATAACTCTTCTCTGAAACATTTTTCTACGTATCTCTTTAAACGCTGTTTTTCTATTTATGTAAATCTTTTCAGTTGCAGAAGGTATATTTGCATTAACTAAATTCTCAATTTTTTCCTGTCCTTTTCTTTTCAAAACATTCTTTCCAGTACAGACATTTTGTACATTTTTCATTCTTTTGAATATATTTTTTAGAAATTGTTTTTTCTGCTTACCAGAAGATTTTTTCTTTTTCCCAACATGAGCATCTTCTACTAACTTTGGTCCTCCAGTTGTCTTCAAATATAGGGTTTTTTTGTGAGTTTTTTGAACTCTGGATTTTGTAGGCATCTTAAATTTTGTTCACTGCTCTTCAGCAATACCTGAAAAAAACTAAAAAAAAATTCCTTTATTTTATTTAAATATATTACTACATTTCTTTTCACAATAGTCACAAAACGAAATTTCTTTGCCAATTTGAATGCACACTTACTGCTCTTTTTTTTTGGCAAGTGAT
Organism: Triturus cristatus; assembly: GCF_964204655.1. Classification (NCBI taxonomy): domain Eukaryota; kingdom Metazoa; phylum Chordata; class Amphibia; order Caudata; family Salamandridae; genus Triturus; species Triturus cristatus. The sequence continues at coordinate 645,343,668 of NC_140585.1, forward strand.
AATCACTTTTACAGACTGACACATTATGAATCCACTTGTCAGATTTTTTTAAATGCACATGTCCAAACTGCTTTTTCAGACCACCACCATGTGTATCCTGGGTGACTGCCTACACTCCAGCAAGGGCAACCAGCCTTAGTGATGCTGAATGTCTTTGCATTACAGACTGAAACCTCAAAACCCACTTGCTTGTAAATACTGTGCATGATTATACATGGAAAGGAGCTGGGTGTGTGCTAAGAGTCTGCTTCTGCACCAAAAAATCGCTCCCCCTTTTTCCTACTAATGCAACTGTGAAATCACCAGAGCAAAACGCAATAAATCTCTGCCTGTAATTCCTATTTGCACACAGTCATGTTTTCACATTAGTCACAAAACGAAATTTCTTTGCCAATTTGAATGCACACTTAGTGCTCTTTTTTTTTGGCAAGTGATAATCATTTTTACAGACTGACACATTATGAATCCACTTGTCAGATTTTTTTAAATGCACATGTCCAAACTGCTTTTTCAGACCACCACCATGTGTATCCTGGGTGACTGCCTACACTCCAGCAAGGGCAACCAGCCTTAGTGATGCTGAATGTCTTTGCATTACAGACTGAAACCTCAAAACCCACTCGCTTGTAAATACTGTGCATGATTATACATGGAAAGGAGCTGGGTGTGTGCTAAGAGTCTGCTTCTGCATCAAAAAATCGCTCCCCCTTTTTCCTACTAATGCAACTGTGAAATCACCAGAGCAAAACGCAATAAATCTCTGCCTGTAATTCCTATTTGCACACAGAGTCATGTTTTCACATTAGTCACAAAACGAAATTTCTTTGCCAATTTGAATGCACACTTACTGCTCTTTTTTTTTGGCAAGTGATAATCACTTTTACAGACTGACACATTATGAATCCACTTGTCAGATTTTTTTAAATGCACATGTCCAAACTGCTTTTTCAGACCACCACCATGTGTATCCTGGGTGACTGCCTACACTCCAGCAAGGGCAACCAGCCTTAGTGATGCTGAATGTCTTTGCATTACAGACTGAAACCTCAAAACCCACTCGCTTGTAAATACTGTGCATGATTATACATGGAAAGGAGCTGGGTGTGTGCTAAGAGTCTGCTTCTGCACCAAAAAATTGCTCCCCCTTTTTCCTACTAATGCAACTGTGAAATCACCAGAGCAAAACGCAATAAATCTCTGCCTGTAATTCCTATTTGCACACAGAGTCATGTTTTCACATTAGTCACAAAACGAAATTTCTTTGCCAATTTGAATGCACACTTACTGCTCTTTTTTTTGGCAAGTGATAATCACTTTTACAGACTGACACATTATGAATCCACTTGTCAGATTTTTTTAAATGCACATGTCCAAACTGCTTTTTCAGACCACCACCATGTGTATCCTGGGTGACTGCCTACACTCCAGCAAGGGCAACCAGCCTTAGTGATGCTGAATGTCTTTGCATTACAGACTGAAACCTCAAAACCCACTCGCTTGTAAATACTGTGCATGATTATACATGGAAAGGAGCTGGGTGTGTGCTAAGAGTCTGCTTCTGCACCAAAAAATCGCTCCCCCTTTTTCCTACTAATGCAACTGTGAAATCACCAGAGCAAAACGCAATAAATCTCTGCCTGTAATTCCTATTTGCACACAGAGTCATGTTTTCTCATTAGTCACAAAACGAAATTTCTTTGCCAATTTGAATGCACACTTACTGCTCTTTTTTTTTGGCAAGTGATAATCACTTTTACAGACTGACACATTATGAATCCACTTGTCAGATTTTTTTAAATGCACATGTCCAAACTGCTTTTTCAGACCACCACCATGTGTATCCTGGGTGACTGCCTACACTCCAGCAAGGGCACCCAGCCTTAGTGATGCTGAATGTCTTTGCATTACAGACTGAAACCTCAAAACCCACTCGCTTGTAAATACTTTGCATGATTATACATGGAAAGGAGCTGGGTGTGTGCTAAGAGTCTGCTTCTGCACCAAAAAATCGCTCCCCCTTTTTCCTACTAATGCAACTGTGAAATCACCAGAGCAAAACACAATAAATCTCTGCCTGTAATTCCTATTTGCACACAGAGTCATGTTTTCACATTAGTCACAAAACAAAATTTCTTTGCCAATTTGAATGCACACTTACTGCTCTTTTTTTTTGGCAAGTGATAATCACTTATACAGACTGACACATTATGAATCCACTTGTCAGATTTTTTTAAATGCACATGTCCAAACTGCTTTTTCAGACCACCACCATGTGTATCCTGGGTGACTGCCTACACTCCAGCAAGGGCAACCAGCCTTAGTGATGCTGAATGTCTTTGCATTACAGACTGAAACCTCAAAACCCACTCGCTTGTAAATACTGTGCATGATTATACATGGAAAGGAGCTGGGTGTGTGCTAAGAGTCTGCTTCTGCACCAAAAAATCGCTCCCCCTTTTTCCTACTAATGCAACTGTGAAATCACCAGAGCAAAACGCAATAAATCTCTGCCTGTAATTCCTATTTGCACACAGAGTCATGTTTTCACATTAGTCACAAAACGAAATTTCTTTGCCAATTTGAATGCACACTTACTGCTCTTTTTTTTTGGCAAGTGATAATCACTTTTACAGACTGACACATTATGAATCCACTTGTCAGATTTTTTTAAATGCACATGTCCAAACTGCTTTTTCAGACCACCACCATGTGTATCCTGGGTGACTGCCTACACTCCAGCAAGGGCAACCAGCCTTAGTGATGCTGAATGTCTTTGCATTACAGACTGAAACCTCAAAACCCGCTCGCTTGTAAATACTGTGCATGATTATACATGGAAAGGAGCTGGGTGTGTGCTAAGAGTCTGCTTCTGCACCAAAAAATCGCTCCCCCTTTTTCCTACTAATGCAACTGTGAAATCACCAGAGCAAAACGCAATAAATCTCTGCCTGTAATTCCTATTTGCACACAGAGTCATGTTTTCACATTAGTCACAAAACGAAATTTCTTTGCCAATTTGAATGCACACTTACTGCTCTTTTTTTTTGGCAAGTGATAATCACTTTTACAGACTGACACATTATGAATCCACTTGTCAGATTTTTTCAAATGCACATGTCCAGACTGCTTTTTCAGACCACCACCATGTGTATCCTGGGTGACTGCCTACACTCCAGCAAGGGCAACCAGCCTTAGTGATGCTGAATGTCTTTGCATTACAGACTGAAACCTCAAAACCCACTCGCTTGTAAATACTGTGCATGATTATACATGGAAAGGAGCTGGGTGTGTGCTAAGAGTCTGCTTCTGCACCAAAAAATCGCTCCCCCTTTTTCCTACTAATGCAACTGTGAAATCACCAGAGCAAAACGCAATAAATCTCTGCCTGTAATTCCTATTTGCACACAGAGTCATGTTTTCACATTAGTCACAAAACGAAATTTCTTTGCCAATTTGAATGCACACTTACTGCTCTTTTTTTTTGGCAAGTGATAATCACTTTTACAGACTGACACATTATGAATCCACTTGTCAGATTTTTTTAAATGCACATGTCCAAACTGCTTTTTCAGACCACCACCATGTGTATCCTGGGTGACTGCCTACACTCCAGCAAGGGCAACCAGCCTTAGTGATGCTGAATGTCTTTGCATTACAGACTGAAACCTCAAAACCCACTCGCTTGTAAATACTGTGCATGATTATACATGGAAAGGAGCTGGTTGTGTGCTAAGAGTCTGCTTCTGCACCAAAAAATCGCTCCCCCTTTTTCCTACTAATGCAACTGTGAAATCACCAGAGCAAAACGCAATAAATCTCTGCCTGTAATTCCTATTTGCACACAGAGTCATGTTTTCACATTAGTCACAAAACGAAATTTCTTTGCGAATTTGAATGCACACTTACTGCTCTTTTTTTTTGGCAAGTGATAATCACTTTTACAGACTGACACATTATGAATCCACTTGTCAGATTTTTTTAAATGCACATGTCCAAACTGCTTTTTCAGACCACCACCATGTGTATCCTGGGTGACTGCCTACACTCCAGCAAGGGCAACCAACCTTAGTGATGCTGAATGTCTTTGCATTACAGACTGAAACCTCAAAACCCACTCGCTTGAAAATACTGTGCATGATTATACATGGAAAGGAGCTGGGTGTGTGCTAAGAGTCTGCTTCTGCACCAAAAAATCGCTCCCCCTTTTTCCTACTAATGCAACTGTGAAATCACCAGAGCAAAACGCAATAAATCTCTGCCTGTAATTCCTATTTGCACACAGAGTCATGTTTTCACATTAGTCACAAAACGAAATTTCTTTGACAATTTGAATGCACACTTACTGCTCTTTTTTTTTGGCAAGTGATAATCACTTTTACAGACTGACACATTATGAATCCACTTGTCAGATTTTTTTAAATGCACATGTCCAAACTGCTTTTTCAGACCACCACCATGTGTATCCTGGGTGACTGCCTACACTCCAGCAAGGGCAACCAGCCTTAGTGATGCTGAATGTCTTTGCATTACAGACTGAAACCTCAAAACCCACTCGCTTGTAAATACTGTGCATGATTATACATGGAAAGGAGCTGGGTGTGTGCTAAGAGTCTGCTTCTGCACCAAAAAATCGCTCCCCCTTTTTCCTACTAATGCAACTGTGAAATCACCAGAGCAAAACGCAATAAATCTCTGCCTGTAATTCCTATTTGCACACAGATTCATGTTTTCACATTAGTCACAAAACGAAATTTCTTTGCCAATTTGAATGCACACTTACTGCTCTTTTTTTTTGGCAAGTGATAATCACTTTTACAGACTGACACATTATGAATCCACTTGTCAGATTTTTTTAAATGCACATGTCCAAACTGCTTTTTCAGACCACCACCATGTGTATCCTGGGTGACTGCCTACACTCCAGCAAGGGCAACCAGCCTTAGTGATGCTGAATGTCTTTGCATTACAGACTGAAACCTCAAAACCCACTCGCTTGTAAATACTGTGCATGATTATACATGGAAAGGAGCTGGGTGTGTGCTAAGAGTCTGCTTCTGCACCAAAAAATCGCTCCCCCTTTTTCCTACTAATGCAACTGTGAAATCACCAGAGCAAAACGCAATAAATCTCTGCCTGTAATTCCTATTTGCACACAGAGTCATGTTTTCACATTAGTCACAAAACGAAATTTCTTTGCCAATTTGAATGCACACTTACTGCTCTTTTTTTTGGCAAGTGATAATCACTTTTACAGACTGACACATTATGAATCCACTTGTCAGATTTTTTTAAATGCACATGTCCAAACTGCTTTTTCAGACCACCACCATGTGTATCCTGGGTGACTGCCTACACTCCAGCAAGGGCAACCAGCCTTAGTGATGCTGAATGTCTTTGCATTACAGACTGAAACCTCAAAACCCACTCGCTTGTAAATACTGTGCATGATTATACATGGAAAGGAGCTGGGTGTGTGCTAAGAGTCTGCTTCTGCACCAAAAAATCGCTCCCCCTTTTTCCTACTAATGCAACTGTGAAATCACCAGAGCAAAACGCAATAAATTTCTGCCTGTAATTCCTATTTGCACACAGAGTCATGTTTTCACATTAGTCACAAAACGAAATTTCTTTGCCAATTTGAATGCACACTTACTGCTCTTTTTTTTTGGCAAGTGATAATCACTTTTACAGACTGACACATTATGAATCCACTTGTCAGATTTTTTTAAATGCACATGTCCAAACTGCTTTTTCAGACCACCACCATGTGTATCCTGGGTGACTGCCTACACTCCAGAAAGGGCAACCAGCCTTAGTAATGCTGAATGTCTTTGCATTACAGACTGAAACCTCAAAACCCACTCGCTTGTAAATACTGTGCATGATTATACATGGAAAGGAGCTGGGTGTGTGCTAAGAGTCTGCTTCTGCACCAAAAACTCGCTCCCCCTTTTTCCTACTAATGCAACTGTGAAATCACCAGAGCAAAACGCAATAAATCTCTGCCTGTAATTCCTATTTGCACACAGAGTCATGTTTTCACATTAGTCACAAAACAAAATTTCTTTGCCAATTTGAATGCACACTTACTGCTCTTTTTTTTTGGCAAGTGATAATCACTTTTACAGACTGACACATTATGAATCCACTTTTCAGATTTTTTTAAATGCACATGTCCAGACTGCTTTTTCAGACCACCACCATGTGTATCCTGGGTGACTGCCTACACTCCAGCAAGGGCAACCAGCCTTAGTGATGCTGAATGTCTTTGCATTACAGACTGAAACCTCAAAACCCACTCGCTTGTAAATACTGTGCATGATTATACATGGAAAGGAGCTGGGTGTGTGCTAAGAGTCTGCTTCTGCACCAAAAAATCGCTCCCCCTTTTTCCTACTAATGCAACTGTGAAATCACCAGAGCAAAACGCAATAAATCTCTGCCTGTAATTCCTATTTGCACACAGAGTCATGTTTTCACATTAGTCACAAAACGAAATTTCTTTGCCAATTTGAATGCACACTTACTGCTCTTTTTTTTTGGCAAGTGATAATCACTTTTACAGACTGACACATTATGAATCCACTTTTCAGATTTTTTTAAAAAGCCCATGTCCAGACTGCTTTTTCAGACCACCACCATGTGTATCCTGGGTGACTGCCTACACTCCAGCAAGGGCAACCAGCCTTAGTGATGTTGAATGTCTTTGCATTACAGACTGAAACCTCAAAACCCACTCGCTTGTAAATACTGTGCATGATTATACATGGAAAGGAGCTGGGTGTGTGCTAAGAGTCTGCTTCTGCACCAAAAAATCGCTCCCCCTTTTTCCTACTAATGCAACTGTGAAATCACCAGAGCAAAACGCAATAAATCTCTGCCTGTAATTCCTATTTGCACACAGAGTCACGTTTTCACATTAGTCACAAAACGAAATTTCTTTGCCAATTTGAATGCACACTTACTGCTCTTTTTTTTTGGCAAGTGATAATCACTTTTACAGACTGACACATTATGAATCCACTTTTCAGATTTTTAAAAAAGCCCATGTCCAGACTGCTTTTTCAGACCACCACCATGTGTATCCTGGGTGACTGCCTACACTCCAGCAAGGGCAACCAGCCTTAGTGATGCTGAATGTCTTTGCATTACAGACTGAAACCTCAAAACCCACTCGCTTGTAAATACTGTGCATGATTATACATGGAAAGGAGCTGGGTGTGTGCTAAGAGTCTGCTTCTGCACCAAAAAATCGCTCCCACTTTTTCCTACTAATGCAACTGTGAAATCACCAGAGCAAAACGCAATAAATCTCTGCCTGTAATTCCTATTTGCACACAGAGTCATGTTTTCACATTAGTCACAAAACGAAATTTCTTTGCCAATTTGAATGCACACTTACTGCTCTTTTTTTTTGGCAAGTGATAATCACTTTTACAGACTGACACATTATGAATCCACTTTTCAGATTTTTAAAAAAGCCCATGTCCAGACTGCTTTTTCAGACCACCACCATGTGTATCCTGGGTGACTGCCTACACTCCAGCAAGGGCAACCAGCCTTAGTGATGCTGAATGTCTTTGCATTACAGACTGAAACCTCAAAACCCACTCGCTTGTAAATGCTGTGCATGATTATACATGGAAAGGAGCTGGGTGTGTGCTAAGAGTCTGCTTCTGCACCAAAAAATCGCTCCCCCTTTTTCCTACTAATGCAACTGTGAAATCACCAGAGCAAAACGCAATAAATCTCTGCCTGTAATTCCTATTTGCACACAGAGTCATTTTTTCACATTAGTCACAAAACGAAATTTCTTTGCCAAATTGAATGCACACTTACGGCTCTTTTTTTTTGGCAAGTGATAATCACTTTTACAGACTGACACATTATGAATCCACTTTTCAGATTTTTTTAAAAAGCCCATGTCCAGACTGCTTTTTCAGACCACCACCATGTGTATCCTGGGTGACTGCCTACACTCCAGCAAGGGCAACCAGCCTTAGTGATGCTGAATGTCTTTGCATTACAGACTGAAACCTCAAAACCCACTCGCTTGTAAATACTGTGCATGATTATACATGGAAAGGAGCTGGGTGTGTGCTAAGAGTCTGCTTCTGCACCAAAAAATCGCTCCCCCTTTTTCCTACTAATGCAAATATAAAATTACCAGAGTTGTACACAATAAATCTCTGCCTATATTTCCCAACATGTGTAACCTGGGTGACTGCCTACATTCCACCAAGGGCAACCAGCCTTAGTGATGCTGAATGTATTTGCATTACTGAGTCCAACCTCAAACCCTTAAACTATTCATTTTTTATACCAATACACCTTAATTTATCGTGAAAACATAGTCCATATTATTTTACATGTTCCTCACATTTAAATTTCTCCCAAAACAGAAAATAATAAACGCAACTTCAACAAAAAGAATTACATTTCTATTTTTCATTTCTTAATTTACCATATACATCCCCTCTCAAACTCTAACCTCACCTTTTAAATTAGTTAGTTGTGAAAGAAATGTGGCACTCAAAGAGCAGATTATCAGAGCCAGGATCTCTGTTCTCTACACCTCTCTCCTCTCAGCAGAACCAGATAATGGCAAACTTTCCCTCTATTTTTCCACACATATACATGTAAGTTTCAAATCTCAGTGCTTCCCCCTTTTTTTCAAATGTAATCACACATTTCTATTGGTTGAAAACCAACCCTTTTCCAAAAGTACCCTGCCCCCAACTTGACTTCTGCCTAGTACCCTTCCCCCAACTTGACTTCTGCCTGCTACCATAGCAACAGCTCATGGAACACTGCTGTGTGGTTAGGTCAGAAGTTCGCCACACAATGTTTCAATTCCACAGAGCAAGAGTGCTTGACTTTTCAAACCTAACAGCAAATCCATAGTACTGTTCTTTGGTAACACATTTTTTGTACCAATACAAAACATGCTTCTATTAATTTACACATACAGCCTAGTTTTTATTCTAGAATGGTATGAAACAGCCAATCAGTTCTTTTTGTTTTGAAAAAAATATGTATGCCTCCATTTCCAAACTGTCTTTCTTTTCATATTGCCATTCTACTGAAAGACACCTCATGAGTGCATCCAGTTCTCCTTTGAAGATGTTCACAGTGTGGATTGTAGGGCACAGCCATGTCTTCTGGAGTGAAAAGTTTGCAGAGAAAACAGGTATGGTGAGAGACCTTGCTTTGCCAAATGTAGACATTAAATGGATTGGTCAGAGAGGGTTAAAGTGGCACCAATTGATGCCATTTGTGAAATCCTTCATGCAAATCCAACACCCTGACCTCATAATAGTGCACTGTGGTGGCAATGACCTAGGCACTTTGACTGGGGTAGGTCTGGAAATGCTTATGAAGGACACCTTTGCACAACTGTTTTCACTTTTCCCTAAAACTGCCGTTGTGTTTTCTAACATATGCCAAAGGCAAAAATGGAACTGGTCCAATCATTTCTGTCCGCAGATTGACAAAGCAAGAAAGCACGTCAACAAATCTGTTTCTGCTTTCCTCCGTGACTATGGTATGGGTTCCATTTACCACAACAACTTGCGTTACGACATGCAAGACATTTATAGAGGAGATGGTGTGCACTTCAATGATGAAGGGAACAGAGTCTTCCTCTTGAACCTTAGACTCTGCATCGGTACTTACTTGTAGGTACCACAAAAAAATCACTTAATAAACACAACGGCTCTTTTTAGAGCCCCCTAATATCTAAACACTTAAATCTGAATTTCATTTTTTTTTTGTTTTTTTTTTTACCGTACGCTTACTGTAAGCTTACCGTACGCGTACCCCGTGGTTTTTTTTAAAATCAATAAATGTTTCCTTTGTACTTTTCTGTCCTTCTTTTACCCCCTTACAAATGTTAGGGGGTCTGTAACTCTCTCCCTTGCCCCCTTTTCAAGATATCACTCTTTTTTACCGGAGTGAAATACACAAAATGGCGGCCGCCGCTTCCTGGTTTCGGCCGATTCGAATGTTTACTAAAATCTAACAGCCAATCAGAATCGCGCTCGCGCACGCCACCGTACGCGTACGGTAAGCTTACGGTAAGCGTACCGTAAGCTGGCTCAGATATATATTTTGATTTAAAGGCTATTTTCTCAGAATCTACTGAACAGATTTACCCCAAACCTACAAAAGGCACTTCCTTGACCTGAGGACTACCTCTCTGCCAAATTTCTAGTAATTCTGTTCAGCCGTTCGGGCTGTAGCCCTGTCTAAAGGTCCTATGGAAAAATGCATGGGAAAAACGCATTTTGGGACCCCCCTTTTATCTCAGCCCCCGCTTGACGAATCCCTCCGAGACTTTCAGGGTAGGAGCGGAGCGTAGCGCCCCACCTATTTTGAGAAATTCGCGAGGATTCGTCGACCGGCGCCAAAGTTATTCCAAATAGAATGTTGCGGATTTCCTATGGAAACAGGGTCCTAACTATAACTACCTACTGGCGACCGCCAGTAGGTAATATATATATATATATATATATATATATATATATATATATATATATATATATATATATATCCTGCTGGCTGTCGCCAGTAGGTAGTTATAGTTAGGACCAAGTTTCCATAGGAAGAGCATGTTTTGTTTTGCTTATAACTTTGGCATCGTTTGCTGAATGTTCATGAAATTTTCCAAACAAATTCTTTGTTCATATCAGCTCCTATGATGCAAGTTTGGGGGTGATTCGTCAAGGGGGGCCGAGAAAAAAGGAGAGTCCCAAAACGTGTTTTCTCCATGCAATTTCCATAGGAAACTTTAGACAAGGCTACAGGTCGAATGGGTGAACGGTATTACCCCAATTTGGCAGGGAGAAGGGTCTTGGTCTAGAAAGCATGCTTTTGTTTATTTGGTGTAAATCCATTCTGTAGTTTTAGAGAAATATCGAAATTTGCAGATATCAATATTTGGGAATTCTGCCATCTGATTGGCTGATGCGTTACGAGCATGAGCTTGCTGCTTATTGACTGCGAGCTGTTGCAACTAGGAAGTGTTGGCAGCCATTTTGTGATTCCGTTGAAATGAGTAAGGGGAAAAAAGGGCGAAAAGAGTAGGAAACAGGAGGAAACAGGAGGATAGGACCTCTGTGGGGGAGTGCGAAGCGAAGTAGTCACTCCTACCGGTCTGAAAGTGCGGTGTTGCTCAGAGTGACATGGTGCTGAGATGATATGCTGCTACACTCGGGTATGAAACCGAGAGCCAAAACCATGAGCTCATTGCTGTAAAGTTATGTGCTCTGGTCTTTGCAGCATACCTGTGCAAGTAGTGTTAGTAGGCGTTTATACCATACAGGGAGTGGGAAGCGAACTACTGACCTCTACCATGCATTTATACTATACCTCAAGTGGGAAGCGAAGTACTCATGCCTACCGGTGTGAAGACTCGGGGATCAAACCGAGCTGATTGCTGTAAGTGATGGGCTCTGGGCGCTGTAGCATACTGGCCGCTGTAGTATAACTGTGTAAGTAGTGTTAGTATGTGTTTATACTATACAGGGAGTGGGAAGCAAACTACTCACTCCTACTGGTTTGAAGACTCGGGGATTAAACCGTGAGCTCATTGCTGTAAAGTGATGGGCTATGGGCGCTGTAGCATACCTGTGGAAGTAGTGTTAGTTTGGGTTTATACAATACAAGGAGTAGGAAGCAAACTACTCACCCCTACCAGTCTCAAGACTTGTGGATGAAACCATGAGCTCATTGCTGTAAAGTCATGTGCTCTATGTAGTATTCCAATGTAAGTCATAGTAGAATATTAGTATGTAATGCTACTAGAATGTAAGTATGTAATGTTAGAATGTAGGGCTGTCATGAGGGGAATCTTGGGGAGTTTGTACACGGCGCTGGAGAAGACGGTTGCCTTGCTGTCTGCTCCTGTTGGTGGCTGTTTAAGCTGTCTTCTTTTCCTGCAATAAATCTACTTATCGGATCCACTGCTGTCTGCCTCTTCACTACATAAATTTGGCGACGAGCGGGAGAAGGTAAAAAGAAGGCAGCACTCACCAATATTTTGAGCTTCCTTGCATTCTGCTGAAGACCCGTTTTCTTCGTGAAGGTGTTTCTACTCATTCCAGGGTCGTCGGCTCATCGAACTATGTCATCCGACCTCTGGTAGGATTTAAATTTTTGGATTTTGGGCTTCCTCTGCCTCTTGACGATCAACGAATATCATCTATAATTAAGAAAGGCAAGCAAGAGAGTGCACCAGGGCCAAATGGCATCCCGCAGGCGATCTATAAAGAAGACCCCAAGTTCTGGGCATGCAAATTCAACCTCCTGTTCCGGACAATCAGTAACTCAGGTCGGGTCCCGGAAAGTTGGAGAGGTGCCATCATTAATCCTATCTATAAAGGTGGAGATCGCAAAAACCCAACAAATTACCGCTTAATAGCCCTGATCGATGCAGAGGCAAAATACTATGCATCCCTGGTGCTAGCTGATTTAGCACAATGGTCGGATACGAACAACAAGATCCCGCTAAATCAGACAGGGTTTCGTCGCGGAACCGGTACAATGGCTAATGCAATGGCACTGTGCTTGATTGGCGAAAACAGTTTGGATAATCATTGGGAACTATATACCTGTTTCGTCGATTTTAAGGCGGCCTTTGACCGTGTTAATAGGAATTTACTATGGGCCAAACTGAAGCAGCAGGGCCTACCGGATTCAATCCTAATGCCGATCATCGACCTGTATAGTAACACCTGGATGCAGGTAAAAATCAACAATGGGCAAAGGCTAACTAGGAAGATCCACACCTTTGACGGACTAAAACAAGGCTGTGTGTTGGCTCCCCATCTTTTCAACTTGTTCATGGCCGACCTAACAGTAAGCCTTGACCTGATCAACGCACACCCTCCCCGGCTGGGCACACTTCGTATAACACACCTATCCTATGCCGACGATGTGGTCCTGCTAAGCCAGACAAGAGTAGGCTTGCAACGCCTTCTACAGGAGCTGACCCGATACACAAAACAGAACATGCTAGAAATAAATAGCACGAAAACAAAAACAATGGTCATAACGCGACGTCACAAACCATCACCAACCTTCTTAATAGATAATGTTAAACTGGAAGCGGTTGGAAGTTACAAGTATCTTGGGATACTGTTGGACAAGCGCCTTAATTTCCAGGTACAATTCACTAGCATGGAAAAGAAGGGCATGGCCCTAATGCACGCCTTCATGAGTCTAGCAACTGAACTCAAAGGTCCTTTGGTTTCGCCTCTGCTAACAATAATGAAAGCTAAACTAATCCCAACTATAGCTTACGGGAGCGTACTGCATCATGGCAAGAGTGCACAACTTTTGGACAAAGTGCAAATGAAAATCTACAAACGCGTCTTTGCGCTACCAACTAACGCATCACCGGCCCAAGTAAGATTGGAATTCGGCCTGAAATCCCAAGTGCTGCTGAGAAAGTATGAGACCATAAAATTCTGGTATTATGTCTGGATGAACCAAGAGATCATGCTCTATCGAGCTATGTGGGAAACTATCTCCAAAAATCCAAACTTAAATCACGCCAAGTACTTCAAAACGTCAATAGAGTCAACAAATCTGGCCGGCCTCTGGGAATCTAAGCTCCCAGTACCTTCATTCAAACAGTTGGTCAGGAAGGCAGCCATGAGACACTCATTGCTGGACGACAAAACAGCTTTTAGCCGCCGGTCACATGCCTGGATGACAATCCATTCCTACAAAAAACTAATCCCGGCGCTCTTCTTGGACCTTGCATTTTCGCCTTTTATCAAACGCAAATACCTTAACATAAGGCTGGGCAATCTGCCAACTAACACTGAGCAACCAAAGTGGAAGCCCCAAGAAAGTGAAGGGTGCGGGTTATGTGGCGCAGCAAGGCAAGATTTCATCCACCTGATTTGTATATGCCCGGCTCTTATACAGGAACGTCGGAATTGGTTGAAAAACAAATTCAAGGAGTATGGAACACGTACATGTCGGTCCGCTGTCATACAAACCCTATGTACAGTAGACCCACAATTCATCTGCAGGACAATCAAATTCATTGAACACTTTGAGAAAAAGCAAAAAACATTAGCAAATTGCTGAACTTGGAATATGTTACTTCTACAGTAGAAAGACATCTGTTTTTATCTTCATTTTTTTAGCTTTTATCATATGTACGGTAGTGTAAATTTTTTGTGTTTTAACATATCGTCATATTGATATTTTGTAATGGTTTTTATTAACTATACAATAAAGCATTTACTCTCCTCTGCCTCTTCACTACACTCTGGTCGCTGTACAACACGTGTGCAAGTAGTGTTACTATGCGTTTATACTAATTCTGTAGTTATGCAGTAACCAATTCATCATGGCCCTATGGAGCGCCACCTCCCAGGCGCAGCTCATACTATGTCCTGGGGTGTGCATCCGTGGGACATTTATGTTTGCTATTACAGGGCGGGAGCATGGCTTCCACCCTGTGATAGAAAATCCTTGTTCGCCTCATTGAAGCGAGAGGAGGAAAACCTCGTATCGCTTCAATATATCGTTATCCGGATGGTAAAAATGGAAAAATAAATTGAAGCGGGGTCTCACCCATTCATTTAAATGAGCTCTCTGGTGGGTAATATTCTGGGGCCAATCCTATTATTATATTGCGGGGTCTCTGCAGCACTGGGGACCTTAATCTCACATGTAAATTAGGCGCGGGAGGGCACAGAGACGTTTCGCAGCCTAGGGGATCGCCACCTCCCCGGTATTGTTTAGTAATTGTTCGGGGGGCTTCAAGGCCAACTCAAGTCCGGGGATTGCCACCCTCCGGGACCTTACTTAAATATGCAGGGTGGGCGTTGGCAGTCCCTGAAGCCTCGGTGGCTCTTGGCAGTGCCTTATTGGTTCTGTAATAACACGGGCAGTACTCATGGTGTTATAAAGTGATACACTCATAGAACCCTTGCAGCTGTAGAATTACCTAGGCTTCATTTATGTAATAGTCTGTTGGCTTATATTTGGTAGGTACACCGCAAAATTACAAATGTTTTCCCTCATAACCTCCTATCAACCGCCGATTTCCACAATAAACTACAGACAAGTTTTGTCAGAAAAAGAAGACCCGTACACTCACTTATTTATTGGTACTAAAAATAACTTTTATTAAAACAACACAAATAAATGGAAACGCATCTTTATTTGAACAAACAACAGTAAAACATGAAATAAGTGGGTGGGACTCCTCCGGAAGTAGCGTACAAAACCTGCAAGACGAAAAAAAACATAAGTATGTGTGCCATGTGCAAGAGAAAAAGAAAGGTAGTCAGAATGAAAGGAAGAAAGTGAGAATGGGACAGAGAGCGAGTGTGTGGAAGGGAGAAGGGGAGGGAGAGTCAAAAGAACAGAGGGAGGAGGAGACAGAGCGTCGGCCTACTGCACCCAGCCCTCACTGTTCACCTCCCGTCACCCGTGTGTCTGGGACGCTGGGGTCCACGAGAAAGAGTGCGGTCCAGCAAGTCTTTAAAATGAAACAGAGATATGAATGAGGCCAGAGATTACATTATTATCTACGGCAACATCGCTTGCCAGCACCTGTGCATCCAGGCTACTGCACCCCAGGCCCTTTCCCCGCACTGTGCTCAATTGCAGCTCCTGCACACCGAGGCTTCACTGCTCACCTGCCACAACCGGTGTGTCCAATGACATGCCGGTGCGAACTCCAATAACCGGGGTGGCTGTCTCAGGGTGGCACAGCAGGTCTTCGGTCGGGGATGGTGTCTTGATACCATGATGGAAGGCGTCAGAATACCCAGGGCCTCATCACGGGCTGAGGCTCCGCTCCTCCGATTTTGGTGCCACTAACCCAGTGTCTGAAAAGGGAGAAATAATATAAGGCTGGAAACGTCTTGAGGTAAATGAAGGTTTATTTCAAGCTTAATAGAGAACAGCAGTTGAGTGCATCCTTCCTTCTTGAAGTACGATCTACCAACTGTTAGTGGTAATCGTGGTTCAAAGAGGAGTTGGAGTGCATGAGAATACACAAGGTTAAATAATAATATGTTATGCCAGCGTTCACATACAAAGGAACATAGTGCATGCTAGAAGCATAATGTGAGCGTGCAATGCAGTGGCGCAAGCCTGTGTGCATGTACACTTAGTAATCAGCTTACTACAGTGCCCCAAAAGCCAACACCACGTGTCTGTAGGGCAGCACTGCCCGCTGGCTCAGGCCTACAGTGCGGTCCAGCAGGTCCTTAAAATGAGACAGAGATGTGACTGAATGAGGTTAGAGATCACATCATTATGCACAGCAACATCACTTGTTCGCACCTGCGCACCCAGGTTGATGCACCCCACCCCTCCGGCCGCACCACGCTCAATTGCAGCCCCTGTGCACCTAGGCCCCACAGCTCACCTGCTGTCATTGGTGTGTGTCCAAACACAACGGCCAGAAGGGTTCACAATTCAGATCTAGTTTTGATTGCCAGGATGGTGTACACCTCATGGATCCTTTTTTTGTTGTTGCGCATTGTGATATGCGAGGTGGATGCGACCATATCACCTGAGGCAGTGTGGAAGAACTGGGACATGTGGCGTCGTCGTTATCCTATTTATAGATATGCAAAGTGGGCTGGGCTTGCGTACGCCAGGCCAGCGTAGGGGTGTGAATAATTATTCCGGGGACCTGGGCGTTGTTCAGTTCCTGCCTGGGCAGGAAGTGTACTTAAGTGTGTATCCCTGTTGCAATTTTGACGTCGCACAAACCGCAATTTACATTAATGTAGCATTTACCGGGAGGGCGGCAACTATCGCTAATGAGATGCTGTCCGAAAAGATTGAATGGACAGCATCACATGTCGTTGTCAAGCTTGTGGATATGCGCAGACACACATGTCAATGGTGTGCGGTACATATGACACACTACTATACTGGTAAAGCCTGACAACAGAGCATACTTCAACACAAATCTACACATTACTCTTTACTGTTTGTCACATGTGATCTAGGATGTGCACTCTGCCAGTGGCTGATGATACCCCTTCGAGCCACCAATACTCAGGCCAAAAGACATCACAATAATGCACACACACACCAGGGGCATCGTGTAACACAAATTTGTTTTTTGATGTAACGTTTCAGATGCATGGCCATCACACGTGGAAGGCTACTGTACAGAGCATGAATATTGATCAAGATGATCGTTGCATGCTGTGTGTACTATAAGATATGTGTACACAGTAAAAAACATTTCAAAAAAGCTCTCTAAGCAGAAGAGGTGTCTCTCATCAAACACTGTAAAGAGAATGACTAAAATGGGTGGGGTCCTCCAACTGTTCCAATGGGAAATGTTATGAGCCAATCAAATGCTTTTTTTTAAGGTCACATGGCAATCGCGCACCGAGTGTGCAAGGAGGCTGCACCCGACGCGATTTTGAGAATATATATTTACCATAATATAAGTTTATTACAGTTAGAAATATATAAATGTTTAAAATATTTTAGATTATCGCTTGCTCTCATATACACTTTAAACCTATTTAGATATAGTTTTGAGACATAAAAACAAAATGAGGGAATGGCGTACCCGGCGCGTCACCATACGTCTATGACGTAACACAGGGCCTGGCAGCGCGCACTCGTCGCATACGGAACACGCAGCCGGCGCGACCCCATATGTATATGACGTAACGCATGGCTTGGTACTGCGCACCCATCACATACCAAACTAGCAGCTTGCACGACCTTACACGTATATGATGTTAGGTGGGACCTGGTGCCGCGAAGCCATCGGAAACGAAATGCGCATCCTTTACGAGTTTAGCAATATGGCGGATAGGATTCGCGTGCTGATGGAGCTTGGTACACTACCTGTACGGGAGTCCAGTTTTCTCAACAACAAAAAAAAAAGATATATATACTTTTTGGGGAAGATATAAAAAATTACATAATTTTTTTCATTAAAAAAAAATAAAGGATAATAGAGTTCCAAAATATTACACACGAAAAATAGAACAAATACTGGTTTTATAAATATTAAAATATGAAATTAACATTTAAAAAAACTTTGAAATTCACTGAAAAAACCATAGGTTTTATAGATGTTATAGTTAGGAATTAGGATTTAAAAAACCTTAGAAATTCACTGAAAAAACCATGGGTTTCAGGGATGTTATAGTTAGTTGGACATTTGACTCATATAAAACCAGAGAAATTCACCCGTTATAGTTAGTTGAGCTAACTATAACTCGCGCGCCCGCAATGCACTGGTGATGACGTCACATATTACATCACTCATGGCATGGTCAGTGACATCACTGATGACATCACTGATGTCATCATCCAGTGAGTGTAAGTGTTTTTTAAACCTTTCTGAGACTTGAAGATATATACTAAACTACAGCATAAGTTAAATCACTATTCTTTCTGTACTACTAATGAGTGATACTGTTTCAAACATATGTAATCTGAGAGGCTTTGCAACTGTCTTTATGAGTCTTAAGTGACTATGGTTGTGAGTGGGTGTGTTTGTGGCTGTATGGATCTGCCACTGATTGTGGGAGTGGCTGCATAGGTCTGGCAATGGGTATGTGAGTGGCTGTATGGGTCTGTAAATGGGGTTGTGAGTGCTTTTTGGGGTGTGTGAGTGGCTGTATGGGTGTGTAACTGGGTATGTGAGTGGTTGCATGGGTGTATGAGTGGTTGCATGGGTGTGTGAGTTAGTGTGGGTGTGTGAGTGGGTGTATGAGTGGTTGTGTGAGTATGTGAGTGGGTGTGTAAGGGGTTGTATGGGTGTGTGAGTAGTTGTGCAGGTGTGGGAGTGGTTGTTTGGGTCTGTAAGTGGGTGTGTGGGTGTTTGTAGAGGTCTGTGAGTTATTTTATGGGTGGCTGTATGGGTGTGTGAATGGCTCTGTGGGTGTGTGAGTGGTTGTGTGGGTATTAGAGTGGTTGTATGGATCTGTGAGTAGGCGTGTGAGTGTTTATGTGTGTGTGTGAGTGTGTGACTTGTTCTGCAGATGATGTCATGAGTGATGTAATGAGTGATATCATTTGAGATGTTATCAGTGATGTCAGTGACCATGTCATGAGTGATGTAATATGTGAGGTCATGAGTAGTGCACTGCGGGGGGCGAAAGTTATAGATAGTTCGGGTAACTATACCTGCAGAATTGTACTGGTTTTGTATGAGTGAAATCTCAGCCTACCTATAAAATCCCTGTAACCTTTGTTTTTTTCAGTGAATTTCTAAGGTTTGTTGGTGCTATTTCCTAACTATAATGCCGCTGTAACCTTTTTTTGTTTTTTAGTGAATTTCAACTTTTTAAAAATGCTATGTCCTAACTACAATGTCCCGATAACCTTTGTTTTTTTAGTGATTTTTTAAGGTTTTTAAATGTTATTTCCTAACTGTAACCTGTAACCTTTGAGAATGGGTGTGTGAGTGGCAGTATAAGTCGGTGAGTGGATGTGTGAGTGGCTGTATGGGTCTGTGAGTGGATGCGTGAGTGACTGTATGGGTCTGTGAGTGGGTGTGTGAGTAGCTGCATGGTTTTGTAATTGGGTGTGTGAGTGGCTGTACGGATATGTAAGTGGGTGTGTGAGTGGCTGTATGGGTGTGTGAGTGTATGTGAGAGTGGATGAATGGGTCTTGGAGTGGGTGCCTGAGTGTCTGTGTGGGTGTGTCAAGAGCTGTGTGAGTGACTGGGCCAGAACAAAACCTCACATGCCCATTTATGCAACCAGAGTCCACCGTTTTGCACAAAATGTCTACCCAACTGGAGTACTTTCTACTAGTTAATTTGTAAGTGCTACCTCATTGGGTAATAACTAGTGCATATTCTACACTACAGCTGTGTAATGGACCATGAGGAAATGTCTCCACTGACCTCGTGTGCATGTAATTTCATCAATATGATTGTTCCTCGAACGTTTTCATCCACAAATCTGTGATAACATTAATCCTCATCTAGGGAACAGGACAAAACTATAAAGAGGGGACTCTCCACCAAACAAGGGTACTTCCTCCCGACTATATGAGGCAAGTGCTTGTTTGTTTGGTGGAGATGTTCTCCAAATTCCTCTGCATCAAAAATGTGTCACCAAAATCGATGGGAAATGTGCTCGGAGGCCAAACGGGCAGCCCTTGCAGATGATTTTGGGCATTTGCATTCTCTGGGTAATCAAAAGGGAGAACCATGGACTCTGCTCTCAAGACAAAAAAGAAACCACTCATCACAATCACTACAGATCAGATTGCACTCTAATAGATCAACTATTCATTTACCTCCATTAAGGATTTCAGATTGTTTTTAAACGCGGCATATGAGAGGAAACACACTTGCTTTGCCTTCGCCAATTCCAAGAAGTTAAAATCATTTGTGTTTTACAGAAGTGGAGCTTCAACTGGGGCACCTGCTATGTTTATATCTGTAAGCGCTTCTCATTGAGGTTTAATTACTGTGAAATGAGCCAGAATGGCACCTCAATTTTTCCAAGAAGGGTCCACAGTTTTGCCGAAAATATCTACCTAACTGGAGTTCTTTCTACTGGTTAATTAGTAAGAGCTACCTCGTTTGGTAAATTTATAGTGCATAATCTACACTACAGCTGCATAAAGGACCACAAGGTAATGTTTCCAGTGACTTTGTGTGCATGTATTGTTGGCAATGTGATTGTTCCTGCAGCGTCTTCATCCACAAGTATGTGATAACATGAATCCTTATCAAGAGAAGATGATATTTCAAAGAGGTGAATCTCCACCAAACAAGGGTACTTCTCCCTAACTGCTGACTTTGGAGCTGGGGAACCAGGTTCGAGTCTCAGCGTCAGCTCAACATCCTGTGATTCTGGGCAAATCACTTAATTTGCACTTGCCTTCCAAAAATGAATGTGTCCTTGTGTAACATAACTGGTGCTCATGTAAATTGCTCCAATACCTTCGGATCGTGTTTGCGCTATATATAAACTGCAAAAAAAAGTATTTGTTTGTTTGGTGGAGATATCTTCGTATTCCTCTAAATCAACAACGTGTCACCAAAATCTGGGGTCCTTTTGGTAAACTGTCCATCAATGTGCAAATCTTCTCATCCAGGGTGTTCCTTAATGCCCCCACGGTCCCTGCCGGCTCCCCGTCTCCAGTGGAAGCTGGCATTGCTCCCCCAACCAGGGAGCAGCCAAAAATGCAGCTCTCTGCATGTGGGAGCAATTCTTTTATCTTTTTTCCTGCCCGCTTAACCGAGGGCAGGAAAACAGATGCAAAACTCTGCTCCCAGTGAGCCGGAGCAGTTTTCTTGCTCATGCCCACTGGGGGTGGACCTCTGAGGATCCTGGCAAGTGAGAGCAAACAGCTGTCCCAGGGTGGGCACACCGGGACATAGGGAGCTGGCCCTGGGGGGTGGCGGTCCCCAGGGCCTTTAATGGCTCCAGGAGGGGGGCTGCACATCCCCACTTCTTTATTATTACATGGCCTGCCCCAGGGAGGTGATGGTCCCTGGGGCCATAAAGGGCCTTGAAGGGGTGTCTGCACGGCACGCCTCTATTCTCTCATTAATATATTTGTGGCCCTACCCCAGGGAGGTGGTGGTCCCTGGGGACAATATCGGCCAAGGGAAGGGTTGCCGTATGCACCCCCTCCCCAATTATATATATATATATATATTTTGTTTTTTTTAAATCGCGAGGTGCGCGCACTGCGAACCGTGGGTGCTCGGTGCACGAAGCGCACCGAGTGCCCACAGTGCGCGCACGGTGCGCGCACGGTGAAAAACCTGAAAAAAGAAAAATAATAAATACATAACTTAGCATTTAAAAAACCGTACAAATTCACTGAAAAAACCATAGGTTTCACACACGTTATAGTTACGAATTAGCATTTAAAAAACCTTGCAAATTCACTTAAAAAACCATAGGTTTCACACATGTTATAGTTAGCTGGACATTTCACTCGTAAAAAACCAATGAAATTCCCCCGTTATAGTTAGTGCAGGCAACTATAACTCACGCGACCGCAATCCTCTGCTGATGACGTCAGATATTACATCACTGATGACATATGTGTCTTTATGAAAAATAAATATTTGTAATATATGCATAGCTAAAGATTAATGGAAGAAGACATGGGTAAATAAGTGTCTAAATACAGTGATGTAATATCTGACGTCATCAGCAGAGGATTGCGGTCGCTTGAGTTATAGTTGCCTGCACTAACTATAACGGGGGAATTTCATTGGTTTTTTATGAGTGAAATGTCCAGCTAACTATAACATGTGTGAAACCTATGGTTTTTTAAGTGAATATATATATATATATATATATATACAAACCAACCCTGTTCCAAATAGAAAAGGGCACGCACACGAAGAGTGCTGGGTTGAATGGCATTTATTTCATTGAGCCTCCTCCGACCCAGTAGCACAGAGAGAACGCGTTTTCGGCTGTCACAGCAGCCTTCGTCAGTCTAGTAATCGCCATTTTGTTAAAACCATTTATAGTCTACATACATATATAGACACTGAATACATACTACTTTCAATTTGAAAATTTAAAGAGACACACTCCAAAGTACGAGCCCTCATACGTAAATATGCATAGATGAAAATTGTACGTGTTAAATACACAAAGGGTGGTTCAAAAGAAAATTATACCATCAACATGTGAACATGGTGGTCTAAATACATGGTGCCTATAACCTGCATAATGCGTCTATGAACCCACCCTAATTGTCTGAGGTCTTCACTCGTAAGTTAAATGCTTTCAGAGTCTCTTAAGTCATGATTTTAAGGTACGTGCAATATAATTAAAACATTCCTAAATTAAAATATAATGACTTGCGCCAAAGTAGTGCAACAAAATAATAGAAGTAATTGCAATTAACTATCCCTTTGATCGAATTCGGGAGACCACTCGTGGCACTGCAGGCGGCTCATGTGAGGATATGTTGTGGCATGCGCTGAACTGATGGGTCACGCAGAAATGTCTAACTAGTGATATGAATCAACACAGTAATTGTGATTAAATAACACCTCTGCAGTCCCTTATTCACACAGCAAAAAACTCTACACGACTACACGTCCCACAATGCCGTATTTTGGTTATATGAAAACTGTAATAGATGCCAGTCAGTCTGAAGTCTCGGAAAACCCATAGTGCACTCACATGGTCCCTTGGAAATCTCGCCTCCCCATCAAGCGGGCAATTGGCATTGTTCCTTACTTGACTGGCACATACAAATGAAACCTCAGCTGTGCCGTCGTGCTCCCCATCATGGCTCCTTAATGAACTTCTCAGAGTCACATATATATCTATATATATATATATATATGTATATATATATATATATACATATATATATATATATATATATTACCTACTGGCGGTCGCCAGTAGGTAGTTATAGTTAGGACCACGTTTCCATAGGAAATCCGCAACATTCTATTTTGAATAACTTTGGCGCCGGTCGACGAATCCTCGCGAATTTTTCAAAATAGGTGGGGCGCTACGCTCCGCTCCTTCCCTGAAAGTCTCGGGGGGATTCGTCAAGCGGGGGCTGAGATAAAAGGGGGGTCCCAAAACACGTTTTTCCCATGCATTTTTCCATAGGACCTTTAGACAGGGCTACAGCCCGAACGGCTGAACAGAATTACTAGAAATTTGGCAGAGAGGTAGTCCTCAGGTAAAGGAAGTGCCTTTTGTAGGTTTGGTGTAAATCTGTTCAGTAGATTCTGAGAAAATAGCCTTTAAATCAATATATATATCTGAGCCAGCTTACGGTGCGCTTACCGTACGCTTACCGTACGCGTACGGTGGCGTGCGCGAGCGCGATTCTGATTGGCTCTTAGATCTTAGTAAACATTCGAATCGGCCGAAACCAGGAAGCGGCGGCCGCCATTTTCTCTCTCGCACTGAGAGTGATGTTTAAAATATAAAGCACAAAAACATGTAAAGGGGCTGTTTAGACAGCTCCCACACACATAGCAATGTTGAGGGAGTCCCCAAAGATCCCCCAAGGCCAAAAACGGAATTTTTATTTTTTCGCTAATTTCGCCGATTACGCTTACCGTACGCGTACGGTAAAAAATTATATAAAAAAAAAAATTATCCACACTCTCCCCACCCTGTGTGCAATTTGTGGCCGAAGGGCACCAATTGTGCATGGCCTATTAAAGATGAGTTAAACTAAAATATTTAAAAAAAAAATAATAAAAAAAAAATTATCCACACTCTCTCCACCCCGTGTGCAAATGGTGCCCGAAGGGCACCATTTGTGCATGGCTTATAACATATACGAAAAATTAAAATATTACCTTTCAAAACGAAGTGCATCATACGTCCTCCATGTGCGCACGGTGCACGAAGCGCATCGTGCGTACATGGCCCATCTAGCGTAACGTGGGCACGCGGTGCGCGTAGCGCACCGCGTGCCCACCGTGCGTGCACGGCACTAAGTGCGTAAAGTGGGCGCGAAGCGCACCGTGCGCGCACGGAACGAACTGCTTTAAGTGGGCGCGCACGCCACGAATGGCGTAAAGTAACTTAGCATTTAAAAAACCGTACAAATTCACTGAAAAAACCATAGGTTTCACACACGTTATAGTTAGGAATTAGCATTTAAAAAACCTTGCAAATTCACTGAAAAAACCATAGGTTTCACACATGTTATAGTTAGCGGAAATTTTACTGATAAAAAACCAATGAAATTCCCCCGTTATAGTTAGTGCAGGCAACTATAACTCACGCGACCGCAATCTTCTGCTGATGACATATGTGTCTTTATGAAAAAAAAATATTTGTAATATATGTATAGCTAAAAATGTATGGAAGAAGACATGGGCAAATAAGTGTCTAAATACAGTATTAGCATCAGCAGAGGATTGCGGTCGCGTGAGTTATAGTTGCCTGCACTAACTATAACGGGGGAATTTCATTGGTTTTTTATCAGTAAAATTTCCGCTAACTATAACATGTGTGAAACCTATGGTTTTTTCAGTGAATATATATATATATATATATATATATATATATATATATATATATATATATATATCTACTGGCGTACGCCATGGATAGTTATAGTTAGGACATATTTTCCATAGGAAATCCGCAACATTCTATTCACAATAAGTCTGGTGCCGGTTGACGAATCCTTGCGAAATGTTCCAAACTTTTGGCCAGCTCCGCTCCGCTCCTACCCTGAAAGTTTTGTGGTGATTCGTCAAGCGGGGGCCGAGAAAAAAGGGGGGTCCCAAAACGCTTTTTCCCCATGCAATTTCCCAGAGGATTTGTTGTCCCAGCTACAGCTCGAACCGCTGAACGGAATGACACCAAATTTGGCAATGAGGTAGTCCTCAGTTCAGACTCGTGCCTTTTGCATAAATGGTGTGAATCCGTTCAGTAGTTCCTGAGAAAATGAAAGTTAAAAGTACATAAATATCTATGGCCGGGGAGAATCCGCGGACCCTACCCGCACCGTAAGCGCACCCTCCCCGAACCGAGCGCGCACCCTCACGATCGCACGCTGAATGCTAATTGGCTGTTGAGTGTCTGTCTACATGCGAAACCAGAAACTGTTGGCAGCCATTTTCTGCCTCAGTAGAAGTGAGGCTGAAGAAGCAAGGGGAATAAGTGTGTAAAACATATAAAGGGGCAGAGTGGAATTACTCTGACCCTCTAGAGGTGATTAGGGGGTCCCAGAAGGACCCCCTGGGGCCCCCTTTTAAAAAAAAAAACAGCGAAATGCGTGCACGGTGCGTGCATCCTATCGCGTTGGATGCACGGATTCTCTTGCTGTGGGTTCGCGAATCCAAGAAAAAAAAAATGAAATTGTTGGGAGATAAAGATTAAGGTTAAGTGTTTTGTTCTTGAGTGGCTCTAAAAAGAGCCGTTGTGTTCATTGAGAGTTTTTGGTACTTATAAGTAAGTACCTATACAGAGTCTAAAGTCGTTGAGGAAGACTCTGTTTCCTTCATCAGTAAAGTGTACTCCATCTCTCCTATACATCTCTTGCATATGAAAGCGCAGATTGTTATTGTAAATGGGCCCCATTCCTTAGTCTCGGAGAAAAGCAGAAACAGATTTATTCACATGTTTTCTAGCTTTCTCAATCTGTGGACAAAAATGATCGGACCAGTTCCATTTCTGCCTTTGGCATATGTTAGAATACACAAAGGCAGTTTTAGGGAAAAGTGAAATGAGTTCTGCAATGGTGTCCTTCATAAGCATTTCCAGACCTGGTCATTGCCACCACAGTGCACTATTATGAGGTCAGGGTGGTGGATTTGCATGAAGGATTTCACCAATGGCATCAACTGATGCCACTTTAACCCTCTCTGTCCAATCCATTTAATGTCTACATTTGGCAAACCTAGGTCTTTGTGAATGCCTTTGTTTTCTGCATAGCTTTGGCTCCAGAAAATGTAGCTGTGTCCCGCAATCCACACTCTAAGCATCTTGTAAGGAGGTCTGGATGCACTCAGATGGTCTCTGTAAATGAAATGGCAGTTTGGAAAGTAAGATGTTTCTAAAATGGTGGCTAAGATGCAATTTTGAAAAAGACAAGAAATCATTGGTTGTTTGACAACCTTCTACACTGAAAGGTAGGGTGTATATTTCTGTTTTTTAAACTCATGATTCTTATTGGTTAACAAAACTGATTGTAAGGAACATTATATATGATAAGCTGATATGTTGAAAAGTCAAGCACACTTGCTGTCTTGATTAGCAACATTATGTGTGCTGAACTTGTGACCTGTGTGCTCAGTACAGTGTTCCATGACCTGTTTCTATGGTAACGGGCAGAAGGCAGATTGGGGGAAGGGTTAAAGTTTATGTCATTTGGAAAGGGTTGAAATGTTTAACCAATAGAAATGTGTGTTTGCTTTTGAATTTATGTGGGAAGGAATGCGATTTGATGTTTACATGTATATGTGTGGAAAATGAGAGGGAAACTTTGCCATTCTTTGGTTCTGCTGACAGGTGCACTGTGCAGTGATTATGTATAAGAAAATCTGGTGTGTGACTGATATCTGGTGTGTGACTGATATACTTTTTAATCTACAAAACAACTTGAAAGGTGAGTTATTTAATTGTGAGGGGATGTATGTAGACTAATGTATTTCTCCTGCTAAAGTGTAGGGAGTACTTTTTTTTCTCTACAATCTTATTGACAGTGTGTGTGCATGTAGAAACCATTCTGTGATAAGCATTTGTTTTTTTCATGTGTTTGTAGACAGATAACTGTGCAGTTTTTATATTTTGGTAGAATTAGAAACCAGTCATTGTTTCTGAATTTGTGAAATGAGTTATGTTTCTGCACTAAAATGTAGTACTCCTTGTAGATGAAGAAATGTGTTTTGGTATAGTGCAAGGGATAGTGTTGTTTGTCTAGAATCACACAGTGAGTCTGAGTGCATTTGGCAACCACTGTGAGAGAAGCATTTGGTAACATTGTGTATTTGCTGACAGATAACTCTTTTAAAACCTGTCATGTTGTCAACTTTTAGTAGCATTAGAAGCCAGTCTTTGCTTATGCGTTGATGAAATGAGTCAGGCATTGACACAAAAGTGCAGTCTTGAAACATGTACATTGTGTGCAGTTTCCTTAACACTTCCATAGTAGTGAATGAGTTTTGGTAAACTCCTAGGGATAGTGGTTGTTGTCTAGAATCACACTGCGAGTCTGTGTGCATTTGGGAACCACTGTGAGAGAAGCATTTGGTAACATTGTGTATTTGGTGGCAGATAACTGTTTTAAAACCTGTCATGTTGTCAAGTTTTAGTAGCATTAGAAGCCAGTCTTTGCTTATGCTTTGATTAAATGAGTCAGGCTTTGACACAAAAGGGCAGTCCTGAAATATGTAGATTGTGTGCAGTTCCCTTACCACTTCCACAGTAGTGAATGATTTTTGGTAAACTTCTAGGGATAGTGGTTGTTGTCTAGAATCACACAGTGGGTCTGTGTGCATTTGGGAACCACTGTGAGAGAAGGATTGGGTAACATCGTGTATTTTCTGACAGATAACTCTTTTAAAACCGGTCATGTTGTCAAGTTTTAGTAGCATTAGAGGCTAGTCTTTGCTTATGCATTGATAAAATGAGTCAGGGTTTGACACTAAGGTGCAGTACCATGTACTAATCTCTTCACTGTGGCATAACTGAAAATGTAAAAGTTTTACCCAGGCACTGTCCTAGAAGTAGTCTGATGATTTAGTCAGTTTCTAAGTACTTATGTTATAAACCATTCATTACCGAATAGACTGCTTCGAATGTCTATGCAGTATGCATGTAGTGTTCTAAAATACTATATACTTGTCTTTTACACCTTCAATTCCCTAGTCAGTATCAATACACTTCCAGGAAACACCCTGTCACTCCCTTTGCAGTCCTCTAGTGACCTATTCAGCACCATGTACTAATCCATTCACTGTGCCAAAACCCAAACATTTATAAATTCACCAAGACACTCTCTTTGCAGTACTCTAATCATTCAGTCAGTGCCTAAGTATTCATGCACTGAGCCAGGCCTTAGCACATGGACTGCTTCAAACCCCTTTCCACAATGCATGCAGTCTTCTAACCACCTAGATACTTGTCGTTCACACTTTCAATTCCCTAGTCAGTATCCATACCGTCCAGCAAACATCCTGTCACTCCCTTTGCACTCCTCTAGTGAACCATTCAGTAACAAGTACTAATCCATTCCCTGCGCCAAAAGCCTACCACTTATAAATTCACCCAGGCACTCTCCTTGCTGTACTCTAATCATTCAGTCAGTACCCAAGTACTCATGCAGTGAGCCAGGCCTTAGCACATGGACTGCTTTAAATGCCTATCCAGTATGCATTCAGTCCTCTAATCACCTACACAGTTGTCTTTCACACCTTCAGTTCCCCAGTTAGTATTCATACACTTCTAGCAAACACCCTGTTACTCACCCAGTGTGTCTCCTTATAGTACTGTAATCATTCAGTCAGTTAGCATGTAGTCTTTTAGTGAGGTAGGCTTTAGGGCATGAACTGTTTCAAAGTAGTATGCACTATGCATGTAATATTTTTTATCATCGTCACACTTGTGGTTCAGGGTTATAGTTTCTTAGTCAGTTTTTATATAAAATGTGTTAGTACAGTAATGGAATAGTGTAGATTTGAAAGTTATTAATATACATTTATTTGTGATTCTTTTTTACAGATACTGTTTTTCAACGTTAAAATAAAGAAATCATGCCAGAAAAAAAAGAAAAAGAAAAGAACAGAGACAGGAGGAATATTTGAAGAAACATCAACCACAAGTATTGAATGAACAAGATAATGCGGCTAAAGGAAAAAATCTTCTGGCAAGATCACAAAGCAATTTATTAAAAATGTTTGTAGGAGCAAACAGAATGTAGATAATGTTGGAACTACTGAGAATTTTTCAAGTAAGAAAAAAATGTAAAATAAGAAGGAAAGTAAAAAAGAAAATGTTCAGTCAAAGGAGATAAAGTATGGTAAAAAAAGGCAAAATCAGTATAAGGAATTACGCAAAAAAATATTTTACAAGAGAGTAGTGCATAATTTGCTGAAAGATGTGAAGAAATATAAAAAGAGAGCTTTATTTTATAAAAAGAAGAAGCATATTGAAAGCATTGTGGAAAAGGCTTTTGAAGTAAAAAGGAAACTTTATTTTAGTGTTAAACAGAATTCGATCACTAGATAAACCAATATATGTAATGAAGGCCAAAAGTAGGAGGAAAAGAGTTATTAATAAAAAAAAATGTTGTGATGTTTTTTTGGGAGAATAGAAACACAGTTCTAGTTCAGAGCCTTTTTTTAATGAAGAGAGTTATTAACTGAGCGAAAAATTATTGTATGCAGTTGACACCAGTGGTAGAGGTTATGAGGTTAGTGATGGTTGTCCAATGGAGAAAGAGAAAATGGTTGAAAGAAATGCAGAAGAAGTGATAGCTGATGAAGTGTTAGGGAGACGTGCTAAAAACCCTGTGTACACTTGGGATTGCGTAGTGTTTGCAGTGTACGACAGGAATCTATTGAAAAATTATGTCGTTTTTTACGAGCCTATACTAAAAAATGTGTAAAACAAAAGATTAAGCTGTTGCAAGGACTAAACCCTTGCAGAGTGAGAAAACATACTGGTTTGCAAGGTCATTCTCTGGCTTGTCTTTCTAGGGAAGTTTGTCAAAGTGTTTTTCACCATTTCAGAATGCTGGCAGTACATCATACTCAAATGCGGAAGTTAGTGTGAAGGTTGTATTATGCAAAATGTCCAGCACTAAAGTTAAGTGAGTTGAACAGTGCTCTTTTGCGTGGGTCAGTATATGATGTGAAGCAGGTCTGTGAGGATATTGTGTTTTGTTACTTTGGTCCTCAGCAAGAGAGTGAAGAAACTGACACATTAGTAGAATAAAATGTTGAAGACAATCTAGAACCCGTAATTACAGAAAAATTTGAGGATGAAATCACAAAGTTTAAGGTAATTTCAGGTGAAAGACCAAATGTTTCTTGTATTTGTTGTCGGCGAAGTCACTATAAAAATCAGACTAGGGGTGTCAATCTGTATTTAAAAAGTGAAATAGAAGATAATGATAAGTGGATGGAATTTGCAACTTATTTGTTGGTAGAGGATTGTTTTGATTTGGGATGTGAGCAGCGTATTTGCAAATATTATTATAACAAATTAGATGAGAATAAAATGCCTGCTAGAGCTGTTCATAATAATCTAGAGTTGGTTGCTATTCCTCAAGAGCTGATAGATTTAAATACGTATGAGTCTATTCTCATACAATGTGTTCACCCGTTTCAGGCTATTGTTCGTATGGAGCCTAAAACAAGTAAATTACCTCCATCAGAGTTGCAAAGAGGATTGAAAGGAAGAGTTGTGTATTTACCATTAGATTTAAGGAAAAATATTGAAACTATTGGTGTAGACCATGCAGAAAATGAGCCACTAGTCATTCTAGTTAATGGTGTTTCTACTAAGAATAAGAAAATCTGGCAAGAGTTAGTGGATGTTAGAAAAGTGCAAAAGGCGTCATTGTATCTGTTAAAAAATAATGAGTACTATAGAAATGTGTTTGTTGGAGAAGAAGAAATAGATTTAGCAGAAGATACTGAAACATTAAGTGGACACATTGAAAAAGTGGACATGTCCAGATGTGAAGAGATCTATGAACATTACAGTGTACATCCACTTCATTCCAAAGAGGTGATGGGGAATACAATTGAGTTGTTTCAAATGAAAAAAGCAACAGGAAGTCCCATGAGTGTATGGGAAGAGAGCTTGGAAGCTCGTTGTTTCCCGCAGTTGTTTCCAACAGGAAAAGGTGGACGATATGATGAACGTCCTGTGCAGATTCCTGCATCTGAATATCGGACAAGAAGATTATGTGCAGAAGATCCAAGATTTCGGCAATGTATCCCTTATATGTTTCATCTTCTGTTTGTCTGGACTTTCATATGCAGTAAATCACATTTTAAAAACTGGAATGCATCTTCAAAATGTAACTGCAAAGGATTTTATGGATAAAGTGCATCAGAGAGATGATCATTTTGAATCTCAGTTGATTAATCTGATGGCATGTCAGCTTGGGACTAATGAATATTGGTATCGTCGACATGGAGAACTGAAATGTATGCTACGGAACTTGGGAACTCCTACATGGTTCGTTACACTAAGCTGTGCTGAGTATGCTTGGGATGATTTACTTGAATTTCTTCGAGAGGCAAATTCCAATATAAAAAATATTGAATACAAGACACCTGGAGAATTGTGCTCTTTGGATCCTGTCAATGTATGCAGATATTTCAATCATAGATTTGAAGCTATGATGTCTTTCATCTGCAATAAAAAGAATCCTCCTCTTGGAGAAGTTGTGGATTTCTTTTGGAGAAAGGAGTATCAAGCAAGAGGTGCTCCTCACATACATATGTTGTTATGGGTCAAGGACGCCCCCAAATTTGGAACAGATTCAGATGAAACTGTTTTGTCTTTCATTGAAGATTATGCTACATGTGCTCTTCCCAATAGCAGAGAAGACAAAAACTTAAAACAACAAGTCTTACTATTTCAAAGCCACAGGTGTGGAAAATACTGTTGACGAAAGTACAAGTCAAAGGATAAGTATGTCACTTTTGTGTGAGTGAGAATTCTTGTCCTATAAAAAGAATCCTCCAACATATAACTATCTCTTTGGTTCACCCTCCCTTCTATGTACCAGTGGTAATATGTGTGTATTCTATGTAGTCAGGGAGCAGTACATTACTGGTTGGGTTTCTTTCTCTCATTAGACCCCCTGGGTTTATTAACTCTTCCTTTTTATCACATTGAATGCATTGATGTTCCTGTGGAGCTCTGCTAGCAAAGAAGGTCTGAAAGCCTTCTTTCTATCATGTGGCCACAGTCCCTAGAACATAGCATTGCTGCATTTGGATTAACATGTAGCAATATAGACTTGTTGCCTTTTCAATTTCCTGTGGAGAGTGATCCTGGGAAATTCAACTACAGGGAGTTCCTATTATCAAAGTAGGAACTGAGCCTGCTAGCCCTACTCACTGTCCTTAGCTCAGATACCTGAACTTGGCTGACTCATTCTTCATGGTGGTAATATCCTGAAACACGATAGGTTCCCATCTTGCCCAAATCAAGCAGCCAGCTTCCATCATGGTCCTCTTAACTACTGTGACCAGAGCAAGGGTGAGTTTCAAACATTGTTTTGGGGCCATTTATTTATCCCAACTGCATACCTCATCCTCCATGACTGCTATCTCGTACTGCCCGAACCTATCTCCAGCCTCCACCTTGCAAGGAGGCTCTGCTGCCCGGTTTGTGCTATCCTGGTGGCCTGGCGAGTCTCTTCCATTCCACATCAGAAGTATCCCACGGCACGAATTTCAGATATCTGTTCTGTTCATCCTTCCTGTGCCTGATTGATCCCCTAAGTCTCCTGGAGCATGCCTCATGTAACAAGGAAGCCCTGATGGTTTTACACACGCAAAATGGCTCCCAGTTTAGCTAGTACCCTAGGAATGTATTGTTTTTGTATCTTTTTTGATCTGAGCATTCTGCATGGGGAACGACCATGAGGACTGAAGTCAGACAAGGCTTGTATCTACATAAATCCACAGTCAGCCTCTTTTTACATGTTTAGCATCAAGGCATGTCGGAGACACTTTTGATGGAGAGATAGATAAAGTGCTTGTTACTCCAACCCAGGTAGTTTGGGAAGATAGAAGAGTTCTGCCTTGACTAGGATGAGAAAATGAAGCTGTGGCAACATCCACAAGGTGGGAGAGTGACTGATCCAATTGTGGCTCATGCAGCTATGAAGAGGAAGGTAGACAGATCTCTGATACGCCCACACTGATTCCAACAGGAAAAACACGACAGTACCCTATTAGCCTTTCAGGCTATGCCTTCACATTATGAAGTTGCAATAATTGAATCTATACATAAACATTATGAAGCTGCACTTAAGGTTTATGGGTATACCACAGCATTGTGAAGGTGCTTTGAGCATTTGAGACTAATACTGTGTACAATGACAGGGAACTTGGTATTTAGGGCAATTGCAGACTTCATTAGATATTGGATTCTGTTACCGAGGTATCCTTAGGCTACTGCACTGGAAGCTATATCAACAAATTACGTGACTTATTTGTGGCTATTCATGAGGCTGCACTTGATATTTGAGTATATATCAGGGCGTTGTGATGCATTATGATGCACAACTGGACATTTGAGTAGCTACCTTAAACAATATGAGTTTGCAGTGGTTAAATGAAGCAATAACAGAGCATTTGATGTTTTTCTTGTGCCTAGCAGGATTAAAAGGGCATATTCACATAGTTTACACCTGAGCATGTTTTGAGCCCAGTATGTCTGGATATTTAATATTTATTGGTTGTTTCTGGGCATGTAATGATTGTTTGTGGACATTTGAGGCTATACCTGGGTATCCAAGATAATTTGTGTGAATATGAAGGATATGCCTTAACATTTGTGCCTTAGCACTTAAAGCTGCACCTGGGCATATTATGTTTGTGCTTTAACATATGATGGTTGTATCTGGAACTTATTGTGTTTGGGAATTTGTAACAGTGCCTAGGTTTTGAACCTATGCCTCAGAACATTATTGTTGAGTTTAAGCATTTAAAGATGTAATTTCGCATTGGTGGCAGTATCTGGGCCTTTTTGTTTATGGAAATTTGTAACGGTGCCTCGGTTTTGAACCTATGCCTTGGAACATTATTGTTGTGTTTGAGTATGGAAAGATATGATTTCACATTTGTGGCAGTCAGGGCTTTAAGTGGGATGAAAAAACTGGGGGGTCTCTCAGAGGGGCGTGGCCAATGTAATTAAGGGCGTGTCTTAAAAACACGTAAGCTAAAAATCTGTGCTTAGCATAGTGGGCCGCCCGACTTGCTGTTTCTTCCATTTTATCCAGATATATGATACAACGAGTAACATCATACCTAGAACAAGTCACGACTATTGGCTGTGTCAATTGTTGTTAGTTGCATAAGATAAATAAGCAGCAACTATGGCTTGTATATAATATTGGAAAAGCTTCCACTTAAAGTCCTGGTGACACTACGACAATGTTGCTGCTCCTGAGTTTCAAAAAGATAAGGGAAATCCAGAGAGAAAATGACTCTCTTTAAAGGATTTCCCTTCCCCTACAACGCTCACCTGCAATGACATCATGCCATAACTTCTCCACTAGGACTGCGTGACAGAGCCCGATGGAGACCCGTTTCGAGGCCCCTTTCAAAAAACTGCCGGTGCTCAGCACCGGTGAGATCCAGCCCACTTAAAGCCCTGGTGGCAGTGTTTAGGCATTTGGGGGCTATGCCTCAGCATTTGAAGTTATGCCTGGTCATGTGATGACTGTGCTTTGGTAATTCAGTATTGTTTGTAGATTTTATGGTTTACCTGGGCATTTGAGTCTGCGCAACTGGGGCTATGCCTGGATGTATGGTGCTGTGTCTGGATATGAACAGCCATGCATGGGAATATGTTGATTTTTGTTGCTGGACATCTAAGGCTGGGCCTGGGTATTTGGGACACAGTCTGGACCTATGATGGTTGTGCCTGGGAATATGATGTCTATTCCTGTGTCTAAGAAATTGGGTTATTAACTGGGGTGGATGACTACCCACCTCAAGGAATAATCATAACCCCTGTCAGAATGAACCTGTGCGCTCAGCCACCTGGTAGCTATGGCTCAGACCATTGAACTCTGCCCCTTGGTAGCTTTGACACAGACCAGACAGGTTTAACTTATGGCAATGTGCAAAGTATTTATGCAGTACCAAAACTGTAATAAAACCAAAATGCAGCACAATGAAACGCACAACCTAAATCAGAAAAATAGTGTAACATATAATTAACAAAATGATACCCAAATGACAAAACCAATGAGGGGAACCGGAGATAGGAATTTTTATAGTTTTAAGTAGGAATGGAGCAAAAAAGCATGAAGTGTCAGTGATAGTCAATGGTCTTAGTTGACCGAGACGTAGGTGCAATTTGACACTGACCATGATGGAGCGCAGGTCAGGCACACCAACCAGGTATGTCCTAGACAAAGATTTTACATTCTGACTGTAGTCTGTTAAGTCTGTATCTACCACAGGAATACACTTCACAAGCCACTCAGGACCTCAGGGGAGAAAGTTTAGAGACTCACATGGTGTCAGGCAGAGGACAAACAGCGGGGTCCAGCCAGTCCCGGTCTAGTTGTCAATGGAGACCTGGACAGCTGTAGGTAAAGACCTCTTGTTTAGTAGCCTGTTGATGGGTACAGGAAGAGAACTTACCAGACTTTGTGCAAACATTTGGTAATGTTCTTCCCTTGGTGACGTTTATCTGTCAGTCCGACGGGCCTGATACCCAATGGATCACTGAAAACTGAATAACTTGCGGAATAACAGATTGAATGCAAATAGGACATTCACTATTCAGAGGATGTTTGATTAGCTGACCATACACAGTTAAGACACCATAAACTATTCCTCTTTTTTCCTGGCCAAAGTCTTCTTCTATTCGTGATACTATTTGTCAGGCCTTCTGCTCATGAAGTTGACTATTTAATGTAGTCTGTGTTCTTACCAGCTCAAGAAGATCCACTACTACTATCTCCTCCCCCTTGCAAGAATTATGCAATAAGCTTGCCCAGTTTTTCACAGGCAAGATACAGCTGATTTATGGTAGCATGACGGGGGATGCAGTCAATTTCATTCTGCCTCTCAGAGATGAACATGTAGAATTGAGGGTGAAAAAGGGGACATCGCTGAACAGTAGGTTTAATCACTAATAACCTCTTTGAAATCTGCCTCTTCTGATGATGTTTGACCTGTGTTGACTTTGAAGGCTTAGAATACCCTGGTTACACCAGCTATGACACAGGTGTTGGGCCTAAATGATGGAACAAAGGGGTAATCAAGCCCTCTTTGAAAAGTCTTTCATAAATATACACTTCATATCCAATCATGGACCTATTTACTTGATTGCAAACTTTGCCAGGCTTGGGAAAAAGTATCTTGCTATCTACAATAAAAAAATCTTCAAGACCATAGCTAGATAGGCTTTAGACCTGGGATAGAAATTGATACTGCATTCATTACTGCGTTGAACAGTCTAAGAGCGGGTTTAGATGCAGACCACTCTACTTGTTGCATCCTGTTAGATCTATCCAACACCTTTGATACAACCAAGAATTTAATTTCCACTGCACCGTTTGGTGATGCTTTGGCAGGAGGGCATAGCACATGCCTGGTATGCATCTTTTCTATCAGAAAAAAGCCAAACTTTTGCTCTCACACCTTTCCCGTCCATGTTGATGGCAGTCACCTGTGGAGTCTCCCAGCAATGTTCTTTGTCTCTCAATCCTTCTAATCTTTACATGCATCCTCTGGAAAATATTATTAGAAAGTATGGAGTGGATATAGGATCTGCCAATGCCACTCAGTAGATTGATTTGACAAGCCTCGCTCAGAACTACAGGACATCCTTCATTCTTACGAATTGGCTTTCTATGCCTGGATGACAAATACTTTCTTGATATTGAATGCTTCCAAGACGAAAGGCTAAATCTAGGTAATGACAATCTCTTGTCTCCCCTATCTCTAGCCTGCAGGGATTTGGAGTTTCTCATTCTCTCATCTCCAAGGGTAAGTGTCTCAGTTATCATCAGGATAATGATTTACGTATTAGAGGACAGATCAATATCGTTGTTTACGCAAGATATTATCAAATAAGATTTATCAGAAAGAATTTACCTTTTGTTACCCAACATCTGAGAACAATAGTTGCGAGCACTGTATTTTTCCAGAATTCATTACACTAATGCATGTTAATTGCATTTTCTGGCTTGAACTATTTTAAAACTGCAAGTAGTCCAAAACATTGCAGTTCTGAATACTCTGGCTTTTAGAAGTACAATGA
Source organism: Triturus cristatus (assembly GCF_964204655.1). Classification (NCBI taxonomy): domain Eukaryota; kingdom Metazoa; phylum Chordata; class Amphibia; order Caudata; family Salamandridae; genus Triturus; species Triturus cristatus. The sequence continues at coordinate 645,381,087 of NC_140585.1, forward strand.
ATCCAGTTTAATTCCATGTGCATTGCCCATAGAGCTTTCCATGGAATAGGCCGAATTAGCAATTAGGGTAAACATCCACAGACATGTCAGTTTGCAAGTTCTTCCCTCAAACTTGCAGCTCCACCTTTCAATTCAACATTTCTCGTTGGTGTGGCAGTTCATTCTAAAATCATGGTTCCTCAACTCTGGATTAAGTTACCATTTGAGATCTTTCAGATTAGGAATCATGTAACATTCCACTGAGACCTTAAGGCACATATTCGTCACTGAACCCTATAACTTTTTGGGGTTTTATTTGAGTATGGAAGTAGTTATAGTGCCAATATGCTGTTTAGTGAATATGCACTTTATAAATGCATTCACTCACTCGCTCATTCAATCTGATATAGTGTCCCTGAGAAGGCTGGAGTTTGACTGCTCAACTATTATACAGCATCAAGCACACTTATACAGGAATATTCAATCATTCAGCTCCCAAGTACTTTGCTAGAGTAAAGCAACTTTAAGGTCAGATGGTCTGGAGTCAAGCATACATCTCTAAACATGTATATAAATGAACCAATAACTCCGGGTAGCAAACCTAACCAACTCAGGAGTGGTCTAGCATTTGTCACACTGTTATTAGTGCACTTAATACCTCTCAACTTATGGGCTCACAGCTTCAAACCTGCTTGTTGTAGGGTTTGGTCTACTGGCTCAGGCACATTATTAGAGCACTGAATGAGTCTACAGCTTAAAGATTGTTCAGTGCTTCTTTATCAAGAAGGCACATACACTAACAGTGTGAACTTTCAAGCCAGTAAGGAGCACAGTTTAAGGAGTCCCACTCGTAAGCTGGTTTTCTGCCATGTGCACAAACTGTACTTATACAATACGGGTCGCAGAGCCAAATCAGTTTGTTGTTTTCACTGCTCAGTTGCATAAAACTTATGGATTGTATAAAAAAACAGAATTGTTTTCTTTTTTCCTTTTTAAACCCGCCCCAGAATGTCAACCCTACCCTGTAAATCAATCAAGCAATCAATCAGGGTTGATAAGAGGAGCTAGGGGGGCGTGACTCCGTTGAGTGCTGGGGGTCATCCAAAGAGACAGGTCTTGAGGTCCTTCCTGAACTGGAGCAGTGTAGGGACTTGCCGGAGGTGGAGAGGGAAGTCGTTCTAGGCCTTGGCTGTGAGGTAGGAGAAGGACTTTCCTCCCGTTCTGGTCTTGTAAATGCGTGGAATGGTGGCTAGAGAGATGTCAGCTGATCGGAGGAGTCTCTTGGGTGCGTGGAAGGAGAGGCATTGTTTATGTATGCAGGTCCGGAGTTGTGGAGGGCCTTGTATCCGTGAGTGAGGATCTTGAAGGTTATTCTTCTTTCGCTGGGGAGCCAGTGGGGGTCGTGGAAGTGTTAGGTGATGTGGTTGTGATAGGGGATGTCTAGGATCAGTCTAGCTGTGGCATAGAGGGCGTTGCCGTTGTCCAGTCTGCTACTGATGAGGGCATGCATGACCATTTTTCTGCATTCAGATGGGATCCATCTGCACGTTTTTCGGAGTACGAGGAGGGTGTTGAAGCAGGCCGAAGATACAGTGTGATCTGGTGGTTCATCATGAGTGACAGGCCAAGTATGATGCAGAGGTTTCGTGCGTGGTCCGTTGGGGTGGGGGGGTTTCCGAGGTCAGGGGGCCACCAGGTGTTGTCCCACAAGGAGGGTGTGTAGCCGAGCATGAGGACTTCTGTTTTTCTCAGAGTTGAGTTTCAGGCAGCTCTTCTTCATCCACGTGGTGACAGCTTTCATCCCTTTTTGGAACTTGTGCCTGGTGATGTTGGGTTCTTTGGTGAGAGAGAGAATGAGCTGGGTGTCGTCTGCATAGTAGACGATGTTGAGCCCATGGATTTTGTCAATGGTTGCGAGGGGGGCTATGTAGATGTTGAAGAAGGTGGGGCTGAGGGAGGATCCATAGGGCCCTCTACATCTTATCTCTTTTGGCTCCGAGAGGTCTAACTCTCTGGGTTCTGCCTGTGAGAAATGAGCATATCCAGTCAAGGGCCTTACCATGGATGCCAGCATCATGAAGTCTGGTGGCTAGTGTGTGGTGGGAGATGGTGTCGAAGGCAGCTGAGAGGTTCAGCAGGATGAGGGCTGCCATTTGGCCCTGGTTGAGATGGGAGTAGATGTCGTCGATGGTGGCGAGTAGGGTGGTGTTGGTGCTGCGGAATCCGGATTGGGAGATATCCAGAATGTTGTTGGCTTCAATGAAGTTTGCTAGCTGGTGTTCACAGCCTTTTCGATGACCTTGACTGCGAATGGAAGCAGGGAGATGGGCCTGAAATTCTTGAGGTCCGTTGGGTCTGTGGAGGGTTTCTTCAGGAGTGAGTTGACTTCAGCGTGTTTACAGCAGTCTGGGAATGTGGCAGTTTCAAGGGAGCAGTTGATGGACTGGCGTAGTTCGGGTGCGATGGCTGTGGCGGAACTGTGGAAGATGAGGGATGGGCAGGGGTCTGAGGGTGCTCCAGAGTGGATGCTCTTCATGGTCTTTAGGGTGACTTCTGTCATCAGCGGGGTCCAAGAAAGCAGGGTCTGTTGGGTGGCATCGCTGGGGGTGGGAGCTGGAGCGGTGCGGAGGTCTTGGTTGCTAAAGTTGTCATAGGTCATCTTAATCTTGAGGTGAAAAAAGGTGCTGAGTCTGTTGCAGAGGTCTTGGGAGGGTGGGAGGCCAGTTGTTTCGCTGTTGGGTTTGGCAAATTCCTTGATGATGGAAAAGAGTTCTTTGGTGTTGTGGGCATTGGTGAGGATTCTTTCTTGGAGGAATTTCTTTTTGTGGATTTGATGAGTGGTCATGTGCTGTGGTGGCTGCTCTGTGGGCGGTGCGTGTTTCTGGGGTTCTGTTGTGCCTCCATGTAATTTCGATTCGTTGGCAGTAGCGCTTGGATTCTTTGAGTGCAGGTGTGAACCAGCTTGTTTTCTTGATGTGTACCATATTCTTTAACAGAAAAGATAGGAAAGATTAGGAAAAGGTCTAAAACTAAAGATATTTTATACTTGGAGCTATCGTTTTTGGTTTCCTTACATTAACCTAATCAGTGAAATGAAAGTGTATTCTCCAGGAGGAGGCTAAAAGTTCCAATTCTACACTTCATTTGGAACAACAAATTTAGGTGTTGTTGTTTTTCTTGGGGACCTGTTAAGTCTGTTATTAAACTGTGAGCCTTTTGCAGCATGAAAAAGGATAACGTTTGCCCTCCCATAATTGCCTTCAGTTAGGGCAAGTTTTCGAAAAAGTTTGAGTTGCCAACGAGACTCTGCAGATTCCATTCTCATATCTGGCCTTGAGAATTGTAAATACAACGTACATGTCCTTGGTTCATTAGGTTAGAATATAAATAGTAGGTAGGTGCTCACAGAGAGGAAATTTTCCAAATAAATTATAGAGAGTCTCTTCTTTTTGGGGTTTTGTTTCGTGAGGAGCCGATGGACACACTGAATCTATCAAAATATCCAGGTCAGGAAGCTAGTCCGGACTCAAACCTACCTAGTTTGATGAGCAATTGGGCACATTGTGCTTATACTGAGATTGTTGACGTCAAGGAAATGCTGGTGATATGTATATTGCTTTCAGGTGGCAACGGCCATATTGGATTACTGGGTGTGATTTTCATCGTGTTACCCAGCATCATTACTAGGAAAAGAAGCTACTATGTTGCTGCAGTCATAATCTTTGAATCATGAATTTGTTATTTGTGTTTGCGGAACTTGTCTTCTTGCGAGGTGCTAAGGAAGACTAAATTTTGTATTCTGGACGTTGACACATTTGGGAGACAAACTTTAAACTAAGGTCACTAGAGATTTTCATCAGAGACGTTTTTAGAACATTGACAGATTTTGAACTTGAATTCTTTTGGGAAGCAACAATAGGAATTATGTTTTCACGATTAATATTATACTATTGGTGCGTACGTATCTGTGATGTTTAGAAGGTTATATTTATGTAGTCAGGGTGGGGGTTTACAAATTAGCATAAACTTTTCACTTTTCAGTTGTAGGGCCGAATCAACTATTACAAAGGCGGATATATATATAATTGTGCTTTGACAAAGACGTTGGTGGTCGAAATGCATTAGCTTGGATTAAACGTCTTGCTGAAATTATCTCTGGAGTGCGGGCTTTCTTTGCTAGTGCAGTCGCGTTAGCACTTTTCACACATATCTATCTATCTATCTATCTATCTATCTATCTATCTATCTATCTATCTATCTATCTATCTATCTATCTATCTATCTATCTATCTATCTATCTATCTATCTATCTATCTATCTATCTATCTATCTATCTATCTATCTATCTATCTATCTATCTATCTATCTATCTATCTATCTATCTATCTATCTATCTATCTATGCACGCTCCAAGTTTGTCCTACAAACGGAACTGCACTCAATTGCAGGCGTGCCCCGCAGTCTCCCGCAAAGTCCTTTATTCTTTCAACGCCAGCGTGCATAGTTGGACACACCAAAGCCCAACGCGTTTCAGGGATCCTTCCCCTTGATCACGGGCATACATTAGTAGAATGACGCATGCACACAAAGTCTATATAGTTTAAATATTACACCCACAGATGGGCCGCCTGGGACTTGTAGTGCTGCTATTTCCCCACAGATGGGTTCCACTAGCTTAGCGAAGTTGTATTCCTTTAACAAAACTCCCATGAGCCTCCAATTATTTCCGCCGGTGTTCTTGCTCAATACCTGCATTTCTGTATAGCTTTCCGAAATCCTGAAAGCAACAGTCCGCCCCCTTATGACGGCGGTGCAGTCCCCCTACCTTGGACAGGCCGGAAAAATGTACGGTCCAAGTTTGTCCAACAAACGGAACTGCACTCAATTGCAGGCGGGCCCCGCAGTCTCCCGCAAAGTCCTTTATTCTTTCAACGCCAGCGTGCATAGTTGGACACACCAAAGCCCAACGCGTTTCGGGGATCCTTCCCCTTGATCACAGGCATACGTTAGTAGAATGACGCATGCACACAAAGTCTCATGCTATTTAAATATTACGCCCACAGATGGGCCGCCTGGGACTTGTAGTGCTGCTATTTCCCCACAGATGGGTTCCACTAGCTTAGCGAAGTTGTATTCCTTTAACAAAGCTCACATGAGCCTCCAATTATTTCCGCCGGTGTTCTTGCTCGATACCTTCATTTCTGTATAGCTTTCCGAAATCCTGAAAGCAACAGTCCGCCCCCTTATGACGGCGGTGCAGTCCCCCGACCTTGGACAGGCCGGAAAAATGTACGCTCCAAGTTTGTCCAACAAACGGAACTGCACTCAATTGCAGGCGGGCCCCGCAGTCTCCCGCAAAGTCCTTTATTCTTTCAACGCCAGCGTGCATAGTTGGACACACCAAAGCCCAACGCGTTTCGGGGATCCTTCCCCTTGATCACGGGCATACGTTAGTAGAATGACGCATGCACACAAAGTCTCATGCTATTTAAATATCACGCCCACAGATGGGCCGCCTGGGACTTGTAGCGCTGCTATTTCCCCACAGATGGGTTTGTAAAGATAGTCAGGATCCGCTTTAGAAGTAAATTAAAGGTTTATTCAGTGGTACAGCAAGATCCATAGAGCAGCACCAACCGTCTCAATCTTCCTTTCAATCCCTGGAATGAGTGATGCATCATACCATGCATCACACCATTCCATGACACAGGGAAGATTCCACATTACATCAATGACTCCATTAGAACCAATCATAACACATCCCGTTCCCACCCAAATGAAGAGAATACAAAAGACCTTAAGAACTTATTCCAATGAAAGTTAACACAGCAACAAATGAACATACAAAATAAGAGCAGATCTTGATACAATACTCGACCAAGGTAACATTAGTACAGTACATAGTCCTTCATCTTAACAGGCACCCTCCTAGACCTGGAAGGATACTGTTCAGATTCCCTTTCAACCACAATACCCTCCCCTTCTGAATGATTACCACCCATCTTGGAAAGATCAGAACTCTCCGCATTCCGGGAACCACCAGTGTGCTTGACCAACCTAGACATACTCCACCAGCAGCCCGTGTTAACCTTTACCACATTTTTCTTGGTGGCTACAATGGTAAAGGGACCCAAATAACTCGTTCTACCCTTGAAAGTATGTCTAGGGTTCTTCACCAACACATAGTCTCCTACACACCATTTCTTGTACCTAACATTCATTCTGGAATCATAACTAGACTTGTATTTGTCTTGATACTCAGAAATCCTAGCTCTTCTAGTTTCAGTAGACAACTCCTCTCCCAAACTAGAAGGTAGCCAACTAGGATTTAATTTGGAAGAAGCTTTCCTCCCCCTCAAAACTTCAAAAGGAGACTTTAAAGTAACAGCATTAGGTGTAGTGCGGTGAGCCCACCAAGTATCTCTCAAAACAGTGCTAAAAGGCATCTTTGATTCAAGAGCCCGTTGAGCACATCCCTTGACCACCCTGTTCATTCTCTCAGCTAAACCATTGGCCTGAGGTGAATATAAAGCTGTCTTTTGATGGACAATGTTAAAGTCTTTAAGAAAGCTGTACATTTCATGGGAAACGAACTGCACTCCATTATCAGTGATTAAGAACCTAGGAACTCCCTCAGACACATCTTTAAGGAAGTCTATTACCGTCCTAGTATTGGCCACTGATACACATTTGGTAACTACCCACTTAGAGGTATAGTCCACAAGAACCAGAACAAACCTCTCAAAAGAAGGTAAAAGCTCAAACGGCCCAACAATGTCCAGACCCAACTTCGACCACACCTTATCAGGAACCTCCACAGGAGACAGAGGAGCATTGCTAGGAATGTGAGACTTGTCGTTAGAGGCACAAGACATACAATCTTTAACCACCCCTTCGATCATCCGATCCATACCAGGCCACCAGTATTTCTCCTTCACACGGGCTTTCATCAGACTCCTGCCCAATTGTCCCTCATGAGCAAGGTTGATTATTTTGTCCCTGAACACACAAGGAGGAACCACTCTACCACCTCTCATGAGGTTATCACAACAAAACGACAACTCTTCTCTCACAGCCCAATAAGATCTCATCTCCTGATCCAAAACCCTGTAATCAGGCCATCCATGACTCACCCATCTTTTCAGACAAACAAATTCCTTGTCACTATTTACACCCTCCAACCACTCTTCAGATGAGAAAGCAGGCTCAGCAACCCATGATATACACTCCACTTCACTGCAATCTGTGGATCGGCCAACAGGCAGACGAGAGAGGCAATCTGCAGACTTATTGTTCATGCCAGGTATATACCGAACAACAAAGTTGAATTCCTGTAGACCTTCACTCCAGCGTTTAAGCCTGGGTGTGATGTTCTCATTATTCCTGCACGAAAAAACTTGCACCAAAGGACAATGATCCGTTCGGACCACAAAAGGAATTCCCCAAAGGTAAAACCTGAAGTGTTGAACCGCCCAGAACACACTCAAGGCTTCCCTCTCAATACACGAATAGTTGGCCTCTGCATCCTTAAGAGCTCTAGAGGCAAAAGCAATCGCTCTATCCTCCCCATCCACAACCTGAGACAACACAGCCCCTAACCCTTTAAGACTGGCATCAGTTGTAAGTATAGTCTTCCGATTAACATCGAAATGTCCTAAGGTAGGCATTTTACCTATTCCAGTCTTTATACAATCAAAAGCTTTCTGGCACTCATCAGACCAGGTAAACTGTGTCCTCTTTTTAAGCAGGACTCTGATTAGCTCAGCAACACTTGCAAACCCATGTATAAACTTGGAATAAAACTCAGCGAGTCCCAAAAACTACCTCACTTGGTCCTTATCTTGAGGAACAGGAGCCTTCACTACACTTTCTGCTAACTCCAACTTCAGTTGTATCCCCTTCCCAGAGATTACATGACCCAAGTATGTTACCGAACTTACACCTATACGACACTTTTGTCTCTTAACTGTGAGCCCAGCATCCCTCAGTTTCTCCAATACTGTGTAAAGGGTTGTACAATGTTCTCTCTCATCTTTTCCATATATCAAGATATCATCTTGAAAGAACATCACATTAAGTATTTTCCCTAATACCATCTTCATGACCCTCTGGAAGCATGCCGCAGCCGACGCCAACCCAAAGGGCATTCGCAAAAAACGGTAAGCTCCCATGGGTGTTACAAAAGATGTAAGGTGTCTTGAATCATTATGCAATACAACTTGATGGTAGGCCGAGGATAGATCCAACACGCTAAATATTTTGGCCCCAGAAAGAACACTAAGAGACTCGGCTATATTGGGCAAGGATTGGCGATCTACCCAAATCCATTCGTTCAGTCCCCTCAAGGCCACACACATTCGGACACTTGCCCCCCCATCCTTAGGAGCAAGAACAATGGGGGCAAGCCACTCTGAGGCTTCAACTTCCTCAATAACCCCTAAATTAAGCAATCTCTGTAACTCAGCCTTTAGTGGTTCAATCATCATGTTCGGCACCCTCCTTACCTTGTGCACACAAGGAATAGCTTTCTCTTTAAGGACAATGCGATGCTCAAACCCCTTCAGACAGCCCAGGCTATCCGAAAATACTTCGGGGAATTTCTCAAAGCATTCACAAATCCCAAGAATCTACCAACATGACTTGATTTTCAGGATCCTTAGCACAAGGGTTAAGCATGATGCCAAGATCACGCTGATGCCTCCACCCAAGCAGGTTGTCACCCCTTTCAGCCACATAAACCTTGCCCATAGTACACCTGTCTTTAAATTGAATAGATGCTTGAACATAACCTAGGACATTGATCTTGGAACCTCCGTAGCTGACAGGATTGATATCTGGCCTTGACAATGCTACATTGTCAAGACCTACACACTCATTCCACTGTTTGTTACCAATCATGGTAAAAGGCGATCCAGAATCAGCCAAAACAGAAAAATCAAACCCATCAACCATTATTTTACACTCCGGCATAGTTATACTATCAGCATCTACTTTCCCATCATCAGCCCTAACACTCAAAAGAATGGTACACACTACTTCCACATTTCTCTGAGGGTTACGAGCTTTGTCAGAAGCTTTGCAGACTCTAGCATAATGCCCCTTGACACCACATTTGTTACACACCGCCTCTCTAGCAAAGCAATGTGGATAATTAGAAAAGTGTGAAAAACTTCCACATCTCATGCATTTTGGTTTAGTGGCCGTAGAAGTGGCTTTATCAGGAGGAGAACCACTGCCTCCTCCAACAGAGTGACTGTCACGTTCTACCCTGCTTTGAGTGCTCTTCAAAGGAACGCGTACACGCGTATCCTTCTCAACAGTCTTGCCACTGGTAGGCGCAGAAACCTTTGCTAAACTGTTGCAAGTCTCGAAATTATCTTCTTCTTCTATGGCATGCACTTCCTTAGGTTTCTGACTTTTTTCTTCCTTGTTTTTCCTAATTTCTTTAACCCACTTGGAAGTGTTCTCCATTCCCTCCACAATGGCTACAGCCTCAATCAAAGAGGGATTTTTCGATAAAAGTTTCTCCTGGACTCGAACACTGTTGGTGTATCTTACCAACTGGTCTCTTACTAGCGAATCCGAAAGATCACCAAACTCACACGTGCGTGCGAGAGTTTTCAGAGCTGCCACATAGCTGCCTACACGTTCAACTAGACCCTGGATCCTAGTAAAAAATGTATGTCTCTCGAGAACCACGTTAATACGTGGACCGAAATACTTTTCCAACATAACCAGGGACATCTCATACACATCGCTAGGAGCACCATCACCCTCGCCCACAGGAATGATGTCCATGCTGTCGTAAGTATTTCTTCCTTCTACGCCCAAGTTATGAAGAAGGATAGCTTGTTTTCTGACAGCCGAAAACTTCTCCCCACCAATGGCTACAATGTAGGAGTCAAAAAGGTTTTTCCACCTCTTCCAGGGCAGAATTGGATCACCCTCTTCTGACAAAAAGGGCGGTGGTTGTGACATACTGGAAGACGATGCTAAAGCCATTTTTATTAAATAGAGAGAACACTGGAACTAGTCAAAATAAATTGTTAAGGAAATAATATGCGTTTGTTTTCTACAAAATTCCATCAGGATCTGTCAAATTCCATATTGTTTGTTCATGTAAACTGTCCAAATACAACAGCTCATTGCTGTTTTCCAGCAATCGTGTGTTATTGTTGAAGGTTTTGTTGGTATAAACGCTTCGTTCGTGTCTTCGTTGCCCGGGCACTGAATGACCAATTACGAAGCGTTGCTAGGTAACCTCAGATGCTCCGAAGCTACGTGATGACGAGGCGCACAGGAGCGTGCGTACGAAGACGTGCGTTCCAGCCGATAGAATGGAAGCCAGCACGCGAAGGCAGGCGCGTGGAGGATAACGGTACGTTTATCTCTTTTTGACTTGAAAAACCAACAAAAATTGTCCAAATTAGTCAGCAAACTCACGGAAGGTGGTGTGCTCTTCCGCTCATCCTCCGCTCCAATCAGAAGTCGTTCACGAGTCTCTGTCACTCCAGCTCCGACAGAACTCGAAAATGAGACGTTAAAATTCAGTCATTGCAGGGGAATTGGTGCTTCGCCGTGTTACCTGTCCCCAATCAGGCATTGTCTTCTCGTCGCCAGTGTAAAGATAGTCAGGATCCGCTTTAGAAGTAAATTAAAGGTTTATTCAGTGGTACAGCAAGATCCATAGAGCAGCACCAACCGTATCAATCTTCCTTTCAATCCCTGGAATGAGTGATGCATCATACCATGCATCACACCATTCCATGACACAGGGAAGATTCCACATTACATCAATGACTCCATTAGAACCAATCATAACAGCGTTCCACTAGCTTAGCGAAGTTGTATTCCTTTAACAAAGCTCACATGAGCCTCCAATTATTTCCGCTGGTGTTCTTGCTCGATACCTGCATTTCTGTATAGCTTTCCGAAATCCTGAAAGCAACAGTCCGCCCCCTTATGACGGCGGTGCAGTCCCCCGACCTTGGACAGACTTGGAGCGTACATTTTTCATTTGAGATGTCATCAGTGATGTCATGAGTGATGTCACTGACCATGTCATGAGTGATGTAATATGTGACGTCATCAGCAGTGCATTGCGGGCGCGCGAGTTATAGTTAGCTGAACTAACTATAACGGGGAAATTTCAGTGGTTTTGTACAAGTGAACAGTCAAACTAACTATAACACCCCTGAAACCTATGGTTTTTTCATTGAATTTCTGAGGTTTTTTAAATGCTAATTCCTAACTATAACGTGCCTGAAACCTATGGGTTTTTCTGTGAATTTCAAAGGTTTTTTAAATGCTAATTTCTAACTATGCCTACAGAGATAGGACATGTGAAGAAAGAAGAAAAAATGCACAGAAAGAAAAAAAAGAAGTGCAGAAAGAAGCAACAGAAGTCCTCAAAGACGAAGAAAAGTGCAGGAAGAAGGATAACGTGCAGAAAGATCAAAAAGAAGAGCAGAAAGAAGCCTTGTTGCAAAATCATCCTGTACCCTCAACTTTTTCAGATGGATACTGGTGGTAACTGAGTCTGACTAACCAGTCCTAGAGCCAGTGCTATGTTAAAAGACACTTAGAATACAGTGAAAACACCTACATACACTAGGGAACATTATGCGTTGGGGTCCCCCTGTGATTAGCATGACCTCCTCTGTAAGCCCCTAGTATATAATAGGGCAGGGGGATTAAAACTACCTCTTAAAACAGGCCACAGGGCGTTTTTGCACACGTTAACTCAGGCCCGTCCCCTTCCTTCACCACTGTGTAAACACGCCCTGTGTCCGTTTTTAGTTGGGAGATTAAGTTCATTTGAATCCTGAGGGTCCCTAGCGTCCAACTAGCCCACTAGGTACCTCCAGTAAGTGCCACAAAGCTGCGTTGCAGAGAGGTGTAAAAAGTGGCACGGCCTGGACCACCTCTCTGCAATGCAGCTCAGTGGCGCTTACTGGAAGCACTTGGTGGGCTAGTTAGCCTCCAGGGGCCCTCAGTATTGAAGGGAAATTAAATCCCCAATTTAAAACGTGCCATAGTGCGTGTTTGCACACGTCACCTCAGGGCCCGTCTCCTCCCTTCACCACTGTGTAAACGCGCCCTGTGGCTGTTCTAAGTTGAGAGATTAAGTCCCATTAAATCCTAAGGGTCCCTAGGGTCAAACTAGACCACTAGGTACCTCCAGTAAGCGCCACAGAGCTGCGTTGTAGAGAGGTGTAAAAAGGGGCTTAGCCTCAGAACACCTGTCTGCAGCGCAGCTCCCTGGCGCATACTGGAGATGCCTGTTGGGCTAGTTGGCCCTCAGGGACCCTCAGAATTGAAGAGGAATTATTTCTCCAACTTACAATTCGCCAGGGGGAGCGTTTGCAGAGTGCTGCAAGGATGGGGCGTGGCCTCCGGCACGATGCCAGTCTTTTATTTATTTTAATTTTTTAAGAAGGGGGGCTGTGTGGTTCCCCTTCTTATTCTAATTTATTGGCCCTGATGACCCCATCCCCCAGGGCCTGTCTCCTAATTATATTTTTTTGACCCCAATCCCCAGGGCCGGCCACTGTTTTTATTATTTTTAAAAAATATATATTTATAGACACACCTAGGACATGCTGGACAAACCGTACGTACCTATCACCATGACGATTTGCGTGATATTCATTAAAAGGCGAATATGCATACAATGAATCCACGTGGAATGTATTTACACCACTAGTGAAGCTCTGACATGTCTGATGCCCTACCGTGCCTAATCCCGGTAGACACCCTTGTCGTTTATTTATACAAACATGGGTAGCTATTGACGGGCACATTTAATACACATGCACACCCAGCCATTCAAAGGGAATTCGACAAAAATTCGACCAAATCTATGCAAGAAACCCCCCTCACGGTTAATAAAACACACATCCACTGCCGGATGTGTAATACTTTTTATTTTACTCTCTGGAAAGGGGACGAACATCACTTGAGAGTCACAGCGCGCTCCTGGCAGAGCCGAATGCTGTGTTACACCCACCATTGCCTGCTGAGTGCCACACACCTCTGTGTTGTATTCCACTAGCTAGTGCATATGCTATGACACTCTCTCGCCCATGTGCACTGTAACACCACCCCGTGAATATGTCATGCCACACTTGTCTTCGCATGGGTTATATTGCCCCATCTAACGTGCCTTCCTTGATGCCTATGTTATAACGCACAGTGCTATGCCATACATATTACAATCTGGGATCCATATCTTTGTCACAGTGCATATGCAACGTTACACTCCCCAGCACATATTTTATATTACAACTTTAGAGACTAGTTCGGTTACACAACACTGCCCTGTGCATATTACACTCCAAGGCGCATATCGCATAGCACGCGCTAGTGCCTGTGCTATCTTGCGCTCTCCAATGAATCTGTAATTGCGCACAATGTATTGCATATTATATTTCACGCCGGGTTCATCTTATATCACACTTTTTGGTGCATAGTTTATACCATACACTATATCTAGTTTTCATTTTCAATCGTGCTCTCAGGACTATGTTCTATATAACACTGTGTTCACCTACCCTTTTCACGGGCATTACATTTTGGGATAGGGGGTGGGGGGTCAGGGGGTGTTTCTGCCAAGTGAGCCCGGAGTCACAGTCACAAACGTCCTCTTCTTCCTGAATAAAAGTGAGATTATGCTGCATACTTGCTCATATTTTAAGTAGTTCGCACAGACACACGTTTTAAAAACAATACAATTCCTAATACCTGCCTTCTCTGAACAGTTAGCTTGCTGCCCCATCCCCCTCCTCCCTATCCTCTGTTGTGTGAATCCATGGACTAGCCTCCTCCCTCCTGCCATGCATGGTCTGATGTGCTTCCACTGCCCTCAATTTAGTATGATGTACCAGTCCACTCCTCCTGCCCTCCATTGCCCAATTCTATGCCCCATCATTGACTTCCTGCTTAAACTCTGTGCTTAGCTTGCTGCCCCTATTCTCCTTCCCCCTGCCCTCCGATGTCTTTGTGCATGCCCCTGCTCCATCCTTTTTGCCCACCATGTTCCATGGACCTGCCACTCCTATCTACTCTGAGTGTTCTGTTGAGCTGCCACTCCCCTCCCACCTGCCTAGCATTGTCAGAATGACTGTAACCTGTCCCTGCCACCTCCACCCTGCCTGTCCACATGCCATGCCCCTATCCTCTTCCTCCTGTCCTACATGGTCCATTGTACTGCCACACCCTTCTGCACTCCCTGGTCTGTTGTGCTGCAACTGCTCCTCCTGCCTGCCCCGTGCGGTCTGTTGTGAGGCCCCTTCCCCTGAACTTTCTTGTCTGTGCACAGGTCCTGACCCTCCCTTCTATCCTCCATCGTCCTTTGTGCATGCCCCTGCACCCTCCTTCTTGCCCAACCCTCCCACTTGCCATGCGTGGTCTTCTGTGCTGCCATGGCCCCTCCCACCTTCCCTGTGTGGTCAGTTAGCTGCCCCTGACCCCCTCCCACCTTCCCTCCATGGTCTGTGTGTATGCCATCACAGTCTCACTGTTGCTCTTCATGGTGTGTCTTGCTTCTAGTGCCCATCCTGCCTGACCTCCATGGCTATCTTGCTGCTCCTGCCCTGTCCCCTTGCCCCCAGCCCTCTGTTTACATGCGCAGACCCCTAGTCCCTCCCTCCTGGCTTGTCTGTTCCATTGTAATGCCCCTGATCCGTCCCTCCTGCCCTTTATGGTCTGTTATGCTGCAGCATTCTCTCCTGTCTGTCCATTATGGTCAGCTAGCTACCATTGCCTATTGCCCCTCTGTTCTCTGTTGTCCATGTGCATGGTCCTGTCCCCTCCCTCTTGCTTTCTATGGATTGTTGTGCTGCACTCCCGTCCCGCATGCCCTGTGTGGTGTATTGTGCTGCTGCAAACCCTGATGCCTGCCCTGCAGGGTCAGTTTGGTGCACCTCTCCATGTCCCTCCTGTCCTCTGTTATCCAAGTCACTGTCCCTACCCCATTTCCTTCCATGATCCAATGTACCATACTTGCGAACATTTTGAACTTGGTAAGAGGGAGATTTTGAAAAAAAACTGGGGTATTGATTTTCCCCTTTGAGTTACATTGAAAAAGAGGATATTGGACAGGAGACAGATCAAATAAAGCCCATTTGAGCTTAAAAACATTGGACGTTTCCTGGCTGAATCGGGTCTGTTGGCATGTATGGTTGTACTACCATTGCCTCTTCCTTCTACCCACAATGGTCTATTACATTGCCACAGCCTCTCTTGCAAGTCCTGTATTGTTGGTTTGTTGCCCCTGCCCCCCTTTCCACTGCCCTCCATAGTCTGTTGTGCTGCCACGGCCCTTCCTGCCTGCTCAGTGTGGTTAAATTGTTGCCTTTGCACCCTCCTACCTGCCTTCAATTTTCAGAGTCCGTGCCCCTGGCCTCTGCCTCTCAACAGTATCCTAATGAACAACTAGATTGCTAACATTCTATATTTATTACAAAAGTGTGGAACGCCTGACGTCATCTTGATGTACTCAAAACTGTAATACCTAGAGCATTTCCTTTAGAAATTACATATATGAGAGGGTCTTATTGGCATCAAAATTATGGTTAGTGCTCTAAAAGACTAAAATAAGGACATATTTTCAGAGTTTTCAAATAGCCACAAAGCACTTTTAAATTATTTGTTTTATCTTTATGTTTTTTTATTCAGTTGACCACTTGATTAAATGTTGCACTTAGGGGAGAGGATGTGGTGTTACTTCCAGAACTGCAGACTTTGCAACTGGGGAACCAGGTGGAGTTTCTGCTTCAGCTCGACATTCTGTGATTCTGGTCAAATCACTTAGTCTCCCCATGTCTACAACCAAAATGAATTTGTTCTTGTGTGATGTAACCAATGCTCATGTAAAGCACTCCAATACCTGACAAGTCTGCACTATATAACACTGCAAAAACACAAAATAATAAGTGTTTTGCACACTTCTGTCATTGGGCTATATTTGGGCTACATCTGGGTGATTTTGGGCTACATTTGGGCTCTTTTGTCTCCGGTGGCCATCTTGGGAGATTTATTTGTTATGAAGTTTCCTAATTTCCTCATGTACTGCAGTCTCCTCAGTAGGAAATGCTTTCAGTTTTTTACTTTGATTCCATCATGAAGGTATTCATATATGTCACACATTTGCCATAAATTCTGAATGTTAGCACTCTAGTTGCTCATTAGATCACTGTAGTAAAACTACTGTTCACCATGGAAGTCTGCTCCTGGTATTAAAAGTGCATATTTCAGTCTGCATGTCAGAATTTTTTAATGAAATAGAAGAGGATTTGAGAAGTCACTCAAAATGTGCCCTCATTTTCTTTCTTCAGCATTAATCATAATTTCTATGGCAAAATGAACCCCCTCATTGTGTTCCTTTTTAAATTAAGGGGCAGATTTATGAGCCCCTTGCGCCACTTTTGCGTCACTTTTAACATGGGAAAAGTGAAGCAAAAGTGGCGCAAGGGGCTCACAAATCTGCCCCTAAATGTTTTAAGTGTTACCAGTTTATTCCAATCAAGATGGCTTCAGGTGTGCCATACTTTTGTCATAATGAAGACAGTAAGCGCTCTAGTTGTTTTTAAGAACACTCTGGGACATTCTGTCATTGGGCTATACTTGGGCTACATCTGGGTGATATTTGGGCTACATTTGGGCTCTTTTGTCTCTGGTGGCCATCTTGGGAGACTTATTTGTTATGAAGTTTCCTAATTTCCTCATTTACTGCAGTCTCCTCAGTAGGAAATACTTTCAGTTTTTTACTTTGATTCCATCAAGAAGGCATTCAGATGTGTCACACATTTGCCATAAATTCAGAATGCTAGCACTCTTTTTGCTCATTAGATCACTGTAGTAAAGCTACTGCTCACCAGGGAAAACTGCTGCTGGTATTGAAAGTGCATGTTTCAGTCTGCATGTCACGATTTTTTTATGAAATAGAAGAGGATTTGAGAAGTCACTCAAAATGTGCCCTAATTTTTCTTTCTGCAGCACTAATCATACTTTTTATGGAAAAATGAACCCCCTCATTTTGTTCCTTTTTAAATTAAATGTTTTAAGATTTACCACTTTAATCCAAGCAAGATGGCTTCAGGTGTGCCATACGTTTATCATAAGTAGGACTGTTAGCGCTCTAGTTGTTCTTTGGAACACTCTGGGAAGCTGCAGTAGAACACAAAGGAATCAACTGACAGTCTCTGCCCTTGTTGGATGTACATGTTTTACTGAGAATGTCAGACTTCATTCTCACATGACTGAGAAAGATAATGTGAATTTACAGAAAATAAGCTCTCAGTTTAGCTTATAGATCACCTTCCAAACCTCTGTGGGAAAAGCATGAGAAAATATTTTTCTCTCACTCATGATATCCCAGCAGAAAGCTTTTTCACATGGTGAAATCACCTTAGAACATACCATAATTCCTAAAATGAGTATGGTACCATCAACAAATGATTTATAATGTAACTAAAGTCTTAAAACCTTCTATTAACTGCAATGCTTTTTAATGAGGTGCTATCATGTAAATTGGTCCCAAGATGGCTGCCAATTTAGAGAGGGGGACCCCTAAAACATAATATAGGACCGGTCTAAGCGGGGTAAATAGCAATTACTAAAGAAGGAAACAATATAACTATAACTCGTGCGACCGCCACTCTATCAAAAGGATGATGTCATCAGTGATGTCATGAGTGATGCCACTGACCATGTCATGAGTGATGTAATATGTGACGTCATGAGCAGTGGATTGCAGGCGCGCGAGTTATAGTTATCTGAACTAACTATAACGGGGGAATTTCATTGGTTTTTTACAAGTGAAATGTCCACCTAACTATAACATGTGTGAAACCTATGGTTTTTTAAGTGAATATATATATATATATATATATATATATATATACAAAATCCGAGCTAGTTGTAGTACATAAAGGAAGGAAGATGATTCAGTTTTCCATTTCTCACTTTTATCAGTTTGTGTTTCAGTTTTGATGGAAAGAGTGCTTCATTTTCTGAATTGAGGACTGGTTACACACAGAGAGACATTCAAAAGGTATATAATTTCACTGTAGTAGTTAGATGCCAGAGGTATATGGCCAATGTTAGAGTTGGCCCTCTCTGCTGGGCCACCCCCAAACTGTTTGCCTTCACTTACCTCTGTTAACTAATGCTAAAGTGCTTGTGCTCACTCCCTAAAGCATGGTAGACTGGTTTACACCTGATTGGCATATTTAATTTGCTTATAAGTCCCTAGTAAAGTGGTATACCATATACGTAGAGCTGGTAAAATAAATTATGCTATTGGGCGTGCATTAGTTATTGCGTCCCCCACTTAAATAAGCCCTTAAAATATGTTGCCAGAACTGCCATTGCAGCCTGAATGCAGTTTAAAACTGGCAATTCAACTTGAAAATATTACTTCCTTACCAAGCCTTAAACTCCCTGTTTGTTGCATATAAGTCAGCCCTAATTTAGGTCCTAGGAAGCCCTTCGGGCAGGGCAAATTGTAATTAAGAGGTTGGCCAAGTACCTTTGAGTTTTACATGTCCTAGTAGTGCAAAACTCCTAAATTCATTTCACTACTGTAAGGCCTATTTGTCCCATAGGATTACATAAGCTTGCGTTATTATGTTTAATAAGTGCTAATGTTTGATTGGGAACAGGAAAGCATTTCATGTTTGGTATTCATGAAAATGCAATTAAAAATCCTCTTTAATGGTAAAGTTGCAACTTTTAGAAAGTTGGCATTTTCATGCCCTTTGCTATTTGGTGTCTGCAGCCTGTTCTAGGTCACATGACTTGGTGTAGTTGGGAGTTGGACTTTGTGAATTCCTACCAGACAGCCACACAATAGAGGGATTAGGTTGCCTGGATAGGCCATAAACTGGCAGGGTGGGAGAGTCGAGCTGGGTACAGACCCATTTGCATCTGAATGAGCTATGCTTTGCCTTCACACAAATGGCTTGTCATTGCTGCATTGTGCCCTGGAGTCAGCTTGGAGCCAGGGCAGGTCAGTCAGGAAATTCCACGCACTTCAAAGAGAAACCTCTAGAACCTTCTCCTACTTCAAAGAAGGCACTTCTGTTTGTCCTTCCCTTTATTTATTTTTTTGAGCTACCTGAACATGTTTTATCTAATCAAACGAGTTATGGCAAAAAAGATTTTCCATAAATGACCTTGCTTTAGATGCAGCCACAAAGTGAACTTCTCCTTCGTGGTTATACAAATATGTTTTTGTGTCACACTGTCCTACCACTTTCGAACAATAAGGGATACAATCTTTTCTGATCTTTAAAATAATAAAAGGGATCTATGTGGAACACGTGCTGAAGCGCATATTAAGAACCTGTAAGACATTCAAAGCTCCCATCAAGGACTTCTGCCCCCACTTCCCATGGATCAGAAGTTGTAGGGCGGAATGATACACATTTAAAGTAGTTAGAAATAATACAGTAGCAGTGTTTTCCAGATAAAACTCTATAGACCTACAGTGCCTGTGCTATACTTAGTTCATGGTGTATGCTAGGAAGAATGTCCTGTCAGATAAATAACTCTGCTTTTTACAGTTTTATCACAAGAGTTTCTTAAACTGAGATACAGAGTTGGTATGGTTAACTAAATATCCCTTATCTTTAAATTGTGCTCTCATTCCTGTAGCACTTTTAACCAGGCTTCTACCAATCTGTGGCCTAGATTATTCCTTCGAGGTCAAGCAGTTCTTGGTTAACACAATAATCGTATAATAGCGCATCAGACCACAATGAGCTTGACTCTTTGAGCTTGAATCATGAGATTAGTCAAAACCGTTTTCATATGTCCTTCCTCATTGCTTATCCCCACCCTTGAAAAGATCTTTTACCTTCGACTACCTTCAACAATTTTCATGGAATAATGTTTTGTCTCCCACGATGGAGAGGGGGTTTGAAACGAATCTATTTGACATTTAGTTAATATTAGCTAGGTAGTTATTGATCATCATTGAGCCTGACCCTTTTTAATATATATATGGCCCCTCTGGCAGAATTGATATGATCTCTGGGTTTCTCAGCAATTTCCTATGCTGATGATACTTAAATTATAGTATCTCTAGCAAGCAACGCTTCGGATGCAGCTTCACGGTTTCACAACTGTCTTCTTCAAATCGGGCAGTGGATGGCCTTGTATTTTTTAAAGCTTAATTCCAATAAAACTGAGGTCCTTTTGTTTGGAAATAATGTTTCCTTTTGGTCACCTTCTTACTGGCCTCAGGAATTTGTCTCTCTCCACATTCCAGTAAATAAGGTGAAGAATCTGGGAGTCATATTTGATTCCAAGCTCACGTTCGAAGGTCAGGTTAACACGTTATATAAGCATCATTTTACACACTAAAACTTCTTAACGTTTTTCTGTTTATTCCTCATAATCTTCAAAAACTGGTCATTTCAGCCCTGGTTTTGTCCAGGGCTGACTATTGCAATGGTCTTTTTGTCAATTTAATGAAAAAATGTCTTAATAAAATTCAGATTGTGCAAAATGCTGCTGATCGCTTGCTGTTGGGTATTCCCAAGCAAAAGTCTGCTGCCTCTGCACTTAGGCAACTTCACTGGCTTCCAGTGAAGAGCCACATTGACTTTAAGGCTCTTTGTATTGCCTTTAGAGTTTTTTATGGTGCCGGTCCGAGGTTTTTTAAACAAAACTTCCAATGTTACGTTCCAGCTCAGACGCTGAGTTCTTCCTTTGCTCACAGCCTGATGGTTCCCAAGTTCAGGAAAGCGGGCAGGGATGGCATAGGTTTTCTGGTAGGCACCACCAGACTCTGGAACTCCCTTCCCTTAGAGCTAAAAGGGGAAACTCAACTGCTGGCCTTTAGAAAAGCATTAAAAACTTGGCTGTTCAATCTATGATCCTGCGGGTCAGTCTCAGCGTTTGTCTGCTCTGAGCTAGCCCCTAGACACCTTCGGGTATTTGCAGAGCTATATAAATACCTTTTTCATTTCATTTCATTTCATCATGCAGAGATATGATTGGCTGCATGTTTAGGTCTAAGAAAAAAATGGGTATAAAAGTGGAGAGTTCAAATCCCGCTCCAGTGCTGGTTAGAGATAATCCTTCTACTTTGTATCCACAATAATTTGCCCCATTCCTTCTTGAGCCATTTCTGTAGTATACTGCAATTGTTGCAGTGCTCTTAGTAACGTTTTAAATTGTTTTTAGCTCACGCAGTGGTACTGTCTTATTCTTTACAGTATCATCTACGACTGCATACATATAAACAGTGGTGTGCTTTCTTTGGTTTGCTAAATATAAAACAAATTCTGGATTGAAATCATTACGTGTGCATTGGTATCAGTGTGCTTACTCCAACATTTCCAATTTACAGCCTCTTTAAATCTGCAAGATAAAATCTGTGTAATGACTGGGCCAACACCCTAGCCCCGCTGAAGAAACCCCCCCACAGAGACACCAGCAAGAGGGCCAGCTGGTTCACCCCAGAACTCCTAGCCTTCAAGTGAGCCTGCCGGAAACTAGAGAAGAAATGGCACAGCGAGCAGACTCCGGACAGCCACGCAGCCCACACGGACGCCACCCGCAACCACCATCACCTCATCAGGACCTCCTTCAAAGACCGCCTCGACAACAACGCACACAATAGCAAGGAGCTCTTCAACATCATGAAGGAACTCTCCAACCCCAGCTCCAACACCAACGACATCCCACCGTCGCAAGCCCTGTGCGACTCCCTCGCCACTTTCTTCCACCGCAAGATAGCAGACATCCACGACAGCTTCAACACCCAGAGAGCCCCAACAGACAGCAACACAACATACTCCCCGCACACCATCGACCACGACCCCCTGCTAGCCTGGACCAGCGTGAGCATTGATGACACCATCAAGACCATGAGCACAATCCACTCCGGCTCCCCGTCAGACCCATTCCCGCACCACATCTTCAACAAAGCCAGCAGCTCCATTGCACCCCACCTGCGCAACGTCATCAATCTCTCCCTCGAGACCGCGACCTTCCCAGAGAGCTGGAAACACGCCGAGATCAATGCCCTACTCAAAAAACCCAAGGCAGACCCTAGAGACCTCAAGAACTTCCGGCCCATCTCGCTGCTCCCGTTCCCGGCCAAGGTCATCGAGAAGATCGTCAACAGACATTTAACCGGATACCTCGAAGAAAACAGAATCTTGGACCCTTCCCAGTCAGGGTTCCGCAGCAACCACAGCACTGAGATCGCCCTCATCGCCGCCACCGACGACATCAGGACACTGCTGGACAATGGTGAGACCGCAGCCCTCATCCTCCTGGACCTCTCCGCCGCTTTCAACACCGTCTGCCACTGCACACTACGTGCACGCCTCCACGCCGTAGGGATCCGAGACAAAGCCCTGGAATGGACCACATCCTTCCTCTCCAGCAGAACCCAGAGCATCCGCCTCCCCCATTTTGATCCGAAGACTCCGAGATCATCTGCGGCGTACCCCAGGGTACCTCCCTCAGCCCGACACTGTTCAACATTTACATGGCCCCGCTCGCACACGTCGCCCGACAGCACGACCTCAACATAATCTCCTATGCCGACGACACTCAACTGATCCTCTCCCTCACCAAGGACCCCATCACCGCCAAAGCCAACGTCCACGAAGAAATGAAGGCCATCGCCGACTGGATGAAGACCAACCGACTGAAGCTGAACATGGAAAAAACGGAGGTCCTCATCCTCGGCTCCAACCCTTCATCCTGGGACGACTCCTGGTGGCCGACGGCACTGGGGGCAGCCCCGACACCCACCGACCACGCACGCAACCTGGGAATCATCCTCGACTCAACGCTCTCCATGAGCAAGCAAGTCAACGTCATCTCCTCCTCCTGCTTCAACGCCCTCCGCATGCTCCGCAAGATCTACAGGTGGATCCCGACAGATACAAGAAGAACAGTCACCCAGGCCCTCGTCAGGAGCAGACTCAACCACTGAAACGCCCTCTACACGGGTGCCACGACCAAGCTCATCAAACGACTGCAACTCATCCAAAACGCCTCGGCACGAATGATCTTTGACATACCACGCCACGGCCACATCACCCCCCACCTGAGAAACATGCAGTGGCTGCCTGTCAACAAGAGGATATCCTTCAAGCTCCTCATCCATGCACACAAGGCACTTCACAAGACCGGCCCAGCCTACCTCAACAAACGACTTTTCTTCTACATCCCCAACTGCCAGATTCGCTCCACCGACCTCACACTCGCCACCGTCCTGCGCATCCAAAGAACAACCACCGGTGGGAAGTCCTTCTCCCACCTCGCCACCAAGACCTGGAACACCCTCCCACTGAGCCTACGACAGACTCAAGACCTGCTGACCTTCAGGAGACTACTCAAGACCAGGCTGTTCGATCAGTAGAGCCCCCCCCGAGCCTTGAAACCCTCACGGGTATGTAGTGCGCTCTACAAATGTTTGATTGATTGATTGATTGCATAAATAGCTTCTTCAGGCTACAGTCGTATTCAGTATGTATTTATCTGAGCATTGGGGCATTTCTTTCACTCTGTAGTATTAAAATACAATGACTTGCCTAGTTCACAGGAATTTTTAGTTAAGCACTTTAAATATATGAGGAACCGATTAAAGAATATTTTTGGGAGTCTCCGTTTTGTTATGGAACTTGTGACATTTGAGGCAAGAACATGTTTCATCTACATATTTAGCCTGTAGTTTATGAAAGTGAAGGTTCCAGAGCTGTGCTGTCCAGCAGGATGAGTGCCACGGGCTGGTACATTTTGTGAGCTAGGTTAAATTTCTTGTTATTTATTAGTACTTTGTTTCAATAACATGTGATTGACATCCCCACACAGTGTAGTAATGTGTGGGTTGTGAATGTAATGAGCCCTGTCTCAGCTTCTGGCTATGAATCTAGTAGATATTGACATGCTTGGAACCTATCGAAATGCTGCATTCTTGTTACGTACACCCTTCCAGTGTACTGTTGGTATCAATGCATTCTCTGTGTACAGTGACCTTCTGATCGTCATTATGTTTTAATGAATAAGTTATTAGAGAACAAAAGTATATGGTTTTGTTTCTGACTGAAACAGTAGCAGCGTTCAGCCAACGTATATGTAGAGCCCTGTGGACCAAAGTTTAAGTAACTGAGCAAGCATGTATTCTAGTTGGGGACTTGAGAAGGAGTGGTTGAAATATTAACAACTTTACCACTTAAGAGCTTAACGGAACACAAGGCGAGATATGAAATGTATAACTGAAGTGAACAGAGCCAAATTGTCATGGTTCAGTCGAGTAGAGCTGACTTTTAGTCAACTATGAGTAAATTTAGGATGGCTTTCAACCAGAAACTAAGTGCTTGGTTATGGGAAAGAGTTCAGTTCTCACCATTAAACTGTATCCCCTAACTGACAGACAACGACATATGTGCATAAGATGTGTTGCACATGCCTTGACAGTGTATTAGCAGTGATATCACAGAATGGCTCAGTTACTGCCCACTGTTGCTTTAAATCCCCCCTCTTCTATCCACAACCACCTTTATCATCCTCCCGGTGTATTGATTCATTGTCTTTGAATTGATTGTGTCCTCAAAATTCTGATGTCTACAAAATTGTCCTTACCAGATCAGTAGATCTCCAACAATGCAAAGACCAGTGGATCGTTAGCTTAAATGTCCTTTACAGTATTGTTGTTTTCTTTTAACGGTTACCATGGACCAATTTAGGGGCTAGTTGCTGAGTTCTTGTAACCATTCACTGCACTGCCTCTCAGAAATAATTCCTCATTTCCCAAGTTGTTCAGCAGTTCTTTTTGTGCCCCATTAAAATGGAGTATTGCATGTTAACCTTTCTAATCTATATAGAAATGTGAACTGAAGCCAATAAAAACTTTTTGGGAGCATGCAGAGTAAAGCAATTTTTGTAAATAAGTGTAATTTCCCATCTTCACAGTCACAAAGTTGGAAACATAAACTTGAATTTCACTTGACTTTTTTGAAAAAACTAAACGAAATTGTTAACCTGATGAAAATAAAATGTGTGTTTTGATTAGAAATTATGACCTACTAATGTTAATATATACCGACTGCATTGTAACAAGGGTTGCAATACAAGCTCCATTTGTGCTAAACGGAAAACAATATTGTAAGCATGGGGTGTTTGTAAAAGTTTTTCTGCTGAAATTGGGTTTATTAGATTTTCACACCTGATATTCTTTTGAAAGTCAATGACAGGATAGTCTGTACTTGGTACACCTGGAATAATGTTTTCTTATACCATAGAGAGTTTAACTAAACCTCTCCCAACAAAGTTTCATTCATCAAAATGTGCTAATCTCTGATGGTTTTCTCTCCATCCTTTTGCAGGTACTGTTGTTACCTTTTTATGGTTCTTGTTTGACAGTTTACCTACTAAATGTTTTTGCTACTTTTTGTTCTGATGTACAACACGCTGACACCCTTTTGGTTGAGGTGCAAATCATTCCTAAGAAGGCAAACATTGGACAGGTCTGGAGACAAAAGTATTCCATCACCCTGTGATTCTTCCTATGGTAGGCCACAAATTAAACAGGCGTTGATACCCTATTCATTTGTCACATCAAAAGTGATTTCCTTTGCAGAGGGGCTAATGAATAGGCCTGAATTTCTGAAGCAACCCAACTGCCGTATGTATGTAGGTGCATCCGTTATACCACCAATGCGGACCCACTATGTGCCTTCTTGATGTTTTTTATTTTTTGGTCTACTTATATAGCTGTTGGTTATGGTGCCTGCATGTGAGTAGTAGAGAGTGTGTAGTAGAGTGAGTAGTAGAGAGTAGTAGAGAGAGAGTAGTAGAGAGTAGTAGAGAGTGAGTAGTAGAGAGTGAGTAGTAGAGTGAGTAGTAGAGAGTGAGTAGTAGAGAGTACTAGAGAGTAGTAGAGAGTGAGTAGTAGAGAGTTGTAGAGAGTGAGTTGTAGAGAGTGAGTAGTAGAGAGAGAGTAGTCGAGAGTGAGTAGTAGAGAGTAGTAGAGAGTGAGTAGTAGAGAGTGAGTAGTAGAGAGAGAGTAGTAGAGAGTAGTAGAGGTGTAGAGAGTGAGTAGTAGAGAGTGAGAGTAGTAGGGAGTAGTAGAGTAGAAGCGAGTGAGTAGTAGAGAGTGAGTAGTAAAGAGTAGTGGAGTAGTAGAGAGTGAGTAGTAGAGTGAGTAGTAGAGAGTAGTAGAGAACAAGTAGTAGAGAGCAAGTAGTAGAGAGTGTGTAGTAGATAGTGAGTAGTAGAGAGTGGTAGAGAGTGAGTGGTAGAGAGTGAGTAGTAGAGAGAGTAGTAGAGAGTGAGTAGTAGAGAGAGTAGTAGAGAGTAGTAGAGTAGTAGAGAGTGAGTAGTAGAGTGAGTAGTAGAGAGTAGTAGAGAGCGAGTAGTAGAGAGTGAGTAGTGGAGAGTGAGTAGTAGAGAGTAGTAGAGAGTGAGTAGTAGAGAGTGAGTAGTAGAGAGTGAGCAGTAGAGAGTAGTAGAGAGTGAGTAGTAGAGAGAGAATAGTAGAGAGTGAGTAGTAGAGAGTAGTAGAGTGAGTAGTAGAGAGTGAGTAGTAGAGAGAGAGTAGTAGAGAGTAGTAGAGAGTGAGTAGTAGAGTAGTAGAGAGTGAGTGGTAGAGAGTAGTAGAGTGAGTAGTAGAGAGTGAGTAGTAGAGAGAGTAGTAGAGAGTAGTAGAGTAGTAGAGAGTGAGTAGTAGAGTGAGTAGTAGAGAGTAGTAGAGAGCGAGTAGTAGAGAGTGAGTAGTGGAGAGTGAGTAGTAGAGAGTAGTAGAGAGTGAGTAGTAGAGAGTGAGTAGTAGAGAGTGAGCAGTAGAGAGTAGTAGAGAGTGAGTAGTAGAGAGAGAATAGTAGAGAGTGAGTAGTAGAGAGTAGTAGAGTGAGTAGTAGAGAGTGAGTAGTAGAGAGAGAGTAGTAGAGAGTAGTAGAGAGTGAGTAGTAGAGTAGTAGAGAGTGAGTGGTAGAGAGTAGTAGAGTGAGTAGTAGAGAGTGAGTAGTAGAGAGTGAGTAGTAGAGAGAGTTGTAGAGAGTAGTAGAGTAGTAGAGAGTGAGTAGTAGAGAGCAAGTAGTAGAGACTGAGTAGTGGAGAGTGAGTAGTAGAGAGCAGTAGAGAGCGAGTAGTAGAGAGTGAGTAGTAGAGAGTAGTAGAGTGAGTAGTAGAGAGGGAGTAGTAGAGAGAGAGTAGTAGAGAAAGAGTATTAGAGAGTGAGTAGTAGAGTAGTAGAGAGTAGTAGAGTGAGCAGTAGAGAGTAGTAGCGAGTGAGTAGTAGAGAGTGAGTAGTTTAATTTAAAAGGAACACAATGAGGGGGTTCATTTTGCCATAGAAATTATGATTAGTGCTGAAAAAAGAAAAATTAGGGCACATTTTGAATGACTTCTCAAATCCTCTTCTATTTCAATAAAAAAGTCTGACATGCAGACTGAAACATGCACTTTCAGTACCAGCAGCAGACTTCCCTGGTGAGCAGTGGCTTTACTACAGTGATCTAATAAGCAACTAGAGTGCTAAAATTCTGAATTAATGTCAAATGTGTGACATATCTGAATGCCTTCTTGATGGAATCAAAGTAAAAAACAGAAAGTATTTCCTACTGAGGAGACTGTAGTAAATGAGGAAATTAGGAAACTTCATAACAAATAAGTCTCCCAAGATGGCCACCAGAGACAAAAGAGCCCAAATGTAGCACAAATATCACCCAGATGTAGCCCAAGTATAGCACAATGACAGAATGTCCCAGAGTGTTCTAATGAATAACTAGAGCACTAACAGTCTTACTTATGACAAAAGTATGGCACACCTGAAGCCATCTTGATTGGAATAAAGTGGTAACACTTAAAACATTTAATTTGCAAAGGAATAAAATGAGGGGGTTCATTTTGCCATAGAAATTATGATTAGTTCTGCCGAAAGAAAAATTAGGGCACATTTTGACTTCTCAAATCCTCTTCTATTTCATTAACAAATTCTGACATGCAGACTGAAACATGCACTTTGAATACCAGCAGCAGACTTCCCTGGTGAGCAGTAGCTTTACTACAGTGATCTAATGAACAACTAGCGTGCTAACATTCAGAATTTATTCCAAATGTGTGACACATCTGAAGGCCTTCTTGACGGAACCAAAGTAAACAAACACTGAAAATGCAATAGGTCTCGCCCTCGTTTAAGTTAAAGCAACTCTGTTTGTAATTAGGTGGCTTTTTATCTTTGCTTGTACTAGTGTTTTTCAAACTTTCATGTACATAACATGCATATGTATACGTATATGTAGATGTATGCATGCATTTATATTGGTATTTATATAGATATGCAGATTATATATATGTTTATATATGTATGTATATATATATATATATACACACATACAAGGAAGAATACTCACCTTTGCACGTAGATTTGATGGACCATGAAGAGCACTAAAGAGTACTGTCCCTCAAGATCTAGAAACTCGTGACACCTCGGAATCCAATGTAAGTACTGACGCAGAACAATCAGGAGATGACGCTGCCCTCCTCCGTACAGAGTCGTTTTTTAGAAGAGTTCCATTTAATGCGGAATTCGCGACAAAGAGTGGGACGCGGCAGATTTCAAACGACAAGAAGACGAAACGCGGCCGGAAACCAAGACGGAGTGGCCGCGCAAAGTCAAGATCCAGGTCAAGGAATTGCGTGGCAAACTCGCAGCAAGAGGGGGTTCAAAAAGTAGGAGTAAATGATGACCTAACTATCGTTAACCTAACCCCAAACAAGTTAACGGAAGATCAACAACCAGTACTCAAGAAAGGATTGACTTTATGTCCAGCTAAAAGATGCAAATATACACAGACTCGTATTGACTTATACCTTTTTTCTAGGAAGCTAAAACTGAAAAAATTCTTTAAAAAAAAATTAAAAAAATTCTTTAAACTCAAAGGTATACAAGATAATATTAGCGACTCACCTAACACTACTCCTGTACCATCGAATTTATTTGATTCATCAACTGCCCTCACAGGTGAAGATTTGAACACATTACGCATTTTATCTAACTAGCAAGATCCGGCAGTATCTGATGTAACCTATGACGTCTCCTGCATCCAAAGCTTTGGCATAGAACAGCGTACCCGAGAACAAATTTTCAACAACCATCTACTTTCGTACCAATGTCCTCCTTTGATACCATAGACATTTTTGTAGAATCCATAAAGAAAGACCTTATAAAATTGAGACTTACAGAATCTAAGAACTTACAAAATAACTAATGAGTGACTCTGATCTAATTTGCAAACCTTCTGATAAGGGAGGAAATGTGGTCTTGATGACTAGAAAAAACTATGTGGATGAGGCTCTGAGACTACTCTCAGATAAGACATGTTATTGTCCAATTTCTAAATCAGAGTATATTGTAAGTATTGATGAATACCATACACTTATTCAAAAATGGTTTGATCGACATATGCTCAATTATAATGAATATAAGTACTTAACATGTCCTTATCCTGTCACGGCCACTTTTTATCACTTACCTAAAGTGCATAAAAATCCAGTCAGACCACCGGGCTGTCCTATCGTATTCTCCATAGGATGCCTCACAGAACACATGTCTCAATATATTGATTTTTTCCTGGCAGAATTTGTACAGACACTATCTTCGTACATTAAAGATACTACACACTTCATTAAAAATATAATGGATATACCATGGGAATCTGACATGCTCATGATTGTTCATGACATCACAAGTCTCTATACGAGTATTAAACATGAGCATGGTATCCATGCGGTTCAGTATTTTCTTAAAGGTAGATCTCTCAACTTTACTGAACATAATGCCATGCTCATTGAATTTATCTTGTTCTGTCTCAACAACAACATCTTCCTATTTGATAAACAACACTATCGACAGATCCAAGGGACGGCCATGGGCACCTGCTTCGCCCCCAGTTACGCGAACTTGTTCGTGGGCTGGTGGGAGAAGCAGGTGGCCTGGGCCGAAACATACAACCATTGGACCAAAAGTATCATTTTATGGTACAGATATATAGATGATCTGTTTATTTTATGGAAGGGTCCTAAAATAGAGGCAGAGAAATATATTACAGCATTGAATAATAATACCGTGAATCTCCATCTGAGTGGACAACTCAGTACCCAGCAAGTTCCCTTCTTAGACCTTAAAGTTTTTGTTAAAGATGGGAGAATTTGTACAACTCTCTTTAGAAAGGAAACTGCAGGGAACTCTGTACTGGAAGCACACAGTAGTCATCAAAAATCACTAAAAAATAGTATCCCCTATGGAGAACTATTGCGCCTTAAAAGAAACTGCTCTTGTGATGTTGACTTTCAGTATGAGGCTTCTGTTGCAATCGAAAGATTCAAATTACGAGGTTATTGTTCTGATTTGTTAATGAAAACTTTAACTAAAGTTAATAGAATACCTCGGCAATCTCTATTGGGAACCCGACATGTAAGGAATGAGACAGAACAAGATACTTGTAGATTTATCACCACTTTTTCTAATGAGTCTGATTCTTTGAGAAAGATTCTTTGTCGGAATTGGCATATCCTTAAATCAGATGGAGTCATTGGCGATTCCTTACCAGCCTATCCACAAATAACTTTTAGAAGGAGTAAATCCTTAAAAGATAAACTGGTTCAAAGCCATTACGAACTTACACCATTTATTCAACGTATCAGCAACTTTACTGGCTTCTTCCCTTGTCTCAAATGCAAGGCATGTAGAAATAGCAAAAAGGTGTTGACGTACAATGTTCCAGGAATGAAAAAACCAAGAAATATCAACACATTTTTAACGTGTAACACTCCATTTTGCGTATATTGTCTTACATGTCCTTGCCAGAAGCAATACATTGGTAGCACGATTCACCCTACTAAAAAACATATCTTAGAACATGCACGAGCCATCGAAAAACAAAATCCTACCTATCCTGTGGCTAGACATTTTGCTAAATATCACAATAGTGATAGAAACCTATTATCATTTTTCTGTCTAGACCATGTTCCAATTAGTGACCGGATAGGTAATCGGGAACTTAAACTAAGAAGATTGGAATCCCGTTTTATTTTTGATCTTCAAACCACTACTCCCCATGGTCTTAATACCGAAGAAGAATTGGCATGTCATCTAGGGTAATTCGCAGGTACTCAGTTGTTTAGGGACCCATTGAATCATTATCAATGTTATGCTGAAGTTCGATATGCTTGTTTCCTTTTCGTTCTGAATGTGTTGTTCACCGGGTCTGTGTATCTGAAATTGCCGATACAGGGCCTTATTTTATATGCTGACTCGGTGTTCACTGTTTTCCATGTCTCAGTTATATGGGGCATCATGATAATTATCATTGAATGTATTTTGCCTGCCCATACAGGGCTTGATTAACCGGATGCCCATTTATTAATGCATTCTGAATTGCTACCTCAATTATGTCATTGCTATTGTTATTTCAAATTTCTAAGGTTGCATATTTATGCTGTTGCGCAAGATTAACATTTCTTGCTTCAATTGTGATTTATTTATTCTCACATGCCTTCTGTTTATGTTGATCACAGGTGAATTAAACCGGAAGCGATAATATCGATCCGGATAAAATTATATGGCATATTTATGCAATTGCGTGAGATTAATGCTCTGGCGTCCTGGCGTTTATCTCGGACATAATAAACTAAAGTTTTCCGAGAACCTTGTTGTGTGCGGTCCCCTTCATTCGTCGAGTGGAGTGTTGGAGCTGAATACACATACATATATATAAATGCATATGCATATATATGCATATATATATATGTGCATATGTGTGCGTGTAGAGAGAGTTGTAGAGGTAGAGTTGTAGAGGTAGAGAGGTAGAGGTAGAGAGGTAGTGGTAGATAGGTAGAGGTGTAGCGAGGTAGAGGTGTAGAGAGGTAGAGAGTAGTAGAGAGAGAGGTAGAGAGGGGTAGAGAGGTAGAGAGTAGAGAGTGAGTAGTAGAGAGTAGTAGAGAGTAGTAGAGAGAGTAGCAGAGAGTGAGTAGTAGAGAGTAGTAGAGTGAGTAGTAGAGAGTGAGTAGCAGAGAGAGAGAGTAGTAGTGAGTAGTAGAGAGTGTGTAGTAGAGTGAGTAGTAGAGAGTAGTAGAGAGAGAGTAGTAGAGAGTAGTAGAGAGTGAGTAGTAGAGAGTGAGTAGTAGAGTGAGTAGTAGAGAGTGAGTAGTAGAAAGTACTAGAGCGTAGTAGAGAGAGAGTAGTAGAGAGTGAGTACTAGAGAGTAGTAGAGAGTGAGTAGTAGAGAGTTGTAGAGAGTGAGTTGTAGAGAGTGAGTAGTAGAGAGAGAGTAGTAGAGCATGAGTAGTAGAGAGTGAGTAGTAGAGAGAGAGTAGTAGAGAGTAGTAGAGTAGTAGAGAGTGAGTAGTAGAGAGTGAGTAGTAGAGAGTAGTGGAGTAGTAGAGAGTGGGTAGTAGAGAGTAGTAGAGAGTGAGTAGTAGAGAGAGTAGTAGAGAGTAGTAGAAAGTGAGTAGTAGAGTGAGTAGTAGAGAGTAGTAGAGAGCAAGTAGTAGAGAGAAAGTAGTAGAGAGTGTGTAGTAGAGAGTGAGTAGTAGAGAGTAGTAGAGAGTGAGCAGTAGAGAGAGTAATAGAGAGTGAGAAGTAGCGAGAGTAGTAGAGAGTAGTAGAGTAGTAGAGAGTGAGTAGTAGAGTGAGTAGTAGAGAGTAGTTGAGAGCGAGAAGTAGAGAGTGAGTAGTGGAGATTGAGTAGTAGAGAGTAGTAGAGAGTGAGTAGTAGAGAGGGAGTAGTAGAGAGGGAGTAGTAGAGAGTGAGTAGTAGAGAGTAGAAGAGAATTAGTAGTAGAGAGAGAGTAAAAGAGAGTAGTAGAGAGTGAGTAGTAGAGTAGTAGAGAGTGAGTGGTAGAGAATAGTAGAGAGTAGTAGAGTGAGTAGTAGAGAGCAGTAGAGAGTAGTAGAGAGTGAGTAGTAGAGAGTAGTAGTGAGTGAGTAGTAGAGAGTGACTAGTAGAGAGAGTAGTAGAGAGTGAGTAGTAGAGAGTGAATAGTAGAGAGTAGTAGAGAGTGATTAGTAAGGAGTAGTAGAGAGTGAGTAGTAGAGAGTGAGTAGTAGAGAGTAGTAGAGAGTGAGTAGTAGAGAGTAGTAGAGTAGTAGAGAGTGAGTAGTAGAGAGTGAGTAGTAGAGAGAGAGTAGTAGTCGAGTAGTAGAGAGTAGTCACTCAGTGTCAGACTGTGTCGGTCAGTGTCAGTCAGTCAGTCACTGTCAGTCAGTCAGTGTCAGTCAGTCAGTGTCAGTCAATCTGTGTCAGTCAGTGTCAGTCAATCAGTGTCAGTCAGTGTCAGTCAGTCAATGTCAGTGTCAGTCAGTCAGTGTCAGTCAATCAGTGTCAGTAAGTCAGTCAGAGTCAGTCAGTCATTGTCAGTCAGTGTCAGTCAATCAGTATCAGTCAGTGTCAGTCAGTGTCAGTCAGTGTCAGTGTCCGTCAATCAGTGTCAGTCTGTGTCAATCAGTCAGTGTCAGTCAGTCAGTGTCAGACAGTCAGTGTCAGTCAGTCAGTGCCAGCTAGAGCAGCTCAGCTGACCTGGTTCTCTGGCTCTAAAGCAGCTCTGCTGACCTCGTTCTATGGCTCTAAATCAGCTCTGCTGACCTGTTTCTCTCCCTCTGAAGCAGCTCTGCTGGCCTGGTTTCTCTGGCTCTACAGAAGGTCTGCTGACCTGGTTCTCTGGCTCTAGAGCTGCTCTGCGGACCTAGTTCTTAGGCTACAGAGCAGCTCTGCTGATCTGGTTCTCTGACTCTACAACAGCTCTGCTGACCTGGTTCTCTGGTTCTAAAGCAGCTCTGCTGACCCGGTTCTATGGCTCTAAAGCAGTTCTGCTGACATGGTTCTCTGGCTCTAGAGCAGCTCTGCTGACCTGGTTCTCTCCCTCTAGAGCAGCTCTGCTGACCTGGTTCTCTCCCTATAAAGCAGCTCTACTGACCTGGTTTCTCTGGCTCTACAGCAGTTCCGCTGACCTGGTTCTCTGGCTCTAGAGCAGCTCTGCTGACCTGCTTCTTAGGCTCTAGAGCAGCTCTGCTGACCTGGTTCTCTGGCTCTAAAGCAGCTCTGCTGACCTGGTTCTATGTCTCTAAAGCAGTTCAGCTGACCTGGTTCTCTGGCTCTAGAGCAGCTCTGCTGACCTGGTTCTCTGGCTCTAAAGCAGCTCTGCTGACCTGGTTCTCTCCCTCTAAATCAGCTCTGCTGACCTGGTTCTCTGCCTCTGGAGCAGCTCTGCTGACCTGGTTCTCTGGCTCTAATGCAGCTCTGCTGAGCTGGTTCTCTCCCTCTAAAGCAGCTCTGCTGACCTGGTTTCTCTGGCTCTAGAGCAGCTTTGCTGACCTGGTTCGCTGACTCTAAAGCAGCTCTGCTGACCTGGTTCTCTCCCACTAAAGCAGCTCTGCTGACCTGGTTTCTCTGGCTGTCCAGCAGCTCTGCTGACCTGGTTCTCGGCCTCTAGAGCAGCTCTGCTGACCTGGGTCTCTGGTTCTAGAGCAGCTCTGCTGACCTGCTTCTTAGGCTCTAGAGCAGCTCTGCTGACCTGGTTCTCTGGCTCTACCACGGCTCTGCTGACCTGGTTTCTCTGGCTCTACAGCAGCTCTGCTGACCTGGTTCTCTGCGCTCACGATGCACGCACCCAACTTCGCGAAAATATATTTAAAGATAATAATAGTTTATTATAAGTACAAATATATTATTTTTATGAATATCTTAGATAATCTCTTGCCCTAATATGTATATTAAAGACACATACATATAATTTTGGAACATAAACATTTTTTGCGGGAGTCGCACACCCAGCACGCCCCAGCATGTATATGACGTCATGTGGGACCCGCCACCGCGCAAGCATCTCGTACTGTAATGCGCATGTGTCGCGTATGCGCGGGAGCAGGAGTCGCGGACTGGTCGCATACCAATCACGCACATCACGTAATATTAAATGTTTATCATGTAACTGAAAAACCCGCAGCCGTCGCACTCCGTACGCGGATCCTTCACAACTTTTCTAAAATGGTGGCTAGAATCTGCGCATCCACCGTGATGTGTACGCTTTGAGTGTGCGACTCCGAAAAAATTTGGAATACATTTTTTTTTAAAGAAAATAATATAAATATATTAAAATAAAAAATTAAAACAAAACAATTAATCAATATTTCAGATTGAATGTTTTAAAAAAATGTTTTTTGCAATTTTCAGAAAAATATATAATGTTATTTAATGAATAAAATATTTATAAATAAACAGTTAAAAAACTGTAGAAAATCAGTTAAAAAAAATAGGTATAACTACTATCACACTTAAAAATTTGCATTTAAAAAGCCTTTGAAATTCACTGAAAAAAACCATAGGTTTTAGAGACGTTATAGTTTTTTTTTGCATATTTGCGAACTCGACCCAAAGTTATTGGAGCGCTTTACATGAGCACCGTATTTACATTACACATTCAGGCACAGGGGGATTGAGTGGTTTGCCCAGAATCACAGGATGTGGACGCGACCTCGAGGCTCGAACTTTGGTTTCCAGCACCAAAGTTGACAGTTTAAGCCGACGGACCACATCCTCTCGCTATAGTTAGAAATTAGCATTCAAAAAAGCTTTGAAATTCACTGAACAACCATAGGTTTCAGAGACATTAGAGTTAGAAATTAGCATTTAAAAAACCTTAGAAATTCACAGAAAAAACCATAGGTTTCAGGGGTGTTATAGTTAGCTGGCCATTTCACTCGCGCGCCCGCAATGCACTGCTGATGGTGTCACATATTGCATCATTTATGACATGGTCAGTGACATCACTGATGACATCTCAAATGACATCACTGATGACATCATCCACGTGACAATCTGATACACCTCATCTTACACTAGTATAACCTTTCATCACTCACTGTAAAATACAATATTTGAAACCATTGACACAACAATACCAGTTACTACATACCCACTCACTGATTCCTAAGTCTACACACACAACTCCCCATTCAACAACAGAATCATGTATACATGCAGTCACTAATTAATAGAACACTATCAAATGCACTTATACACATATATAGACTTTGGCACATCAGCAGTCATCTTAGTCGGTTATGCAGTCATCCTACTCACTCATGGAAAAAATTAATCACACTTACATTTACTCACTTAC
Organism: Triturus cristatus; assembly: GCF_964204655.1. NCBI lineage: Eukaryota > Metazoa > Chordata > Amphibia > Caudata > Salamandridae > Triturus > Triturus cristatus. The sequence continues at coordinate 645,417,219 of NC_140585.1, forward strand.
ACAATTATCCAACAACACCTCATTTATTCAAACACATAGTAACTCATACTTAATATGTTAAAAAATCACCATTACAATTATACACTCATTCATATAGTTACTCTCACAATCACTGACTCTTACACATACTTATTTATATACACCAGCTCTCACATACAATGACTTTTATTTGTTACTTTGTTGAAAATGTACAACTAAAACATATATTCGCTCACCAACATACAAATAAATACACTCAGTCACCCAAACAACTGTTTCCACATGCACTCTTAAACCTATACACCTAGTCAATCAACCATTCAAACATCTATGCATAGAGTTACACACACCCCATCCAACCACACGCAAACTCAGTGTCCCATACAAATACTCACCCAACTAATCAATAACTAATATACACACTCAGTTAGTGACCAACTGATGCAGCATGTTATACAACAACAGAGACAGTGATGCACACATTCACATAGTTTAGTTACTAATCCATGTATTAAGTGAGACACTTTTAATTACTCACTTAAACAGACAGTCAGACAGCTACTAAATCCTCCATCCAGACAGTTAAATATCCACTCAATCTTCAATACAGATTGGTATATATATATAATACATATTTAAAGTTCAAACTAAACCACATTCACTGGATGATGTCATTTGAGATGTCATCAGTGATGTCATCAGTGCTGTCACTGACCATGTCATGAATGATGCAATATGTGACATCATCAGCAGTGCATTGCAGGCGAGCGAGTTATAGTTAGCAGAACTAACTATAATGGAGGAATTTCTATGGTTTTGTACGAGTGAAATGGCCAGCTAACTATAACAGCTCTGAAACCTATGTTTTTTTTCTGTGAAAAAAAAAAAAATATATATATATATATATTCACTGAAAAAACCATAGGTATCTTACGCTCTTATACAATCACTGATACAAGCACACACTCATCCATACAGCCACTCTCACAATCACATGCTCTCACATATACCCACTTATATACTCTTACATACATATATACTGCCTTTCACATATGTAGTTACTCACACATGTACCACTAAGATATACATTCAATCCCTAACACACCCATACATACACTCACCCAACCATACAGTCCATCACAGATGTACTCTTAAAACCAAGCACCCATAGAATCACCCACTCACACATGTATGCACAGAGTCACACACACCCCACCCACACAAACACTCAGGCACCCATACAGATACTCAGACAACCAATCAATAACCCATAGAGACACTCATATAGCTATTCACAAAACCATGCAGCCGCTTATACACCAACAGACAGACAGATACAGACATTCACACAGTTTAGTCACTAGTCTGCAGTAAGATACATTTAATGACTCACTTATAGAGTCAGTCACGCACCTACTAAATCATCCATTCACACACTTATACACCCACTCATTCTTCCATAGGTTTTCACTATATATATATTAAACATATTTAACATTTACAAAAACACACACTCACTGGATGACGTCATCTTTGATGTCCTCAGTGATGTCATTTCAGATGTCATCAGTGATGTCACTGACCATGTCATGAGTGATGTAATATGTGACGTCATCAGCAGTGCGCGCGAGTTATAGTTAGCTGAACTATCTATAACTGGGGAATTTCTAGGGTTTTGTACGAGGGAAATGTCCAGCTAACTATAACGCCCCTGAAACCTATGGTTTTTTCAGTGAATTTCTAAGGTTTTTTAAATGCCAATTCCTAACTATAACGCCCCTGAAACCTTTGGTTTTTTCAGTGAATTTCAAAGGTTTTTTAAATGCCAATTCCTAACTATAACCTGCATGAAACCTATGGTTGTTTCAGTGAATTTCAAAGGTTTTTTAAATGCTAATTCATATCTATAACTTATCACTAAAGATATCATGTTTAATGATTTTCATTGGATTTCTATATTTTTCAATTTCAGTGTGTCAATTTCATTAATTACGTTTTTTAAAATTCTTTTTTAACACTATTTTTTAACCTATTTTTTCATTTAAATCTTTTCAAAATTAAAAAATATTATTTGTTTTTATTGGGTTTTTCAAACATTTTTTTTATATTTTTAAAAATATATTTTTAACTATATGTTCAAAACTTTATTTTATATTTATTTTTTCCATGTTTTTGGATCCGCGCACCCTATGTGCACCGTTCTCGATCCCTACGCGATAGCATCCGCGCAAGGTATGCGTTGGGTACGTGTTTAGTTCGCGATCGCAATGCCAGCCTATACGTGACACATTCGATGTACGTAACGCAACGTTTATGCGCTTCCGCGATACGTCATGTGCGTCTATGACGCAGTAGGTGCGCGGATCCCGTGAAATATTTAACATTAAAAAAACATATATATGTATTTCATGTGAATAATAATTGAAGACAAACTCTAAACTAGTCTTAAAAGTAATATATATTTTTACATCTAATCCTATATTTCTTTTTAATTCAATTTCGCGGATGCGCGCTGGGTGCGTGCTGCCTAAGCGCAGGGTGCGCGGATCCCATGTGACCTGCAAAAAAAGAGATTTGATTGGTTCATTACACTTCCTGTTCTAACTTTTGAAAGACCCCACCCAATTCAATCATTCTTCTTTGACCTTCTTTGGAGGAGCATCTCTTTGCAGAGAAGAAGATTTTCTAGACTAAGTTTACACTTAGCTCTAACTTTTTTCTACTAAGAATGGCTTCAGGGCAGCAGGCATCACCCGCATCTCCTATTACATCTGATGATGAATTTTTGGAGGAGCCAGCACGCACACCACGTTTTTCTTCAGTGGTGTGTACATTTTTTACTTTTCCCGAGGGGCAAACGAAGACCAATGCCACCTTGGTCACGTGCAAGATTTGCAAAAGAGTGCTGTCTCGAGGGGATCCTAACAAGAAATACTCGTGCGGGATGGCTAGTATGATGAAGCACCTAAGGACCCTTCATCCTAACAATCTTGCACGAGAAGAATGCCGACGGATGAGAGACACTCCTGCTCCTGCGCCTTCCACCTCATCGCAGCCGAGCACTTGAAGAGGGCATCCATCAGCCCAAAACTTGGACATCCGTCCTCAATTTCAATTTTTAAAAGTGCTCTGCACTAAGTGCAATGCGACTTTGTGCTACGGTGAGCAGTCGATCGATCTGATCTGCCGCCGGCAAGAAAGTCACCATTGCTAGTTTTATTTATTTTTTTTTTTTCATTGTTTGGTTCCTCCTGTTTTGTTGTTTTTTTTTTCTCCAGAAAATCCCAAAAAATCACAAAATTGTTGGAAAAACCAAAAAAAAAATATAAAGGAAGAAAGAAGAAAACGTTCTTCTAAGAACTAACTTTCCTGGTTTAAAAAAAGAGCTAAATTTCTTTGTTAGTGTGTGAAAGTTTAGATGAATGTATGTGTAGTACGTAATTGACTGAATGAATGCATTAGTAGCGTATGGTGAATGTATAAGTGCAGAACTATGAGGAAGTGCTGCAGCATCACACAGTAACCTCTTTAACTGCAGTGTGCTGTAGTACTTCCGAAGCACAGGGATGCAACATATGCACATAAATATGTTGCAAATCTATGCTTCTCTCTGCACGGCTGCTTAAACTGCAGCCATGTGGTGACACAGGCACCCTTGCACCATAGTGAAAGGATATCTGTGTCATGTGCTGTTTGTTTTTCTGCAGGAAGACACACCTTCCTGCACAAAAACAATGAGAAAATGCATTTTTCTCCTTCAATGTATGCTGAACATTTTAGCATGCATTGAAGATATAAAAATGTGGAGAACTGAAAACAATTCTCCGTGCTTTCCTACACCAATTTTAGAATGGTGCAGGATTCACACACATATCAAGATCTGATAAATCTAGAGATGTGTCTTGTTCTATGAGTATTCAGTGCAATCATGCACAACAACACTTATAGAACACCCTTTCAACGCAAAGTGGTGTGTATGATGAGGTTGTATGATGAGGTTATATGTACATGAAGTAGAAAAAGTACACAGAGTGCCTTTTCCTCTCTTTGTAAATATGAAAGAATGTCTTGCGCAATAACTATATTACAAAAAGTGACATATTTCCAGTTTTAAAATTCCTTGCGAATGATAGAAGGTAAGCACAGAGTTTTGTCTGTAAAGATGTTCAAAGAAGAATGATTGACATGATTGCGGTCCTTCAATAGGTACAATGGGAAATATTATGAACCCCTCAAATCTCTTTCTTTGCAGGTCACCTGATATCTGATTATGGTCAGATTTCAAAACTACATAGGTATAAACAGAGTGTTTTTAGAAACGTGTTTCAACTTTGTAGCTTCTTGCAGACCTCCTCAGTCTGCATATTGAGACTTAGTTAAACTTACCTTCCCAGTAATAGGAATAAAAAATGGTATACATTTTTTTCAGATTTTCATTGCAATCTAAATTGATATAAATTGCTTATTTTAAAATTTGGATCTGTGAAAGAAAAGAAAAAAAAATTATAACATGTAATAATACATTTTTTACAACACAGCACAGTAAATTGTTTGCCTTTTTTGCTGTTCTCAGAATATATTGATTTCAATCGTACTCATCACTTAACAGCGGGCAAAAAAAAACAATCAGAAAGATTGTTAAAAAAAAACCAACATGCTATTCTCAGTAAAGTACCAGAAAATACAAATCACACAAAATGTTATAACTTTAACTTATAAAAACTGTTAATATTGCCGCTTTAAAATATTCACCGAATCAATGACCCCCAAAAAGTCCATAATTCAAAAATATACCTTTCCTTGAGGCCAAATGGTATTTTTGCACTCCTTCTTTATGTAAATTGTCCAATGGTAGTCCTATTAAATTATAATAATAAATTCTTCAGAGAATGAATTATCTTCCTAAAACTTTGACTTTAAAAATATTAGGTAGGAATTTTGTAATTCCCTAGGCAAACGTTGTTTAAAAACCAACTGAGAATCATTACAAAGTGTCCAGCCTTTGTCACATTTTAGATAGGCAGTGTAATGTCCAGATGTGGTGGAAGGACCATGATGAAAAATTATAGCAATTGCTACAAAAGTCCTTCCTGATATTGATAGTTGTGTTGCTACAAATTGCTTTATTAAAGTATCCAATTTTCTTCCGTCAGCTGTACAACGTTGCATCATTAAAATTATGTCTTTTCCATATTTTGTTAACCTCTTCGATGCCGATGACGGAACGGTTCCGTCATGCACGCCGGTTGGGCTGTGCTTATGACGGAACCGTTCCGTCATGGCCCCGCCCGCGCTCAGATCTTTCAGCACTGCGCGGGAATCCGCGCAGCGCTGAAGAGGTTAAGAATAATGTGGATAACATTTCTGATTTACATTGGCTACACTCCATGTTTTGATTTGCACCTTTAACTAATTTATTGAAAGACACTGATTTACAGTCTGGTAATGTTAAATACAGAAATCTCTCAGTGTCTACATTGGTGCTACATGTATACATGCAATTTTCACAATCATGTTCCCATTTGTAAGAAAGGCCAAAAATATTTTCTATTTCTACACCTTCATTTTCAAAAATGGTAAGCATATACATTAAAAATTCCTGAGCATCTTGTTGGATATTTTGTGAAAATTGTGTAGAACCAGAACACACATCCAAAACACTATGAACATCTGAAACAGATTGTATTTTACTTGTATGTGTTGTCAATTTTTCATAAACAGAATGCAACAGAGAACAAAATCTTTTTTGCCGATTCTGCATAATTTGTTCTCGCAAACCTTCCAGATAAAAAACAACATTGACCACTACATTAGCATAGCAGTTGACACCTGAACTATTTTCAAACTGATAACAGCAATCTCTTCAACAGTGTCCAATTTCTTTTTCCCTGATATCACAACATTTTCTTGTTCTTTTCCCTTCTTGACATCTTCAGTACAGATATTCTCTAACCTTCTTTTTCGACCAACCACACGCTTTTCAAATACAGGATATTGACCTAAATTGGGAGCATACACCCTTCTTAACCTATTATACTCTTTTACAGAGTTTGCATCTGCAGTAACCTTCGTCTCATCAAAATCAATCAAAAACAAACCAGATAATGTTCTGACTCGTGACAAAGCAACATATGCCATACCCTCTTTAAATACGGTAGATCCAATGTTCACCAATGCACTGTCTACACTTAATCCTTGAGATTTATGAATAGTCACTGCGTATGCCAGAGAAAATGGAAATTGTTTCCTATGGAGATATAAATCTTTAACAAGCAAAAAACTAACTGAACAACGACCAATTTCTTTAACTTCATCAATCTGATCAAATGTAATTTTTAAAAATTCAATTCCTTCTTTTTTCTGATAATTCACAAAATCCACCACTTTACCCATTGCACCATTAACTAAACCTTTCTCTACATCCAAATTACGCCTTAAAATTATCCGACAGTTTACACACGCATATAGTGTCTTTTCTAAACCAGCAGTTTTAGATATTTTTTTTCTAAACCATCCAGTTTTGATCTCAACTTTCCCGTCAAAATAATAGTGATTCCTTCATGCTGTATTTTACCGATGGCTTCCATTTTTACAATTTCTTCATTTTCCAGTTTCAATAGTTCTTCATTGAATATGGAACACTCGCGCAGTGTTGGCATTAAACAAATCACTGATTTATTTTTAGCAATTTCCACGTACACTTTTGCAGGAACTGCATTTTCATTTGGAAAGACATTGCAAAGTAATCGACCCTCCAAAGCTTGTTTGCCTTGTTTTGAAAGAATTCCAATTCTTATATCTTGAAGAATACTTCCATATTCAGCATCATTTGCCTGTCGCATATTTGTTGTCAGTTCTTTGTATTCAAAATGAGTCCAAATGTTCACATTACCAACACTGCCAAGAGACTTTCTGGTATCTTCATGGACTAGTGTTTTAAATACCGGCTGTCCTTTTACCGGAGTCAGTTGCAGTAGTTCTCCAAAAACTATGACGTGTTTTCCTCCAAATAACACCTCATACTCTGTTTTAAGAATTTGCTGCAGTCTTAAATGCACAAAGGCAAGCATCAAATTTGAGACCATGCTCACCTCATCAATAATGAGAAGTTTCATTTTCTTCAGGACTCTTGAAACTTCACAACAAGCTTCTCCAGATAGCTTGTGGTATTCCAATTTGTTCTCATGGTCTACTGGCAGCATTAGTAAACAATGTAAAGTAATTCCTTTAATGTTATGTGCTGCCAACCCAGTTGGAGCAGTGACAACACAAGACAAATGCGAATCAGTTGTTTTCTGCAGATAACTTGTAATTACTTTAATTAAGAAACTTTTTCCTGTTCCAGCTTGACCACTCACATACATTTGGATAGGTTGAAATGATGTACATGAGCACCCTCTCTTTTCATGAAGTAATCCATGGTCAATCTGCTCTTTCACTTGCTCATATATTTGTTTCTGTTCAACATTTAGTTGTTCTTCCAAGTTTCCTAACTGTATTGCATCTTCTTGAGCTTGATACATTGCTGTTTCCACCTCATTCATTACAATCGCTGCTTCATTTTCAACAATTGGTTGTCCTAGTGGATCTTGACTCAGTGCAGCAGAACTTTGACTCTCTTGAGAACTGTCTCTAGCAATCTCAGCTGCAATTGTAGCTTCTTGATCAATTTCATCATTCAATATTGTGACATTATTTGCGAAAGCACTGCATTGTATGCTATCTTTAGAAGCATTAAATGAATCTTCATAGCTGGGACAATCTCCAAGTAATTCCAGTTCTGAACGCCATGGTTTGAACATTTGCAAAAGGGCTAAATAGTAAAATTCCCTTTTGTCAGCAGTGTCGCAACTCAGTTTCCTGTGATTAAATAAATTTCCTTTCCTTTGTTTCACCAGACATCCTTCGGAACCAATCACTGCATATTTTCCATCATTGATGTTCTCTGTAGTATTCCGTTTAAAAGTGTAGTTTTGCAGCACTTCATAGAGACACATGTTCTCAAGATGATGACTTCTATTTGGGTAGTATGTGTCCAACATATTCGTTTTCAAAATATCTGTACTTTCTGGTTCATTTTCTGCTAAATATTCAATTTCTTGAACAGATTTCAGTACACGATTTCGCATTCCTGCAAGACCTAGACTCACCCAAATGATTCTTCTACTTTTGGAAAATAGACTTGCAGATGATAACCAATCTGAACATTCATATGCTCCAATTTCACGATGCGATAACATCTTCAAACTGTATAATTTCTTACTTAGAGTCTTCTCGTGAGAAATCTCTTCCCACATTTCTTTCAATTCAGTCTTTTCTGATTTAGTAATGTAAGACGTTACATATCGAGCACCAGCAATGGATTTGTCCGCAACATACTGAATATCCATGTTAGCGTTCCACATGGATAAAATAACTGGATTGTAGTCATTTATGTATTTCGACTCTTCGCTTCTTCTTAAGTTGTAGGTGTTTTTCGGAGACTTTCTTGTGATGGTATGTCGCATAGCTGACATAAAACTGTTCACTCTTCCTTTGGATAATACAGGACGTGGAAATCCAAAACGACATTTGGTACAGAACTTATCCTTTGACTTGTACTTTTGTCGACAGTATTTTCCACACCTGTGGCTTTGAAATCGTAAGACTTGTTGTTTTAAGTTCTTATCTTCTCTACTATTGGGAAGAGCACATGTAGCATAATCTTCAATGAAAGACAAAACAGTTTCATCTGAATCTGTTCCAAATTTGGGGGCATCCTTGATCCATAACAACATATGTATGTGGGGAGCACCTCTTGCTTGATACTCCTTTCGCCAAAAGAAATCCACAACTTCTCCAAGAGGAGGATTCTTTTTTTTGCAGATGAAAGACATCATAGCTTCAAATCTATGATTGAAATATCTGCATACATTGACAGGATCCAAAGAGCACAATTCTCCAGGTGTCTTGTATTCAATATTTTTTATATTGAAATTTGCTTCTCGAAGAAATTCAAGTAAATCATCCCAAGCATACTCAGCACAGCTTAGTGTAACAAACCATGTAGGAGTGCCCAAGTTCCGTAGCATACATTTCAGTTCTCCATGTCGACGGTACCAATATTCATTAGTCCCACACTGACATGCCATCAGATTAATCAACTGAGATTCTAAATGATCATCTCTCTGATGCACTTTATCCATAAAATCCTTTGCAGTTACATTTTGAAGATGCATTCCAGTTTTTAAAATGTGATTTACTGCATATGAAAGTCCAGACAAGTCACTTTCAAACAGAAGATGAAACATATAAGGGATACATTGTCGAAATCTTGGATCTTCTGCATATAATCCTGTTCAGATGCAGGAATCTGCACAGGACGTTCATCATATCATCCACCTTTTCCTGTTGGAAACAACTGCGGGAAACAACGAGCTTCCAAGCTCTCTTCCCATACACTCATGGGACTTCCTGTTGCTTTTTTCACTTGAAACAACTCAATTGTATTCCCCATCACCTCTTTGGAATGAAGTGGATGTACACTATAATGTTCATAGATTTCTTCACATCTGGACATGTCCACCTTTTCTATTTGTCCACTTAATGTTTCAGTATCTTCTGCTAAATCTATTTCTTCTTCTCCTACAAACACATTTCTATAGTACTCATTATTTTTTAACAGATACAATGATGCCTTTTGCACTTTTCTAACATCCACTAACTCTTGCCAAATTTTCTTATTCTTAGTAGGAACACCATTAACTAGAATGACTAGTGGCTCATGGTCTACACCAATAGTTTCAATATTTTTCCTTAAATCTAACGGTAAATACACAACTCTTCCTTTCAATCCTCTTTGCAACTCTGATGGAGGTAATTTACCTGTTTTGGGCTCCATACAAACAATAGCCTGAAATGGGTGAACACATTGTATGAGAATAGACTCATACGTATTTAAATCTATCAGCTCTGGTGGAATAGCAACCAACTCTAGATTATTATGAACAGCACTAGCAGGCATTTTATTCTCATCTAATTTGTTATACCAATATTTGCAAATATGCTGCTCAGATCCCAAATCAAAACAATCCTCTACCAACAAATAAGTTGCAAATTCCATCCACTTATCATTATCTTGTATTTCACTTTTTAAATACAGATTGACACACCTAGTCTGATTTTTATAGTGACTTTCCCGACAACAAATACAAGAAACATTTGGTCTTTCACCTGAAATGACCTTAAACTTTGTGATTTCATCCTCAAATTTTTCTGTAATTACGGGTTGTACATTGTCTTCAACATTTTGTTCTACTAATGTGTCAGTTTCTTCACTCTCTTGCTGAGGACCAAAGTAACAAAACTCAATATCATCACAGACCTGCTTCACATTTGATACTGTCCCACGCAAAAGAGCACTGTTCAACTCACTTAACTTTAGTGTTGGACTTTTTGCATAATACAACCTTCGCACTAACTTCCGCATTTGAGTATGATGTACTGCCAGCATTCTGAAATGGTGAAAAAACACTTTGACAAACTTTCCTAGAAATACAAGCCAGAGAATGACCTTGCAAACCAGTATGTTTTCTCACTCTGCAAGGGTCTAGTCCTTGCAACAGCTTAATCTTTTGTTTTACACTTTTTTTAGTATAGGCTCGTAAAAAACTACATAATTTTTCAATAGATTCCTGTCGTACACTGCAAATACTACTGCAATCCCAAGTGTACACAGGGTTTTTAGCACGTCTCCCTAAAACTTCATCAGCTTTCACTTCTTCTGCATTTCTTTCAACCATTTTCTCTTTCTCAATTTTTCTCCTACTTTTGGCCTTCATTACATGGATTGGTTTATCTAGTGATCGAATTATGTTTAATACTAAAATGAATAGTTTCCTTTTTACTTCAAAAGCATTTTCCACAATGTTTTCAATACGTTTCTTCTTTTCATAAATTAAAGCTCTCTTTTTATATTTCTTCACATCTTTCAGCAAATTATGCACTACTCTCTTGTAAAATATTTTTTGCGTAATTCCTTATACTGATTTTGCCTTCTTTTACCATACTTTATCTCCTTTGACTGACCATTTGCTTTTCCTCTTATTTTGAATTTTTTTCTTACTTGAAAAATTCTCAGTAGTTCCAGCATTATGTACATTCATTTTTAATAAATTGCTACCAGAAGATTTTTTCCTTTTAGCCACATTATCTTGTACATTCAATACTTGTGGTTGATGTTTCTTCAAGTAATCCTCCTGTCTCTGTTCTTTTCTTTTTCTTTTTTTTCTGGCATGATTTCTCTATTTTAATGTTGAAAAACAGTATCTGTTAAAAAGAATCACAAATAAATGTATATTAATAACTTTCAAATGTATACTATTCTATTACTGTAGAAACACATTTTATATAAAAACTGACTAAGAAACTATAGCCCTGAAGCACAAGTGCAACAATGGTTAAAACACTACATGCATAGTGCATACTACTTTGAAGCAGTTCATGCCCTAAAGCCTACCTCACTAAAAGACTACATGCTAACTGACTGAATGATTACAGTACTATAAGGAGACACTCTGGGTGAGTGACAGGGTGTTTACTAGAAGTGTATGAATACTGACTGGGGAATTGAAGGTGTGAAACACAAGTGTGTAGGTGGTTAGAGGACTGCATGCATAGTGGATAGGCGTTTGAAGCAGTCCATGTGCTAAGGCCTGGCTCACTGCATGAGTACTTGGGTACTGACTGAATGATTAGAGTACAGCAAGGAGAGTGCCTGGGTGAATTAATAAGTGGTTGGCTTTTGGCGCAGTAAATGGATTAGTACTTGGAACTGAATGGGTCACCAGAGGAGTGCAAAGGGAGTGACGGGATGTTTGCTGGACTGTATGGATACTGACTAGGGAATTGAAGGGGTGAAAGACAAGTGTGTAGGTGGTTAGAGGACTGCATGCATAGTGGATAGGGGTTTGAAGCAGTCCATGTGCTAAGGCCTGGGTCGCTGAATGAGTACTTGGGTACTGACTGAATGATTACAGTACTGCAATGAGAGTGCATGGGTGAATTGATAAGTGTTTGGGTTTTGGCACAGTGAATGGATTAGTACATGGTACTGAATGAGCCACTAGAGAAGTGCAAGGGGAGTGACAGGGTGTTTTCTGGAGTGTATATATACTGACTGGGAAATTGAAGGTGTGAAAGACAAGTATGTAGGTGGTTAGAAGACTGCATGCATACTGGATAGGCGTTTGAAGCAGTCCATGTGCTAAGATCTGGCTCAGTGCATGAATACTTGGGCACTGACTGAATGATTAGAGTACTGCAAGGAGAGTGCCTTGGTGAATTTATAAGTGTTTGGGTTTTGGCACAGTGAATGGATTAGTACGTGGTGCTGAATGAGTCACTAGAGGAGTACAAAAGGAGTGACAGGGTGTTTGCTGGAAGTGAATGAATACTGACTGGGGAATTGGAGATGTGAAAAACAACTGTGTAGGTGGTTAGAGGACTGCATGCATAGTGAATAGGGGTTTGAAGCAGTCTATGTGCTAAGGCCTGTGTCGCTGCATGACTACTTGGATACTGACTGAATGATTAGAGTACAGCAAGGAGAGTGCATGAGTGAATTTATAAGTGGTTGGCTTTTGGCACAGTGAATGGATTAGTACTTGGTACTGAATGGGTCCCTAGAGGAGTGCAAAGGGAGTGGCAGGATGTTTGCTGGACTGTATGGATACTGACTAGGGAATTGAAGGTGTGAAAGACAAGTGTGTAAGTGGTTAGAGGACTGCATGCATAGTGGATAGGGGTTTGAAGCAGTCCATGTGCTAAGGCGTGGGTCGCTGAATGGGTACTTGGGTAGTGACTGAATGATTACAGTTCTGCAAGGAGAGTGCATGGGTGAATTTATAAGTGTTTGGGTTTTGGCGCAGTGAATGGATTAGTACATGGTACTGAATGGGTCACTAGAGAAGTGCAAGTGAAGTGACAGGGTGTTTGCTGGAGTGTATATATACTGACTGGGGAATTGAAGGTGTGAAAGACAATTGTGTTGGTAGTTAGAGGCCTCCATGCATAGTGGAAACACGTTTGAATCAATCTATGTGCAAAGGCCTGTCTCACTCCATTAGTGCTTGGGTACTGACTGAATGATTATACTATTGCAAGAAGATTGCCTGGGTGAATATATAAGTGTTTCAGTTTTGGCGCACTGAATGCATTACTACATGGTGCTGAATGGGTCACTGGAACAGTGCAAGGGGAGTGACAGAATGTTTGCTGGAAGTACATGGATACTGACTGGGGAATTGAAGCTGTTAAAGACAAGTGTATAGTATGTTAGAAGACTGCATGCATACTGCACAGACATTTGAAGCAGTCTATGTGGTAATGCATGGTTCACAACATGAGTACTTGGAAACTAACTAAATCATCAGACTACTGCTAAGACAGTGCCTGAGTAAAACTTTTACAGTTTCAGTTCTGGCGCAGTGAAGAGAATAGTACATGGTACTGAATCAGTCACATGGATGAGTGCAAGATGACTGACAAGATGTTTATTGAAATATATAGATACTGACTAGTTAATTAAAGAAGTGAAAGACAAGTGTGTAGGCGACTAGAAGCCTGCATGCATACTGTATAGGGTTTAAATCAGTCCATGTTGAAAGGCCTGGCTCACACCATGAGTACTTAGACACTGACTGAATTATTAAAGTACTGCAAAGAGAGTGCCTGGGAGAATTTATAAGTGATTGGTTTTTGCACAGTGAATGGATTAGTACATGGTGCTGAACGGGTCATTAGAGGAGTACATGGGGAGTGACAGGGTGTTTGCTTGAAGTGTATGGATACTGACTGTGGAATTAAAGGTATGAAAGAGAACTATGTAGATGGTTAGAGAACTGCATGCATAGTAGATAAGCATTTGAATCAATGCATGTGCAAAGGCCTGCCTCACTCCATTACTACTTGAATATTAACTGAATGTTTACAGTATTGCAAGGACAGTTCCTCGGTGAATACATAAGGAATGACTAACTTCTCTGAGACCTGCCTGCTTGCCACAAACACTTACTTGCCGTGAGGGGAACGGCCCTTCCAGTTGGGTGCTTCTTTGCTTCTTTTCTTCGTTCTGCCTGTGGTCGCCTCCACCGCCGCCGTGAGGGGAACGGCATATCCGCACTCAATTTCCCAGCATCCCTGGTGAGCGGCGCTTGCGGTGACGACACCTGGCAGCGCCGGATTACTACTTAGGCCGCCAGGTGTCACCGCAGCGCGGGACGCTTCTCTGAGACCTGCCTGCTTGCCACAAATACTTACTTGCCGTGAGGGGAACGGCCCTTCCAGTTGGGTGCCTCTTTGCTTCTTTTCTTCGTTCTGCCTGTGGTCGCCTCCACCGCCGCCGTGAGGGGAACAGCATATCCGCACTCAATTTCCCAGCATCCCTGGTGAGCGGTGCTTGCGGTGACGACACCTGGCAGCGCCGGATTACTACTTAGGCCGCCAGGTGTCACCGCAGCGCGGGACGCTTCTCTGAGACCTGCCTGCTTGCCACAAACACTTACTTGCCGTGAGGGGAACGGCCCTTCCAGTTGGGTGCCTCTTTGCTTCTTTTCTTCGTTCTGCCTGTGGTCGCCTCCACCGCCGCCGTGAGGGGAACGGCATATCCGCACTCAATTTCCCAGCATCCCTGGTGAGCGGTGCTTGCGGTGACGACACCTGGCAGCGCCGGATTACTACTTAGGCCGCCAGGTGTCACCGCAGCACGGGACGCTTCTCTGAGACCTGCCTGCTTGCCACAAACACTTACTTGCTGTGAGGGGAACGGCCCTTCCAGTTGGGTGCCTCTTTGCTTCTTTTCTTCGTTCTGCCTGTGGTCGCCTCCACCGCCGCCGTGAGAGGAACGGCATATCCGCACTCAATTTCCCAGCATCCCTGGTGAGCGGCGCTTGCGGTGATGACACCTGGCAGCGCCGGATTACTACTTAGGCCGCCAGGTGTCACCGCAGCGCGGGACGCTTCTCTGAGGCCTGCCTGCTTGCCACAAACACTTACTTACTGTGAGGGGAACGGCCCTTCCAGTTGGGTGCCTCTTTGCTTCTTTTCTTCGTTCTGCCTGTGGTCGCCTCCACCGCCGCCGTGAGGGGAACGGCATATCCGCACTCAATTTCCCAGCATCCCTGGTGAGCGGCGCTTGCGGTGACGACACCTGGCAGCGCCGGATTACTACTTAGGCTGCCAGGTGTCACCGCAGCGCGGGACGCGTGCGGGCAGCGCCCGGGCGAAGCCCGGGCCAAGGGCGGGCCCGTCCTTGCCCGTCACTGACAGGAGCAGACTGGACTGGGCAACCCCCCTAAGGACGTATCCCTAGCACATGCCTTCAGGTATTGTTGAAATTGCCCATATCTTCTTGCATGTTGGAGAGTGTTGTGATAGGGAAATAGTGTGGTAATTAAATAGTTTATCGACCTCATACTTCCTGTATATTCTCGCTTGACCTGCGAAGCCCATAGCGCCATAATTTGTTATCGTGTGTTTTTGCTACCACCATGCCAGCTAAAGATACGAAAGGGAAAGCGTCTAACACACAATATTCTGGAACTATGGACCAATTTATCACTAAGGTCAATTGCGTTATTGATCAGGAAATTACGCTGCTGGAACGCCGCATATCACAGGATCTCGCGGCGGCCAGGAGGTCTTCGATGGGCCACATTGCCAATGTTTGTACCCCTGTCCAACAAACTACTAAAAGCCCTGTTACCCCATGCTCTGATATTGACATTTCGA
Organism: Triturus cristatus; assembly: GCF_964204655.1. Lineage (NCBI taxonomy): Eukaryota > Metazoa > Chordata > Amphibia > Caudata > Salamandridae > Triturus > Triturus cristatus. The sequence continues at coordinate 645,432,966 of NC_140585.1, forward strand.
CTCTGGACTTGTTACCTAGTGGAATAGTTGCTGTATCAATGGTTGAAGAGTCCATGGTCTCTGAATCATTGCTGAGCTCACCTCGCCCATTACCATCCACACACAACGTAATCCCAGAGCCATGCACTAGACAACTGCATGATAGGCACCTTGGGGCTGTCCCCAAAACCAAACAAGGGCGTATCCCCACAAATGGTGGGAAGGCCAAGAAAGGCAGCAAAAAAATAAAGCCTGTGAACCATCCGAGAAATTCCAGAATGCTTAATGCCCACTTGGAGCAGCATACATTGGTTGCACCTGTAAATAAAGATGCACCCTTAGTTCTTCCATCACCTGTTATGCAGGATGCAAGTGGGGGGACAAATGCCATAGTTAGGGACGAGGGAATGTGCCCTGATCTGTCTAACATTTATGATGCAATTAGATCTCTCCTCCGTCCCATAGAGGACAGAATATATAAGATTGAACATCACTTATCTAGGATCGAACAAGGGCTCCGGGGTTATATCGATTCTAGAAGTAATACTGACCAACCTGGGGTCCCCAAATCGCTGGATAGCACCAGAGTAGAAACTGCATTGGCTGCTTCCCAAAACCTGCCAAGATTGCCCCCAACTCACCAGGACCTAACCGTAATTAAGAAGTCTATAGTTGTACCCGATAATGAGCAATCACCCCAATGTAATGTACTCCAACATAAATATGATGCTAGGCCTTCTACATCCGAGACACCTAGGGGAAAAAACATTCCAAATGTACCTCCTGAAGCTGCCCCATTAGTTGTCATCTTAACAGGGGTTCCCGTATTGGGTAAACACGAGGTTGAATCCCCCACAACCTTGAGAAACAGGGTTGTGCACTGGCTTAATAAAAACAGACCACTCCCATTGCACAAAGCCTGCAAGATAATCATGGTTAGGAGGGTGCCATGGGTTGGCCATTTGGCAAAAAACATAGGGGGGGATTGTATTCTAATCAACTTTGATGACCCAAACATAGTTGATCATATTTGTAATTGGAATGATTCTAAAATAGGTGTATCTATTAAGGCCTTTCCTTTGACTTATTTCTATCCTCCTGGCCACTTTGCCACAAAATCGGATGGATGGAAAATTGTGCATAGGAATGGGAGGGGCCTGCCACAAGGGCGTTGGCCTAGACCCCCTTTTTCCTTGGATCCTATTTCTTTGCAAAATCGGTTTAGCAGTCTAGAGACTGTTGACTGACTGAGGGGCGGAGGAATGACATCAAGTAATTCTCTGCTCTCCCTAGGTTGCTGTTTACCCGATAATACATCCATCTCTTTGAGGGTAATAGATGCCCATAAAAGTTGTATTACTAATAGGGAAGTATTACCGGGGGTTAGATCGAGCGCCATATATGGTAAACCATATGTGGTGAAGTCAACTGTAGTACTCCCGAGGACATTAGTGGAAGAACAAAACATCTCTGAGGAAGGTGTGGTTAAACCAACAACTAGTCGAACAACACCTAAAAACGCTATATTACCAGAGGCAGGACTTAACATCATGACCTGGAATATAGCTGGCCTTAGTGTAAAGTTAAATACCCCTTTTTGGAATGATTTTATTGCACAAGGGTTCGACATTATATGTCTCCAAGAGACTTGGTATAAAGAACCTATTTATGTGGAAGGTTATACATCACACTGGGTATTGGCTGCGAACTCGGCAGCAGGAAGGGCGAAAGGTGGCCTCCTAATTTTAATATCAACCAAGTTAATTAAGTTTAAGCCTAACACTTATTATGAGGTGGCCCCTTACGCTCAGTTATTACGTTTAGAGCATGCCACAGGCAAGGACTTAATCATTATTAATTATTACAACAATACCTTTGATGCACGCAGGGGTCCCATCGTGCATGAAATAGGGAGAGAGATAGATAAGATGCTGGCCTGCTCTAGGAACCAACCGATTTTATTATGGGCAGGAGATTTTAATATACAGGCTTGTCCATATGCAAACCAAAGGACATGCGGCTTCTTGGGGGAAATAGACGATAATGTTAGTCTTCCACATACCCACTTCCCCCACGACGATTATGGAACCGCACTTAATAATTTGATAGCTAAATTGGACCTAGAGTTACCCGACTGCTCCTTGAAAAAGGGCAATGTTAAATGCCCAACTTTCAAAGGTAGGGGTGCCCACTCTAACATTGACCACATTCTCGCCTCCTGCAATACTGCGTATATTGATCTATGGATAACAGAGCAAGCAGTAAGCGATCATAACAGTATCTCTGTAACATTACTGATGTGGGGAAATGTACATTCAGACCCCATCAGTTTTGTTAGAGATATAATTGCAGAGAGACCAAATGGGGTGAGAATCAAGTGGGCAAATGTTAATTCTGTTAAACTCCTGGGAGAAGTTATAACTAAATGTATAACAGAAATTGACTACTGCCTAAGTAACGAGATAGTACCTGCCATACTGCTTTCCAAATTTTATAAAATTAATACCGTTATTGAAGGCTTATTGACAGGTAGGAGTAGGCCATCGAAAACCAGGCCAGTCGGTTGGTTTGACAAGAATTGTATACAGGCCTTGTCGAAATTAAAAACTGCCCTGGCCACTAAACCTAGGGATAACACTCTTATTAAAATTGAACGTCATAAATATAAGATTTCCTTGGAAGTCCGGAAAAAAGAAATACAGGAGGAGTTATGGCATAAACTCATTTTAGCTGCTAACACAACTAACAATGGTTTATTTTGGGAGACAATTAACTGCCCTTCCTTAAGAATGATACCATTCCCGAACTAACGTCACATGTAAACTGCAACGACTGGATTGACCATTTTACTAATATTTTTAACCCTGATAGGCTGGTTTTAGATTTTTTAGCAAATCACAACTCTCTATGGCTATCGTCACCTTTATCCATTAGTCTGGATGAGGTTTCTTTGGGGCTGTCAAAAAGTAGAGGGGGTAAAGCCCCGGGCCCGGATGGTGTTCCCGTAGACCTGTACAAACAGGAGATGAACTTATGGGCACCAATTTTAACCCGTATTTTTAACGCTGACATAGAAGGCAACCTTCCTTCGACCTGGGGACAATCTATTATTGTACCCTTATTCAAGAAGGGGTCCAGGTCCGAGGCACGGAACTATCGCCCTATCTCCCTCCTGGACTCATCAATCAAAATTCTGAGTAGAATACTCCTTAACAGACTGGAGATATGGGCAGAGGAAAATACTATTCTATCACCAGTCCAGTATGGGTTCAGGAAGGGAATGGGTACGATGGAGCAGTGCCTGAACCTCGACCTCATCATAAATAAATATGTTACGGTCAAAAAAGGGAACCTGTTTCTATGTTTCGCTGATCTCAGCAGCGCTTTTGATCTGGTCAAACATTCTATTTTATGGCCCATACTTTTGGAAATGGGTGCACCAAAAGATATTGTACATTTCTTGGCCAGACTATATGAAAGGCTTTCTTGTAAAGTGCGTTTTGGCCACGATGGGGAATCCACTCCTTTTTTTAGAGTGACTAGAGGCATCAGGCAGGGTTGTGTTTTGGCCCCCTTGCTTTTTTCTTTATTTGTTAATCAAATTGATACAACCCTTAGACAAGTTCCTGCTCATGCCCCTCGAGTAGATGGCGATCCCATCCCAATACTGCTATATGCGGATGACGCCGTCCTCCTGTCACGTACCCAAATTGGCCTCCAACGCTTAATTAGCAGCTTCTGCAGGTTTATTGACAGCAGGAAACTGCTAATTAATAAAGAAAAAACATATGTTATGACCTGCGGGAAGAAGATAGGGGTTAAAAGGACTTTCTTCCTGGATGAGGCTAAAATTCAATCCGTTAGTAGTTTCTGTTATCTTGGTGTTACATTCTCTGGTGATGGGAGATGGGATAACGAATGTGAAAATGTGCGCCTTAAAATGGTAAAGAATACCAATGGTGTATTTAGATTTGCCTCTAAGCTTGGGAATAGTGGAATCAGGGATATGATTTCGATTTACAAAGCCAGATGTTTATCATCCGCTTTGTATGGGGCTGGCGTGTGGGGTCACTATTAGGCCTGGGCAAAAATTTCGTTCCGTTCGCGGAAATTGCGATAATTTGACATTTTTGCGTTCCGCGGAGAGCGCGAAAATGTCAAAAATTCCGGTTTCCGCAGCTTGGCGATAATTTGTTTCTTGCTCGCGCTGTAAAATGATACATTCTCGCGCGCGCGCGATCGCCTTACCTGAATCCCTGCGTTCGCCGACAAGTTTTCTTGATCCGGTCGCGTTCTCCATGAGATGTTGTATTGTTTTTAGCCATTTGCGCTGTCTCGCGACAGTTCGCGCCCGCAGTGACGTCATGCGTCGCGCGATCACGTCTTTCTTCTCGCGATCATGCACCGCGAGAACAACTCAAAACAAGATGGCCGCGCCCGCAAGCAACCACATGGGTAAGTTGGCGACCCGCAACCATGCAGAAAATCTCGCGAACATGCCGGAAAAAAACTTCCGCATCTTCGCGATATTTCTGCTTGTTTGCGATAATTTTAAACATTCTCGCGATAATTTGCGAAGGTTAATTCCGCAAATTCCGCCCACCCCTAGTCACTATACCCTTTGTGGTAACCGTATCCAACTCGACGAAAACTCATTTTTGAGGCGTCTTTTGAGTGCCCCTGCATCAGCCTCTACAGAGCTAATCCATAGAGAGGTGGGTTTAGACTATATTAAAGATCTTGTAGTTCTTCGTCCATTGGCTTTATGGCGATCCATCTGGTCTAAAACCGAAACCATATTTACCCAAAAAGTAATTAGAGACTGTCTAAGGCTGGACCATTGTTTTCATATCCCCTGGCTCAGACATATTCATCACTGGTATAAGCTCCTTTTTAATTTGGATCCTTTTTTAATACCGGAGGAAGCTGCCAGTATATCCAAATCAGATCTTAAGGTGTCTTTTTTATGTCATTTAAGGCAATCTAGAGATCTTGTCTGCGCCAAACAATGTACCTCTGTTTTTTATTGTGAAAATAACATGAGTGAAGGTTTCCAGCTATACCTAACAGAAGTTACAAGAAGATCTCACCGTTTTGTTCTTACCCGCCTAAGGTTTGGTATAGTACACCACCTTGTGTCCTTCCCCATCACTAGGCAGCACAGTAATACTTTATGCCCCTGTGACGACTTATCCAAACAGAGTTGCTGTCATTTTATGCTGTTTTGTAAATTTTATACGTTTTTAAGACGATATTTTTTAAAACCTATCTTTTTAAAATACAATGTACGGTCAACTAGGACTGCAATGCAGTTAATGTTTAATCTGGAAAGTGCAGATATATGTTTTTATGTAGCTACCTATATCCTAAAGTGTATGAGCGCCAGAAAATCCATTGTTATTTAATTTTTTAGGATTTCTGCATGTTGCACTGTCACTTTACCGAGCATCGTAGTGGTTTCTCCCGCGATACCCTGTATATGTCCCGAAATGCGAATTGCACTTTACATTGCATATTTTGCACATTAATTGGCACGTTAGCCTTTAGGATATGCAAAATTATTGAGTATATTAGAACCATCTTCATCTGTTTCTATACCGATTATCTCATTTTGCATTGGCTCTTTTATGGGGATAGTATCATAATTAACTTGTCTTGTACATAACCATGTAACTGGTCTATACATTTTGCCCTTTTACAGTTTTATTGTATGATTGTTGTATGTTCATATTTTATGTCTGCTATATGGTTGTATAGACAAGCCGAATAAAGCTCTACCTAAACTTTAGAACAGGAAATTTTTCTAAGCAGTTATGCATATTCAAAGAAATGAACTACTCAAATGCTTCTCTCACAGTGGTTACACAAATGCACACAGACTCACAGTGTGATTCTAGACAACAACCACTATCCCTAGGAGTTTACCAAAACTCATTCACTACTGTGGAAGTGGTAAGGGAACTGCACACAATCTACATATTTCAGGACTGCACTTTTGTGTCAAAGCCTGACTCATTTAATCAAAGCATACGCAAAAACTGCCTTCTAATGCTACTAAAACTTGACAACAAGACAGGTTTTAAAACAGTTATCTGTCAGCAAATACACGATGTTACCAAATGCTTCTCTCACAGTGGTTCCCAAATGCACACAGACTCACAGTGTGATTCTAGACAACAACCACTATCCCTAGGAGTTTACCAAAACTCATTCACTACTGTGGAAGTGATAAGGGAACTGCACACAATCTACATATTTCAGGACTGCACTTTTGTGTCAAAGCCTGACTCATTTAATCAAAGCATAAGCAAAGACTGGCTTCTAATGCTACTAAAACTTGACAACAAGACAGGTTTTAAAACAGTTATCTGTCAGCAAATACACGATGTTACAAAATGCTTCTCTCACAGTGGTTCCCAAATGCACACAGACTCACTGTGTGATTCTAAACAAGCAAGACTATCCCTAGCAGCTTACCAAAACTCCTTCACTACTGTGGAAGGTGGAAGGGGACTGCACACAATCTACATATTAAAGTACAGTACATTAGTGTCAAAACATGACTCATTTTATCAATGCATAAGCAAAGACTGGTTTCTAATGCTACTAAAACTTGACAACATGACAGGTTTTAAAAGAGTTATCTGTCAGAAAATACATGATGTTACCAAATGCTTCTCTCACAGTGGTTCCCAAAACCACACACACTCACAGTGTGATTCTAGACAAGCACCACTATTCCAAGGAGTTTACCAAAACTCATTCACTACAGTGGAAGAGGTAAGGGGACTGCACACAAACTACATATTTCAGAACTGCACTTTAGTGTGAAAGCCTGACTCATTTAATCAAAGCATAAGCAAAAACTTCCTTCTAATGCTACTGAAACTTGACAACAAGACAGGTTTACAAACAGTTATCTGTCAGCAAATACATAATGTTACCAAATGCTTCTCTCACAGTGGTTCCCAAATGCACACAGACTCACAGTGTGATTCTAGACAACAACCACTATCCCTAGGAGTTTACCAACACTCATTCACTACTGTGGAAGTGGTAAGGGAACTGCACACAATCTACATATTTCAGAACTGCACTTTAGTATCAAAGACTGACTCATTTAATCAAAGCATAAGCAAAAACAACCTTCTAATGCTAATAAAACTTCACAAGACAGATTTCAAAACAGTAATCTGTCAGCAAATACACAATGTTACCAAATGGTTCTCTAACAATCCTTACCCAAATGCACACAGACTCACAGTGTGATTCTAGACAAGCAACACTATCCCTAGCAGCTTACCAAAACTCATTCACTACTGTGCAAGGGGTAAGGGGACTACACACAATCAACATATTAAAGTACAGCACATTAGTGTCAAAGCATGACTCATTTTATCAATGCATAAGCAAAGACTTGCTTCTAATGCTACTAAAACTTGACAACAAGACAGGTTTTAAAACAGTTATCTGTCAGCAAATACACAATGTTACCAAATGCTTCTCTCACAGTGGTTCCCAAATGCACACAGACTCACTGTGTGATTCTAGACAAACAACACTATCCCTTGCACTATACCAACACACATTTCTTTATCTAGAAGGAGTACTACATTTTAGTGTAGAAACATAACTCATTTCACAAATTCATAAACAATGACTGGTTTCTAATTCTACCAAAATATAAAAACAGCACAGTTATCTGTCTGCAAACACATGAAAAACACAAATGCTTATCACAAAATGGTTTCTACATGCACACACACTGTCAATAAGATTGTAGACAAAAAAGTACTCTCTACACTTTAGCAGGAGAAATAAATTAGTCAGATTAAAGTCAAAATAGTCTACATACATCCCCTCACAATTAAATAACTCACCTTTCAAGTTGTTTTGTAGATTAAGAAGTATATCAGTCACACACCAGATATCAGTCACACACCAGATTTTCTTATACAGAATCTCTGCACTGTGCACCTCTCAGCAAAACCAAAGAATGGCAAAGTTTCCCTCTCATTTTCCACACATATACATGTAAACATCAAATCACATTCCTTCCCACATAAATTCAAAAGCAAACACACATTTCTATTAGTTAAACATGTCAACCCTTTGCAAATGACATAAATTTGAACCCTTCCCCCAATCTGCCTTTTGCCTGTTACCATAGAAACAGGTCATGGAACACTGTACTGAGCACACAGGTCACAAGTTCAACACACAATGTTGCTAATCAAGACAACAAGTGTGCTTTACTTTTCAACATATCAGCTTATCATATATAATGTTCCTTACAATCAGTTTTTGTTAACCAATAAGAATCATGCGTTTAAAAAACAGAAATATACACCCTACCTTTCAGTGTAGAAGGTTGTCAAACAACCAATGATTTATTGTCTTTTTTCAAAACTGCATCTTAGCCACCATTTTAGAAAAATCTTACTTTCCAAACTGCCATTTCATTTACAGAGACCATCTGAGTGCATCCAGACCTCCTTTCAAGATGCTTAGAGTGTGGATTGTGGGACACAGCTCTATTTTCTGGAGCCAAAGGTATGCAGAAAACAAAGGCATTTACAAAGACCTAGGTTTGCCTAATGTAGACATTGAATGGATTGGACAGAGAGGGTTAAAGTGGCACCAATTGATACCATTGGTGAAATCCTTCATGCATATCAAACACGCTGACCTCATAATAGTGCACTGTGGTGGCAATCACCTAGGCACTTTGACTGGGGTAGGTCTGGAAATGCTCATGAAGGACACCTTTGCAGAACTGATTTCACTTTTCCCCAAAACTGCCTTTGTGTATTCTAACATATGCCAAAGGCAGAAATGGAACTGGTCCGATCATTTTTGTCCACAAATTGAGAAAGCTAGGAAACATGTGAATACATCTGTTTCTACTTTTCGCCGAGACTATAGAACGGGGTCCATTTTCAATAACAATCTGCACTTTCAGATGCAAGAGATGTATAGGAGAGATGGAGTACACTTTACTGATGAAGGAAACAGAGTCTTCCTCAACAACTTCAGACTCTGTATAGGTACTTACTTATAAGTACCAAAAACTCTCAATGAACACAATGGCCCTTTTTATAGCCACTCAAGAACAAAACACTTAAGCTTGATGTTTATCTCCCAAAAATGTCAATATTTTTTTCCTTGGATCCGTGCACCCAACGCGTTAGGAACCGCTCACCCAACGTGAGAGAATCCGTGCACCTAACGCAATAGGATGCGCGCACCCTAAAAAGGGAGCCCCAGGGGGTCCTTCTGGGACCCCCTAAGCAGATCTAGAGGGTCAGAATATTTCCACTCTGCCCCCTTTATATGTTTTACACACTTATTCCCCTTGCTTCTTCAGCCTCGCGTCTACCGAGGCAGAAAATGGCCGCCAACAGTTCCTGGTTTCGAATGTAGACAGACACTCGACAGCCAATTAGCATTCACTGTGTGATCGTCAGGGTGCGCGCTCGGTTCGGGGAGGGTGCGCTTACGGTGCGGGTAGGGTGCGCGGATCCTCCCCTGCCATAGATATCACTAACTTTTTTACCCTAATTTTCTCAGCAACTACTGAACAGATTCACACCATTTATACAAAAGGCACGAGTCTGAACTGAGGGCTACCTCTTTGCCAAATTTGGTGTAATTCCGTTCAGCAGTTCGGGCTGTAGCTGCGACAACAGATCCTATGGGAAATTGCATGGGGAAAACGTGTTTTGGGACCCCCCTTTTTTCTTGGCCCCCGCTTGACGAATCACCACGAAACTTTCAGGGTAGGAGCAGAGCGGAGCTGGCCAAAAGTTTGGAAAATTTTACGAGGATTTGTCAATCGACGCCAGACTTATTGGGAATAGAATGTTGCAGATTTCCTATGGAAAATAGGTCCTAACTATAACTATCTACTGGCGACCGCCAGTAGATAATATATATATATATATATGTATATATATATATTATCGCTCCAAGTTCCTCTCTTATTTTCAAAAGGATACCAGCACTCGCGGGGTCGGGTTGCAGCAAATTTAATTTATTTCGAGCGCGCAACTAACGCATTTCGGAATCAATCCTTCGTCAGTGTTTACGTTTGACACTGGAGGCAGCATGTTTTTAAACATCATAGCTTCGGACATTGAGACAAAAGAGGGATGGTGCTCGTAAAAATACAAGCGCCATTTTGTAATGATGCCTGATTTTATACTTATATAAGCACATAACGATTCTTATTGCATGAAATTAATTTTCTTTCACAATAAATTTGTTATTCCTCTGTGTATCGGCTTATTCATTAACAGTAAAAATGTTATTCCACATGTGTTAAAACAGTCATGTATCCTTATACCGTAGATGTAAAAAAGCTATTTAAACGCATGATTCTTCAAATTAATTAATCATATTGTCTAGGTCCCCAGGTGTGCTGTCAACTCTTCCCCACTGTTTAACCCATGGGGGGTCTTTGTTTGGAGGTCAATGATATAACGTGACTCGATTCTCCTTAATTTCAACACCCTATCCTCCCCTCTGATGTTCAATGGGACTCAGTCAATGCTAAAAAACTGTAATAGATCCCTATCACTTTTATTTTTGATAGCAAAGTGCCTAGCAACTGGATAATTTAAATCTTTCTTTGCTATAGCACGCATGTGTTCCAGAACCCTTACTTTCACCCAGTGTATCGTGCTACCTATATACCTGAGGCCACATAGGCACTTCCGGCAATAGACAGCATGAGTGGTTTGGCAGGTCATGAATTTATTAATTATTTTTCCTGATTTCAATCCTTGTACTTCATAGGTAAGTACCCTTTTACTGAAAGCGCAATCCTTGCACCTCCCGCAAGGGTAAAACCCCCTCAACTCATTCAGTGTTCCCTTGCGTGATGGCAAAGTGTCTAAATGGCTATGATCAAGACTGTCTATTAGTGAACGAGCTCTCTTAAAGGTAATTAATGGAGCTCTTGGAATGTCTGCTCCAATAATTGTGTCGGTCTTTAACACATGCCAATTCCATTTCATGATCTTTTTAAGGCTATCCGCATCCTCTGAATAAGTTGTCACCATATGGAATTTGCCCTCATCCTGTTTTTTCTGTTCCAGTTTTTTAAATAGACCTTCCCTTGGTAGTTGTTCCACTTTCTTTAAAGTTTTTTCTAGAAGATCCTTTGATATCCTCTGACTAGAAAGCGGTTGAAGCTTTCCTTTACTGCTATGTTGAAATCGCATTCCCTTGAACAGTTGCGTTTCAACCTAAGGAATTACCCATATGGGATGCTGCTTTTAAGTTTCGGTGGATGACTACTGGTGGCGTGCAATGTACTGTTACCTGCCGTAACGCTTTCTAAAGAGGGCTGTTGTCAATTTTCCATCTTGTATCTCCACCCTTAGGTCAAGATAGTTCACTGCCACTGAACTAATCTCACATGTGAACCGTAAATTAACATTGTTTCTGTTCAGATGTTCTATGTATTCCTCTGCCTTGGTCAACGGCCCCTTCCATATTAGGAAGAGGTCGTCGATGTATCGATACCATGACACTATTTCATTTGTCCAGTTTTCGTTGGTCGAGGACCAGGCCACCTGCTCCTCCCACCAGCCTACGAATAAATTTGCATAGCTGGGAGTGAAGCAGGTGCCCATTGCGGTTCCCAGATACCTGCCTATAAAGGTCTCCCTGGAAGAGAAATATATTATTTAACAGACAAAATTCAAGCAGTTCAAGCAGCATCCTGTCTAGAAAGCTTTTCCGTTAGACTGCCCAGGAAAGAAACTATAGGTCTCCCTGGTGGTCTCAAACAGTCCTTATGAATTTTTGGCAGATGGTAAAATGTTGGTAGAATAGGATTCATTTATCTTACAAATAAATACTCATCCATGACCAGCATAGATTTTTCATGTCACTTTTTTATTAGTGATTGATAATCTAGGATGCTGTTCGGTGCATGGGAGCAGTATATATATATATATATATATATTCACTGAAAAAAACATAGGTTTCAGGCCTGATGTAGTTAGGAATTAGCATTTAAAAAACCTTTGAAATTCACTGAAAAAACCATAGGTTTCAGGCCTGATATAGTTAGGAATTAGCATTTAAAAAACTTTAGAAATTCACTGAAAAAACAATAGGTTTTAGGGGTGTTATAGTTAGCTGGACATTTCACTCAAACAAAACCATTGAAATTCCTCCGATATAGTTAGTTGTACTAACTACATCTTGCGCGCCCGCAATCCACTGCTGATGATGTCACATATTACATCATTCATGACATGGTCAGTGACATCACTGATGACATCTCAAATGACATCACTGATGACATCACTGATGACATCATCCAGTGGATGTGGTTTGGTTCGTTATTTAAATATGTATGATATATATAGCAATTTACATTGAAGAATGAGTGGATATATAAATATAAATATCTGGATGGAGGATTTAGTAGCAGTGTGATTGGCTGTTTACTTGACTAATTTATAGTGTCTCACTAAATATATTGGATAGTGACAAAACTGTGTGAATATCTGTATCACTTTGTCAGTTGTTGTGTAAACTGCTGAAACAGTTGGTTACTAGCTACGTGAAGGTCTATATTATTTATTAATTAGTTAACTGAGTATTTGTATGGAAGAGTGAATGTGTGTGTGGTTCAGTGGGGTGTGTGTGACTGCCCAAAGATGTGTGAAGAGTTGATTCAGTAGGTATCTGAAGTTAAAACTCAATGTTATAACAGTTGTTTGGGTGAGTGAATATCTTTATGGGTGTGGCGATGAGCCAATATATGTCTCAATGGTACATGTCCAACAAACTAGAAAAATAAAAGCCAGTGTATGTGTCAGTTGTTGTATATAAATAAGTATACATAAGACTCAGTGATTGTATGAGTGACTGTATGGATAGCTGTATAGTTGTAATAGTGTTTTTATAACACACTAAGTATGAGTTATTATCTATATGAATAGATGAAGTGGTGTTTTTATAAGTGTATAGCTAAGTAAAAGTAAGTATGATCCATTGTTTGCATAAGTCAGTAGTATGACTTCATAAGTGATTAGGATGTGTGCTGGTGTGTAATGTCGATATAGGTGTATAAGTATATTTGATAGTGTTCTATTGATCATTGACAGCATGTATGAGTGACTCTATAGGTAAGTGATTAGATGTGTGAATAGATCTAGGAATCACTGAGTGGGTGTTTAGAAACTTGTATTGGTGTGTCAATGGTTTTAAATCTGGCACTCTCTATTTTACAGTGAGTGATGAAAGGTTATACTAGTGTATGATGTGGTGTATCTGATTGTCACGTGGATGATGTCATCAGTGAAGTCATCAGTGATGTCATTTGAGATGTCATCAGTGATGTCACTGACCATGTCATGAATGATGTAATATGTGACATCATCAACAGTGGATTGCAGGCGCGTGAGATGTAGTTAGTAGAACTAACTATATCGGAGGAATTTCAATGGTTTTGTTCGAGTGAAATGTCCAGCTAACTATAACACCTCTAAAACCTATTGTTTTTTCAGTGAATTTCTAAGGTTTTTTAAATGCTAATTCATAACTATATCAGGCCTGAAACCTCTGGTTTTTTCTGTGAATTTCAAAGGTTTTTTAAATGCTCATTCCTAACTATATCGGGCCTGAAACCTATGGTTTTTCAGTGAATTTCAAAGGTTTTGTAAATTACAATTTTTAATGTATTAAACTGTTTATTTTTAGATATTTTATTTTTTTATTTACATTATACATTACAATACAAAATATACTTTCTCAGAATGAATTACTTTAGTTTGAATACTTTGGAAATAGGCAATAGACTTTTAAGTACAGTAGTTACAGTTGTTGCAATGGGCAACACAATTTGAAACACAATGCAACATTGAGCTCAATGGGAATTTCTAGTTAAATGCAATTAGTAATTCTATGAATTACTTTTCAAACCACAGGACTGGATGCTAGATTCAGTCCTTGGACATCTCCTATAAACAGTGGAGTAAAAGCGTTTTGGTTACAGTAGTGATTTTTAAGGATTATTATTGTATTTTAAAAGTTGACACTTAGAACATTTTTCAAATAGAATCACCAATGTTATCCTATGGCAGAAAATTCACTTAGCAGGTAAGTACTGTTATCGTTACTTTTTCTTACTCAGTGGTGGATCCTGGATCCAGCACAGGTGAATCTCCTGTAAACAGTTGAAAGAATGTGTTTAAGTCATACAGACGATTTTTTAGGAATATATTTAGTTTGTGAAAATAGACACTTAGAAACTTTTCTACTTAAAACCACACAATGGATTCCTATGGAAAGGAATACAAGTTACTTTTAAGTATGCTTAGAATTACTTTTCAGGGTCAGTGCTGGGCTAAAAGATGCAGCCCTGCATTCTCTCCTGAGAACAGGTGAGTAAATCGGAATTCGTAGTTCGGCTGATTTTAGAGGAATATTTGTATGTTTCAAAAATGGACACTTAGAACTTTTCTGCTGAAAACCACACAATGGATTCCTATGGAAAGAAATACAAGTTACTGGTAAGTAAGCTTAGAATTACTTTTCAGGGTCAGTGCTGGTCTAAAAGATGCAGCCCTGGGTTCTCACCTGATTACAGGTGAGTAAATCGTAATTCGTAGTTCGGCTGATTTTAGAGGAATATTTGTACGTTTCAAAAATGGACACAGAAACTTTTCTAGTGAAAACCACACAATGGATTCCTATGGAAAGAAATACAAGTTACTGGTAAGTACGTTTAGAATTACTTTTCAGGGTTAGTGCTGGTCTAAAAGATGCAGCCCTGGGTTCTCTCCTGATAACAGGTGAGTAAATCGGAATTCGTAGTTCGGCTGATTTTAGAGGAATATTTGTACGTTTCAAAAATGGACACTTAGAAACTTTTCTGCTGAAAACCACACAATCGATTCCTATGGAAAGAAATACAAGTTACTGTTAAGTACGCTTAGAATTACTTTTCAGGGTCAGTGCTGGTCTAAAAGATACAGTCCTGGGTTCTCTCCTGATAACAGGTGAGTAAATCGGAATTCGTAGTTTGACTGATTTTAGAGGAATATTTGTACAATGGTAAAGGAAGGGGGCGGGGCCTGCGGTGACTTGTGCAAACACGCCCTGTGGCGCGTTTTAAGTTGGGGAATCAATTCCTCTTCAATCCTGCGGTCCCCTGGGGGCCAACTAGCCCACCAGGTACCTCCAGTATGCGTCAGGGAGCTGCGTTGCAGAGAGGTGCTCAGAGGCCACGCCCCTTTCTACAGCACTCTGCAACGCAGCTCCGTGGCGCTTCCTTGAGGTACCTGGTGTGCTAGTTGGCCCCTAGGGGACCTCTTGATTGAAGAGGAATGAATTCCCCAACTTAAAACGCGCCACAGGGCGTGTTTGCACACATATCACCTCAGGCCCCGCCCCCTACCTTCACCACTGTGCAAACGCGCCCTGTGGCGTGTTTTAAGTTGGGGGATTAAGTCCCCTTGAATCCTGAGGTCCCCTGGCGGCCAACTTGCCCACCAGGTACGTCCAGTATGCGCCAGGGAGCTGTGCTGCAGAGAGGTGTTCAGTGGCCACGCCCCTTTTTATAACACTCTGCAACGCAGCTCCGTTGCGCTTTCTGGAGGTACCTCGGCATTGCTTTTCCACATGGGGAGCAGCTAACATGCTGCTCCCCATGTGGAAAAGCAATCTGCTTTGCTTCATTGAAGCGAGAGCAGGTTTCCCTGCTTTCGCTTCAATGAAGCAAAGCAGTTTGCAATGGCAGGGTGGGAGCCGCGAGGCTCCCGCCCTGCCATTGCAAACAGCAGTGTCCCGGGGGTGGGCACCCCGGGACACTGCAGGAGCCGGCCCTGGGGGGTGGCGGTCCCCAGGGCCAATACAAGGCTCCAGGAGGGGGACCGCATGGCCCCCCTCCAACATGTATAAGTTGCCCCAGGGGGTGGCAGTCCCCGGGGCTGGGGGGGCCTGAGAGCCCCCCCACATCAAATAGTTATTTTCGGCTGAAATTCGTGCTGGGTGCGCGAATCTCGCCGATTTTTTTTTATTAAAAAAATCTTTTTTGGCCCTGGGGGTCTTTGTGGGGCCCCCTGAGCAGGCCTAGGGGGTCAGGGTGTTTCTACCCTGCCCCCTTGTCGCGTTTTGCGCGTTTGTTTTTTAGGTTTCTTGTGCCTCGGGGCACTAGATGGCTGCCAACACTTCCTGATCTGGAGTGTTGGCAGCCAATTAGAATACAGCTCGTGCACGGCAGGGTGCGCGCTGGGTGCGGGGAGGGTGCGCGGATCCTCCGAGGCCATAGATATCACTAACTTTTTTACCCTAATTTTCTCAGGAACTACTGAACGGATTTACACCATTTAAGCAAACGGCACGAGTCTGAACTGAGGCCTACCTCTTTGCCAAATTTGGTGTAATTCCGTTCAACAGTTCGGGCTGTAGCTGCGTCAACAGGTCCTATGGGAAAATGCATGGGGAAAACGCGTTTTGGGACACCCCTTTTTTCTCTGCCCCCGCTTGACGAATCACCGTGAAATTTTCAGGATAGGAGCGGACCGGAGCTGGCCAAAAGTTTGGAAAATTGCGCGATTTGCGATAATTGTCGCATGTGCTTGATAATATGCCCCACAGTGTGCTATTCGTTTTCTCTCTTATCCCATTCTCCCACTTCTTCTATTTGTCTCACAATTCATGTTTTTTAGTGGTTGTTTGTGAAGCATAGAAGAATGCATTGCTTATGGTGGACCCAAGGTGCAAAATTAATACTGTCTGACAGTCACACATAGCTATTTCTGGAAATGCATCAAAGAGTACTTTAGCCATGATGCTGTAAGAATTATCACCCTCGCCATCCTCTGGTTTCCTAAACCATTTAAGATTTGAGTGACAACTGTGGTATTCCTGAGCCTTAGTTTTCCCCTCTTTAAGGAGGAAATAGAGTGAGAGGGCCTTATTTATGAAGGCCTTGCAACACTTTTACGCCACCGTTTCGTGACATTTCGTGACGCATCGGCGGCATAAACAATGAGTTACGTTGCACCATATTTGCAAAGTGACACACCTAGGCAGATGTGTCACCTTGTATAGCCCTGCACCACATTATACCTGTGTCAGGTAAAATGTATGTAGGGTGGGCACTCCCACACAACATAGCCTCATAGGAGTGGCACAGTGAAATCTATCAGATTTTACTGCGCCTCTTCTATGGTGCCACTGCGTCAAAACTTTACTCCTGCCTCATAACAGGCATAAGGGTGACGCAGTGCTTTGTGTATAGGCCTGCCTCATGCATTGTTGGAGTTGCATCATGATTGCGACACAACTCCAGCAATGCTGGCTTTTGCGCTGACAGATACATCAGGATTCCTGATGTATCTGTGATTCCTTGGGACATGGAGAGCCATACAATAAATACGGTGCTTCCATTATGTCGCAAGGAGGGCGCAGTGAAAACTGTTGCATCGCTGTGTTGTCGCAGCGATGCAACTGTTTTTATAAATGAGGCCCAGAGTGTGTTAAAACTGCAGTGTTGTGGGCCTCAACTCCATCTCAAAATTTGCAGTGGTGCTTTTTTAACTTAGAAACTTTTCTTTTTCTGCCACTTTATTGATCAAAGTCGCCAGGGAATCCATCTGCAGAGTTAAGTAGAAAAATGCTTTCCATTTTATGCAAATTGTGAAGTTCTTTCAGTGTTGCTGCATCTTCATTAAATAACTATGATGATAGCTCTCGAAACATTTGAGATAGTGAACTATCTTCTCTGCTCTATTGGAGTAGTCTCAGATGCTTTTAGCTGCACTGTACTTTCAGTGATCCTGGCCCTGAGGTTGCCACTCTATGGGGCAGATTTATTAGCCCCGTGCGCCAGATTTGCTCCGCCGTTGCGTCACTTTTGTGACGCAGCGGCGGCGCAAAGCCAGCGCCATGCTGCGGGCTATTTACAACGTGACGCATCTAGGGAGATGCGTCACGTTGTAAAGCTTGCGCCACATGTGGGCGTACCTGCACAGGGGGGGCGTTCCGGCGCAGGAACGCCTCCGAAAAGTGGCTGAGTGAAATCTACAAGATTTCACTCAGTCACTTTTCCGGCCATGCTGCGTCAAAACCCTGCGCCTGCTTGAAGCAGGCGTAAGGATTGACGCAGCATGTTAGGGATAGGGGCACCCCGAGCCTTGCTGGAGCTGCGTCGCAGTTGCGACGCAACTCCAGCATTGCGCCAACTTTACGCCGGCAGATGCGTCACGCATCTGCTTGTCCTTGCGCCACGATGCACCACATTGTAAATGCGGCGCATCTACGGTGGCGCAAGGGCAAACTTGCGTGACGCATATTTCCTGGCGCATCCATGCTGATTTGCAGGGATGCGCCAGGAAACATAAATCTGCCCCTATGTGTCTAAGCACTATTAACCACCCCACCTGTATTCGAGTAAGATAGTTCTGATTGCACAGAGCCTAGGTTCCTGCAGCTGTCCCCATTTCTTAGTGTTTCATCACTGAAGTTTTGGAGTTATTCTCCCTCTCTAAAGTGACAGATCTCTCACTTCCCATATGTTTTTTAATAGTGCAAGTGGGGCATAATGATAAACAACAAGAGAGAGAGGGTATGTCCACACTCTTGGTCCCCCAAAAATCAATATAATAACAACAAAAGAGCGTGACGAGAAAGAGATTCGAAAACACAGTGATTCTCTATGTGCTTGGGTAAAGTGTAGAAGAAAAAGAATCCATCTGATGAAAAATAAAACCCTCACTCACCAACATAGTTGGTGACATGCTTCATCATGGGGTTTTAACCAGAAGGGCCTTGTGCGCCTCTGGTGTGCTTCGACGCTTGAAATTAAGGCGGAGCAACAATTTCAGACTTGAAAAAAGTGAGGTGATGGGTGAGTGGAATAAACAAGGGAAAGAAAAAGATTTAAAAATCATGTATCGTACACCAAAACATTTTAATAGTGTCGAGACAGGAATATGTTAAAAAATGTGAAGGATAATTACTCCTGACGTTAATTTGGTCAGATTTATCCTATAGGTGGTCAAGTGGTCGACATGTTTCAGCTTGTCTATGTTATTTACTAAGCTTTCATCAGGACCTAATCATACAAAAGAAAAAAAGGCACCTTGGCGGTGTAAGCTCGCTAAGGCTTACCCTGACCTCAGGTGCAAAGAACCGATAGACTCACGGTTACCGTAGAGGTCTCCCACTGTTCTGGAAAAAGACCTCGTATTTCTGAAAGAAAATTTGTATAATTGAGTTGACATACATAATAGTTGCCTTATATTCATCAGAGAGACAGTTCTGGACTTTAAATGATACCAAGCAACCGAAAATTAATCGGTACCCGCATAATTTACATGGTCTATGTAAACTTTCAGCCATTTCTATATTACAATTAGAAGAATGAGTGTGAATACAAAATTTGTAAACATGCCAAAATCCATATATTCAGACATTATATAGATAAAGTATTTCAACAGTTTAGTCAATACTCTGGCAAAAAAATTTGGTTTGTAGTATAAATGAAGATCACATGTATCAAAGGCACTTTGATATACTTTACACCTTCAATATGAAACTGAAGGAAAGCAAGATACGAAATGGTAAAAAAGGAAAAGACTTGAAGCTTACGTATAAAAGAGTGGGTACGTGCTCCTTGGGCAAGAAGGTGAATTGCGGGACTACAGAACAACTGTGGCAACAAGAAGAGAGAAATACGGGGAAGGCGTTAAATGTAGAAAAACCCGTCTCTCACTAAGATTGTTTACCACATTATTCCGTATAGCATGGTGCTAAAGATCTAGTTTCTTTAAAAAGGTGGTACTTACATCATCCAAGTCCTCAGCCAGCAGTCTGCACCTAAAAGGTCCGCCGAGCCCGGAGGTAATTGCGTACTGGCGGGCTCGTGTTTAAATGCAAGTTGTCAGCCGCTGACGAACCGGAAGTGAATGTGTAAGTCTTTCCACAAACGCCTCTGGGATTAGGACAGCGAAGAAGGACTATATGGCTGCTTTCTTCTGAAAATGCTAGAGCGCTAAAGGCTCTCTTCAACAAGAAACTTTATTGAACAGCGTTAGCCGTACATCGGTATTTAATCAAGGGTAGTCAACATCAAATCAGCCGACTGCCCCCTGTTACATAAACCTCACGGAGAAACATTTCTTTCAGAGACTGATTCACCCAGAAACTCCTTAAATAAAAGGATTTCTTGACGCATCAAACCTTGTCTAGCCCTGTTTGTGTTGGAAACATTGTGCAACCTCATCCTCAGATATAGAATTTGCAAAATACCACAGGTGACCAAAGATCCACATTGCCATATATACAGAATGGGCCCTTAGGTTAATAAATGAGAGCTCAAAACCACTCAGATGTAAACGAGTATTTATTTCTACATAAAGGCTCATGTCTTAGCGTCTCAGCACTGTCCCCCAAGGGATATTATCGTTGAGGCCTGATAGATGTGTTGACAACCTATAGACCCAGCGTTGTTCCTTTTCGAACAATGAAGCTGATTTCACCTGTTCAATAATGGTCCACTGTAGATCATCTGCAGTATGATTCAAACGCAGGAAGTGCTCAGTCAGTTTAGTTGCGCTTCTTTTACATCGGACATTACTACGGTGTTCACCAATCCGTAATTTGATCTTTCTTGTAGTCATGCCCACATATTTCAAATTGCATGGGCACGTAATTAAATAAATCACATCTGTAGTATTGCAATTCGTATGGCTGCGTTGAATCCAGGTTTTCCCGGTTTCCAGAGATAAGGTCTTGGTGGGGGACGTGAGATGACAAATGCTACAGGACCCACAGGGGTAATGACCAAGAATAGGTGGCAAACCCCAGGTGTCGAGAACCGAGATAGTAGTTGGTTTATTACAAATCCTAGGTCTCGTATGAACAAGCGAGTCCTTGATACTCTTAGCCTTCTTGTAAGAGAATAGAGGTTTGTCCCAATTAATACTATTGCTTTCCAAAATACGCCAATGTTTCTTAATCGATTTGGACATTGCATTGGAAGCAGTATTAAAAGTAGTCACACACGTTAGTGGAATCTCAGTGAGCTGTCTAGGAGAATCTTGTAAAAGGATCTCTCTAGGTTGATTTCTTGCACGTTTGCAACTTTTATTCAGGATAGTGTCAGGATAGCCTCTCTGTTTCAATTTAGACGTAAGATCTTTTGATTGTTTACGAAAATCCTCCACTTGACTGCAATTGCGTCTAATTCGCAAATATTGGCCATAAGGGAGATTTTCCCGTAATGGCCGGGGATGAAAACTGGAGAAGGCCAAAAGGTTATTTTTGGCTGTCGGTTTATAATGCGTTTTGGTCACAAGTGCACCGTCAATTTTAGTCACAGTTACATCCAGAAAAATCATTTCATAATCATGGAAAGCATGAGTGAACAGCAGATGGGGATCACAAGTATTGATCCATGTCAAAAATTCAAGTAGAATACTCTCAGGGCCCTCCCAGATGATAAAAATATCATCGATATACCTCTTCCAATAGGAGAGGTAAAGGAGAAAGGGATTATCTTGACTCAGAATGAATTTTTGTTCAAAATTTGAAACATAAAGTCCTGCCACACTGGGCGCAAAAGTGCTGCCCATCGAAGTACCGGTGGACTGGAGATACAGGGCACCTTGATATTCCAAAAAGTTTTTCTTAAGTGCCAAGGTGGCTCAATCAATGATAAAACCCTTCGGGGTCTGAAAGGACCAGTTAATAGAGTCCAAGGCTTCCCCAATGACCTTGATGGTATCATCCTGGGGAATGCTCGTATAAAGGCTTTCAATATCCAGAGAGACAAGAATGGTGTTATCATGATCTACTCTCAGTTCTTGTAAGGAAGCCAGAAAACTTTTAGGGTCTCTAAGATAGGTGGGGGTGTCCTGGATTATAGGTTTCAGAAAAAAGTCACAGAAGATCGAAAGGGGCTCTAAAAGGGAGCCTATGCCCGATACTATTGGGCGGCCCGGAGGGGGTGATTTATTTTTGTGGATCTTCGGCAGTGTGTAGAAGTATGGAATCACGCCTTTTCCCTTAGTCATAAAATCTGCTTCATGCTTGCTGATGAATCCACTACTTTCAGCGTGTTCAACAAGATTGCATATTGTGGTTTTCAATTCAGGAGAAGGATCGATAGCGAGAGGAGTGTAGTTCTTCAAATTATCTAGAAGACGTCTACATTCTGAATCATAATCTCCAACATTCTGGATGACAATTCCTCCCCCCTTGTCAGCTGGTTTTATCACAATAGATGGATTGGTTTGCAATGCTTGGAGGGCTTGAAATTCAAGGGCACTCATGTTCTTATAGGCTCCTTGGTCTTGAAAAGCTTCAACGTCATTGAAAACAGCTTGTTCAAATGCAGTGATCCCCGCTGGAATCAGATGTGGGGGAGGTGTGAATGTGGATTTTAGACGTAAAGTGGTGTCACTGAGATGATCTACAGGGACATCTGATTTATTGTTCTCAAAAAAGAATTTCAATTTCAGTTTTCTGAAAAAATCAGATAATTCACAATGTAATCGAAAACTATCCAGCCGTGCAGTAGGCACAAAGCCTAGTCCCTTCTCAAGTACTTCACTTTCTGTCTGTGTCAAATTGTGTGAAGAAAGGTTCAGGACTAAACTCTCTGGTTGCTGGTTCCTGCTTTGCTGCGTGTGTTGTGCCCTGTCCCTTCCTCCTGTTCCCAATGGACCTGGTTGTTTCCCCTCCTTCGCCCTCGTCCTCGCCGGCCTCTGCCTAAAAAAGGAGGGCGGAACGTGTTGGATTGAAAGGGAGGCATCGGGACAAAACCAGGATTCCAGCCCATCATTGGATACTGAGGTGGTTGGAACTGATTGGGATAACCTGAATTCATTGAATTAGGAAAGGGTTGCCAATTAGGTTGGTATTGGTAAGGTCTATTTCTGCCTCTACCTCGCTGTCTTGATCTTGTACTCTCATTACTTGAGCCACTTGAAAAGGAATCGTTGTCATCTGTGGTATCTGCCTGATCATTCCTATCCGTTGGAGGGACATAATCAGGATTAGCGTAGGGATATACTTTAATAAACGAGAAACGCTTCAGATCTTTTTGAAATTTTTGAGCCTTAGATTGTGTCAAAGTATCTTTATATTCATTCATTTCTTTGTTAAGCTCATCCACTTTCTTTTTGTAACAGGTCAATGTTGTGCGAAAATGCGTTTCTGTTAGTTGAATTTCAACCATAAGTGCCTCTGAAAGTCTAAGAGCTGTTTTAATGATTAGGACAAGCCAGTCGCAGGTGCAGTGCCACGCGATCTGGGCCCAGTCCCTACGAAAAACTGGATCTTTGAGAAAAATACGTGGAGCATTAGTGACCAAAAGGCCCTTTGGTGCCACATTATTTCGTAGGTACTCAGTTAGTATGGTACCGTGTAAGATGGTACGAATACGGCATCGTTTTTGTTCGGTCAATTTGTCCCACTCACTAGTCTGGGAAATTGTTTGCGCTATTGAAGAGTCAGCAAAAAGGGAGGAGT
This sequence comes from Triturus cristatus, assembly GCF_964204655.1. Taxonomy (NCBI): domain Eukaryota; kingdom Metazoa; phylum Chordata; class Amphibia; order Caudata; family Salamandridae; genus Triturus; species Triturus cristatus. The sequence continues at coordinate 645,456,450 of NC_140585.1, forward strand.
CTGCCAAGAGGGCATCGACCTCAGCATCTGTATACATAAGCCCCGTGTTTTCCATTTCGGTGCCAATTGAGTTATCCAAATGTGATCACACTACACTTAAATCAAATAAATCTCTTGCAGCTGTGCGCTGCCTTAATACAATGATAAACAACAAGAGAGAGAGGGTATGTCCACACTCTTGGTTCCCCAAAAATCAATATAATAACAACAAAAGAGCGTGACGAGAAAGAGATTCGAAAACACAGTGATTCTCTATGTGCTTGGGTAAAGTGTAGAAGAAAAAGAATCCATCTGATGAAAAATAAAACCCTCACTCACCAACATAGTTGGTGACATGCTTCATCATGGGGTTTTAACCAGAAGGGCCTTGTGCGCCTCTGGTGTGCTTCGACGCTTGAAATTAAGGCGGAGCAACAATTTCAGACTTGAAAAAAGTGAGGTGATGGGTGAGTGGAATAAACAAGGGAAAGAAAAAGATTTAGAAATCATGTATCGTACACCAAAACATTTTAATAGTGTCGAGACAGGAATATGTTAAAAAATGTGAAGGATAATTACTCCTGACGTTAATTTGGTCAGATTTATCCTATAGGTGGTCAAGTGGTCGACATGTTTCAGCTTGTCTATGTTATTTACTAAGCTTTCATCAGGACCTAATCATACAAAAGAAAAAAAGGCACCTTGGCGGTGTAAGCTCGCTAAGGCTTACCCTGACCTCAGGTGCAAAGAACCGATAGACTCACGGTTACCGTAGAGGTCTCCCACTGTTCTGGAAAAAGACCTCGTATTTCTGAAAGAAAATTTGTATAATTGAGTTGACATACATAATAGTTGCCTTATATTCATCAGAGAGACAGTTCTGGACTTTAAATGATACCAAGCAACCGAAAATTAATCGGTACCCGCATAATTTACATGGTCTATGTAAACTTTCAGCCATTTCTATATTACAATTAGAAGTATGAGTGTGAATACAAAATTTGTAAACATGCCAAAATCCATATATTCAGACATTATATAGATAAAGTATTTCAACAGTTTAGTCAATACTCTGGCAAAAAAATTTGGTTTGTAGTATAAATGAAGATCACATGTATAAAAGGCACTTTGATATACTTTACACCTTCAATATGAAACTGAAGGAAAGCAAGATACGAAATGGTAAAAAAGGAAAACACTTGAAGCTTACGTATAAAAGAGTGGGTACGTGCTCCTTGGGCAAGAAGGCGAATTGCGGGACTACAGAACAACTGTGGCAACAAGAAGAGAGAAATACGGGGAAGGCGTTAAATGTAGAAAAACCCGTCTCTCACGAAGATTGTTTACCACATTATTCCGTATAGCATGGTGCTAAAGATCTAGTTTCTTTAAAAAGGTGGTAGTTACATCATCCAAGTCCTCAGCCAGCAGTCTGCACCTAAAAGGTCCGCCGAGCCCGGAGGTAATTGCGTACTGGCGGGCTCGTGTTTAAATGCAAGTTGTCAGCTGCTGACGAACCGGAAGTGAATGTGTAAGTCTTTCCACAAAAGCCTCTCGGATTAGGACAGCGAAGAAGGACTATATGGCTGCTTTCTTCTGAAAATGCTAGAGCGCTAAAGGCTCTCTTCAACAAGAAACTTTATTGAACAGCGTTAGCCGTACATCGGTATTTAATCAAGGGTAGTCAACATCAAATCAGCCGACTGCCCCCTGTTACATAAACCTCACGGAGAAACATTTCTTTCAGAGACTGATTCACCCAGAAACTCCTTAAATAAAAGGATTTCTTGACGCATCAAACCTTGTCTAGCCCTGTTTGTGTTGGAAACATTGTGCAACCTCATCCTCAGATATAGAATTTGCAAAATACCACAGGTGACCAAAGATCCACATTGCCATATATACAGAATGGGCCCTTAGGTTAATAAATGAGAGCTCAAAACCACTCAGATGTAAACGAGTATTTATTTCTACATAAAGGCTCATGTCTTAGCGTCTCAGCACTGTCCCCCAAGGGATATTATCGTTGAGGCCTGACAGATGTGTTGACAACCTATAGACCCAGCGTTGTTCCTTTTCGAACAATGAAGCTGATTTCACCTGTTCAATAATGGTCCACTGTAGATCATCTGCAGTATGATTCAAACGCAGGAAGTGCTCAGTCAGTTTAGTTGTGCTTCTTTTACATCGGACATTACTACGGTGTTCACAAATCCGTAATTTGATCTTTCTTGTAGTCATGCCCACATATTTCAAATTGCATGGGCACGTAATTAAATAAATCACATCTGTAGTATTGCAATTCGTATGGCTGCGTTGAATCCAGGTTTTCCCGGTTTCCAGAGATAAGGTCCTGGTGGGGGACGTGAGATGACAAATGCTACAGGACCCACAGGGGTAATGACCAAGAATAGGTGGCAAACCCCAGGTGTCGAGAACCGAGATAGTAGTTGGTTTATTACAAATCCTAGGTCTCGTATGAACAAGCGAGTCCTTGATACTCTTAGCCTTCTTGTAAGAGAATAGAGGTTTGTCCCAATTAATACTATTGCTTTCCAAAATACGCCAATGTTTCTTAATCGATTTGGAGATTGCATTGGAAGCAGTATTAAAAGTAGGCCTGGGCGAAGCACTACGCTACGCTCGCGTAGTTTGCGAAGTTCGCGCTACTTCGCACTACGCGAACTGCACGTAGCACAGTGCGAACACGCGTAGCGTAGTGTTGCGTAGTGCTGCGGTCATTTTTTGCTTGCTCGCGGTCCTCAACGTTAAGTTGGCGACCGCGAGCAAGCAAAATGACATCCTGGCGAGACTTTTTCCTTGTTCGCGATCGCGAGCATGGAAAATAAACCTCCCGGCGAGATTCCCAACGCGAGAAGGTCAGGTTTCTCATTGCGAGGGGTCGCGTATGCTCGCGACCGCTCGCGATGAGAAACTACCAGTTCGCGTTGAGAAAGCTGCAGCTCGAGTAAAAATCTACTCGAGCAGCAGAAAACTACAGCTCGCTGAGGAAATATGAATTTTGTGATCAGTTATGTCCCCTATCGTAGACCCCACCGGCTCCATGTGCATGCTATAAGTACATGTATGTTCCCTCCTGCTCCAGTTTTGAAGACGCAAATATATGTGTGTCCACCGTCAACATGTCCTCTTTCAGATCCGCCATGAATGGGTCAGATATTCCATTCCTAAGTATGAAAGGCCACCGACTTTATATGGTTCACTTTCCACATTTTACAGATTCAGGCGAGTAGGCCCGAATTCTGTCATCAAGCCTTTTCCTGCCTTCTGCCTCTGAAAGCTCCAGTCTGAGCCCGCATCTGTGACCATGAACTTTGTCTTACTCCCTGCGCGGCTAACGGTGCCTGATCCAGCCTGTCGCATGCCAAAAACTGTATTTCACCTTCGAGATTATCTCCTTCGCTCCTCATCCGATGCATTCCTGTCTAGTAGTTTAGGTAAACATTCTTCCAGCTCCCGTGCAAAGGGCCAGGCCTCGCTGCCCTCATGCAAATAACTCATAGCCCCGTTACCATGGAATATTCCTACCCCCTCGCATCTAGTGTAGACACTTAGACGCTTGTACACGCACTAACAGTCAGTATAGTCAGTATAGAATAAGATTCTATCCTAAGAGACCTTTCCTTTTGGATAACACAGTTCTTTAAACATAGGATATTAGATATGATTTGGAATTAGGTTGACATAAACCCAGACTTCTGTCTCCACATGTAGAGCTAAATGTCAAGTCCCCTTCACCCTCTAGTTGCACGTCAATCACACGTCATGCGGCTGCGTGCGCATCCTTGCCAAGCATTTCTGCTGACATTGCAGGATTCTTTTATGGATCCACCCATTTGTGATATCATGTTTAAGTGACGTTTATTAAATTACGCCCTCTATTAGCTACGTATGCACCTTTTATCAGCTGTTACGCCTCTTGCATCTGCTTTACTGTAATGTATTTTCTATAAAACTGCCTATCTGTCAATAATATAGGCTCCTTCCTTCCTGAACTTTCGTGGTGATGGAACAGAAGGCCCACAATTCGAATTGTCTTCCTTTGTATAGGAATAAAGCAATTTTAAACCTCTAATACCACGGATTCTGCCTCTTATATTTACTGAGTTATTCCTGATAGATTTTACCGCATAAAAAATAGTACCGGTAACGAAATATTTACCACATAAATTGGCGCCCGAATAGGGACACTTTCTCATCTCACGCGCCGGCGGTGCGTTGCAGGCCCGGTCTCCTGCCACAGCTGAACGGACAAAAACGCGTACCCGCAGGATTTCCTGTATCTCCCTCCGGCCAAGCGGGGACGACTGAGGCTGCGATCAACACCCAGACGAGGCGGTGAGAAGTGCGAAGTATCCCGACCAGAGCCTAGCTGAGAGAGCAAGATCCGAGGTATACAGAGACCCGCCAGGTTCCGAAGTTCCGAGTCCAGTCGAGTCGAATCCAGTCCGGTCCAGTTTCAAGTTCCGTTCCGAGGCCTTCCGTTCCGAGCTACCCGGTGAGTACCATTACCGGGGAGGCATTTAACGTGCACATAGTCTGTGCCGGTCAAGACGGGTTTGGGCACACAAATCCGGTCTGCACTGTTTTAGCAGTGTATCTGTACTGTTTAGCAGTATATATAGTAATATAGTATGTCTTGCATATAAATAAGTATCATCTAGTGTCAGTATAATGTCAGTAACCAGTTTTCTATTAGTTATCATTGTTCGTTAAAACTGTTAAGCGTTAAATGTTTTAAAATACGTTCTATATACTGTGGTGTGAATGACTGTTCATTATTGTGTTTTTGTATAAAGTGTGTTCTAGTAAAAAGGTCTGAAAATGCCGCTCTTTTCGAAACTAAGACAGATCAAAACTAGAAAAGGTGTACTCGAAGAAGCCGTTCCCATCCCACCGAGGGACACTCCAGGGTACTTTATGTATCATAAGCATGGCCTAGATGCCGTATTATTTCTTGATTTATGGGTGGACTACACCAAAGAATTACCAGAGAGTCAGAGTTGGCCTGCAGCGGGGACCTGGGATGCAGATTGCATCATGAGAGTAGAAGAAGAATTATGGAAAAAGAAAGCCAGACAGTCACAGAAAGATGCCATTGAATTATGGCGTAAAGAATCATATAGACGTACAGAAAAAGCACTTAGACAGGAAGATAAGAGTAAGGAGAATTCAAATAAAGTCAGAGAAAATCTATTACTTGAGGAAGGTACTCGAGTAAACTCAGAACAAGTAGATAGACAAAGAAACGCCCTTATGAATGGTATGTATCCACTTCTGGCCGAAGGGTTACCTAAGGCTACTCCAGAAATACCAAAAGACTTGCCAACCCCATTGTTTCCGATAAAAGCACATCCCAAGGGGCATCCCAGAACCGCAGAAGATGTTTTCCTTTCCCGCTATTTAGATGACGCAGCTCCCGAGTATGCTAATACCGCACCACATAGACCGCTTGCCGATGATGCTCATCGCCAAGAACATTCGTCTGTACCTCCGCAACAACACGCTTCGACACACATTCAGACAAGCACATCTGTTTCTACAGCTTTTCCCGCAACGACGGTTGCTGTCTCACCCTCAACAAATCCTTTCACGCCCAGCACCCCAGACGGTGCTACAGGAGGTACGACAGACATTTTTTCTACGCCACCTAGAGGAAATAAATTTTCCCTTAGAGAATTAGCACACCAACGTACGCCCAAACTAGCCACTCCCGACATGCTTAAGGAACTTCTAGTAGATTGTAGATATGATCCTGTGCCCGGTAAACGGGACGAAATGCTGCTGTCATCATTACGTATTAGACGAGCTGCAATATATTTAACGAAGTTACCAGGAATGAACACACACTTAGAAAATATATATCACTTTGTCCAGTCGGGGCGAGGTCCTGAAAGTATTAGCAGAGCCATGGAGTACCAGAAAGCGGAGGTACAGGGACAACTGTTACGTTTCCTCATAAACTGTGTAATTAGAAATCAAGACCGGCCTGGGGTAAATCCGGAAGAAATGCAAACACTTGTCACTTGGGGCCGGAATATATCAGAAGGAAGACATGATAAACAGTTATGTATAGTAGCTATGTACCGAAAGATCCGCAAAGAGGTAGAACGAATACACGAAGAAAGATTAGAGGTAGACACCGCTGATCTAAACAGAGAGGAGGAGGAGCAAGAATCAGAGCAAGTAGACACGATAGCTTATGTAGGTAAAGGAAGACCCTATAATAATACCAGAGGTTTTAACGACCCAATACGTCCAATACGTCCAGAATATAATAGACATTTTCCAAACCCTATGCTAAATACAAAATCCCCTGAACACCTATTCCAAACCGCTGATAAATTACTCCGAGATCGAAGGGGGTACCACGTGCTCGATTCCATGGACGAACAAGAATTAGTCAGGTCAGCAGTACAATGGGCTGACAGTCCCGGCGAATACAATGATGATGTACTTGCACACACGTTTCTGAATCTAGACCCATATGAACAGCGTTTAGCTAGTATATACATGATTCAACACCTCCTTATATTATATAAAAGCCAACACTCCGATCCAGGACCCTTACCTGACATATTGACAGAACTACTCACGAACATATGGAAAGGGTCAGGTACTGATTTGATTAAGGAAATTCTAGAATCCCGAAACAAATATCTAAATTTCGTATGCCCAGAACGCGGTCCAGTTCCCATAATGGGAAGAAAAATGTATCACATAGATAGACAGAACCCGTTACGCGAAGTACACCCAATCAGAGGTGCCGGTGATAATTTTACACGCGTGTTTGTGTACACGCCTATAACTAAACTAGAATTATTAGAAATGAAGAAAGTAGTACCCAGTCATGACAAAGATCCAGCAGGTTTCCACCGTGAGATAAAAGACATGTTACTCATGGGAGAGTATACCTACCCCGACATTATGAAAATATTAAAAGTCCTATTACCCGCCGGTGTTTATGAAAAACTCAAAGAAAAAGAATGGGAGGTGGGAGACCAAAAGATAGATTGGACAGCATTAGAAAACGAAGAAAAGGCCCGAGCTGCAGGAGCAGGGCTTGGGGAAAAGACTACAGCATTAGCAGGATTACTAATACAGGTACTGCCACGTTTATTAACTACGAAAAAGGAAGACTGGGGTGCAATCTCAGCCTGTAAACAAAAACCAGATGAAGACACTAGTGATTTCTATTCCCGATTTGAAAAATGTTTCAGTATAAATAGTGGTATAAAAGCTAGTAGTGAGTCATATCCACATCTGTTTGTGACAAAATTAGTTGAAAATTCTCTGCTACAAGTCAAGAATAGAGTATTGAAATTCGAAAGTACCTGGCAAGGTAATACCCCATCACAGATGCTACAGATGTTACAATATCATCACAATAGAATTAGAGAAGAACAAGAACACGAACAGAGACGTATGAAAGATACGAAAATGAAAATGCTTGTTGCACAGTCAGTTCCAGCTGATAGTCATCAAAAGGGTGATTCCATAGGTCCTGCAAAAGGGACATGCAACTATTGTAAACAACCAGGTCATTATATACACGATTGTCCAGTCCTGAAACATAATATAGCCACAGGTAGAACACATGAGAGACCACGTCCACCCAGACAGGATCAGAATCAACAACAGACGCCTCAGCAGGCACAATCTAGGTTAGCTCCGCAACAATTAGCTGCGCAACAGGCAGCTCCACAACAGATCGTAGCACCACCACAAACGCAGCCTACTGCTGCAACTCAAGCAACAACACAACAAATGTATCAGTATGCACAAACAGATTATCCCGATTATCAGCGATACTCATGAGATAGCCTAGAGAGGGAAGTTGGCTTACCCCTTATTGAGGTTCCTGTAGACCAAGAGGGACCTTATGTACATAGTGAACTATTAGGGGAAGACAGAAAGTTTTTACTTGATACAGGGGCAAGCAGAACAACTATAAGACGTAGTGAAGTTCCAGGGGCACCCCTCTCAGGCTCACAGAATATTTCCCTTGGATTCTCAGGAAAACCTATAATTAATGACGTAACACAACCTCTTGCACTCACAGTAGGTCCATTAACATGTACAACAGATTTGTTGCTTACTAAATCATGTCCGGAAAACTTGTTAGGTATAAAAACATTGAAAGCTCTAGGAGCCATAATATGTTGTTCTCCGGAAGGAGTACGACTATTTTTACGTGACTTTAAAGGTCACTACGTGTCCAGAGACATGGATCACCGACTGCAGAATTTACCTACACATTTATGGGCACAAGGCCCCACTGATGTTGGTTGCATGAACATTACACCATATCGAGTTACATTGAAAACAGGAATAGTACTACCACGAATGCGACAATACAAGTTACCACCAGATGCTGTAGTGGCTTTACTGCAAATCATTGACGAGCTCATTGCACAAGGAGTAGTTGTCGAAACTGACTCCAATGTATGCAATTCTCCGATAATTCCGATTCTTAAAAGAACGGATCCAAAAGCTCCACCAGTATATCGATTAGTTATTGATCTGCGCGAATTAAATAAATGTATTGTGCCACAATACCCCGTGGTCCCAGATATCTCTTCATTACTCACAGCTATTGACTCAGAAGCAACGTTTTTCACTGTAATTGATCTCAAGAATGCTTTCTTTAGTGTCCCAATAGATCCGGAAAGTCAATATTTGTTCGGATTCAGTTTGAATGGACGAAGTTTTAAATTCACACGCGCACCTCAAGGATTTACAGAAAGCCCCAGCATCTATAGCCAAGCACTGAAACGAGAACTTGACAGTATCCACATGCCAGTTAACACTGCCTTGCTTCAATATGTCGATGATCTGCTGATCACCGCCCGAAGCGAACCTGAATGTGAAAAAGCGTCACTGACGGTTTTAAAATTTTTGGCTGACAAGGGGCACAAGGTGTCCCCTTCTAAGCTGCAATTCTGTGTCCAGCGAGTTGTTTACCTTGGGCACTCGCTGTCCAAGGAGGGAAGGCAGCTTACATCCGACCGCATCCAGTTAATCGCTAACATGCCACCACCCAAGACACAAAAGGAGGTGCGGGCTTTTATAGGCCTCACTTCATACTGTAGGCAGTGGATCCCTCAATATGCATTTCTAGCAAAACCACACATCCAGTTGACAACACAGGAGGCAGCCACATCGACTGTCCTCCCTTGGACTCCAGAACATACACACGCCTTTGAAAGCTTAAAGAAAGCTTTATGCCAAGCACCAGTCCTAGCAACACCATGTTACAGTAAACAGTTTACACTCTTCGTTACAGAACGCGAAGGTACTGCTTTGTCAGTACTCACTCAGGAACAAGCAGGATCACATAAACCATGTGCTTATTTCTCTAGTACATTAGATCCAGTAGCTCAGGCACTTCCAGCGTGCCTGAAATCAGTGGCAGCAACAGCTTTAGCAATCAGACAAAGCGATGCCATAGTGTTAGGACACCAACTGACAGTACAAGTACCACACGCAGTAGAGGTTCTCTTGAACCGCACACAAACACAACACTTGACTATAGCGAGACTCACCGGTTACGAATTAACACTGTTTCAGCCACATATAGAAATCAGACGTTGTAATACGTTAAATCCTGCCACACTGTTACCAGTGAGCGGAACAGATCCATTGGCACATGATTGTGTCGAAGTCATTACTATCACGACGAAACCCAGACAAGACTTGACAGACATCCCTTTGTCAGATCCGGACTTGACATTGTATGTAGATGGGTCATGTATGAGAACAAATACAGGAGAGCTAGTGGCCGCTTACGCAGTCACAACAGACACTGAAGTCATTGAAACAAATTGTATTAACACTTTGTCAGCTCAAGCAGCAGAGCTCACCGCTCTGACACAAGCCTGTATTCAAGCCACAAATAAAAAAGTCAACATATACACAGATTCACGTTATGCCTTTGGAGTTGTCCATGACTTCAGCGTACTGTGGCGAGAGAGAGGTTATTTAACTTCTCACGGTGCCCACATTCAACACGGACCCCTCATTCAAGCCCTATTAGACGCGATTCATCTACCTACTGCAATATCGATTATGAAATGCAAAGCCCACACAAAAGTTACCGATATCATTTCTCAGGGTAATGACCTAGCTGACAGAACAGCTAAACAGACTGCTCAGAATCAGACTCACACAACTGACATGACAAAGACAATAGTTCCGACACCAACACATTGCATGACAGTTAAGGATCCCGCCCTTGATGTAATTGATATACAGACACACGCTACACCAGAAGAAATAAAGAAATGGACTGAATTAGGAGGGATCCAAACAGATCAGGGATGGATGACGAAGGAAAAATCTATATGGTTTCTTCCCGACTCAATGGTCCAAGTCATCATTAACACTATACATAGTCCAGCGCACCTAGGAGAAAAAGCTATGCTAGACAGCATTCAACACATTTGGTTCAACAAACATTTACGAGCCGCAGCTAAACAAAAAGTTCGTACCTGTATGATATGTTGTCAGTTTAATCCAGGTAAAAGCATCCCCGTAGAACAGGGTGGATTCCAAACTCCCGATCATGCTTTTGAAGTCCTCCAGATGGATTATATCCAGATGGAACGATGTCGAGGATTCAAAGATGTTCTCGTAGTTGTCTGTGCTCTTTCCCGTTGGACAGAAGCATACCCGGTTTCAGATTACACTGCCCCGACTACTGCCAAACAGTTAGTTCGAGAATTCTTCCCACGGTACGGTTTACCACGTGTTGTCTATTCAGATAACGGCCAGCCGTTCTCATCCGAACTAATGAAACACGTTTCCCTTTTGTTAGGGTATCAATGGAAATTTCACTGTGTCCGACTTCCCGAGGCAGCAGGTCTCGTAGAACGCCATAATCAAACTCTGAAAATTAGATTGTCCAAAATATGTAGAGAAAAAGGAGTTGATTGGATAGTAGCCTTACCAGTTGCGCTCTTTTACATGAGAATGGTAGCACATTCTCGAACAGGGCTATCCCCGTATGAGGTGATCTTCGGTAGACCACCAAATATGTGGGGGACGCCTATACCTCGTAAAATCACTGACGTTGACTGTAATATGCTGACAGATTACCTGGCTTCCTTGATGTCTGCACTACAATCTTGTCGTTCACAGGTATCCGCAGCTTTTCCCGACAATACTGAGGTGAAGCCCCATGACGTGGTTCCTGGGGACTTGGTGCTGGTCAGGAACTTTGACCGGAAGACCCAACTGGATCCTAGGTGGAAGTCACCGAAGTTAGTTTTACTTACCACCAGGACAGCCGTGAAAATCGAGGGAAGAAAAGGATGGTTGCACTCGAGTCATATCAAGAAATTTTATGGACTACCATCCAATATAGAGACTAAACCCTGTATTTCCTCAAAGACAGACTCAAAGCTCCCTTTGGTTGAGCAATCGAACTCAGAACTATATAAACTAAAATTGAGGTCCAGTAAGTCAGACAATTTGATTGTTTAAGTCCTCTCCAAGGTGAATCGGTTGAATTTGTCTCTGACATGTATCCCCTGGACCGGAATAGAGAAAGAAATAATCAAATGCTGCTCAAGAAGCAAGCGTATTGTAAATCATTTCGTAGTCATTGTACAGTAACATTATTAATTTTGTTTTTTCTAAGTCTTTTGATCATCATTGTCAGCATCCTATTGCACATGTATTACCCTATTCCTAAGCATGCTTATAATATAACTGCAGAACATTCTTTTAGTGAATTACCTCCACATGAATTGTCTTATAGATTTGCGCTGCGCAATAACACTTTCATTAGTATGTTACATCATTCCCATCAAACCAGCAATGCCACAAATTGTTGGATATGTGGCCAACTCCCTCCCTATCAGAACTATAAGGGAGTTTTGCCCCTCTTTCCCTATCCGTTCACACACAATGGCTCCTGTGGAGCATGGTTTAGTTTGATTAATTCCCTGGATTCAAATTCCGCGGTTTATCAAGACAACTGGGTATGGGGCAACCTGAACTTAGTTTTGCTTAAAGTCTGCTACCCTAACAAGGAGGGACTTCCCAAAAGAACAGGAACTGATCTAGAAAATGAAGTATATGGATTAGGTAATTTTACACTTAACCTCATGATCCTGAACGTTGAATCTGAAGCTACACCAATTTTGCCCGCCATGTCAGTATTCCCAGTAAAGGGGGAATTATGTATAAAAAAGAATGGCTCCATACACATGGGCCATAGTAAATGCACCACTGTAATAAAATTCAGTGATCAAGGCAAATCTACATTTAGAGCTTCTCGTCATTCCTACTTTATATGTGGCCAGACCGCATATATACGTCTACATTTAGATTGGGATGGTACCTGTTACATAGCATTCCTTCTACCACCTGTTTTCTTAGCTCCTCCTGATTATCATAGAAATACCCATTTAGTACACAATAGACAGCAGAGAGATCTCCCAATTGTCGATTACACTGAAACAGCATGGGAGAAATACACAGATTTCAATAAAGGTTTCTTTCCCTATATAGGTACAGTCACTAATAGTAAGCTGATACGTAGATTAACCAGAACCCTTGAAGCCGTAGTGAACGAAACTATTTCCGCCTTAGGCAATTTAACAGAAGAGCAGTCTGCTATGCGGATTGTTGTGCTTCAAAACCGTCTTGTCCTTGACGTCATCCTGGCCGATAGGGGCGGAGCTTGTAAGGTCATCGGATCGAGTTGCTGCATATTCATCCCAGAAAATTCGCCGTCAGTATATAAAGCCATAACCCGCCTTCATAAGATTGTAAGCCAGATACACCAGAGTCCAGGCACCTGGACTTGGTCCGGTTGGTTCTGGGGCGTGTTGTCAGCCTGGGGATGGAGAATCCTATCCTTCCTAGGTATTGGCTTTCTCATACTATTCAGTTGCTGCTTATGTCTACAATGTGGGCCAGCGATTTGTGGTCTGTGTGCCACCTCGTGTATCCCACATCCAAGTATTCGTTCGAGATCCCGGAAGAAGAAAGAAGAACAAATGATACTATATGAACAGATCGATGGATTGATGAAGATCGATATCTCCTAAGGGTCCGAAGGGGACAAGGAGGGAATGAGGAAATATGAATTTTGTGATCAGTTATGTCCCCTATCGTAGACCCCACCGGCTCCATGTGCATGCTATAAGTACATGTATGTTCCCTCCTGCTCCAGTTTTGAAGACGCAAATATATGTGTGTCCACCGTCAACATGTCCTCTTTCAGATCCGCCATGAATGGGTCAGATATTCCATTCCTAAGTATGAAAGGCCACCGACTTTATATGGTTCACTTTCCACATTTTACAGATTCAGGCGAGTAGGCCCGAATTCTGTCATCAAGCCTTTTCCTGCCTTCTGCCTCTGAAAGCTCCAGTCTGAGCCCGCATCTGTGACCATGAACTTTGTCTTACTCCCTGCGCGGCTAACGGTGCCTGATCCAGCCTGTCGCATGCCAAAAACTGTATTTCACCTTCGAGATTATCTCCTTCGCTCCTCATCCGATGCATTCCTGTCTAGTAGTTTAGGTAAACATTCTTCCAGCTCCCGTGCAAAGGGCCAGGCCTCGCTGCCCTCATGCAAATAACTCATAGCCCCGTTACCATGGAATAGTCCTACCCCCTCGCATCTAGTGTAGACACTTAGACGCTTGTACACGCACTAACAGTCAGTATAGTCAGTATAGAATAAGATTCTATCCTAAGAGACCTTTCCTTTTGGATAACACAGTTCTTTAAACATAGGATATTAGATATGATTTGGAATTAGGTTGACATAACCCCAGACTTCTGTCTCCACATGTAGAGCTAAATGTCAAGTCCCCTTCACCCTCTAGTTGCACGTCAATCACACGTCATGCGGCTGCGTGCGCATCCTTGCCAAGCATTTCTGCTGACATTGCAGGATTCTTTTATGGATCCACCCATTTGTGATATCATGTTTAAGTGACGTTTATTAAATTACGCCCTCTATTAGCTACGTATGCACCTTTTATCAGCTGTTACGCCTCTTGCATCTGCTTTACTGTAATGTATTTTCTATAAAACTGCCTATCTGTCAATAATATAGGCTCCTTCCTTCCTGAACTTTCGTGGTGATGGAACAGAAGGCCCACAATTCGAATTGTCTTCCTTTGTATAGGAATAAAGCAATTTTAAACCTCTAATACCACGGATTCTGCCTCTTATATTTACTGAGTTATTCCTGATAGATTTTACCGCATAAAAAATAGTACCGGTAACTAAATATTTACCACATCGCACTGTGCAAGATGCCATTTTCAATGATTGCACAGTGCCGGTTGCTTGTCCGCACTGTGCAATCATTGAAAACAACATCTTGCACAGTGCGAACATGTTACTTCGCAGTTCGCGAAGTGCTACGCGTAGCTCGCGTAGTGCGAACTTCACTTTGCGTAGCTTCGCGAAGTGCTACTTCGCGAACTACGCCCACCCTTAATTAAAAGTAGTCACACACGTTAGTGGAATCTCAGTGAGCTGTCTAGGAGAATCTTGTAAAAGGATCTCTCTAGGTTGATTTCTTGCTCGTTTGCAACTTTTATTCAGGATAGTGTCAGGATAGCCTCTCTGTTTCAATTTAGACGTAAGATCTTTTGATTGTTTACGAAAATCCTCCACTTGACTGCAATTGCGTCTAATTCGCAAATATTGGCCATAAGGGAGATTTTCCCGTAATGGCCGGGGATGAAAACTGGAGAAGGCCAAAAGGTTATTTTTGGCTGTCGGTTTATAATGGGTTTTGGTCACAAGTGCACCGTCAATTTTAGTCACAGTTACATCCAGAAAAATCATTTCATAATCATGGAAAGCATGAGTGAACAGCAGATGGGGATCACAAGTATTGATCCATGTCAAAAATTCAAGTAGAATACTCTCAGGGCCCTCCCAGATGATAAAAATATCATCGATATACCTCTTCCAATAGGAGAGGTAAAGGAGAAAGGGATTATCTTGACTCAGAATGAATTTTTGTTCAAAATTTGAAACATAAAGTCCTGCCACACTGGGCGCAAAAGTGCTGCCCATCGAAGTACCGGTGGACTGGAGATACAGGGCACCTTGATATTCCAAAAAGTTTTTCTTAAGTGCCAAGGTGGCACAATCAATGATAAAACCCTTCGGGGTCTGAAAGGACCAGTTAATAGAGTCCAAGGCTTCCCCAATGACCTTGATGGTATCGTCCTGGGGAATGCTCGTATAAAGGCTTTCAATATCCAGAGAGACAAGAATGGTGTTATCATGATCTACTCTCAGTTCTTGTAAGGAAGCCAGAAAACTTTTAGTGTCTCTAAGATAGGTGAGGGTGTCCTGGATTATAGGTTTCAGAAAAAAGTCACAGAAGATCGAAAGGGGCTCTAAAAGGGAGCCTATGCCCGATACTATTGGGCGGCCCGGAGGGGGTGATTTATTTTTGTGGATCTTCGGCAGTGTGTAGAAGTATGGAATCACGCCTTTTCCCTTAGTCATAAAATCTGCTTCATGCTTGCTGATGAATCCACTACTTTCAGCGTGTTCAACAAGATTGCATATTGTGGTTTTCAAATCAGGAGAAGGATCGATAGCGAGAGGAGTGTAGTTCTTCAAATTATCTAGAAGACGTCTACTTTCTGAATCATAATCTCCAACATTCTGGATGACAATTCCTCCCCCCTTGTCAGCTGGTTTTATCACAATAGATGGATTGGTTTGCAATGCTTGGAGGGCTTGAAATTCAAGGGCACTCATGTTCTTATAGGCTCCTTGGTCTTGAAAATCTTCAACGTCATTGAAAACAGCTTGTTCAAATGCAGTGATCCCCGCTGGAATCAGATGTGGGGGAGGTGTGAATGTGGATTTTAGACGTAAAGTGGTGTCACTGAGATGATCTACAGGGACATCTGATTTATTGTTCTCAAAAAAGAATTTCAATTTCAGTTTTCTGAAAAAATCAGATAATTCACAATGTAATCGAAAACGATCCAGCCGTGCAGTAGGCACAAAGCCTAGTCCCTTCTCAAGTACTTCACTTTCTGTCTGTGTCAAATTGTGTGAAGAAAGGTTCAGGACTAAACTCTCTGGTTGCTGGTTCCTGCTTTGCTGCGTGTGTTGTGCCCTGTCCCTTCCTCCTGTTCCCAATGGACCTGGTTGTTTCCCCTCCTTCGCCCTCGTCCTCGCCGGCCTCTGCCTAAAAAAGGAGGGCGGAACGTGTTGGATTGAAAGGGAGGCATCGGGACAAAACCAGGATTCCAGCCCATCATTGGATACTGAGGTGGTTGGAACTGATTGGGATAACCTGAATTCATTGAATTAGGAAAGGGTTGCCAATTAGGTTGGTATTGGTAAGGTCTATTTCTGCCTCTACCTCGCTGTCTTGATCTTGTACTCTCATTACTTGAGCCACTTGAAAAGGAATCGTTGTCATCTGTGGTATCTGCCTGATCATTCCTATCCGTTGGAGGGACATAATCAGGATTAGCGTAGGGATATACTTTAATAAACGAGAAACGCTTCAGATCTTTTTGAAATTTTTGAGCCTTAGATTGTGTCAAAGTATCTTTATATTCATTCATTTCTTTGTTAAGCTCATCCAGTTTCTTTTTGTAACCGGTCAATGTTGTGCGAAAATGCGTTTCTGTTAGTTGAATTTCAACCATAAGTGCCTCTGAAAGTCTAAGAGCTGTTTTAATGATTAGGACAAGCCAGTCGCGGGTGCAGTGCCACGCGATCTGGGCCCAGTCCCTACGAAAAACTGGATCTTCGAGAAAAATACGTGGAGCATTAGTGACCAAAAGGCCCTTTGGTGCCACATTATTTCGTAGGTACTCAGTTAGTATGGTACCGTGTAAGATGGTACGAATACGGCATCGTTTTTGTTCGGTCAATTTGTCCCACTCACTAGTCTGGGAAATTGTTTGCGCTATTGAAGAGTCAGCAAAAAGGGAGGAGTCTGCCAAGAGGGCATCGACCTCAGCATCTGTATACGTAAGCCCCGTGTTTTCCATTTCGGTGCCAATTGAGTTATCCAAATGTGATCACACTACACTTAAATCAAATAAATCTCTCGCAGCTGTGCGCTGCCTTAATACAATGATAAACAACAAGAGAGAGAGGGTATGTCCACACTCTTGGTCCCCCAAAAATCAATATAATAACAACAAAAGAGCGTGACGAGAAAGAGATTCGAAAACACAGTGATTCTCTATGTGCTTGGGTAAAGTGTAGAAGAAAAAGAATCCATCTGATGAAAAATAAAACCCTCACTCACCAACATAGTTGGTGACATGCTTCATCATGGGGTTTTAACCAGAAGGGCCTTGTGCGCCTCTGGTGTGCTTCGACGCTTGAAATTAAGGCGGAGCAACAATTTCAGACTTGAAAAAAGTGAGGTGATGGGTGAGTGGAATAAACAAGGGAAAGAAAAAGATTTAAAAATCATGTATCGTACACCAAAACATTTTAATAGTGTCGAGACAGGAATATGTTAAAAAATGTGAAGGATAATTACTCCTGACGTTAATTTAGTCAGATTTATCCTATAGGTGGTCAAGTGGTCGACATGTTTCAGCTTGTATATGTTATTTACTAAGCTTTCATCAGGACCTAATCATACAAAAGAAAAAAAGGCACCTTGGCGGTGTAAGCTCGCTAAGGCTTACCCTGACCTCAGGTGCAAAGAACCGATAGACTCACGGTTACTAGAGGTCTCCCACTGTTCTGGAAAAAGACCTCGTATTTCTGAAAGAAAATTTGTATAATTGAGTTGACATACATAATAGTTGCCTTATATTCATCAGAGAGACAGTTCTGGACTTTAAATGATACCAAGCAACCGAAAATTAATCGGTACCCGCATAATTTACATGGTCTATGTAAACTTTCAGCCATTTCTATATTACAATTAGAAGAATGAGTGTGAATACAAAATTTGTAAACATGCCAAAATCCATATATTCAGACATTATATAGATAAAGTATTTCAACAGTTTAGTCAATACTCTGGCAAAAAAATTTGGTTTGTAGTATAAATGAAGATAACATGTATCAAAGACACTTTGATATACATTACACCTTCAATATGAAACTGAAGGAAAGCAAGATACGAAATGGTAAAAAAGGAAAACACTTGAAGCTTACGTATAAAAGAGTGGGTACGTGCTCCTTGGGCAAGAAGGCGAATTGCGGGACTACAGAACAACTGTGGCAACAAGAAGAGAGAAATACGGGGAAGGCGTTAAATGTAGAAAAACCCGTCTCTCACGAAGATTGTTTACCACATTATTCCGTATAGCATGGTGCTAAAGATCTAGTTTCTTTAAAAAGGTGGTACTTACATCATCCAAGTCCTCAGCCAGCAGTCTGCACCTAAAAGGTCCGCCGAGCCCGGAGGTAATTGCGTACTGGCGGGCTCGTGTTTAAATGCAAGTTGTCAGCCGCTGACGAACCGGAAGTGAATGTGTAAGTCTTTCCACAAACGCCTCTGGGATTAGGACAGCGAAGAAGGACTATATGGCTGCTTTCTTCTGAAAATGCTAGAGCGCTAAAGGCTCTCTTCAACAAGAAACTTTATTGAACAGCGTTAGCCGTACATCGGTATTTAATCAAGGGTAGTCAACATCAAATCAGCCGAATGCCCCCTGTTACATAAACCTCACGGAGAAACATTTCTTTCAGAGACTGATTCACCCAGAAACTCCTTAAATAAAAGGATTTCTTGATGCATCAAACCTTGTCTAGCCCTGTTTGTGTTGGAAACATTGTGCAACCTCATCCTCAGATATAGAATTTGCAAAATACCACAGGTGACCAAAGATCCACATTGCCATATATACAGAATGGGCCTTTAGGTTAATAAATGAGAGCTCAAAACCACTCAGATGTAAACGAGTATTTATTTCTACATAAAGGCTCATGTCTTAGCGTCTCAGCACTGTCCCCCAAGGGATATTATCGTTGAGGCCTGACAGATGTGTTGACAACCTGTAGACCCAGCGTTGTTCCTTTTCGAACAATGAAGCTGATTTCACCTGTTCAATAATGGTCCACTGTATCTCATCTGCAGTATGATTCAAACGCAGGAAGTGCTCAGTCAGTTTAGTTGCGCTTCTTTTACATCGGACATTACTACGGTGTTCACCAATCCGTAATTTGATCTTTCTTGTAGTCATGCCCACATATTTCAAATTGCATGGGCACGTAATTAAATAAATCACATCTGTAGTATTGCAATTCGTATGGCTGCGTTGAATCCAGGTTTTCCCGGTTTCCAGAGATAAGGTCTTGGTGGGGGACGTGAGATGACAAATGCTACAGGACCCACAGGGGTAATGACCAAGAATAGGTGGCAAACCCCAGGTGTCGAGAACCGAGATAGTAGTTGGTTTATTACAAATCCTAGGTCTCGTATGAACAAGCGAGTCCTTGATACTCTTAGCCTTCTTGTAAGAGAATAGAGGTTTGTCCCAATTAATACTATTGCTTTCCAAAATACGCCAATGTTTCTTAATCGATTTGGAGATTGCATTGGAAGCAGTATTAAAAGTAGTCACACACGTTAGTGGAATCTCAGTGAGCTGTCTAGGAGAATCTTGTAAAAGGATCTCTCTAGGTTGATTTCTTGCTCGTTTGCAACTTTTATTCAGGATAGTGTCAGGATAGCCTCTCTGTTTCAATTTAGACGTAAGATCTTTTGATTGTTTACGAAAATCCTCCACTTGACTGCAATTGCGTCTAATTCGCAAATATTGGCCATAAGGGAGATTTTCCCGTAATGGCCGGGGATGAAAACTGGAGAAGGCCAAAAGGTTATTTTTGGCTGTCGGTTTATAATGCGTTTTGGTCACAAGTGCACCGTCAATTTTAGTCACAGTTACATCCAGAAAAATCATTTCATAATCATGGAAAGCATGAGTGAACAGCAGATGGGGATCACAAGTATTGATCCATGTCAAAAATTCAAGTAGAATACTCTCAGGGCCCTCCCAGATGATAAAAATATCATCGATATACCTCTTCCAATAGGAGAGGTAAAGGAGAAAGGGATTATCTTGACTCAGAATGAATTTTTGTTCAAAATTTGAAACATAAAGTCCTGCCACACTGGGCGCAAAAGTGCTGCCCATCGAAGTACCGGTGGACTGGAGATACAGGGCACCTTGATATTCAAAAAAGTTTTTCTTAAGTGCCAAGGTGGCACAATCAATGATAAAACCCTTCGGGGTCTGAAAGGACCAGTTAATAGAGTCCAAGGCTTCCCCAATGACCTTGATGGTATCGTCCTGGGGAATGCTCGTATAAAGGCTTTCAATATCCAGAGAGACAAGAATGGTGTTATCATGATCTACTCTCAGTTCTTGTAAGGAAGCCAGAAAACTTTTAGTGTCTCTAAGATAGGTGGGGGTGTCCTGGATTATAGGTTTCAGAAAAAAGTCACAGAAGATCGAAAGGGGCTCTAAAAGAGAGCCTATGCCCGATACTATTGGGCGGCCCGGAGGGGGTGATTTATTTTTGTGGATCTTCGGCAGTGTGTAGAAGTATGGAATCACGCCTTTTCCCTTAGTCATAAAATCTGCTTCATGCTTGCTGATGAATCCACTACTTTCAGCGTGTTCAACAAGATTGCATATTGTGGTTTTCAAATCAGGAGAAGGATCGATAGCGAGAGGAGTGTAGTTCTTCAAATTATCTAGAAGACGTCTACATTCTGAATCATAATCTCCAACATTCTGGATGACAATTCCTCCCCCCTTGTCAGCTGGTTTTATCACAATAGATGGATTGGTTTGCAATGCTTGGAGGGCTTGAAATTCAAGGGCACTCATGTTCTTATAGGCTCCTTGGTCTTGAAAAGCTTCAACGTAATTGAAAACAGCTTGTTCAAATGCAGTGATCCCCGCTGGAATCAGATGTGGGGGAGGTGTGAATGTGGATTTTAGACGTAAAGTGGTGTCACTGAGATGATCTACAGGGACATCTGATTTATTGTTCTCAAAAAAGAATTTCAATTTCAGTTTTCTGAAAAAATCAGATAATTCACAATGTAATCGAAAACGATCCAGCCGTGCAGTAGGCACAAAGCCTAGTCCCTTCTCAAGTACTTCACTTTCTGTCTGTGTCAAATTGTGTGAAGAAAGGTTCAGGACTAAACTCTCTGGTTGCTGGTTCCTGCTTTGCTGCGTGTGTTGTGCCCTGTCCCTTCCTCCTGTTCCCAATGGACCTGGTTGTTTCCCCTCCTTCGCCCTCGTCCTCGCCGGCCTCTGCCTAAAAAAGGAGGGCTGAACGTGTTGGATTGAAAGGGAGGCATCGGGACAAAACCAGGATTCCAGCCCATCATTGGATACTGAGGTGGTTGGAACTGATTGGGATAACCTGAATTCATTGAATTAGGAAAGGGTTGCCAATTAGGTTGGTATTGGTAAGGTCTATTTCTGCCTCTACCTCGCTGTCTTGATCTTGTACTCTCATTACTTGAGCCACTTGAAAAGGAATCGTTGTCATCTGTGGTATCTGCCTGATCATTCCTATCCGTTGGAGGGACATAATCAGGATTAGCGTAGGGATATACTTTAATAAACGAGAAACGCTTCATATCTTTTTGAAATTTTTTAGCCTTAGATTGTGTCAAAGTATCTTTATATTCATTCATTTCTTTGTTAAGCTCATCCAGTTTCTTTTTGTAACCGGTCAATGTTGTGCGAAAATGCGTTTCTGTTAGTTGAATTTCAACCATAAGTGCCTCTGAAAGTCTAAGAGCTGTTTTAATGATTAGGACAAGCCAGTCGCGGGTGCAGTGCCACGCGATCTGGGCCCAGTCCCTACGATAAACTGGATCTTCGAGAAAAATACGTGGAGCATTAGTGACCAAAAGGCCCTTTGGTGCCACATTATTTCGTAGGTACTCAGTTAGTATGGTACCGTGTAAGATGGTACGAATACGGCATCGTTTTTGTTCGGTCAATTTGTCCCACTCACTAGTCTGGGAAATTGTTTGCGCTATTGAAGAGTCAGCAAAAAGGGAGGAGTCTGCCAAGAGGGCATCGACCTCAGCATCTGTATACGTAAGCCCCGTGTTTTCCATTTCGGTGCCAATTGAGTTATCCAAATGTGATCACACTACACTTAAATCAAATAAATCTCTCGCAGCTGTGCGCTGCCTTAATACAATGATAAACAACAAGAGAGAGAGGGTATGTCCACACTCTTGGTCCCCCAAAAAATCAATATAATAACAACAAAAGAGCGTGACGAGAAAGAGATTCGAAAACACAGTGATTCTCTATGTGCTTGGGTAAAGTGTAGAAGAAAAAGAATCCATCTGATGAAAAATAAAACCCTCACTCACCAACATAGTTGGTGACATGCTTCATCATGGGGTTTTAACCAGAAGGGCCTTGTGCGCCTCTGGTGTGCTTCGACGCTTGAAATTAAGGCGGAGCAACAATTTCAGACTTGAAAAAAGTGAGGTGATGGGTAAGTGGAATATACAAGGGAAAGAAAAAGATTGAAAAATCATGTATCGTACACCAAAACATTTTAATAGTGTCGAGACAGGAATATGTTAAAAAATGTGAAGGATAATTACTCCTGACGTTAATTTGGTCAGATTTATCCTATAGGTGGTCAAGTGGTCGACATGTTTCAGCTTGTCTATGTTATTTACTAAGCTTTCATCAGGACCTAATCATACAAAAGAAAAAAAGGCACCTTGGCGGTGTAAGCTCACTAAGGCTTACCCTGACCTCAGGTGCAAAGAACCGATAGACTCACGGTTACCGTAGAGGTCTCCCACTGTTCTGGAAAAAGACCTCGTATTTCTGAAAGAAAATTTGTATAATTGAGTTGACATACATAATAGTTGCCTTATATTCATCAGAGAGACAGTTCTGGACTTTAAATGATACCAAGCAACCGAAAATTAATCGGTACCCGCATAATTTACATGGTCTATGTAAACTTTCAGCCATTTCTATATTACAATTAGAAGAATGAGTGTGAATACAAAATTTGTAAACATGCCAAAATCCATATATTCAGACATTATGGTGCCTATCACGATCCGGCAAAAACCGGGTACGAACCGTCGGACGGAGCATAATCTCCGCCCGACGCGTACCCGGTCGACAATTTTTACAAACAAGGAATTACGATTCGCACGGGTACACCATTACCGTACGATTCGTAAAAAAGCCCGACCGAACAAAAAACACCTACCAATGCGATCCGGGAAAGCGCCGACCTGACGTCGGGACGCTCGCAGCCAGCCATTCACGACCCAGGAATCACGATTCGCACCGACGTCACCCCGCACGGTGAATATTTTGCGGCAGCCAAAAACTGCCGGGAAATCAGGACGACGCGAACAAGGACCACCAGTACGCGACGGACAGACGACGACGCGAACAAGGAGGACCAGTACGCGACGGACAGACATGGACCCGAACCTACGAGTCATCCCTGCCCTCATAGCAGTACACCTCCTCTACAGGTTACGACGCAGACGCCGCAGAAGGTCAGAACAACTAAGGGAGGGGGGAAAGTGGGGTGGGGTGGGGGTGGCACGACCAGGGCAGGCCACAAAACAACCACATAAGTCACACACCACACATGGCCTGGACATACCTGACTCCCATGCCCTGGTCACCACGAGGGGGTGGGGGCGTGTCCTGATAAGCCAGCGACCGCCACAACGGAAGTCCGTCACCACGCGAACCGGCAACACAACCAGACAGGTACGTCCCGTACCCACGCCTGAAGAGCGTGGGTACGAGTCGGACCACGCCCACACACGTCACCCCAACAATGGCGGGACGGATCGCACCCACGTGGCAAAGGCCTGGGTACGGGCCGCACAAACATCACATAGCGTGGGGACGGATATGTACGGACCCTACCCCAACCCCGTATGCAAGGAGCATACCCCCCAGCCCAACAGTGCAAGTACGACCCGTACCCCCACCCGCGTATGCATGGAGCGTACCCCCACCCCAACAGTGTAAGTACGACTCGAACCCCCACCCACGAATGCAAGGAGCGTACCCCCCAGCCCAACAGTGTAAGTACGACCCGTACCCCCACCCGCAAATGCAAGGAGCGTACCCCCAGCCCAACAGTGTAAGTATGACCCGTTCCCCCACCCGCGAATGCAAGGAGCGTACCCCCCAGCCCAACAGTGTAAGTACGACCCGTACCCCCACCCGCGTATGCATGGAGCGTACCCCCACCCCAACAGTGTAAGTTCGACCCGTACCCTCACCCGCGTATGCATGCAGCGTACCCCCCATGCCAACAGTGTAAGTACGACTCGAACCCCCACCCGCGAATGCAAGGAGCGTACCCCCCAGCCCAACAGTGTCAGTACGACCCGTACCCCCACCCGCGGACGTACGGAGCGTACCCCCACCCCAACAGTGTAAGTACGACCCGTACCCCCACCCGCGAATGCAAGGAGCGTACCCCCCAGCCCAACAGTGCAAGTACGACCCGTACCCCCACCCGCAAATGCAAGGAGCGTACCCCCCAGCCCAACAGTGTCAGTACGACCCGTACCCCCACCCGCGGACGTACGGAGCGTACCCCCACCCCAACAGTGTAAGTTCGACCCGTACCCCCACCCGCAAATGCAAGGGGCGTACCCCCCAGCCCAACAGTGTAAGTACGACCCGTACCCCCACCCGCGAATGCAAGGAGCGTACCCCCCAGCCCAACAGTGTAAGTACGACCCGTACCCCCACCCGCAAATGCAAGGAGCGTACCCCCCAGCCCAACAGTGTAAGTACGACCCGTACCCCCACCCGCGAATGCAAGGAGCGTACCCCCCAGCCCAACAGTGCAAGTACGACCCGTACCCCCACCCGCAAATGCAAGGAGCGTACCCCCCAGCCCAACAGTGTAAGTACGACCCGTACCCCCACCCGTGAATGCAAGGAGCGTACCCCCCAGCCCAACAGTGTAAGTACGACCCGTACCCACACCCGCGGACGTACGGAGCGTACCCCCACCACACCAGTGTCAGTAGACTCGTACCCTCACCTCGAATGCATTGTGCGTACCCCCACCGTGTATGTGCCAAGCGCACATATCCTGAAATCGGAGGTGTGTGTGCAGAGTCCACCCAGCAGTGCCCTGAGACAGGAGGGGTGGGTGTGGAGTCCTCCCAGCAGTGCCCTGAGACAGGAGGGGTGGGTGTGGAGTCCTCCCAGCAGTGCCCTGAGACAGGAGGGGTGGGTGTGGAGTCCTCCCAGCAGTGCCCTGAGACAGGAGGGGTGGGTGCCTATCACTCCCAGCAGTGCCCTGAGACAGGAGGGGTGGGTGTGGAGTCCTCCCAGCAGTGCCCTGACACAGGAGGGGTGGGTGCAGAGTCCTCCCAGCAGTGCCCTGAGACAGGAGGGGTGGGTGTGGAGTCCTCCCAGCAGTGCCCTGACACAGGAGGGGTGGGTGTGGAGTCCTCCCAGCAGTGCCCTGAGACAGGAGGGGTGGGTGCAGAGTCCTCCCAGCAGTGCCCTGAGACAGGAGGGGTGGGTGCCCATCACTCCCAGCAGTGCCCTGAGACAGGAGGGGTGTAACACATGTGTGTGAGGCCAGAATTATCCACATGCATACTGGCTACAAGGGAACATGT
Source organism: Triturus cristatus (assembly GCF_964204655.1). NCBI lineage: Eukaryota > Metazoa > Chordata > Amphibia > Caudata > Salamandridae > Triturus > Triturus cristatus. The sequence goes on from NC_140585.1 coordinate 645,482,070, forward strand.
CCCCATGAACTCATGTCAACAGACTCCACACACAAGTACAGTGATCACCAAGGATGCCACGATTGTCGCAGGTGGAGACATGGCCCTGCATGCATGGCCAAAGTAGAAGGGCTCCGTCACACACACAGCTCATGTAGACACAGCTCTGCGCTAAACATTGGGAACACCCTGCAGGGAAGAAAGCTGGGTACACAGAGGAAGGAATACACCCTGGGACAAGTGCACCATGCAGTAACTGCTTACATGAACAAAGAAAGTTAGCCAACACCTTGTGATGGCACACAGATCACAGGGTCCCACCAATGAGCAGTACACTTCTACATATCCCACACACCCAAACCCTTACACACCACCCAAAACCATGTAGCAGCCCCACCAACACCAATACCAGCATAGCAGTAGTGTGATAATGAAAACAAAATTAAGCTTTATTCAGCATGAGCACAATGTCCGTGGATCGCAGGCAGTTCAATCTTCACAAAGCCCATAGGGCAGTCAATGATTCTCAGCTGGATGGGGGACACAGTGGGATGCGTGTCCCCTACATTGCCTGCACAGTCAAATGGCATCGTCTTCCACACTGGTGAGGGCATCAGGGGGGGGGAAGCAACAGGCACCGCAGGGACATCAGGGCAAAGGGGCGGCGTTGTGGGTGCAGGGATGGAGGACTCCACCACAGGGGGTGGGTCAGTGCCAAAGGCGGAGGCCAGGATGGCACTACACACCTTTGCAAGGTCCTCCAGGGAGTCCCCTGCACCCGAAGGGACCTCAGGCCCCAAGGAGGGGGGGGGGTCAGAGGGATGGGTCGCAGCACCACCGGGGGAGGGTGGAGACAGGGGGGGAGACTCAACCACCCTGACCGGGGACCTCCTTGACCGCTTGCGTGGTGGTGTAACTGTGGGGCTCAGGGACAGAGCGGCCATGAAGGAGTCCTTGGGGGAGATGTGGCCAGGAGAGCTGAGGGGAGGGGATTTGGAGGGAGTGGACTGGGTGGAATGCGGACTCCCACTATGGCTGCGTGTCACACGTTTGCCCCCCGACCCAGTGGGTGTGCCTACCTCACCCTGTGTGTGCGTGTCAGGAGGAGTGCGGTGGACCTTCCCTGCTGGTGTGGTGCCCGTGTCCGTTGATGTGGGTGCATGCCGACGTCTGGGTGTACGTGTGACAGGCATGGGAGTGGGAAGTGTGGATGGGGCAGGGGTAGGTGGGGGGAGGTCGCGCTGCAGGAGACCCACTGCTGCAGTCAGTGTGGAGTCGATGGACCTCAGCAAGTTGCGTTGGTCAGCCTGCGATGAATGAATGCCCTCCAAGAAAGCCTCGATGTTGGTGAGGGTTTTGCCGTGGGCATGGAGGACATTAAGGATCGCAGCCTGACCAACCTGCAGTTGCCGCTGGATGTCCACAGACTCTGCATTGGCGGTAGCAGTGGAGACAGGGGCAGGGGGTGCGGTGCCTGGCAGGAAGGAGACATGCTGTGACCGGGCACGCTGGGAAGGGACACGAGCAAGTGGGAGGCGGCTGGTGGAAACTGAGGGGGCGGTGCGAGGTGTTGTTCCGCTGTCAGCTGCTGGTGCAGCCTCCGCCCACTCGGAGACATCGTCCCCGGACCTGTCAGCTTCGTAGTCTGATGTGCCAGTCGACAGGTCCTCGGCCACACTCTCCTCCGCCTCTGTACCACTCGATGTGCCAGACCCGATGTCACGGCTGGCACTGGTGCTCGGTCCCTCCGCCTGGTCTGTGTCCATGTCTCCCTCTGTGTACCCCGACGATGCTGTGGGCAGGGTGGAGAGACAGAAATAATCATACATCTGTACACATCTGTCACATGAGTCCAATCTACATAGGTAACATTGCATGGCCTGAAAAGGAAGATCCCTAACATCTACTGAACAGGGTACCGATGTAGGGCATGAAACACACAGTTGGTTGAGCCACCATGCCACTGAAATACCATGGAGAGCATGAGACAATAGCTAAACACAGGAAAAGGAGTCTGACATAGCACCCAGGCCCTGGGGACAATCCAGCACTGCATCTGCACCACACAGCGTTGGCGAAAATACCGATGACCAGGGACCATATCCATGAACTTGAGACACATGCTGCATAGGTAATGCTGAAAACATGCACAACATGACTCTGTCACTGCACATTGCGTGTGTGTCCAGACACATCACACACTGCCCAGACCCAGCAAGTGGTAATCAGGATTTAACACATAGGCATTGCCCGCCCCAACAAGACCCTACACGAGGCAAATTGTTGAGACACAGGTGGAACCAACATCTCATAGTCTGGGTGATACACACAGGGGCAGGCAAAAAGCAAGATTGGACGCCAAACAGCCAAGGTGCGCCTGTACAAATAATGAGGTACCAGTGCCCATCCTCAGATGAGTATAGCAAGACACACAGGCACTGGCAACTGTGAGTATGAAGAAGGACAATCAGGTCAGGCTGCACAGTGGACACCTGTACAAAATAGCACGTCTATATACATGGTGACAGGGGACAATGGCAGAGAGCACAACTTACGCTGTAGACACTGACAGTGGCCACGTTTATGATGACACATACACCACTGAGGAAAAGGTGCCCCAGGGGACAGTAGTGGGCACGCAACTACATGCTACTGAATGGTAATGACTGCAACACACGTCACCATCCCTGCACTATGTGTATCGCACACTCATGCACATCATGTCACAGGCCACTACATGGGACATGCGCGCTGTAAGGCATGACACATGAGAGACCAACTCCCATGTCTGGAGTCAGCATCAGTGCCAACTGATATGGAACCCACATGCAGTGAACTTGACAGTGCACAGGCAATGTCCCACAACCTGTTACACACCACCCCCACACATGATGCTACAGACATTGTTCCCGTGGACAAAGCGCCAGCCTACATTACCCTGTGAAGGAGTGACTACACACAGACCAGGGAACACATTGCAAGGAGGGGAAGGGTGGCAGGGGCACAGCGCTATACTGGGGCAAACAGGATCTGCACAGCACCTTTAAACCCTGCCAGTGAATTCATGCTACTGTGCCCTTACAAATGCCGGTGACACACAACAAACACACATGTACCTACCCCCTTCCGGCTGCTGCATCGCCTGTAAGCGCCTCTCCAGGTCTGGAAAGACCACCGGCAGCACACGCCTGTGGAGGTGGCTCAGACGGCGGCGGCCGCGGTTCTTGTGGCTCTCAGGTGAGTCCCCCAGCAGGAGCCGTGCAATCCTCCGCGTCCAGCACCGGATATCCTGCCAGCGTTTCCTCACCTGGGACAGGCTCCGCCTCCGACCATCCACACGCCTCACGGCACTGACGGCGGTCAGCCAGATCTGCTCCTTGGCAGTGGCGCCTACCTGTGAGGAAGAACAAGTGACACCACATCAATACACCAGCCACATGTCACAGAGAGACATATGGGTACAAATTAGCTGGTTACAACAAGGCATGTCATGCAGCCAACGCATTGCACCTTTGTCATAGGGACATCATCCCCTGGTGAGGGAAAAAGCACTACGTGCCACAGTGGGTACACAGGTGGAATGATGGCAATGTCACAATCAATGATCAAGGCTCACACTGTGCATCACACCCACCCCTCCTGTCTCAGGGCACTGCTGTGAGTGATAGGCCCCCACCCCTCCTGTCTCAGGGCACTGCTGTGAGTGATAGGCCCCCACCCCTCCTGTCTCAGGGCACTGCTGGGAGACATCAGGCACCCCCCCCCTGGGACCCCCCGACAGTACATGGCATGTGTGTTACACCTGGACGCAATGGCAGAAGTCACAGTCACAACATAGGGACAGTCTGTGGCAGTGGCCTATGCACTCACCTGATACCCTGGTCGCCCATACAGCATGGAGTACTGTGGGAGGATCACATCCAGCAGAGCCATGTTCTCCTCCAGGGTGAATGGCTGTGTCCTCTCCACAGCCCTTGACATGGTTCCAGGGAATCAGTAGCAGCAGCTGGGTCGACGAATGCAAAGATGTGCAGGCAAGTGCTCCCTCATGGGACCTGGCTGCCTTATATGTGCCCTTCTGCCCAGTCTCATGCACAGGAGTACAGAGAGATTGGTCACTCACATTTGCATCCTATGTTTCCACCAATCCCTACAAACCTAGCAGTCTGTGGGTTCTCTATCGGTTTCATTCTCCTGCATGATGTCAGCCCCACAAACACATTGCAACAAAGTAGACAAATTCCAACTGACTTCTGCTGTGCACCTTCCAGAACAATTTCGAATTTTGAACTTGGTCTCCATGACAACCAGCATGCATGTAGGCCTTAATACTTGTCCCCTATGTAATTTGGAGCATCACACACAGGTACGGTGCGTGTGGGGGCCCTAGGGCACCCCAAATGCATGGCAACGGCCCGTACATGCATGCCTACCCTCTCCATCACTATGGGTCTGCACGCGTATGCGTACCCGTAGTGGTACGGACCGTACACTCGCATCTACGCTCTCCATCACTATGGGTCTGCACGCGTATGCGTACTCGTGGTGATAGTGAGCGTAGATGCGAGTGTACGGTCCGTACCACTACGGGTACGCATACGCGTGCAGACCCATAGTGATAGTGAGCGTAGATGCGAGTGTACGGTCTGTACCACTACGGGTACGCATACGCGTGCAGACCCATAGTGATAGTGAGCGTAGATGCGAGTGTACGGTCCGTACCACTACGGGTACGCATACGCGTGCAGACCCATAGTGATAGTGAGCTTAGATGCGAGTGTACGGTCCGTACCACTACAGGTACGCATACGCGTGCAGACCCATAGTGATAGTGAGCGTAGATGCGAGTGTACGGTCCGTACCACTACGGGTACGCATACGCGTGCAGACCCATAGTGATAGTGAGCGTAGATGCGAGTGTACGGTCCGTACCACTACGGGTACGCATACGCGTGCAGACCCATAGTGATAGGGCCGTACACTCGCATCTACGCTCTCTATCACTATGGGTCTGCACGCGTATGCGTACTCGTAGTGGTACGGACCGTACACTCACATTTACGCTCTCCATCACTATGGGTCTGCACGCGTATGCGTACCCGTAGTGGCACGGACCGTACACTCGCATCTACGCTCGCCATCACGATGGGTACACATACGGCAGCACTCCCACAGTGATTTGGGAACATGCACAGGCCCTCTCAGCAGCAGTACGGCGGATTTTACACATCACTGTGGTGATAGGCGACACACATGTAGGAATAGGGCGGACATACTTGTCCATGGATGGACATACTTGTCCAGGAATGGACATCAAGGCATCGTCTGTGCATTACCACATGTGTGGGGCACAGGTGTCACAGGCTGTGATGTGGAACATGCCTCCTGAGTGGAGAAGGCACCAGATGTATGATGAGATGTGTACATGTGTACTGTGTGAGGGTGCAATGTGTGCCAGGCATGCCCTTGACTCCTTTGACATGTGTGCATGTGGGACTGCGCACTTGGGGTGAGCGTCACTGGCATGGCACGGACACCAACACACGGAAGTGTCCCATGATGCCCGGTACAGGGGTCATGACACATGACTTATCACTACCCACAGTGCACAATGTGACTATGCCATATATGTGTCCGGGATTTACATCAGGTTGATGTTGTAGCACCCTCAAAAGCTGCAGCCGTTGCAGCAACCAACATGTGGCTGTGTGTAGATTGTCATTGCACACTGTTCCCAACACCATGCCACATGTGTTCTCGGATGTGAGGTGCACATGTATGCAAGGGACACGGAGTAGCGTGACAAGGCCATGTCAGCAAACTCACAAGGAATGTGTGGTGAGTCATGACATGTGCACCTTCATGGCAAGGTGTGTGGGCTGGACTAGTGTAATGTCATGTGACCTGTGGCTCAAGTGTTCCGCTGCCAGTCTCTGCAATCGGCATCACACTTCTGCTGATGTGTGGCTGTATGTCACTCCTGTCTTGCGTCGGGCAGTGCACTTGCACTGGGACACAGCTATTTCCATGGCGTGGCATGGGGAGGTTCTCAATCACCGTGTGTAGCTGGGTCTTGGAAGGAGTGTCACCTTGCATCCATACGTGTCCTGGGCATGTAGCACATGCCTGACTCCCTATGTGGCATGTGTGTATTGCCAGATTTACATGTGCTCAGTAGACATGAGTTGTTCTCGTAGTGCACTCACTCTTCCTTGTCACTTCCAAATTACTGCAGAGCGCCTCCTGTTGCCCGAAGAATTCCAGACTTGGCCACCATGCAGGAGAATGACAGGATCCGGCTCTACCGCTTCACCCAACCGTTGATTCTGGAGCTGACGGCGAGACTGGCACCACACCTGCAACCGCAGCACAGGTATCCTACGGCACTGACACCCCAGCTGAAGGTAATGGCTGCCCTACATTTCCTTGCCACGGGTACCTTCCAAAATACCATAGCTCATGTTGGTGGCATGTCCCAGAGCATGTTCAGCGGTGTGCTGCATGATTTCTTGGAGGCCATGTTGATTCACCTGGATGACTTCATCAAGTTCCCAACCCCTGAACAGATGACTGAGGTCAAGCGTGGTTTCTATGCCCTGGGAGGGATGCCCCATGTCATTGGGTCCATAGATGGGACACATGTAGGTTTGGTACCACCACACGCACGGGAGGTGGCGTACCGCAATCGGAAGCACTACCACTCCATCAATGCCCTTGTGGTGTGTCTGTCCAACATGGTGATTTCACATGTCTGTGCTCGTTTCCCAGGATCAGCACACGATGCCTACATCATGAGGCGTAGCGGGATGCCTGATATGATGATGCAGCTGCGCAACGAACGAGCATGTGTTGTTGGTGGGTACAGTCTGTCTGTCCTGTATTCTGTTTGGCCGAGCAGCACTACCGCTTCGCCAGTTCTAACGATATCCATGTGCTTTCCATTTAGGGGACGCTGGCTATCCCAACATGCCTTGGCTGCTGACACCTCTCCGCAACCCCATCACGCCGGCCCAGCTCCGCTACAACACCGCCCATGGCCGGACAAGGCGAGTGATAGAGAGGACGTTTGGCATGCTGAAGAGCCGATTCCGGTGCCTCCACAAGACCGGCGGCGCACTCCCATATGCCCCGGCAAAGGTTTGCAAGATCTTCATGGTCTGCTGCATGCTGCACAACATGGCAGTTGAAAGAGCTGTGCCACTCATCCTGAATCAACATGACGAGGACCATCCACCCGTGGAGGACGAAGGGCTTGGCAATGGGGCTAGTGATGTGGAGGATGTGGAGCCGCAAGAGGACATCCGGACTCGGCTCATACGCGACTTCTTTGCTTAGTGGTGAGTACCAGTGTCTGAGTGTGCACGCCTTGGTCCCCGTGTGGCATGTGTTGTGATGCGTGTCTCCACCTGCATGTATGGCACGTGAGTCAGAGGTGTGCGTGGGTGTGTCACTGGAGTGATGGTGGCAGTGATGGTAGTATTTCCCCACTCATAATTGTGACCTAGCATTTTTTCATCCATACATGTGTCGAGTCAATGCACATGCAAGTGGCTGTGCTTTTTGTGGCTGACTTCTTGTGTGTCTCTCTTCCCCAGGTACCTGCGCATGCCGTCTTCTGGTTGCATTGTTGTGGCACTGCTATTCCTCATGGACATGGCATCGTGGGCTGACTCAGCGTTACAGGCACGGACACGTTTGGAAGTCTCCATGGGGTAAGGGATGCATCTGGGGTGTATTGGGTGTGGCAGTTGTTCACGATGTGTGCACACTGGCCCGGTCGGGGTTTGGTTCCTCTGCAGACATGTGGCATCCCCATGGGACACAACATGCAGCTGGGTACACCTGAATAGATGGGCTGCCTGGTTGTCAGTCATCAGTGATGGGATAGTGGATTGTGATGAAGGCATCAATGTGTGTGACACTGCCCTCGGACACATACGGTTAACATTGTCTTGACATGGCGTGGGACTTCCACATCAGCGGATGTATGGTGTATGGCAGTCTCTCCGTGAGCAGCTGTGGGTATTTAGCTGTTAGCCGACACTTGTGTGCCAGTTCCATGGCTATCACGCATTTGTGCTGCAGAAGGGGGGGTGCCAGTGTTTGAGCCACATGTTACTCCACATGATGTGTTCATGTGTACTTCAAGTTGCCTCTGCAATCCCAAAAACATGACTATTAAAGGTGTCCCTATGCCTCCAAGGTGCCTCTTCTCAGTCAATGCTGGTGTGTTGGCACGGTGCATCCTGCATGTCTGGCATGGTATTCCCTGATTGTGGCTATGTGTCAATGTGTCGAGTGGCAAGATGCAAGCTGTGTGTGTGTGCTGAGACTGTGTATTGGGCATGATGTCCATGACTGTGTGGGTATTGTGACATGTGCCATCCCCATGCATCCAACGTTGGCCAGGCCCCCATTCTCTGCATCCACCTGACTCAAGCTTGCAGGACATGGTTCTGCCACCTGTCTACACATACCTGGGTGCCCCCCAGGACACGGGCCAGGATCCCTGACCTCTGCGCATGACTGTTGCTGTACTCAATGTGTCTGTCAGCACGGTTGTTCGGCCACCCCCTCAGCTGGTTCTGACCATCACGGGTGTGTATGGTGCTCCATGTCTGTCTTGCCTAATAAACTGTGACCCATGTGTCCTGTGCCAGACTCAGGCCCCAGGGTGTGGATGGTTGAAGTGAACAGATGACTCAGGCATGTTTAGACTGTACAAGACACATGTTAGGTAATAATGCTACCAGCAGGCATCTACTCTTAATAGTGTGATTTATTATTGGGGGGGGGGGGACAAAGTGAGGGGCTTTCCGGGATTAGGGAATCCAAAGTTCAGTAGGGGAGTTGGTGTCCTTGCCATTGGAAATCCTCAGAGTCCATGCCACAGTCTTTGTCAACATTGGTCAGCCAGTGACCAGCAGGGCCATGTGGCAGAGAATGTCTCTTGATGCTGTGATGCTGTTGCTCCAGTGGGCCAGGTGCCAGGCCAGGTGTCCTGGGAGATGGTGATGTAGCAGCCACCCTCACGGTCCTTTCCGTGGACGACCCGGCTTCCTGCGGGGAACCTCAGCAGCAGGCCGTGACGACGTCTGGGATGCTCCGTCGGATGTTTCCTCCTCCTCCTCATGATCCCTCCCTGTGGGTGGTGATGTTCTCCGCCTTCTGGCACAGGGAGGGTCGGCCATGGTGTCGGCCATCCGACGGAGTTCAGCGTGAATCCCCTGGGACGCCGTCACTTGCTCAGCCTGTCTGTCCTCCATCCTCCGTTGGTGTAGCTGTAGACAGGCTATTAGCTCCGCATGTTGCTGGGCCTGCTGGACCTTGATCTCCTCGAGGACGGACACAACCTGGGCCATGCCCGTGGTGTCCTGCCGGTATGAGTCCAGGATGTTACGGACATGGGAAAATACCGGATCCCCAGCCAACTGGTCAGGCTCGCGCCTCCGCCGTCCTCCACTCCCACCACCCCTGCCCACTTGCGTCTGGCCTGCACTTGTGGGCACATCGGGTCTCCGGGACCCCTGAGGGGTGGCATTGGCGTTGTCGCCTGCCTCCTCCTGGGTGCCCGGGACACCGTGTCCCTCCTGGCGAGCCTGGCTGCATTGTGGTGTTGGGGCAGGGATCCTGGGTGTCTCCTGGGATGTGGCAGGAGTGGGGGTGGTGGTTGGCACGGTTGTACCTGACGCAGGTGCTGCAGGTGGTTGGACACCAGAGGGGCCAGGTCGGTCGGGGTCGTCCGCAGAGTGGTGAGAGTGGTCGCTGCCGGTGGGATCGGTCTCCTGCAGATCCGGGTCCTGTGAGTGTTCCCCCCCAGTGTTGGGGGGTGCAGCACGACGTTGACCTGTGTGTGAGAGAGAAAATGTTAATTTTGATCCATGCAACATCCATGTTTCATCCGTTACAAAGTTGGCACATTTCCTCTTGGAATTAGGATCTGTCTTGCATTCCACTCACAGTGCACTTGTGCATGTGTGTGTCCCTTGGGCACCAATTTGGCCCCTTTAACTATGTGTGGCACAGTCTTACTTGCTGCGTCAAGTGTGACTGCAGTCAGCAGTGGAGTGTGCATGTGTGCCGAGCTATGCATTTGCGCCTTCCTTGTAGCACTGTACATGTGCACATGGAGTGGATCCACACACTTATATGATGCAGGTGGCTGTCCTTGTGCTCGTGTACAGGTTGTGACATGGCCCTGCGTTTTGCCATGATGAAGAGGGGGGGTTCTGGCACTGGCCACCCTTGTCTACATGCACGCAGTCCACCTGCTGACGAGCAGACATTCCCACACACCACAGGACTGATTTGCTCTCCCTGTGTCTCCCTCCTTCTCTGTCCCCCTCTCCCTCCCTCTCTGTCCCCCTCTCCCTCCCTCTGTGTGTCAGCCTCCTCCCTCTGTCCATCTTCCTGTGTCTCCCTCCCTCTCTGTCCCCCTCTCCCTCCCTCTCTGTCCCCCTCTCCCTCCCTCTGTGTGTCAGCCTCCTCCCTCTGTCCATCTTCCTGTGTCTCCCTCCCTCTCTGTCCCCCTCTCCCTCCCTCTCTGTCCCCCTCTCCCTCCCTCTGTGTGTCAGCCTCCTCCCTCTGTCTGTCTCCCTCCCTCTCAGTCCCCCTCTCCCTCCCTCTGTGTCCCCCTCTCCCTCCCTCTCTGTCCCCCTCTCCCTCCCTCTGTGTGTCAGCCTCCTCCCTCTGTCCATCTTCCTGTGTCTCCCTCCCTCTCTGTCCCCCTCTCCCTCCTTCTCTGTCCCCCTCTCCCTCCCTCTCTGTCCCCCTCTCCCTCCCTCTGTGTGTCAGCCTCCTCCCTCTGTCCGTCTCCCTCCCTCTCAGTCCCCCTCTCCCTCCCTCTGTGTCCCCCTCTCCCTCCCTCTGTGTGTCACCCTCTGTCACCTTGGCCCAGCTTCCTGGGCACACACTGTTAGCAGATCTTTGAGTGGCCCTTGGCCTGTTGATGTGAGTTTGTTTCTGATCTCCAGGCACCCATTTTGTCTGCTGTGTGTCTGTGCGCTGCTGCTGTGGTGGTGTGTGCTGCCACTCTTTCACACTGTTGGCTGTTCATTAGCTGCTGGCATGTGCAAAACAGTGCCTTCCCCCCCATGTGTTGATGCAAGGCGTCCGCCATTTGCTGGCAAGTCATTCCTGTGTTGGGACACAGTGTTTGTCTGCCTGTGACCTAGGCCATATGGGCAGAGGGCATTGTTGTCTGCTTTGGAGTCGCACTATGTGATTCTTGGTGCCCAGCCTCCCGACATCCGGGTTACCGTGTCATGTGTTGTTGTCTTCTGTGGCCTGTGACTTGACATTGTCCAGCTGGGTGCATGGGGCATGGTGGCAGCAGTGGCATGTGCCTGCTCATGGAGTGTGGTTGAGTAATGCGATGGCTTGTGGTGGTTGCGTGCCTGTTATTAATTTTGGTTGTGGTTGCAGTTCCCCCCATGTGAGGTGCGTTGTTTGTGTACTCACCCGGGTCTCGGAGTCCTTCTACTCCTTCAACTGCCTCCACCGGCAGTATGGCCATCACCCTCTCCTCCCAGGGATGGTACTGTACGGCTCTGCGGGAGGGCCCTCCTCCAGTGGCGTTGGCCTGGTCGTGTTCCTCCTGTCTCTTGGCTCTGACCCTCCTCCGCAGATCGTACCACCTGTTCTGGCAATCCTGCTTGGTCCTCCTGGTGTCCGCAACAGCATTCACAGCATCGACGATGGTCTGCCACATGGCTGTTTTGGCTGCCTGGCTGGTGCTTCTGACCAATGTTCCAAAGATCTGTGGCTCGACTCTGAGGATTTGATCAACAAGGACCTCCAACTCTCGGTGACTGAACTTTGGATTCTTGGTAGTGGGCATGGTGAGGGGTGTGGGTGGGGATGGTGTGGGTGTGGGGGGTGTGTGGATGTTGGGGGGGGTGTGGATGGTTGTGTGTGTGTGTGAATGTGATGAGAGGGTGTTTGTGAGGGTGGTCGTGTGAAGGTGTGCAAGTGTAAGATGTGGTGTCGCTTGTAGTCTGGTTCTGTGGTGTCTGGCAGCAGTGGGTCTGTTGCAAAGGCTCATGGTTTGTGTGTGTGGGCCCTTTTCATTGGTCCATGGGTGGGTGTGGCAGTGTTTGAATTTTGGGTGGGTGTGTTATAAGGAGTGGTGGTGTATTGGGCCTCTGTTTGTTTTTGACAGTTGCAGGTCAGTGATTGTGTTATTTTAGTGGTTGTTGGCCATGTTTAGTGGCTGTGTGCCTTTCGAATGGTGTATTGTTGAGTTGTTTTGTTTTGTCCTTGTTGTGTACGTGCGTTTTGAGCGTGTGTACGGTGTGTACATGGGCCATTTGGTTGTACGATTTGGTCCTTGTGTGTGGCTTTGTACGACTCGTACATGCGGTTGTGATGTTGGGGCATGGGGTGCGCTCCGTACTTAGGAGGTTGTGTTGGGGGTGCGCCAGGAACGTACTGGGGTGGGGGTACGACTGGAACGTACTGGGGTGTGGGTAGACGGGGCTATGACATGTCCTGGGGTGGGGGTGTGGCTCGCACGTACTGGGGTGTAGGTACACGGGGGTACGACACGTACAGGGGTGGGGGGGTGTCCATGGACGATGGTACGACACGTACTGGGGTGGGGGGGTGTACATTGACGGTGGTACGACACGTACTGGGGTGGGGGGGTGTACATTGACGGTGGTACGACACGTACTGGGGTGGGGGTACAACAGGAACGTACTGGGGTGTGGGTAGACGGGGCTATGACACGTCCTGGGGTGGGGGTGTGGCTCGCACGTACTGGGGTGTAGGTACACGGGGGGTACGACACGTACAGGGGGGGGGGTGTACATGGACGGTGGTACGACACGTACTGGGGTGGGGGGGTGTACATTGACGATGGTACGACACGTACTGGGGTGGGGGGGTGTACATTGACGGTGGTACGACACGTACTGGGGTGGGGGTACGACTGGAACGTACTGGGGTGTGGGTAGACGGGGCTATGACACGTCCTGGGGTGGGGGTGTGGCTCGCACGTACTGGGGTGTAGGTACACGGGGGGTACGACACGTACAGGGGTGGGGGGGTGTCCATGGACGATGGTACGACACGTACTGGGGTGGGGGGGTGTACATTGACGGTGGTACGACACGTACTGGGGTGGGGGTACGACTGGAACGTACTGGGGTGTGGGTGGACGGGGCTATGACACGTCCTGGGGTGGGGGTGTGGCTCGCACGTACTGGGGTGTAGGTACACGGGGGGTACGACACGTACAGGGGGGGGGGGTGTACATGGACGGTGGTACGACACGTACTGGGGTGGGGGGGTGTACATTGACGGTGGTACGACACGTACTGGGGTGGGGGTACGACTGGAACGTACTGGGGTGTGGGTAGACGGGGCTATGACACGTCCTGGGGTGGGGGTGTGGCTCGCACATACTGGGGTGTAGGTACACGGGGGGTACGACACGTACAGGGGTGGGGGGGTGTCCATGGACGATGGTACGACACGTACTGGGGTGGGGGGGTGTACATTGACGGTGGTACGACACGTACTGGGGTGGGGGTACAACTGGAACGTACTGGGGTGTGGGTAGACGGGGCTATGACACGTCCTGGGGTGGGGGTGTGGCTCGCACGTACTGGGGTGTAGGTACACGGGGGGTACGACACGTACTGGGGTGGGGGTACGACTGGAACGTACTGGGGTGTGGGTGGACGGGGCTATGACACGTCCTGGGGTGGGGGTGTGGCTCGCACGTACTGGGGTGTAGGTACACGGGGGGTACGACACGTACAGGGGGGGGTGTACATGGACGGTGGTACGACACGTACTGGGGTGGGGGGGTGTACATTGACGGTGGTACGACACGTACTGGGGTGGTGGTACGACTGGAACGTACTGGGGTGTGGGTAGACGGGGCTATGACACGTCCTGGGGTGGGGGTGTGGCTCGCACGTACTGGGGTGTAGGTACACGGGGGGTACGACACGTACAGGGGTGGGGGGGTGTCCATGGACGATGGTACGACATGTACTGGGGTGGGGGGGTGTACATTGACGGTGGTACGACACGTACTGGGGTAGGGGTACAACTGGAACGTACTGGGGTGTGGGTGGACGGGGCTATGACACGTCCTGGGGTGGGGGTGTGGCTCGCACGTACTGGGGTGTAGGTACACGGGGGGTACGACACGTACAGGGGTGGGGGGGTGTCCATGGACGATGGTAGGACACGTACTGGGGTGGGGGGGTGTACATTGACGGTGGTACGACACGTACTGGGGTGGGGGTACAACAGGAACGTACTGGGGTGTGGGTAGACGGGGCTATGACACGTCCTGGGGTGGGGGTGTGGCTCGCACGTACTGGGGTGTAGGTACACGGGGGGTACGACACGTACAGGGGGGGGTGTACATGGACGGTGGTACGACACGTACTGGGGTGGTGGGGTGTACATTGACGGTGGTACGACACGTACTGGGGTGGGGGTTCGACTGGAACGTACTGGGGTGTACCTAGACGGTGGGGGTATACATATACGGGGGGTACGTGTCGGACGTACGGGGGCTGGGGGAGTGTTGGGCGCGTATGCGGGCACATGTCTCCATGGTTGCTGTAGGAGTTCGGTGCGGACGGTGTTTTTTCCATACGGTTGTAACCTCGGACGCACGGGATGGATCGTGATTCCTAGGTCGGACTTGGTTTTTCACGTTTGTAAGGTAAATCGTCCGAGGACGTGTCGGACACATTTTCCGACCCGGGGACGTGTGGGGAATGATTCCCAGTGCGGTTCGTATGGACTTTTTACCATGCGAATCGTGATTGCCAGTTCGTACGGCACTTGTACGATTCGTACGGTAAAAAGACCCGAGACGAGTCGCACGGGGGAATTTTTTACCGGATCGTGATCGGCACCTATATAGATAAAGTATTTCAACAGTTTAGTCAATACTCTGGCAAAAAAAATTGGTTTGTAGTATAAATGAAGATCACATGTATCAAAGGCACTTTGATATACTTTACACCTTCAATATGAAACTGAAGGAAAGCAAGATACGAAATGGTAAAAAAGGAAAACACTTGAAGCTTACGTATAAAAGAGTGGGTACGTGCTCCTTGGGCAAGAAGGCGAATTGCGGGACTACAGAACAACTGTGGCAACAAGAAGAGAGAAATACGGGGAAGGCGTTAAATGTAGAAAAACCCATCTCTCACGAAGATTGTTTACCACATTATTCCGTATAGCATGGTGCTAAAGATCTAGTTTCTTTAAAAAGGTGGTACTTACATCATCCAAGTCCTCAGCCAGCAGTCTGCACCTAAAAGGTCCGCCGAGCCCGGAGGTAATTGCGTACTGGCTGGCTCGTGTTTAAATGCAAGTTGTCAGCCGCTGACGAACCGGAAGTGAATGTGTAAGTCTTTCCACAAACGCCTCTGGGATTAGGACAGCGAAGAAGGACTATATGGCTGCTTTCTTCTGAAAATGCTACAGCGCTAAAGGCTCTCTTCAACAAGAAACTTTATTGAACAGCGTTAGCCGTACATCGGTATTTAATCAAGGGTAGTCAACATCAAATCAGCCGACTGCCCCCTGTTACATAAATCTCACGGAGAAACATTTCTTTCAGAGACTGATTCACCCAGAAACTCCTTAAATAAAAGGATTTCTTGACGCATCAAACCTTGTCTAGCCCTGTTTGTGTTGGAAACATTGTGCAACCTCATCCTCAGATATAGAATTTGCACCATGCTCTACGGAATAATGTGGTAAACAATCTTCGTGAGAGACGGGTATTTCTACATTTAACGCCTTCCCCGTATTTCTCTCTTCTTGTTGCCACAGTTGTTCTGTAGTCCCGCAATTCGCCTTCTTGCCCAAGGAGCACGTACCCACTCTTTTATACGTAAGCTTCAAGTGTTTTCCTTTTTTACCATTTCGTATCTTGCTTTCCTTCAGTTTCATATTGAAGGTGTAAAGTATATCAAAGTGCCTTTGATACATGTGATCTTCATTTATACTACAAACCAAATTTTTTTGCCAGAGTATTGACTAAACTGTTGAAATACTTTATCTATATAATGTCTGAATATATGGATTTTGGCATGTTTACAAATTTTGTATTCACACTCATTCTTCTAATTGTAATATAGAAATGGCTGAAAGTTTACATAGACCATGTAAATTATGCGGGTACCGATTAATTTTCGGTTGCTTGGTATCATTTAAAGTCCAGAACTGTCTCTCTGATGAATATAAGGCAACTATTATGTATGTCAACTCAATTATACAAATTTTCTTTCAGAAATACGAGGTCTTTTTCCAGAACAGTGGGAGACCTCTACGGTAACCGTGAGTCTATCGGTTCTTTGCACCTAAGGTCAGGGTAAGCCTTAGCGAGCTTACACCGCCAAGGTGCCTTTTTTCTTTTGTATGATTAGGTCCTGATGAAAGCTTAGTAAATAACATAGACAAGCTGAAACATGTCGACCACTTGACCACCTATAGGATAAATCTGACCAAATTAACGTCAGGAGTAGTTATCCTTCACATTTTTTAACATATTCCTGTCTCGACACTATTAAAATGTTTTGGTGTACGATACATGATTTTTAAATCTTTTTCTTTCCCTTGTTTATTCCACTCACCCATCACCTCACTTCTTTCAAGTCTGAAATTGTTGCTCCGCCTTAATTTCAAGCGTCGAAGCACACCAGAGGCGCACAAGGCCCTTCTGGTTAAAACCCCATGATGAAGCATGTCACCAACTATGTTGGTGAGTGAGGGTTTTATTTTTCATCAGATGGATTCTTTTTCTTCTACACTTTACCCAAGCACATAGAGAATCACTGTGTTTTCGAATCTCTTTCTCGTCACGCTCTTTTGTTGTTATTATATTGATTTTTGGGGGACCAAGAGTGTGGACATACCCTCTCTCTCTTGTTGTTTATCATTGTATTAAGGCAGCGCACAGCTGCGAGAGATTTATTTGATTTAAGTGTAGTGTGATCACATTTGGATAACTCAATTGGCACCGAAATGGAAAACACGGGGCTTACGTATACAGATGCTGAGGTCGATGCCCTCTTGGCAGACTCCTCCCTTTTTGCTGACTCTTCAATAGCGCAAACAATTTCCCAGACTAGTGAGTGGGACAAATTGACCGAACAAAAACGATGCCGTATTCGTACCATCTTACACGGTACCATACTAACTGAGTACCTACGAAATAATGTGGCACCAAAGGGCCTTTTGGTCACTAATGCTCCACGTATTTTTCTCGAAGATCCAGTTTATCGTAGGGACTGGGCCCAGATCACGTGGCACTGCACCCGCGACTGGCTTGTCCTAATCATTAAAACAGCTCTTAGACTTTCAGAGGCACTTATGGTTGAAATTCAACTAACAGAAACGCATTTTCGCACAACATTGACCGGTTACAAAAAGAAACTGGATGAGCTTAACAAAGAAATGAATGAATATAAAGATACTTTGACACAATCTAAGGCTAAAAAATTTCAAAAAGATCTGAAGCGTTTCTCGTTTATTAAAGTATATCCCTACGCTAATCCTGATTATGTCCCTCCAACGGATAGGAATGATCAGGCAGATACCACAGATGACAACGATTCCTTTTCAAGTGGCTCAAGTAATGAGAGTACAAGATCAAGACAGCGAGGTAGAGGCAGAAATAGACCTTACCAATACCAACCTAATTGGCAACCCTTTCCTAATTCAATGAATTCAGGTTATCCCAATCAGTTCCAACCACCTCAGTATCCAATGATGGGCTGGAATCCTGGTTTTGTCCCGATGCCTCCCTTTCAATCCAACACGTTCCGCCCTCCTTTTTTAGGCAGAGGCCGGCGAGGACGAGGGCGAAGGAGGGGAAACAACCAGGTCCATTGGGAACAGGAGGAAGGGACAGGGCACAACACACGCAGCAAAGCAGGAACCAGCAACCAGAGAGTTTAGTCCTGAACCTTTCTTCACACAATTTGACTAGGACAGAAAGTGAAGTACTTGAGAAGGGACTAGGCTTTGTGCCTACTGCACGGCTGGATCGTTTTCGATTACATTGTGAATTATCTGATTTTTTCAGAAAACTGAAATTGAAATTCTTTTTTGAGAACAATAAATCAGATGTCCCTGTAGATCATCTCAGTGACACCACTTTACGCCTAAAATCCACATTCACACCTCCCCCACATCTGATTCCAGCGGGGATCACTGCATTTGAACAAGCTGTTTTCAATGACGTTGAAGCTTTTCAAGACCAAGGAGCCTATAAGAACATGAGTGCCCTTGAATTTCAAGCCCTCCAAGCATTGCAAACCAATCCATCTATTGTGATAAAACCAGCTGACAAGGGGGGAGGAATTGTCATCCAGAATGTTGGAGATTATGATTCAGAATGTAGACGTCTTCTAGATAATTTGAAGAACTACACTCCTCTCGCTATCGATCCTTCTCCTGATTTGAAAACCACAATATGCAATCTTGTTGAACACGCTGAAAGTAGTGGATTCATCAGCAAGCATGAAGCAGATTTTATGACTGAGGGAAAAGGCATGATTCCATACTTCTACACGCTGCCGAAGATCCACAAAAATAAATCACCCCCTCCGGGCCGCCCAATAGTATCGGGCATAGGCTCCCTTTTAGAGCCCCTTTCGATCTTCTGTGACTTTTTTCTGAAACCTATAATCCAGGACACCCCCACCTATCTTAGAGACACTAAAAGTTTTCTGGCTTCCTTACAAGAACTGAGAGTAGATCATGATAACACCATTCTTGTCTCTCTGGATATTGAAAGCCTTTATACGAGCATTCCCCAGGACGATACCATCAAGGTCATTGGGGAAGCCTTGGACTCTATTAACTGGTCCTTTCAGACCCCGAAGGGTTTTATCATTGATTGTGCCACCTTGGCACTTAAGAAAAACTTTTTTGAATATCAAGGTGCCCTGTATCTCCAGTCCACCGGTACTTCGATGGGCAGCACTTTTGCGCCCAGTGTGGCAGGACTTTATGTTTCAAATTTTGAACAAAAATTCATTCTGAGTCAAGATAATCCCTTTCTCCTTTACCTCTCCTATTGGAAGAGGTATATCGATGATATTTTTATCATCTGGGAGGGCCCTGAGAGTATTCTACTTGAATTTTTGACATGGATCAATACTTGTGATCCCCATCTGCTGTTCACTCATGCTTTCCATGATTATGAAATGATTTTTCTGGATGTAACTGTGACTAAAATTGACGGTGCACTTGTGACCAAAACGCATTATAAACCGACAGCCAAAAATAACCTTTTGGCCTTCTCCAGTTTTCATCCCCGGCCATTACGGGAAAATCTCCCTTATGGCCAATATTTGCGAATTAGACGCAATTGCAGTCAAGTGGAGGATTTTCGTAAACAATCAAAAGATCTTACGTCTAAATTGAAACAGAGAGGCTATCCTGACACTATCCTGAATAAAAGTTGCAAACGAGCAAGAAATCAACCTAGAGAGATCCTTTTACAAGATTCTCCTAGACAGCTCACTGAGATTCCACTAACGTGTGTGACTACTTTTAATACTGCTTCCAATGCAATCTCCAAATCGATTAAGAAACATTGGCGTATTTAGGAAAGCAATAGTATTAATTGGGACAAACCTCTATTCTCTTACAAGAAGGCTAAGAGTATCAAGGACTCGCTTGTTCATACGAGACCTAGGATTTGTAATAAACCAACTACTATCTCGGTTCTCGACACCTGGGGTTTGCCACCTATTCTTGGTCATTACCCCTGTGGGTCCTGTAGCATTTGTCATCTCACGTCCCCCACCAAGACCTTATCTCTGGAAACCGGGAAAACCTGGATTCAACGCAGCCATACGAATTGCAATACTACAGATGTGATTTATTTAATTACGTGCCCATGCAATTTGAAATATGTGGGCATGACTACAAGAAAGATCAAATTACGGATTGGTGAACACCGTAGTAATGTCCGATGTAAAAGAAGCGCAACTAAACTGACTGAGCACTTCCTGCGTTTGAATCATACTGCAGATGATCTACAGTGGACCATTATTGAACAGGTGAAATCAGCTTCATTGTTCGAAAAGGAACAACGCTGGGTCTATAGGTTGTCAACACATCTGTCAGGCCTCAACGATAATATCCCTTGGGGGACAGTGCTGAGATGCTAAGACATGAGCCTTTATGTAGAAATAAATACTCGTTTACATCTGAGTGGTTTTGAGCTCTTACTTATTAACCTAAGGGCCCATTCTGTATATATGGCAATGTGGATCTTTGGTCACCTGTGGTATTTTGCAAATTCTATATCTGAGGATGAGGTTGCACAATGTTTCCAACACAAACAGGGCTAGACAATGTTTGATGCGTCAAGAAATCCTTTTATTTAAGGAGTTTCTGGGTGAATCAGTCTCTGAAAGAAATGTTTCTCCGTGAGGTTTATGTAACAGGGGGCAGTCGGCTGATTTGATGTTGACTACCCTTGATTAAATACCGATGTACGGCTAACACTGTTCAATAAAGTTTCTTGTTGAAGAGAGCCTTTAGCGCTCTAGCATTTTCAGAAGAAAGCAGCCATATAGTCCTTCTTCGCTGTCCTAATCCCAGAGGCGTTTGTGGACAGACTTACACATTCACTTCCGGTTCGTCAGCGGCTGACAACTTGCATTTAAACACGAGCCCGCCAGTACGCAATTACCTCCGGGCTCGGCGGACCTTTTAGGTGCAGACTGCTGGCTGAGGACTTGGATGATGTAAGTACCACCTTTTTAAAGAAACTAGATCTTTAGCACCATGCTATACGGAATAATGTGGTAAACAATCTTCGTGAGAGACGGGTTTTTCTACATTTAACGCCTTCCCTGTATTTCTCTCTTCTTGTTGCCACAGTTGTTCTGTAGTCCCGCAATTCGCCTTCTTGCCCAAGGAGCACGTACCCACTCTTTTATACGTAAGCTTCAAGTGTTTTCCTTTTTTACCATTTCGTATCTTGCTTTCCTTCAGTTTCATATTGAAGGTGTAAAGTATATCAAAGTGCCTTTGATACATGTAATCTTCATTTATACTACAAACCAAATTTTTTTGCCAGAGTATTGACTAAACTGTTGAAATACTTTATCTATATAATGTCTGAATATATGGATTTTGGCATGTTTACAAATTTTGTATTCACACTCATTCTTCTAATTGTAATATAGAAATGGCTGAAAGTTTACATAGACCATGTAAATTATGCGGGTACCGATTAATTTTCGGTTGCTTGGTATCATTTAAAGTCCAGAACTGTCTCTCTGATGAATATAAGGGAACTATTATGTATGTCAACTCAATTATACAAATTTTCTTTCAGAAATACGAGGTCTTTTTCCAGAACAGTGGGAGACCTCTACGGTAACCGTGAGTCTATCGGTTCTTTGCACCTGAGGTCAGGGTAAGCCTTAGCGAGCTTACACCGCCAAGGTGCCTTTTTTTCTTTTGTATGATTAGGTCCTGATGAAAGCTTAGTAAATAACATAGACAAGCTGAAACCTGTCGACCACTTGACCACCTATAGGATAAATCTGACCAAATTAACGTCAGGAGTAATTATCCTTCACATTTTTTAACATATTCCTGTCTCGACACTATTAAAATGTTTTGGTGTACGATACATGATTTTTAAATCTTTTTCTTTCCCTTGTTTATTCCACTCACCCATCACCTCACTTTTTTCAAGTCTGAAATTGTTGCTCCGCCTTAATTTCAAGCGTCGAAGCACACCAGAGGCGCACAAGGCCCTTCTGGTTAAAACCCCATGATGAAGCATGTCACCAACTATGTTGGTGAGTGAGGGTTTTATTTTTCATCAGATGAATTCTTTTTCTTCTACACTTTACCCAAGCACATAGAGAATCACTGTGTTTTCGAATCTCTTTCTCGTCACGCTCTTTTGTTGTTATTATATTGATTTTTGGGGGACCAAGAGTGTGGACATACCTTCTCTCTCTTGTTGTTTATCATTGTATTAAGGCAGCGCACAGCTGCGAGAGATTTATTTGATTTAAGTGTAGTGTGATCACATTTGGATAACTCAATTGGCACCGAAATGGAAAACACGGGGCTTACGTATACAGATGCTGAGGTCAATGCCCTCTTGGCAGACTCCTCCCTTTTTGCTGACTCTTCAATAGCGCAAACAAGTTCCCAGACTAGTGAGTGGGACAAATTGACCGAACAAAAACGATGCTGTATTCGTACCATCTTACACGGTACCATACTAACTGAGTACCTACGAAATAATGTGGCACCAAAGGGCCTTTTGGTCACTAATGCTCCACGTATTTTTCTCGAAGATCCAGTTTTTCGTAGGGACTGGGCCCAGATCGCGTGGCACTGCACCCGCGACTGGCTTGTCCTAATCATTAAAACAGCTCTTAGACTTTCAGAGGCACTTATGGTTGAAATTCAACTAACAGAAACGCATTTTCGCACAACATTGACCGGTTACAAAAAGAAACTGGATGAGCTTAACAAAGAAATGAATGAATATCAAGATACCTTGACACAATCTAAGGCTCAAAAATTTCAAAAAGATCTGAAGCGTTTCTCGTTTATTAAAGTATATCCCTACGCTAATCCTGATTATGTCCCTCCAACGGATAGGAATGATCAGGCAGATACCACAGATGACAACGATTCCTTTTCAAGTGGCTCAAGTAATGAGAGTACAAGATCAAGACAGCGAGGTAGAGGCAGAAATAGACCTTACCAATACCAACCTAATTGGCAACCCTTTCCTAATTCAATGAATTCAGGTTATCCCAATCAGTTCCAACCACCTCAGTATCCAATGATGGGCTGGAATCCTGGTTTTGTCCCGATGCCTCCCTTTCAATCCAACACGTTCCGCCCTCCTGTTTTAGGCAGAGGCCGGCGAGGACGAGGGCGAAGGAGGGGAAACAACCAGGTCCATTGGGAACAGGAGGAAGGGACAGGGCACAACACACGCAGCAAAGCAGGAACCAGCAACCAGAGAGTTTAGTCCTGAACCTTTCTTCACACAATTTGACACAGACAGAAAGTGAAGTACTTGAGAAGGGACTAGGCTTTGTGCCTACTGCACGGCTGGATCGTTTTCGATTACATTGTGAATTATCTGATTTTTTCAGAAAAGTGAAATTGAAATTCTTTTTTGAGAACAATAAATCAGATGTCCCTGTAGATCATCTCAGTGACACCACTTTACGTCTAAAATCCACATTCACACCTCCCCCACATCTGATTCCAGCGGGGATCACTGCATTTGAACAAGCTGTTTTCAATGACGTTGAAGCTTTTCAAGACCAAGGAGCGTATAAGAACATGAGTGCCCTTGAATTTCAAGCCCTCCAAGCATTGCAAACCAATCCATCTATTGTGATAAAACCAGCTGACAAGGGGGGAGGAATTGTCATCCAGAATGTTGGAGATTATGATTCAGAATGTAGACGTCTTCTAGATAATTTGAAGAACTACACTCCTCTCGCTATCGATCCTTCTCCTGATTTGAAAACCACAATATGCAATCTTGTTGAACACGCTGAAAGTAGTGGATTCATCAGCAAGCATGAAGCAGAATTTATAACTAAGGGAAAAGGCGTGATTCCATACTTCTACACACTGCCGAAGATCCACAAAAATAAATCACCCCCTCCGGGCCGCCCAATAGTATCGGGCATAGGCTCCCTTTTAGAGCCCCTTTTGATCTTCTGTGACTTTTTTCTGAAACCTATAATCCAGGACACCCCCACCTATCTTAGAGACACTAAAAGTTTTCTGGCTTCCTTACAAGAACTGAGAGTAGATCATGATAACACCATTCTTGTCTCTCTGGATATTGAAAGCCTTTATACGAGCATTCCCCAGGACGATACCATCAAGGTCATTGGGGAAGCCTTGGACTCTATTAACTGGTCCTTTCAGACCCGAAGGGTTTTATCATTGATTGTGCCACCTTGGCACTTAAGAAAAACTTTTTTGAATATCAAGGTGCCCTGTATCTCCAGTCCACCGGTACTTCGATGGACAGCACTTTTGCGCCCAGTGTGGCAGGACTTTATGTTTCAAATTTTGAACAAAAATTCATTCTGAGTCAAGATAATCCCTTTCTCCTTTACCTCTCCTATTGGAAGAGGTATATCGATGATATTTTTATCATCTGGGAGGGCCCTGAGAGTATTCTACTTGAATTTTTGACATGGATCAATACTTGTGATCCCCATCTGCTGTTCACTCATGCTTTCCATGATTATGAAATGATTTTTCTGGATGTAACTGTGACTAAAATTGACGGTGCACTTGTGACCAAAACGCATTATAAACCGACAGCCAAAAATAACCTTTTGGCCTTCTCCAGTTTTCATCCCCGGCCATTACGGGACAATCTCCCTTATGGCCAATATTTGCGAATTAGACGCAATTGCAGTCAAGTGGAGGATTTTCGTAAACAATCAAAAGATCTTACGTCTAAATTGAAACAGAGAGGCTATCCTGACACTATCCTGAATAAAAGTTGCAAACGAGCAAGAAATCAACCGAGAGAGATCCTTTTACAAGATTCTCCTAGACAGCTCACTGAGATTCCACTAACGTGTGTGACTACTTTTAATACTGCTTTCAATGCAATCTCCAAATCGATTAAGAAACATTGGCGTATTTTGGAAAGCAATAGTATTAATTGGGATAAACATCTATTCTCTTACAAGAAGGCTAAGAGTATCAAGGACTCGCTTGTTCATACGAGACCTAGGATTTGTAATAAACCAACTACTATCTCGGTTCTCGACACCTGGGGTTTGCCACCTATTCTTGGTCATTACCCCTGTGGGTCCTGTAGCATTTGTCATCTCACGTCCCCCACCAAGACCTTATCTCTGGAAACCGGGAAAACCTGGATTCAACGCAGCCATACGAATTGCAATACTACAGATGTGATTTATTTAATTACGTGCCCATGCAATTTGAAATATGTGGGCATGACTACAAGAAAGATCAAATTACGGATTGGTGAACACCGTAGTAATGTCCAATGTAAAAGAAGCGCAACTAAACTGACTGCGTTTGAATCATACTGCAGATGATCTACAGTGGACCATTATTGAACAGGTGAAATCAGCTTCATTGTTCGAAAAGGAACAACGCTGGGTCTATAGGTTGTCAACACATCTATCAGGCCTCAACGATAATATCCCTTGGGGGACAGTGCTGAGACGCTAAGACATGAGCCTTTATGTAGAAATAAATACTCGTTTACATCTGAGTGGTTTTGAGCTCTCATTTATTAACCTAAGGGCCCATTCTGTATATATGGCAATGTGGATCTTTGGTCACCTGTGGTATTTTGCAAATTCTATATCTGAGGATGAGGTTGCACAATGTTTCCAACACAAACAGGGCTAGACAAGGTTTGATGCGTCAAGAAATCCTTTTATTTAAGGAGTTTCTGGGTGAATCAGTCTCTGAAAGAAATGTTTCTCCGTGAGGTTTATGTAACAGGGGGCATTCGGCTGATTTGATGTTGACTACCCTTGATTAAATACCGATGTACGGCTAACGCTGTTCAATAAAGTTTCTTGTTGAAGAGAGCCTTTAGCGCTCTAGCATTTTCAGAAGAAAGCAGCCATATAGTCCTTCTTCGCTGTCCTAATCCCAGAGGCGTTTGTGGAAAGACTTACACATTCACTTCCGGTTCGTCAGCGGCTGACAACTTGCATTTAAACACGAGCCCGCCAGTACGCAATTACCTCCGGGCTCGGCGGACCTTTTAGGTGCAGACTGCTGGCTGAGGACTTGGATGATGTAAGTACCACCTTTTTAAAGAAACTAGATCTTTAGCACCATGCTATACGGAATAATGTGGTAAACAATCTTCGTGAGAGAGGGGGTTTTCTACATTTAACGCCTTCCCCGTATTTCTCTCTTCTTGTTGCCACAGTTGTTCTGTAGTCCCGCAATTCGCCTTCTTGCCCAAGGAGCACGTACCCACTCTTTTATACGTAAGCTTCAAGTGTTTTCCTTTTTTACCATTTCGTATCTTGCTTTCCTTCAGTTTCATATTGAAGGTGTAAAGTATATCAAAGTGCCTTTGATACATGTGATCTTCATTTATACTACAAACCAAATTTTTTTGCCAGAGTATTGACTAAACTGTTGAAATACTTTATCTATATAATGTCTGAATATATGGATTTTGGCATGTTTACAAATTTTGTATTCACACTCATTCTTCTAATTGTAATATAGAAATGGCTGAAAGTTTACATAGACCATGTAAATTATGCGGGTACCGATTAATTTTCGGTTGCTTGGTATCATTTAAAGTCCAGAACTGTCTCTCTGATGAATATAAGGCAACTATTATGTATGTCAACTCAATTATACAAATTTTCTTTCAGAAATACGAGGTCTTTTTCCAGAACAGTGGGAGACCTCTACGGTAACCGTGAGTCTATCGGTTCTTTGCACCTGAGGTCAGGGTAAGCCTTAGCGAGCTTACACCGCGAAGGTGCCTTTTTTTCTTTTGTATGATTAGGTCCTGATGAAAGCTTAGTAAATAACATAGACAAGCTGAAACATGTCGACCACTTGACCACCTATAGGATAAATCTGACCAAATTAACGTCAGGAGTAATTATCCTTCACATTTTTTAACATATTCCTGTCTCGACACTATTAAAATGTTTTGGTGTACGATACATGATTTTTAAATCTTTTTCTTTCCCTTGTTTATTCCACTCACCCATCACCTCACTTTTTTCAAGTCTGAAATTGTTGCTCCGCCTTAATTTCAAGCGTCGAAGCACACCAGAGGCGCACAAGGCCCTTCTGGTTAAAACCCCATGATGAAGCATGTCACCAACTATGTTGGTGAGTGAGGGTTTTATTTTTCATCAGATGGATTCTTTTTCTTCTACACTTTACCCAAGCACATAGAGAATCACTGTGTTTTCGAATCTCTTTCTCGTCACGCTCTTTTGTTGTTATTATACAAGTGGGGCATAACACATAATCTGAAATAGAGCCATAGAGATTATAGAATGACTGATCAGAGTAGGGAGGGCAGCTATCCCCAGAAGCAAAAGGGCTTCAATCCCTTACTGTCAAGATTGAGGCTGACCCCCCATGGCACTAGAGCTATCTTCCATGTTCTTTGGCTCCACAAACCTTGCGGTATCCTTAGTAGACCAGGATATGACCTGCAGGGTTTAGAGAGGAACACTAGAGATTAATGGAGTAGCAGATAAAGCATACAAAGTAGCAGGGATAAGGACGGATATAGGTGTGATGGTAACTCTAATTGTTCTGGCGCCAGAAATGCTAGCTGTAAAAGTACTAGTTGAAGTCGTAACAATAACCATGTTGATAACTAGCCTTTACTCAGCAGCTTTTACCCTGCATAACATTTACCCCGCAGTCTTTAACACGCAGGTAAGTGATGCTAATAGGTTTGTACATTTACCCTGCATCCTTTATTGTGCAGAACGTTACTCTGGCGGTAAGTATTTTTTATAACATTATATTAATTTTATTAAAAAAATTAAAAAGGAGTAAAGGTGCAGGTATAGGTAAAGAAGGTAAGTGGTAGAGGTAACAGGGTAAGGTGATTTTAAGGTTATGAGGTGGGTAGAGGCAAAGGAGGTTGTTTTTAAAGTTATGGTGTGAGTAAAGGTGATGGGGCAGGGTTGATTTTAAGGTTCAAGGGAGGGTAGAGGTAAGGGTGATTTTAGGGTTATGGGGTGCTTATATGTAAATGAAGTTAAGGGTAAGTGTACCGTTAAGGGTTGGGTAGAGGGAGCCAAGGGTAATTTTAGGGTTAAGGGGTGGGTGGGCAAATGTGAAGAGAGGTAAGGGTGATTAAAAGTTTAAGGGATGGGTAGAGGTAAAAGAAAGTAAGGGTGGTTTTAGGGCTAAGGGGTGGGTAGAGGTACATGGAGGTAATGGTAAATTTAGGGTTAGGGAGTGGGTAGAGGCAAATGGAGGTAAGGGTGATTTTACGGTTAATGAGTAAGTAGAGGTAAAGGGAGCAAAGGGTGATTTTAAAATTAAGGGGTGGGTTGAGGTAGAGGGAGGTAAGGGTGATTTTAGGGTGAAGGAGTGGGTAGAGGTAAAAGGGGAGCCAATGAGATTGCTTGTTTCCACTTAAATGTACTTGTTCTGTGGTACCTAACAGGCGGGCGAGAAAACAGCTCTCTCAGCCAAAAACAACATCACTGATGACTTCATCCAATAAATGTGACAGTTTGGTATATGCTTAGCATGCTAGAAGGTTTTCATCAAGGTACCTCTAGATCTTAGTTTCCATAGCCCCTTTACTGCTAGTGGGTGTAAATGTTT
Source organism: Triturus cristatus (assembly GCF_964204655.1). Taxonomy (NCBI): domain Eukaryota; kingdom Metazoa; phylum Chordata; class Amphibia; order Caudata; family Salamandridae; genus Triturus; species Triturus cristatus. The sequence goes on from NC_140585.1 coordinate 645,510,396, forward strand.
GCAACATGCATGGCCTCCTAATGCCTCTTGGGTGTGTGAAGGTAGTAAGCTCTCTGTAAATGGTAGTGCACAGGGTTAACACCTTGAGCAGCAGAGACTTGCTGACTTGTGTCATGCTGATTGCCCAGAAGAGGTCAGCCATCTGTAAAAGCTTTGCTACAGGGCAAAGGTTGAATGTAGTAGCTGCTTACTCTCCTAAGGGACCCTGAGTCTGTGTAGATAGTGGGCTCTGCATCAAAAGTTGAGCATAGGGATGAAGACTTTAGACACCAGGTATTTCTCCACCCAGGTGTGCTTCATTACCCAGCAGAAGTCAGCTAGCATTAAAGTTTTTAGTGAAGGGTGAAGGTTGTGAAAAGTAGGGCCTTCCCCACCTACAGGACCTTGGATTTCTAGAGGGAGTGGGCTTATCATGGATTGGTCTGATTCTGCACAAGGTGAAAACTGTTTGCAGTAGGCTCTTTCCTACTCATGTCCAGTTCATGGCCAACAAGAGGTAGGCTATCAGAGAAGGGTTTAGTACAGGGAAAGGCTGTGCATAGTAGATGCTTGGCACCATTCTGATGGTTGGGTATTAGGAGGAAGATGGATCTCCATGAAGAGATGTTCACAGGGCAAAGACAGTGCAAGGACATGCCAACCCATGCCTGGTTGATTGCACACGAGTTCTACTATCCATCAAGTGTTTGGTACAAGTTTGTGTTGCACTCTACTTTAACTTTGTGGAATGGCTGAATTCTTTTTTGGACAGTGATATACATATATTCATTTAAAAAAGCAAAATAGACAGGGACGTTATAGTTAGGTTCAGATTTTACAGCCAAAAAAATAGAAATTCAGCAGTTATAGTTAGATCTAATAACTATATAGTGATATATTGTGCTCTAAGGTAACTATAACTCAGACCCTCACCATGCACAGTTTTCTCTTAAATTTCACTGCAACTGTTGCAGTGATATTATCAATGATGTCATGGAAGATGTCATGAGTGATGTAATATGTGGGGAAATTAGCAGTGCATGACGAGGGCATAAGTTATGAGGCATCTTATTCACACATTCATTCTTATTCTGTTGCTCCCTTGGCGCAGATTGTGAGAACTTATGGGTTTGAAATATTCTTGTATGCCAATGATAGGCAGTTGATCATCACTATGGAACAAGACATTGAGGATTCAAGCCAGTGCTTCCAAATCTGCATGAAAGACATTGCTGCGTGAATGGTTCGTAACTGTCTTCAACTGAATACTGAGAAGACAGAGGTTCTGCTATTTGGCAAAGCTCAGTGCCTCTGGGTGCCGGACTGGTGACTGGTAGAGCTGGGGTCTGCCCCCATCCCTAGTCATTCAGCTAAAAACTTAGGGATAAAAATTGACCTGAATTTGGCAATCAAAAATCTTGTGCTGTGGTTAGATGGACTTGTTTCACAATGATGCACACTTTGAAGAAGGTCTTTCCTTGGCTTCCTGCCTTGGCTATAAAAACGCTGATCCAGGTGCTGGTCATCTGTTGCCTGGACTACAGCAACTACTGCTTATGGTAGCTAACAATACTCTGCTGACGAAACGTCAGTTCATAGAAAATACAGTGGCCAGATTGGTTTGCAATTTCCCAGCAGATTTTAATTCAACTCCTATTCTCAGGTCTTTAGATTGAATACTGGTGAGGAAAGGTATACTTTTTTAGATCGGCTGTCTTGTTAACAAAGCCCTTTTTGGTAGATCCCCTCTATATCTGAAATCTAACTTCAATGATACTGCCCGGCACACACAATGAGATATAGTTATAAGGCTTTTCTCTCTATTCTGTGGGTCAGGCTTTCCAGGCATGGGGCAGATCCTTCTCTCACACTGCTCTGAGGGCATGGAAACAGCTTCCTGCTTTTCTTAAAGGTTGTATAGATTTCAGTCAATTTAAGAAATTGTTGAAAACCTGGTTATTCTAGAAATTTGGGGATGGTATCTGAAGAGGCAAGCACAGAGATACACCTTTGAGTGGGATTTGTTGTGCTCTACAAATGAATATCATATCATATCATAAAATTAAAAGTTTGAAAATTAAGGTAAGGTAATTTATGTAGTCTTTCTATAAATGTAATGCACCAAGTCTTTTATTTTTAAATTAATTTTATGGACCCACAGATCTTTCGTGAATCCTCGTACAAACAAGGGGTCTTCCAGTTATATTGCACACATTGAACACTAAAACAACAACACATTTAATACAAACAAATGCTATTGCAATTTCTATAAGTTTATAACTGCCTGTGTGTGGGTGTGTGAGTGGCTTTGCTAGAGACTTGGGTGTGTGAGTGGCTATATAGGTGTGTGAGTGTCTGTGTGGGTGTGCAAGTGGGTGTGGGAGGAGCTGCATTGGTGTGCGAGTAAGTGAGTGAGAGGGTGTGTGAGTGGTTTTGTGGCTCTGTGAGTGGATGTGCGAGTGGCTGTATGGGTGTGTGAGCTGGTGTGTGAGTGGTTATATGGGTGTGAGTGGTTGTGTGAGTCTGTGAATGGGTGAATGAGTGGTTTTGTGGGTTTATGAGTAGGTCTGTGAGTGGCTGAATGGGTCTGTGAGTGGGTGTGTGAGTGATTGTGTGGGTTGTCTAAGTGGTTGTGTGGTTCTGTGAGTGGAGGGCATGTGGTTGTGTGAGTGGCTGTGTGGGTTTGTGAGTGGTTTTGTGGGTCTGTGAGTGGGTGTTTGAGGGGCTGTATGGGTGTGTGAGTAGGTGTATGAGTGGTTGTATGGGTGTGTAAGTGGGTGTGTGAGTAGGTGTGTGGGTCTGTGAGGTCTATTGGGATCAGGATCTGCAGATACTCCCAATACCATGAGCATCCAGGCAGATATTACACCAAATGGAATAAAAGCCAGATTGAAAACTTGAGTGCCGATTTCGCCTTCATTTTTGTAAAGGAGCAGGCGTTTTTCATATATATATATATATAGATATCACTGTTGCTGCTCGGTTCATGCCACATCAAACCGGCAACATCGCTCCTTGTGTGCGCTCAAATTTGAAAGCACTGAGAGGCCATACCTGTGTCTGCTGCTGCCCACCAAGCAATAAAAGGCATAATTAACATCGCAAGTGGAGTCTTCTCTGTGCGAGAAGTTTCTTATGGATATTATGTGGCCTGCTTTGGCCACGAAGACACCCCACTGCAGGTTAGCAGGTCCTTGCACTTTCAAATTCGAGTGCACACAAGGAGCGATGTTGCCGGTTTGATGTGGCATGAACCGAGCAGCATGCCCGGTGCGTCCCAACAGTGATTGTATTGAACAATGGAGGGACATTAACAGCGGCACCACTATGGCTAATACAAACGGGAACTTCAAGATACAGAGTGCAATTTAGCACACACCCATGAGGGCGGGACTTTAAAAACATTCGCAGGTGTGATACTAACTGCATAGCTGCATGTTAATTGGCAACTTGCTGTCAACACTCCATGTCAACACTCCATGTCATGAATGATGTAATATGTGATGTCATCAGCAGTGCATTGCGGGGGCGCGAGTTATAGTTAGCTGAACTAACTATAACGCCGGTATTTCTCCGGTATTACTATGGTTTTATACAAGTGAAATGTTCAACTAACTATAACGTTCCTGAAACCTATGGTTTTTTCAGTGAATATATATATATAGAAACCCGTTATATTCTTGAATTAGATTCTAAGACCCCTGTTGGCCTTAATGCCAGTGAAGATTGCTTCACTTGTCTGTAAATCATATAATAATAATTTTTTCCATCAATTTTTTCCATCAGTCTTTAAGAGTTTCTCAACTGTTGTTTCTTTGATGTTTAGCCTCCATATCTTTTAGTACTCAGTAAATAATATACTCTTTGCAACATTACTTTATACTATATAAAGATTGTTTTTAATATAGCACTATTTTTGCACTTTGTACACTATGCATCATCTTGATTGGCACATTGATACAGACATGGTAGTGTTCATTCATGTTGGTTATTTGTATTATATATGCTAATTGACTACAAACATTAGGAGGATTTTACCCACTTGGGTTTCATTTGTACAAATTGCCTATTTTGCACAGCTCATTTCGTTGTTGCAAATGCAGGTGTCTGTTTTTTAAAACATATAAGTTTTTATAAAACTGCTACTGCCCGTTGGTTTCACCTTAATTTTAGATTGCACCCAATACCAGTGCTCTCTCTGTTTTTAAGGAGTGTTTTTACCAACTGTCTATTAATGTTTGTTACATTTATGTACTTTACTATCAGTGAACTACAAATGTATATATATATCCTTTTGCATATATCTCTTCCATGTCTACTACGCTATTCATGCGTTAGCCAATCAATGCACGTTATTCATTTGCACTTGCACATTAAATTGATCCTGCTCAGCCTCGGCGTCATGTGATCAAGGCCTTTCGTAGGCTGAAACGCGTCATGCAGGCATCGCTGTAAAAACTAGAATAAAATAATTTTCTCACTTGCATCCTGGGTCAGCTTTCGTCTGTTCCTGTTCTCCTCGAGACTGTTGGTGCGCAGGAGCACACTTGGCGAAATTCTTCGAGATATATATATATATATATATTTTCCACATGAAATCCTCTTGTCTGATACTTTGGAGGAAACAGCCACGCCAATGCGGAAATGGTTTACGGGTATTGTTTATTCGAGCAAACGAAACTGACGCATTTCGATCTTACGATCTTTTTCACATATATATATATATATTCAGCTCCAAGAACTCCACTCAAAGAATGAAGGAGACCGCACTCAGCAAGATTTCTCGATGCGATGAATTTATTGCATTATTTCTCGAGATGGCAGCAGTAACAACAGGACGCGTTTCGGCGTTCGCGCCTTTTTCGACTGAGTTACATCGTGCAGTTTACATGAGCGATATTATATCCGGTTCATACAATCTAGTTCCGGTTCACTGAATCAAAAGCAGAAAGAAAAGACTGCGAATTAAATTAAATATCGGACCGTGTTCACTTAAGAAAAACAAATTGATATGTACTACATTATAAATTAAATACAGTCCTGAAATTCATCAATGCAAGTGAAAAAAGCATTTAGGAACAAACAATGTTAATACATCGATAGGCGGTCAATTTTAGGCAAATTATTACTCTAAATGAGTCAAGTCAACCCGCAATAATTAACAGTTCGGAATTCTGCATGCAGCAAAGATAAATATATGCAGTTCATTTCAAACACATAATTGAGCCCTGTATGGGCATTAAGTAAACAGTAGCCTATTCATCACAGTGAAACAGATATCTCGGTCCCCAAATATCAAAAAGTATTTCAACGTTTTCCTAGATGACATGACAGTTCCTCCTCTGTATTCAAACTGTAGGGTGTAGTGGTTTGGAGGTCAATAATAAAGCGAGATTCTAATCTTCTCAATCTCAATTCCCGGTTTCCCATTCGGTCACTAACTGGAACATGATCAAGGCAAAAAAATGACAATAGGTTTCTGTCACTGTTGTGGTATTGTGCGAAATGTCTTGCTACAGGGTATGAGGAGTCTTGTTTTTCAATTGCTCTGGCATGTTCTAGGATACGTTTTTTTGTGGGGTGGATCGTGCTGCCGATATATTGCTTTGGGCAAGGACATGTAAGACAGTAAACACAAAATGGCGTGTTACAAGTCAACAATTTGTTGATTGATCTTGGTTTCTTCATACCAGGGACATTATACGAAGATACCTTTTTACTGTTCCTACACGCCTTACATTTCAGACAGGGAAAGAAACCAGCAACTCTGCTAATGGGTTGGACAAAAGGGATAGGTTCATAGTGACCTTTCGTAGGCTGAAACGCATCATGCAGGCATCGCTGTAAAAACTAGAATAAAATAATTTTCTCACTTGCATCCTGGGTCAGCTTTCGTCTGTTCCTGTTCTCCTCGAGACTGTTGGTGCGCAGGAGCACACTTGGCGAAATTCTTCGAGATATATATATATTACCTACTGGCGGTCGCCAGTAGGTAGTTATAGTTAGGACCACGTTTCCATAGGAAATCCGCAACATTCTATTTTGAATAACTTTGGCGCCGGTTGACGAATCCTCGCGAATTTTTCAAAATAGGTGGGGCGCTCCGCTCCGCTCCGCTCCTACCCTGAAAGTCTCGGGGGGATTCGTCAAGCAGGGGCTGAGATAAAAGGGGGGTCCCAAAACGCGTTTCTCCCATGCATTTTTCCATAGGACCTTTAGACACAGCTACAGCCCGAACGGCTGAACAGAATTACTTGAAATTTGGCAGAGAGGTAGTCCTCAGGTCAAGGAAGTGCCTTTTGTAGGTTTGGTGTAAATCTGTTCAGTAGATTCTGAGAAAATAGCCTTTAAATCAATATATATATCTGAGCCAGCGTACGGTGCGCTTACGGTGCGCTTACCGTACGCGTACGGTGGCGTGCGCGAGCGCGATTCTGATTGGTTGTTAGATCTTAGTAAACATTCGAATCGGTCGAAACCAGGAAGCGGCGGCCGCCATTTCGTGTGTTTCACTCAGAAAAAAAAGAGTGATATCTTGAAAAGGGGGCAAGGGAGAGAGTTACAGACCCCCTAACATTTGTAAGGGGGTCAAAGAAGGACAGAAAAGTACAAAGAAAACATTTATTGATTTTAAAAAAAATCGCGGGGTACGCGTACGGTAAGCTTAACGTACGCGTACGGTAGAAAAAAAATAAAATAAAATAAATGAAATGCAGATTTAAGAGTTTAGATATTAGGGGGCTCTAAAAAGAGCCGTTGTGTTTATGAAGTGATTTTTTAGTGGTACCTACAAGTAAGTACCGATGCAGAGTCTAAGGTTCAAGAGGAAGACTCTGTTCCCTTCATCAGTGAAGTGCACACCATCTCCTCTATAAATGTCTTGCATGTCGTAACGCAAGTTGTTGTGGTAAATGGAACCCATACCATAGTCACGGAGGAAAGCAGAAACAGATTTGTTGACGTGCTTTCTTGCTTTGTCAATCTGTGGATAGAAATGATTGGACCAGTACCATTTTTGCCTTTGGCATATGTTAGAAAACACAAAGGCAGTTTTAGGGAAAAGTGAAAACAGTTGTGCAAAGGTGTCCTTCATAAGCATTTCCAGACCTACCCCAGTCAAAGTGCCTAGGTCATTGCCACCAGAGTGCACTATTATGAGGTCGGGGTGTTGGATTTGCATGAAGGATTTCACCAATGGCATCAATTGGTGCCACTTTAACCCTCTCTGACCAATCCATTTAATGTCTACATTTGGCAAAGCAAGGTCTCTCACCATATCTGTTTTCTCTGCATACTTTTCACTCCAGAAGACATAGCTGTGCCCTACAATCCACACTGTGAACATCTTCAAAGGAGAACTGGATGCACTCAGGAGGTGTAATTCAGTAGAATGGTAAAAAGAAATGAAAGACAGTTTGGAAATGGGGGCATACATATTTTTTTTATAAAAAAAAGAACTGATTGGCTGTTTCATACCATTCTACAATAAAAACTAGGCTGTATGTGTAAATTAATAGAAGCATGTTTTGTATTGGTACAGAAAAATGTGTTACCAAAGAACAGTACTATGGATTTGCTGTTAGGTTTGAAAAGTCAAGGGGCCCAATTCACAGAACTAACTTAAGACAAAATCCTAAACTTACTACCATTTTGGTATTCACAGAAGGCACTTACTCATTTTGGTATTCACAGAAGGCACTTACTCATTTCGGTATTCACAGAAGTTAGGAGTCCTAACTTTAGGACTCCTAAATGCCTTCTGTGAATACCGAAAGTCTTAAAATTAGGATTTTTCTCAGTTTAGTAGTAGTATAGTTAGGACTCCTAACTTTAGGACTCCTAAATGCCTTCTGTGAATACCGAAAGTCTTAAAATTAGGATTTTTCTCAATTTAGTAGTCCTAAATTTAGGACTCCTAACTTTAGGACTCCTAAATGCCTTCTGTGAATACCGAAAGCCTTAAAATTAGGATTTTTCTCAGTTTAGTAGTAGTATAGTTAGGACTCCTAACTTTAGGACTCCTAAATGCCTTCTGTGAATACCGAAAGTCTTAAAATTAGGATTTTTCTCAATTTAGTAGTCCTAAATTTAGACTTAGGACTACTAAATTGAGAAAAATCCTAATTTTAAGACTTTCGGTATTCACAGAAGGCATTTAGGGGTCCTAAAGTTAGGAGTCCTAACTATACTACTACTAAACTGAGAAAAATCCTAATTTTAAGACTTTCGGTATTCACAGAAGGCATTTAGGAGTCCTAAAGTTAGGACTCCTAACTTCTGTGAATACCGAAATGAGTAAGTGCCTTCTGTGAATACCAAAATGAGTAAGTGCCTTCTGTGAATACCAAAATGGTAGTAAGTTTAGGATTTTGTCTTAAGTTAGTTCTGTGAATCGGGCCCAAGCACTCTTGCTCTTTGGAAATGAAACATTGTTTGGTGAACTTCTGACCTAACTCCACACAGCAGTGTTCCATGAGCTGTTGCTATGGTAGCAGGCAGAAGTCAAGTTGGGGGAAGGGTACTAGGCAGAAGTCAAGTTGGGGGAAGGGTACTTTTGGAAAAGGGTTGGTTTTCAACCAATAGAAATGTGTGATTACATTTGAAAAAAAGGGGGAAGCACTGAGATTTGAAATTAACATGTATATGTGTGGAAAAAGAGAGGGAAAGTTTGCCATTATCTGGTTCTGCTGAGAGGAGAGAGGTGTAAAGAACAGAGATCCTGGCTCTGATAATCTGCTGTTTGAGTGCCACATTTCTTTCACAACTAACTAATTTTAAAGGTGAGTTTAGAGTTTGAGAGGGGATGTATATGGTAAATTAAGAAATGAATAATAGAAATGGAATTCCTTTTGTTGAAGTTGTGTTTATCGTTTTCTGTTTTGGGAGAAATTTAAATGTGAGGAACATGTAAAATAATATGGACTATGTTTTCACGATAAATTAAGGTGTACTGGTATAAATAAGGAATACTTTTAGGGTTTGAGGTTGCACTCAGTAATGCAAATACATTCAGCATTACTAAGGCTGGTTGCCCTTGCTGGAGTGTAGTCAGTCACCCAGGTTACACATGTTGTTGGTCTCAGAAAGCTGTTTGGTATTGCTCTGGTGATTTTACATTTGCATTAGATGGAAAGGGGGAGGTATTTTTTTATGCAGAAGCAGACTCTTAGCACACAGCCAGCTGCTTACCCTGTGGAATCATGCACAGTATTCACAACCGAGTGGGGTTTGAGGTTTCAGTCAGTAATGAAAATACATTCAGCATCACTAAGGCTGGCTGCCCTTGCTGGAGTGTAGTCAGTCACCCAGGTTACACATGGTGCTGGTCTGAAAAAGCAGTTTGGACATGTGCTTTTTTAAGAATCTAAAAAGTTGGTTTAAAATGTGTCAGTCTGTAAAAGTGTTTATCACTTGCCAAAAAAAAGAGTAGTAAGTGTGCTTTCAAATTGGCAAAGAAATTTCGTTTTGTGACTAATATGAAAACATGACTCTGTGTGCAAAAAGGAATTACAGGCAGAGATTTATTGCGTATTGCTCTGGTGATTTCACAGTTGCATTAGATGGAAAGGGGGAGCCATTTTTTGGTGCAGAAGCAGACTCTTAGCACACACCCAGCAGCTTACCCTGTGGAATCATGCACAGTATTCACAAGCGAGTGGGGTTTGAGGTTTCAGTCAGTAATGCAAATACATTCAGCATCACTAAGGCTGGTTGCCCTTGCTGGAGTGTAGTCAGTCACCCAGGTTACACATGGTGCTGGTCTGAAAAAGCAGTTTGCACATGTGCTTTTTTAAGAATCTGAAAAGTGGATTCATAATGTGTCAGTCTGTAAAAGTGTTTATCACTTGCCAAAAAAAAGAGTAGTAAGTGTGCTTTCAAATTGGCAAAGAAATTTCGTTTTGTGACTAATATGAAAACATGACTCTGTGTGCAAAAAGGAATTACAGGCAGAGATTTATTGCGTATTGCTCTGGTGATTTCACAGTTGCATTAGATGGAAAGGGGGAGCCATTTTTTGGTGCAGAAGCAGACTCTTAGCACACACCCAGCTGCTTACCCTGTGGAATCATGCACAGTATTCACAAGCGAGTGGGGTTTGAGGTTTCAGTCAGTAATGCAAATACATTCAGCATCACTAAGGCTGGTTGCCCTTGCTGGAGTGTAGTCAGTCACCCAGGTTACACATGGTGCTGGTCTGAAAAAGCAGTTTGGACATGTGCTTTTTTAAGAATCTAAAAAGTGGATTCAAAATGTGTCAGTCTGTAAAAGTGTTTATCACTTGCCAAAAAAAAGAGTAGTAGGTGTGCTTTCAAATTGGCAAAGAAATTTCGTTTTGTGACTAATATGAAAACATGACTCTGTGTGCAAAAAGGAATTACAGGCAGAGATTTATTGCGTATTGCTCTGGTGATTTCACAGTTGCATTAGATGGAAAGGGGGAGCCATTTTTTGGTGCAGAAGCAGACTCTTAGCACACACCCAGCTGCTTACCCTGTGGATTCATGCACAGTATTCACAAGCGAGTGGGGTTTGAGGTTTCAGTCAGTAATGCAAATACATTCAGCATCACTAAGGCTGGTTGCCCTTGCTGGAGTGTAGTCAGTCACCCAGGTTACACATGGTGCTGGTCTGAAAAAGCAGTTTGGACATGTGCTTTTTAAAGAATCTGAAAAGTGGATTCATAATGTGTCAGTCTGTAAAAGTGTTTATCACTTGCCAAAAAAAAGAGTAGTAAGTGTGCTTTCAAATTGGCAAAGAAATTTCGTTTTGTGACTAATATGAAAACATGACTCTGTGTGCAAAAAGGAATTACAGGCAGAGATTTATTGCGTATTGCTCTGGTGATTTCACAGTTGCATTAGATGGAAAGGGGGAGCCATTTTTTGGTGCAGAAGCAGACTCTTAGCACACACCCAGCTGCTTACCCTGTGGAATCATGCACAGTATTCACAAGCGAGTGGGGTTTGAGGTTTCAGTCAGTAATGCAAATACATTCAGCATCACTAAGGCTGGTTGCCCTTGCTGGAGTGTAGTCAGTCACCCAGGTTACACATGGTGCTGGTCTGAAAAAGCAGTTTGGACATGTGCTTTTTTAAGAATCTAAAAAGTGGATTCAAAATGTGTCAGTCTGTAAAAGTGTTTATCACTTGCCAAAAAAAAGAGTAGTAAGTGTGCTTTCAAATTGGCAAAGAAATTTCGTTTTGTGACTAATATGAAAACATGACTCTGTGTGCAAAAAGGAATTACAGGCAGAGATTTATTGCGTATTGCTCTGGTGATTTCACAGTTGCATTAGATGGAAAGGGGGAGCCATTTTTTGGTGCAGAAGCAGACTCTTAGCACACACCCAGCTGCTTACCCTGTGGATTCATGCACAGTATTCACAAGCGAGTGGGGTTTGAGGTTTCAGTCAGTAATGCAAATACATTCAGCATCACTAAGGCTGGTTGCCCTTGCTGGAGTGTAGTCAGTCACCCAGGTTACACATGGTGCTGGTCTGAAAAAGCAGTTTGGACATGTGCTTTTTAAAGAATCTGAAAAGTGGATTCAAAATGTGTCAGTCTGTAAAAGTGTTTATCACTTGCCAAAAAAAAGAGTAGTAAGTGTGCTTTCAAATTGGCAAAGAAATTTCGTTTTGTGACTAATATGAAAACATGACTCTGTGTGCAAAAAGGAATTACAGGCAGAGATTTATTGCGTATTGCTCTGGTGATTTCACAGTTGCATTAGATGGAAAGGGGGAGCCATTTTTTGGTGCAAAAGCAGACTCTTAGCACACACCTAGCTGCTTACCCTGTGGAATCATGCACAGTATTCACAAGCGAGTGGGGTTTGAGGTTTCAGTCAGTAATGCAAATACATTCAGCATCACTAAGGCTGGTTGCCCTTGCTGGAGTGTAGTCAGTCACCCAGGTTACACATGGTGCTGGTCTGAAAAAGCAGTTTGGACATGTGCTTTTTTAAGAATCTAAAAAGTGGATTCAAAATGTGTCAGTCTGTAAAAGTGTTTATCACTTGCCAAAAAAAAGAGTAGTAAGTGTGCTTTCAAATTGGCAAAGAAATTTCGTTTTGTGACTAATATGAAAACATGACTCTGTGTGCAAAAAGGAATTACAGGCAGAGATTTATTGCGTATTGCTCTGGTGATTTCACAGTTGCATTAGATGGAAAGGGGGAGCCATTTTTTGGTGCAGAAGCAGACTCTTAGCACACACCCAGCTGCTTACCCTGTGGAATCATGCACAGTATTCACAAGCGAGTGGGGTTTGAGGTTTCAGTCAGTAATGCAAATACATTCAGCATCACTAAGGCTGGTTGCCCTTGCTGGAGTGTAGTCAGTCACCCAGGTTACACATGGTGCTGGTCTGAAAAAGCAGTTTGGACATGTGCTTTTTTAAGAATCTAAAAAGTTGGTTTAAAATGTGTCAGTCTGTAAAAGTGTTTATCACTTTCCAAAAAAAAGAGTAGTAAGTGTGCTTTCAAATTGGCAAAGAAATTTCGTTTTGTGACTAATATGAAAACATGACTCTGTGTGCAAAAAGGAATTACAGGCAGAGATTTATTGTGTATTGCTCTGGTGATTTCACAGTTGCATTAGATGGAAAGGGGGAGCCATTTTTTGGTGCAGAAGCAGACTCTTAGCACACACCCAGCTGCTTACCCTGTGGAATCATGCACAGTATTCACAAGCGAGTGGGGTTTGAGGTTTCAGTCAGTAATGCAAATACATTCAGCATCACTAAGGCTGGTTGCCCTTGCTGGAGTGTAGTCAGTCACACAGGTTACACATGGTGCTGGTCTGAAAAAGCAGTTTGGACATGTGCTTTTTTAAGAATCTGAAAAGTTGGTTTAAAATGTGTCAGTCTGTAAAAGTGTTTATCACTTGCCTAAAAAAGAGTAGTAAGTGTGCTTTCAAATTGGCAAAGAAATTTCCTTTTGTGACTAATATGAAAACATGACTCTGTGTGCAAAGAGGAATTACAGGCAGAGATTTATTGCGTATTGCTCTGGTGATTTCACAGTTGCATTAGATGGAAAGGGGGAGCCATTTTTTGGTGCAGAAGCAGACTCTTAGCACACACCCAGCTGCTTACCCTGTGGAATCATGCACAGTATTCACAAGCGAGTGGGGTTTGAGGTTTCAGTCAGTAATGCAAATACATTCAGCATCACTAAGGCTGGTTGCCCTTGCTGGAGTGTAGTCAATCACCCAGGTTACACATGGTGCTGGTCTGAAAAAGCAGTTAGGACATGTGCTTTTTTAAGAATCTGAAAAGTGGATTCATAATGTGTCAGTCTGTAAAAGTACTTTTCACTTGCCTAAAAAGTAGTAGAAAGTATGCTTTGCAGTTGGCAAAGAAATTTCGTTTTCTGTCTAATTTCAAAGCATGACTTTGTGTGCACACAGGAATTATTTTTAGATATTTAATTTGTGAAGGTGTTATTGTGATTTTCATTTATAGGAAAGGGGTTTATAGTATGTTTAGATTTCTAAAGAACATAAAAAATGTAGTAATATATTTAAATAAAATAAAGGAATTTTTTTTTAGTTTTTTTCAGGTATTGCTGAAGAGCAGTGAACAAAATTTAAGATGCCTACAAAATCCAGAGTAAAGAAAGACCACAAAAAAAACCTATATTTGAAGACAACTGGAGGACCTAAGTTAGTTGGAGATGCTCATGTTGGGAAAAAGAAAAAATCTTCTGGTAAGCAAACAAAAGATTTTTTAAAGAACATATTCAAAAAAAGGAAAAATGTACAAAATGTCTGTACTGGAAAGAATGTTTTCAATAGAAAAGGAGAGGAAAAAATTGAGAATTTAGTTAATGCAAATATACCTTCTGCAACTAAAAAGATTAACTTAAACAGAAAAACAGCGTTTAAAGAGATACGTAGAAAAATGTTTCAGAGAAGAGTTATGTCCAATTTGATAAAGGATGTGAAGAAATATAAGCAAAAGGCTAAATTTTACAAGAGAAAAAAAGAAATTGAAGCCATTGCAGCAAAGGCATTAGAATTAAAAAGGAAACTATTCATTTTAATTTTGAATAGGATGCGTACATTAGATAAAATGGTTAATGTACTGAAATCACAAAGCAAAAGGAAAAGAGTAGTGAACAGAACAAACTTTTGTAAAGTGTTTTTAGGAAAATGGATGCATAGTTCAAGTAGTGAACCTTTTTTTAATGAAGAGAGCTATTTTCAAAGTAATAGTTTGCTGCATGCAGTTGACACCAGAGGTCGTGCTTACGAAGTGAAAAATGGTTGCATAATGGAGAAGGAGATAATGGTTCCAAGAGATGAGGTACAAGTGATGGCGGATGAGGCTATGGGGAGACGTCCTAAAGCCCCAGTGTACACTTGGAATTGTAGTAGTATTTGCACTGTGCGTCAGGAATCTATTGATAAATTTCGTGAGTTTCTAAGAGAATATTATTATTATTATTATTATTATTGACTTTTGTACCGCGCACGGTTACCGTGAGGCATCCCAGCGCTTATAGAAACCCAGAGCAGGCTATTAATAGAAAACAGAGAAGCTACAATTATTCTGGGAACAGATACGTTTTCAGATGTTTCCGGAATCTAAGAAGGTTAGGTTCGGACCGCAGAGAGAATGGGAGGGAGTTCCAGGCGAGCGCTGTATGGATAGAAAAACTCCTGCCCCCTGAACGGGCTCTCCTGATTCTCTTAGTCTGAAGGAGATGTTGATTGTCAGAGCGTAAAGCTCTGGTGGACTTATAAGGGCGGATCATATCCTTCAGAATAGCTGGTCCTTTCCCCTGTATGCTTTTATGAGCAGTACACAGGGCCTTGAAGGTAACTCTCTCTTTAACAGGGAGCCAATGGAGCGCTTTTAAAGCAGGTCTGGCTGACTGCCTGGCCGGAACATTCCACAGCAGTCTTGCTGCTGCGTTCTGCACTTGTTGCAGGATCTTAAACGTTGACTCTGGTGCTCCAAGAAAGAGCGCGTTACTGTAGTCCAGGCGTGAGATGATTAATCCTTGGACTAACAGTTTCCGGGAGAGTTCTGGTAACAGGGGGAGAACCTTCCGGGCCGACCGGAGCATTCCATAACAAACGCCCGCGATCTTCTTGGCGTGTGTCCTAAAGGACAAGTCAGGCTCCAGCCAGACCCCCAGGCTCTTGATCTCTTTTTTTGGGTCAGGCGGGGTGCCCATGCAGTTGGGCCAGCTGCTAGGTGAGAGGGCAAAGCTTGAGTGACCCAAGATCATCAGCTCAGTTTTTGAGCCATTCAGTTTGAGCGATGACCTGGACATCCAATCAAACACATCTCTTAAGCAGGCATGGAGTGTCTCAGGCTGTTTCTCCAGTTGTGTAAGACTCACCACTAGCTGGGTGTCATCCGCATAGCTAATGGTCTTAAAGCCAAACGGAGACACCACACCCTCCAAGAATATAGTAAAAAAAAGTGTAAAACAGAAGATTAAGGTGCTTCAAAGTCTAGATCCATGCAGAGTGAGAGAGAATACTGGTTTGCAGGGTCATTCTCTGGCTTGTCTATCTAGAAAAGTGTGTATTAGTGTTTTCCATCATTTTAGAATGCTGGCTGTTCATCATACTGAAATGAGAAAGTTTGTGAGACGGTTGTATTTTGCTAAAAGTCCAGCAATAAAGTTAGATGAATTGAATAGGGCTCTGTTCCGTGGGTCAGTATCAGATGTAGAGAAGGTTGTTGATGAAATTCAGTTTTGTTACTTTGGTCCTGAACAAAACAGTGCAGAAAAGGACACAGTAAATGAGGAAGAAGTGGAAGAGAATGTACAACCATTTTTAAGTAAGACATTTAATGATCACATAACAAAATTTGAAAAAATCTCTAATGAAAGACCAAATATTACTTGTATTTGTTGCCGCAGAACTCATTATAGAAAACAAACCAGGTATGTTGATCTCTATAGAAAAAGTGAAAATGAAGATAATTATAAGTGGAAGGATTTTGCCACATATATATTTCTTGAAAATTGTTTTGAATTGGGTGAAGTTCAGCGTATTTGTAAATACTGTTACAACAAATTAGAAGAAAATAGAATGCCGACCAGAGCTGTACATAATAATTTAGAATTGGATGTTATTCCTGCCGAACTTTCTGAATTAAATACTTATGAGTCTATACTTATTCAATATGTTCATCCGTTTCAGACCATAGTACGTATGGAGCCCAAAACTGGTAAATTACCTCCTTCAGATTTACTGAGAGGTTTAAAAGTTAGAGTGGTATATTTGCCCTTGGATTTGAAAAAAAATATGGAAACTATTGATGCAGATACTTTGGAAACTGAACCATTAGTTATTCTGGTTAATGGTGTACCTACAAAGAATAAGAAGATTTGGCAGGAGCTGGTAGATGTACGGAAAGTACAAAGAGCAAATTTGTATTTGAAAAGGAATAACAAATGGTATGAATCAATTTATATAGAAGAAGAAGAAGAAGAAGATTTACAAGAAGACACAGAAACACCAACTGGACAAATTGAAAAAGTGGACAAGTCAAAGGAAGAAGAAATTTATGAACATTTTAGCATACATCCTCTTCATTCAAAAGAAGTTATGGGAGACAATATTGATCTGTTTCAGATGAAGAAAGCAAAAGGAACTCCCGTGAGTGTATGGGAGGAGAGCTTGGAAGCTCGATGTTTTCCCCAGCTGTTTCCTAAAGGAAAAGGAGGACGATACGATGAACGTCCAGAACAGATTCCAGCTTCTGAGTATCGGACTACAAGACTATATGCAGAAGATCCAAGATTTCGACAAAGTATTCCTTATTTGTTCCATCTTTTATTTGAAAGCGACTTGTCTGCATTATCATATGCAGTAAATCACATTTTAAAAAGTGGAGTACATTTACAAAATGTGTCTGCTAAGGATTTTATGGAGAAAGTTCAGCACCGAGATGATCATTTGGAAACACAACTGATCAATCTGATGGCTTGTCAGCGTGGGACTAATGAATATTGGTACCGATGCCATGGTGAATTAAAATGCATGTTACGGAATTTAGGAACACCAACATGGTTCGTTACCCTAAGCTGTGCTGAGTACGCTTGGGATGATTTACTGGATTTTCTACGAGAGGCAAATTCAAACATTAAAAACATCGAATACAAGACAGCAGGAGAACTGTGCTCATTGGATCCAGTTAATGTTTGCAGATATTTCAATCATAGATTTGAGGCTATGATGTCCTTCATCTGCAATAAAAAAAATCCACCTCTAGGAGAAGTAGTGGATTTCTTTTGGAGAAAAGAGTACCAGGCAAGAGGTGCTCCTCATATTCATATGCTGTTGTGGATCAAGGATGCCCCAAAGTTTGGAACAGATGCTGATGAAGCAGTGTTATCTTACATTGAAGAATATGCAACATGTGCTATACCAAAAAGCACAGAAGAGAAAAAGTTAAAGGAGCAAGTTTTACGTTTCCAAAGTCATCGGTGTGGAAAATACTGTCGACGGAAATACAAGAGCAAAGATAAATACTACACTAAATGTCGATTTGGATTTCCTAGACCTGTTCTTTCAAATGGAAGAGTAAACAGTTTTATGTCATCTGTGAGACATACTATCACAAGAAAATCACCTAAGAATACCTACAACCTTAAAAGAAAAGAAGAATCAAAAAATATAAATGACTACAACCCAGTCATTTTATCCATGTGGAATGCTAACATGGATATACAGTATGTAGCTGACAATTCCATTGCTGTTGCTCGATATGTAACGTCTTACATTACGAAATCAGAAAAAACAGAATTGAAGGAAATGTGGGAAGAGATTTCTCACGAGAAGACTGTCAGTAAGAAGCTGTACAGTTTCAGTTTAAAGATGTTATCGCATCGAGAAATTGGATCCTACGAATGTTCAGATAGGTTATCTTCTGCAAGTCTCTACTCGAAATCAAGAAGAATAATTTGGGCAAGTTTAGGCCTTGCAGCAATGAGAAATCGGGTACTGAAATCTGTTGGAGAAATTGAATATTTGGCCGAGAATGACCCAGAAAGTACAGATATTTTGAAATCAAACATGTTGGACACATATTACCCAAAGAGAAGTCATCATCTGGAGAACATGTGTCTTTATGAAGTGCTGCAGAACTACATTTATTCACGGAAAGCCGCAGAAGACATCAACAATGGAAAATATAAAGTCATTGGTGAGGAAGGATGTTTGGTGAAGCAAACAAAAGGAAGTTTGATAAATCACAGGAAGCTGAGTTGCGACAGTACTGACAAAAAGGAATTTTACTACTTGGCTCTTTTACAGCTGTTTAAACCATGGCGTACAGAGGATGAACTACTGGGAGAATTTCAAAGCTATGAAGATTCTTTTAATGCTTGCAAAGACAGCATACAATGCAGTACATTCTCAACTTATCTGCAAATGTTAAATGAAGAAATTGAACAGGAAACTACAATTGCAGCAGAAGTAGCTAGAGACAGTTCTCAGGACAGCCAAAGTTCAGGAACACTCAGTCAAGATCCCCTAGGACAACCAATCGTTGAAAATGAAGCATCAATAGCCATGAATGAAGTGGAAACGGCTATGAATCAAGCTCAAGAAGAATTTATAGACTTACAAAATTTGGAAAGACAACTGAACGAAGAGCAGCAACAAATTTATGAAGAGATCAGAAACAAAATTGATCACGGATTTCTACATGAAAAAAAAGAGTGCTCATGCACATCATTTCATCCAATCAGGATGTATGTAAGTGGACAAGCTGGAACTGGAAAAAGTTTCTTAATAAAAGTCATCAGAAGCTACCTACAGCAAAAAACGGATTCTACTTTGTCTTGTGTGGTTACTGCTCCAACTGGGTTAGCAGCATATAACATAAAAGGAATCACCTTACATCGTTTGCTAATGTTACCAGTGGAGCATGAGAACAAAATACAATACAACAAGCTAACTGGAGAAGCATGCTTGGAAGTTTCAAGAGTATTGAAGAAGATGCAAGTTCTCATTATTGATGAGGTGAGCATGGTATCAAACTTAATGCTTGCCTTTGTGCATTTAAGAATGCAGCAAATTCTAAGGACAGACTATGACGTGTTATTTGGTGGAAAACATGTCATAGTTTTTGGGGATCTTCTACAGCTTACTCCAGTTAAAGGACAACCAGTGTTTAATACTGTGACACATGAAGACACAAAGAAGTCATTGGGAAGCATCGGTAATGCAAATATTTGGTCCTTCTTTGAGTACAAGGAACTCACTACCAATATGAGACAAGCAAACGATGAAGAATATGGAAGTATTCTGAAAGATATCAGAATTGGACTACTCACTGAAGCTGGCACAAAAGCATTACAGAGTCGGTTGCTACTTAATTTATTTCCAAAGGAAGAAATAGTTGCAGAGAAGATATACAAGAACATTGCAGAAAAGAAAAGTGTCATCTGCTTAATGCCAACTCTACGTGAATGCTCAATATTCAATGAGGAGCTTTTGAAATTGGAAAAGGAAGATATCAGGAAATTGGAAGCAGTGGACAAAATTGAGGATGGAAGAATTACTATCACATTAACAAGCACACTGAAAAATAAATTGGATTCACTAGAGAAGAACATTTCCAAAACAGCTGGATTAGAAAAAAATCTATATGTTTGCATGAACTGTAGAGTATTTTTAAGGAGAAATTTGGATGTTGAAAAAGGTTTAGTTAATGGAGCTATGGGAAGAGTTGTGGGTTTTATTAATTATCAGAAAAAATATGGAATTGAATGTTTAAAAATAAAATTTGATCAGATAGAAGAAGTTAAAGATATTTGTCGTTGTTCAGTTCGTTTCATGCTTGTGAAAGACTTATATGTACGTAGGAAGCAGTTTCCGTTTTCTCTAGCATATGCTGTAACTATTCACAAGTCTCAAGGATTGACTGTAGATTGTGCATTTGTGAACATTGGTTCAACTATGTTCAAAGAAGGTATGGCATATGTTGCTTTGTCACGAGTGAAAACATTATCAGGTTTATTCATGATAGACTTTGATGACTCAAAAGTTAGTGCTGATACAAATTGTGTAAAGGAGTATAATAGATTAAGAAGAAGCTATGCTCCTCATTTAGGTCAGTATCCTGTGTTGGAGAAACGTGTAGTTTCTCATAAAAGGAGAAATGAGAATATCTGTAATGAAGATGTAGAGAGGAGGAAAAAAAAGAGGAGTGATGTAATTGCAAGCAAAAAGAAAAAGGAAAATGAAGAACAGGTTGTAGGATGTCATTTTGAAAATAGCTCTGGTGTCAACTGCTACGCTAATGTAGTGCTGAATGTTGCATTTTATCTGGAAAGTGTGCAAGAGCAGATAATAGTAAATCAGGGAAAAAGATTCTGTTCTGAGTTGAGTCTCCTTTTTCAAAAGCTGAGTAATGATAAAACTCAAATAGAAAGTGCTACTGAAATTAGAAAACTTTTAGATGTATGTTCAGGACGAACACAGTTTTCTCAAAATGTACAGCAAGACGCACAGGAATTCTTGATGTTTTTTCTTCAGGTACTGGAAGAAGAAGGGGTTCCCATTGAACATTTATTTGGTCTCTCTTATAAATGGGAACATAGTTGTGAAAACTGTTATAATATATGTGGCTCTAATGTTGATTCTGAAAGGTTTATTTATTTAACATTGCCAGAAAGTAAAACAGTCACTTTTGCTAAATTAGTTAAAGATGCTAATCATAGCATGGAATGCAGTGAGTGTCAATCTGACATGTTTTCAACGTTAATTTTAAAAGAATACGGACAGTATGTAATTTTAATGATGCAACGCTGTAAAGCTGATGGTTCAAAATTAGATACTTTAATAAAGAAGTTTACAGGACAGCAATTATCAATTTCAGGAAAAACTTTTGTAACAGTTGCAATAATTTTCCATGATGGACCTACTGAAACTTCTGGTCATTACACAGTTTATCTTAAATGTGAAAAAGGCTGGACACTGTGTAATGATTCCCAATTGATTTTTAAGCAACGTTTGCCTTTTGATTTAGCAAATTCCTATCTAATCTTCCTGAAACCAAAATTTTAGAGAGACTTGGCAAGATCTGTACAAAACAAATTTACCATTTTATTGGATTACCATTGGAATTTTCAAAAAAAATGATTTTACAAATTATCATTTGGCCTAATGGAAAGGTAACCAATTGTAATGTGGACTTTTTCAATTTTTAATGAAACTTTGGAAAACCAAAAATTTAGAAAAAATCGGTAACATCTGCACAATTTAAATTTTGGAATGTTATTGGATTGCCATTGGAAATTTATTCCAAAAAGATTTTTAAAATTACTATTTGGCCATGCGGAAAGGTAAACAATTCTATTGTGGACTTATTTAATTATTAATTAATCTTTCGGAAACCAAAATGTTACAGACAATCGGTGAGATCTGTACAATTTAAACTTTAGATTTTTATTGGATTACCATTGGAAATTTAATCAAAAAAGAATTTTAAAATTACTATTTGGCCTAAAGGAAATGGAATCAGATGTATTGTGGAGGTATTTGAGATATATTTTTGTGATTATACTTCTGAAACAAAAATGTCAGACGGTATTTTAAAGAAATAAGTATTGATATTAGATGATATTTTTTAAGAATATTAATCATTTCTATAAAGTTATGTTTATGCAAAAAGAGATTGTGGGCTTTTTTAAAACAATCTTTGAGATTGTTAATTTTTTTTTTGCCCGCTGTTAAATGATGAATGCAATTGCTTTCACAATTTATAGTGAAATGCAATATATTCTGAAAACAGCAAAAAAAGGCAAAATTTTTTTTTGAAAAATATGTAAATATGTGTACTGTATTATAAAATGTTTTATTAAATATTAATACTTTTTTCTTTTTTTTCAGATTGAGATAGAACATTTTCGACAACTAGAACCATTTTTAAAGCAATTAAAATTAAATTTAAATTAATAAATAATTTTTTGAGTGGGTATGGTAAGTCAAAAATTTCATGGTCCCTTTTTTCCACTTCTCCACAATCACATTTTCAGTTTTTCATTGTAGTCTCTCAAGGACCTTGTAATGTGATAATTGATTTTTAGTGTTTTTTAAAAAAAAAAATAATAATTACGCGTACCGTACGCGTACGATAAAAAAAAATCAAAAAAAAGTTTTAAAAACATATATAAAAAATAGATGAAAGGTAAGGTTGGCTCTTACAAGAGCCGTTGTGTTCAAGCAGGGACAGAGGAAAGAAAGAATGGGAATATTAGTCGGTACGACAAATGTGCTGATGTATTTTATTGTTCACTAGGGAAACACTGGTCTCCCTATGACAAATTAGATCATGACAAGTGGCGCACCGTATTTCAACCCTCAAAAAACGATGGTTTGTTTCCAGAGGAGAAGAAAAAGGAGATGCTCCCACCACAGATGAAGGGCTCACCTGACCTGCAGAAGAAGGACTCGGCCCTGCAGATGATGGACCAGGCTGAGCTGCTGTGGATGTGCTTGGTTGACTTACTGAAGGGTTACCTTCAGTATGTCGAGCATGTGTCCTTCTGTGTACATCTTTAAGGTGTCTCAACATGGTGTGATTCCCGAAGGAATACTTCTTGTTGGGATTCCCTCTTGAAAGTACACGGCCACACAGCTTACAAGTCACTAAGGGTGCATTTACCTTTTTCTTGCCCTCTGGAAAAGTAAAATACTCCCATATGAAAGAGGTCTTTTCTTTCCTCCTTCTCTGCCTCAAGGTAGTGCTGCTAGCCTCATTCTCAGAAGAGCTCTGCTGTTCTGCCATCGTATCACAAAGACAACCCAGCTCCTTCTCCTAAGGGATCACAAGCAGAAATGAGGGGAATGGGTGTGGTGTAGGAGAGTTCTAGAACTGAAAGTAGTTTCAACCAATCAAAAGTTGTGTTTCATGATCACATGACCCACCGTACGCTTACGGTGCGCTTACGGTACGCTTACGGCAAAAGTACGCATGCGCGTAAAAAAGACACGCGCTCGCGCGCATGCGCATAACAGTCACTCCCCAACACTTCCGCGTAACGTGCGCGTGTATCGTACACGCGTACGCGCCCCACGCGCAGTACGCGCGTCTACGCAAATTGCGTAACTATACGCAAACAGCGTAGATAAATTACGGACATTGCGTAAACCGTAAGCTTACCGTACGCGCACTAACAAAAAAATAAAAATAAATAAATAAAACAAAAATACTTTCAAAGTTATACTAATATATCTTACCTGTTTGGTAAAAAAAAAAAGAGAAAACTTGAAATATTGCAGATTTTTTAGAAAAAAAACATAGTGTTTTAAGAGAATAAAAAGTTTAAAAAAAACTTGTTTTTTTAAAAAAAAATAACACATTTAATATAAGAATTTATAAAAAAAAATCATAAAAAATCAATAAAAAAAAATATGGGAATCACATATGTTATAGCTAAGAATTAGCATTTAAAAAACCATACAAATTCACTGAAAAAACCATGGGTTTCACACACGTTATAGTTAGAAATTAGCATTTAAAAAACCTTGCAAATTCACTGAAAAAACCATAGGTTTCACACATGTTATAGTTAGGAATTAGCATTTAAAAAACCTTGCAAATTCAGTGAAAAAACAATAGGTTTCACACACGTCATAGGAATTAGCATTTAAAAAACCTTGCAAATTCTGTGAAAAAACCATAGGTTTCACACACGTTATAGTTAGCTGGACATTTCACTCGTAAAAAGCCAATGAAATTTCCCCGTTATAGTTAGTTAAGCTAACTATAACTCGCGCGCCCGCAATGCACTGCTGATGACATCACATATTACATCACTCATGACATGGTCAGTGACATCACTCATGACATCACTGATGACATCTCAAATGACATCACTGATGACATCACTGATGACATCATCCATGTGATAGAGTGGCAGACCTCATCTCACCCTAATATAACCTTTGATACACACATTCAAAAATAGAGACTGAAATTTTCAAAAAAATGGACATACCAATACCAATTACAACAACCTCTTCAATAATTCTAAGATCCACATAAACATCCACTTATTCACCAACAGTCCTGTACAGTCACTCATTCGTGTACTCACACATCATATGTACTCATACATCTAAACATCCTGTAACACAATGCCACTCATCCATAGAGTTACTCACACACATAGTTACTCATGCTAATAAAGAATCAAACATCCACTTACTTGCATATACAGTAATACACACACCACCACACTTACTTCTACGGAAACTTACACATACTTAGTCTTTTAAACAATCACTCATTGAAACACATACTTATTCATACAGGAACTCTTTCAATCTCTCACTCTCACATACACTCACTTATATACACCAATAGTCACATATACTAGTTTAAAACATATGTAGTTACTCATAGAGACACTATTGAGACAGCCATTCACTCACTAACACACCCATACACACACTCTTCCACCCATACAGTCCTGCACATATGCTGTCTTCAACACATACAAACAGTGAGTCACTCATTCATGCACTTATGCACTATGTAATACCCCCCACTGAACCATACAGACACTCAGACACTCATACTGATACTCAAAAAACCAACTAATAACCTATATAGACACTCATGTTGCTGCTCACCAACCCATGCAGCCACTTATACACAAAGTGAGAGACTGATACAGGTATTTACACATTTAGACATTACTCACTTAGCCATGTATTCAATAAGATACACTTAATCAGTCAGTAATACAATCAATTTTTCAAAAACAAATCATCCATTTAGACACTTATATACTCATTTATTCTTCCATCGACCTTGAGATATATAAAACATATTTAATTTTCAGAAAAACACACATTCACTGGATGTCATCATCAGTGATGTCATCAGTGATGTCATTTGAGATGTCATCAGTGATGTCATGAGTGATGTCACTGACCATGTCATGAGTGATGTAATATGTGATGTCATCAGCAGTGCATTGCGGGCGCGCGAGTTATAGTTAGCTTAACTAACTATAACGGGGACATTTCATTGTTTTTTTACGAGTGAAATGTCCAGCTAACTATAACGTGTGTGAAACCTATGGTTTTTTCACTGAATATATATATATATATATATTTTCCACATGAAATCCTCTTGTCTGCTACTTTGGAGGAAACAGCCACGCCAATGCGGAAATGGTTTACGGGTATTGTTTATTCGAGCAAACGAAACTGACGCGTTTCGATCTTACGATCTTTTTCACATATATATATATATATATATATACATATATATATTCACTGAAAAAACCATAGGTTTCACACATGTTATAGTTAGCGGAAATTTTACTGATAAAAAACCAGTGAAATTCCCCCGTTATAGTTAGTGCAGGCAACTATAACTCACGCGACCGCAATCCTCTGCTGATGCTAATACTGTATTTAGACACTTATTTGCCCATGTCTTCTTCCATACATTTTTAGCTATACATATATTACAAATATTTTTTTTTCATAAAGACACATATGTCATCAGCAGAAGATTGCGGTCGCGTGAGTTATAGTTGCCTGCACTAACTATAACGGGGGAATTTCACTGGTTTTTTATCAGTAAAATTTCCGCTAACTATAACATGTGTGAAACCTATGGTTTTTTCAGTGAATTTGCAAGGTTTTTTAAATGCTAATTCCTAACTATAACGTGTGTGAAACCTATGGTTTTTTCAGTGAATTTGTACGGTTTTTTAAATGCTAAGTTACTTTACGCCATTCGTGGCGTGCGCGCCCACTTAACGCAGTTCGTTCCGTGCTTCGCGCACCGTGCGCGCACAGTAAGCACGCGGTGCTCTTCGCGCACCGCGTGCCCACATTACGCTAGATGGGCCATGTACGCACGATGCGCTTCGCGCACCGTGCGCACATGGAGGACATATGATGCACTTCGTTTTGAAAGGTAATATTTTAATTTTTCGTAATTTTTATAAGCCATGCACAAATGGTGCCCTTCGGGCACCATTTGCACATGGGGTGGAGAGAGTGTGGATAATTTTTTCTTTTATTATTTTTGTTTAAAATATTATAGTTTATCACACCGTACCGTAAGCGCACCGTAAGCTGGCTCAGATATATATATTGATTTAAAGGCTATTTTCTCAGAATCTACTGAACAGATTTACACCAAACCTACAAAAGGCACTTCCTTGACCTGAGGACTACCTCTCCGCCAAATTTCTAGTAATTCTGTTCAGCCGTTCGGGCTGTAGCCCTGTCTAAAGGTCCTATGGAAAAATGCATGGGAAAAACGCGTTTTGGGACCCCCCTTTTATCTCAGCCCCCGCTTGACGAATCCCCCCGAGACTTTCAGGGTAGGAGTGGAGCGTAGCGCCCCACCTATTTTGAAAAATTCGCGAGGATTCGTCGACCGGCGCCAAAGTTATTCAAAATAGAATGTTGAGGATTTCCTATGGAAACGTGGTCCTAACTATAACTACCTACTGGCGACCGCCAGTAGGTAATATATATATTTGCATACAGTTCAAAAGTTACGTGCGCTCTCAGGACATCCAAGCTTATCTCATTTCCAGATCCCTGATGTCCTGAGAGCGCACGTAACTTTTGAACTGTATGCAAATTTTGATGCCGGTACGCTCTGCCGGCATGTGCGCCACTTCTCATGGGTCCTTGTGTATCCAGAAGGAGCTTTGTCGGGGTGAATATATATATATATATGCGCGGCTATAGATATGTATGTGCTTTTAACTGCAATTTTCTCAGGAACTACTGAACAGATTGACTCCATATATGCAAAAGGCACATCCCTGAGCTGAGGACTACCTCTCTGCCAAATTTCAAGTAATTCTGTTTAGCCGTTCAGGCTGTACCTTGGACTAAAGGTCCCTATGGAAAATTGCATGGGGAAAACATGTTTTGTGACCCCCCTTTTTTCTCAGCCCCCGCTTGACGAATCCCCCCGAGACTTTCAGGGTAGGAGCGGAGCGGACCGCCCCACCTATTTTGAAAATTTCGCGAGGATTCGTCAACCGGCGCCAAGGTTATTCCAAATAGAATGTTGCGGATTTCCTACGGAAACACGGTCCTAACTATAACTATCTACTGGCGACTGCCAGTAGATAATATATATATATATGTATATATATATATATATATATATATATACAAACAAGTTGCCTGTTGAAGAAGGGCCCACAGCAGGTATGGAATAGCTAAAACATCTTTATTGGAGGTTGCCGTGATCGAAGAACAAAGCGCTGCTTCGCAAACAGAATGCCAGCCCGACGCGTTTCGTGCGTGAGCACTTCCTCATGGGCTGCTGGCTTGCAATGGAGAAAAGGCAACAGTCTTCTTTCAAATACCACATTTCAAAATTACAGTCCCCGCCCAAATGGGCGTAGCCCTTCTCAGGGCATTGTGGTCTTTGTGGTTAATGAGTATTCCCCTGGTGGGTCGTCGTGCCATCTCATCAAAAAATATTGTCCAATGAATCCCAAGTGGGTCGCGGTGCAACACGGAGACTAAGCACAGTGACGTGTAGCCTCCAATTTAGCTCCTGCTCCCTAAGCGGCCTCGTAGTTTGACGCTGCTGCAGGACTGAAACCAGCGGGGCTCCTTCTGCGACTCAGGCCGGCCGCTAAAAATCCATACAAACAAGTTGCCTGTTGAAGAAGGGCCCACAGCAGGTATGGAATAGCTAAAACATCTTTATTGGAGGTTGCCGTGATCGAAGAACAAAGCGCTGCTTCGCAAACAGAATGCCAGCCCGACGCGTTTCGTGCGTGAGCACTTCCTCATGGGCTGCTGGCTTGCAATGGAGAAAAGGCAACAGTCTTCTTTCAAATACCACATTTCAAAATTACAGTCCCCGCCCAAATGGGCGTAGCCCTTCTCAGGGCATTGTGGTCTTTGTGGTTAATGAGTATTCCCCTGGTGGGTCGTCGTGCCATCTCATCAAAAAATATTGTCCAATGAATCCCAAGTGGGTCGCGGTGCAACACGGAGACTAGGCACAGCGACGTGTAGCCTCCAATTTAGCTCCTGCTCCCTAAGCGGCCTCGTAGTTTGACGCAGTGCATTGCGGGCGCGCGAGTTATAGTTAGCTGAACTAACTATAACGGAGGAATTTCATTGGTTTTTTACGAGTGAAATGTCCAGCTAACTATAACATGTGTGAAACCTTTGGTTTTTTCATTGAATTTCTAAGGTTTTTTAAATGCTAATTCCTAACTATAACGTGTGTGAAACCCATGGTTTTTTCAGTGAATTTGCAAGGTTTTTTAAATGCTAATTCTTTTTTTTTTTTTTGCAATGTTTTTTACATATTTTTATTTTAAATGTATATCCTCTTTAAAGACTATGTTTAAATTTTAAAAATTCTACAATTTATTTTTCATTTTTACCTTTTTTTTAAACTAAACAGGTAAGATTTAGTAGTATAACATAGTGAATCTTTTTTTTTTTTAGTATTTTTTTAACGTGCGCTTACCGTACGCGCACGTCTTGCTTTTATTATGTTAGATTTCTACGCTGTTTGCGTACAGTTACGCAATTTGCGTAGACGTGCGTCACGCGCACGCGGCGCGTAACGCGTACGCTGCACGCGCATGTTACGCGGAAGTGAAGGGGCGTGCCTGTTTTGCGCATGCGCGCGTGTCTTTTTTACGCGCATGCATACTTTTACCGTAAGCGCTCCGTAAGCGCACCGTAAGCGTAACGTACGCGCACGTTGGGTCATGTGATCAAGAAACAACACTTTTGATTGGTTTAAACTACTTTCAGTTCTAGAACTCTCCTTCACCACACCCATTCCCCTCATTTCTGCTTGTGATCCCTTTGGAGAAGGAGCTGAGTTGTCTTTGTGATACAATGGCAGAACAGCAGACCTCTTCAGAGAGTGAGGCTAGCAGCACTACCTTGAGGCAGAGAAGGAGGAAACAAAAGAGCTCTTTCATATGGGAGTATTTTTCTTTTCCAGAGGGCAAGAAAAAGGTAAATGCACCTTTAGTGACTTGTAAGCTTTGTGACCGTGTACTTTCAAGAGGGAATCCTAACAAGAAGTATTCCTTCGGGAATCACACTATGTTGAGACACCTTCATGATGTACACGGTAGGACATATGCTCGACATACTGGAGGGAACCCTTCAGTAAGTCAACCAAGCACATCCACAGCAGCTCAGCCTGGTCCATCATCTGCAGGGCCGAGTCCATCTTCGGCAGGTCAGCTGAGCCCTTCATCTGTGGGGGGAGCATCTCCTTTTTCTGGTCCTCTGGAAACCAACCATCGGTTTGCGAGGGTTACAATGCGGTGCGCCACTTGTTATGGTCTAATTTGTCATAGGGAGACCAGTGTTGCCCTAGTTAACAATAAAATAGACCAGCACATTTGTCCTACCGACTAATATTCCCATTCTTTCTTTCCTCTGTCCCTGTACGAACACAACGGCTCTTTTAAGAGCCAACCTTACCTTTCAACTTTTTTTTATATATTTTTTTAAACTTTTTTTTGATTTTTTTTTTTACAGTACGCATACGGTGCGCGTAATTTCTTTTTTTTTTTTTAAAAAAAAAACACTAAAAATCAATTATCACATTACAAGGTCCTTGAGAGACTACAATGAAAATCTGAAAATGTGATTGTGGAGAAGTGGAAAAAAGGGACCATGAAATTTCTGACTTACCATACCCACTCAAAAAATTATTTATTAATTAAAATATAATTTTAATTGCTAAAAAAATGGTTCAAGTTTTCAAAAATTTTCTTCATCAATCTGAAAAAAAAGAAAAAAGTATTAATATTTAATAAAACATTTTATAATACAGTACACATATTTACATATTTTCCAAAAACAATTTTTTGCCTTTTTTTTGCTGTTTTCAGAATATATTGCATTTCACTATAAATCGTGAAAGCAATTGCATTCATCACTTAACAGCGGGCAAAAAAAAAATGACAATCTCAAAGATTGTTTAAAAAAAGCCCAGAATCTCTTCTCAGTTAAACATAACATTATCAAAATGCAAAATATTATTCATTAAAAATATCATCTAATAACAAAAACTATTTCTAAAAAATACCGTCTGACAATTTTCTTACAGAAGCATAATCTCAAAAAAAATATATCTCAAATAAATCCACAATACATCTAGTTTCCTTTCTTTTAGGCCAAATGTTAATTTTTTTAATTATTTTTTGATTAAATTTCCAACGATAATCCAATAAAATTTCAAAATTTAAATTGTACAGATGTTACCGATTCTCTCTAAAATTTTGGTTTCTGAATGATTAATTAGGATTTAATTAAGTCCACAATACAATTGGATACCTTTCCTTTAGGCCAAATGGTAATTTTAAAAATCTTTTTTGATTAAATTTCCAACGGTAATCCAATAAAATACAAAAATTTAAATTGTACAGATGTTACCGATTCTCTGTAAAATGTTGTTTTCTGAAACATTAATTAAGAATTATATAAGTCCATAATACAATTGGTTACCTTTCCTTTAGGCCAAATGATAATTTTAAAAATCTTTAAATTTGAAAATTCCAATGGTAATCCAAAAAAATGGTAAAATTGTTTTGTACAGATCTTGCCAAGTCTCTCTAAAATTTAAGTTTCAGAAAGATTAGATAGGAATTTGCTAAATCAAAAGGCAAACGTTGCTTGAAAATCAATTGGGAATCATTACACAATGTCCAGCCTTTTTCACATTTAAGATAAACTGTGTAATGTCCAGAAGTAACAGTAGGTCCTTCATGGAAAATTATTGCAACTGTTACAAAAGTTTTTCCTGAAATTGATAATTGCTGTCCTGTAAACTTCTTTATTAAAGTATCCAATTTTGAACCATCAGCTCTACATCGTTGCATCATTAAAATTACATACTGTCCGTATTCCTTTAAAATTAACGTTGAAAACATGTCAGATTTACACTCACCGCATTGCATGCTATGATTAGCATCTTTAACTAATTTAGCAAAAGTGACTGTTTTACTCTCTGGCAATGTTAAATAAATAAACCTTTCAGAATCAGCATTAGAGCCACATGTATTGAAACAGTTTTCACAACTATGTTCCCATTTATAAGACAGACCAAACAAATTTTCAATGTGTACACCTTCTTCTTCCAGTACCTGAAGAAAATACAACAAGAATTCCTGTGCGTCTTGCTGTACATTTTGAGAAAACTGTGTACATCCTGAACATACATCTAAAAGTTTTCTAATTCAGTGGCACTTTCTATTTGAGTTTTATCATTACTCAGCTTTTGAAAAAGGAGACTCAACTCAGAACAGAATCTTTTTCTCTGATTTACTATTATCTGCTCTTGCAAACTTTCCAGATAAAATGCAACATTCAGCACTACATTAGCGTAGCAGTTGACACCCGAGCTATTTTCAAAATGACAACCTACAACCTCTTCAACATTTTCCTTTTTCTTTTTGCTTGCAATTTCTTCACTCCTCTTTTTTTTCCTCCTCTCTACATCCTCATTACAGATATTCTCAATTCTCCTTTTTCGAGAAACTACACGTTTCTCTAACACAGGATACTGACCTAAATGAGGAGCATAGGTTCTTCTTAATCTATTATACTCCTTTACACAGTTTGTATCAGCACTAACTTTTGAGTCATCAAAGTCTATCATAAATAATCCAGATAATGTTTTCACTCGTGACGAAGCTACATAAGCCATACCTTCTTTGAACACAGATGAACCAATGTTTACAAATGCACAATCTACAGTCAATCCTTCAGACTTGTGAATAGTTACAGCATATGCTAGAGAAAACGGAAACTGTTTCCTTTGTACATATAAGTCTTTCACAAGCATAAAACGAACTGTACAACGACAAATGTCTATAACTTCTTCTATCTCATCAAATTTTATTTTTAAACATTCAATTCCATCTTTTTTCTGATAATTAATAAAACCCACAACTCTTCCCATAGCTCCATTAACTAAACCTTTTTCAACATCCAAATTTCTCCTTAAAAATACTCTACAGTTCATGCAAACATATAGATTTTTTTCTAATCCAGCAGTTTTGGAAATGTTCTTCTCTAGTGAATCCAATTTATTTTTCAGTTTACCTGGTAATGTGATAGTAATTCTTCCATCCTGAATTTTGTCCACTGCTTCCAATTTCCTGATATCTTCCTTTTCCAATTTCAAAAGCTCCTCATTGAATATTGAGCATTCACGTAGAGTTGGCATTAAGCAGATGACACTTTTCTTTTCTGCAATGTTCTTGTATATCTTCTCTGCAACTATTTCTTCCTTTGGAAATAAATTATGTAGCAACCGACTCTGTAATGCTTTTGTGCCAGCTTCAGTGAGTAGTCCAATTCTGATATCTTTCAGAATACTTCCATATTCTTCATCGTTTGCTTGTCTCATATTAGTAGTAAGTTCCTTGTACTCAAAGAAGGACCAAATATTTGCATTACCGATGCTTCCCAATGACTTCTTTGTATCTTCATGTGTCACAGTATTAAACACTGGTTGTCCTTTAACTGGAGTAAGCTGTAGAAGATCCCCAAAAACTATGACATGTTTTCCACCAAATAACACGTCATAGTCTGTCCTTAGAGTTTGCTGCATTCTTAAATGCACAAAGGCAAGCATTAAGTTTGATACCATGCTCACCTCATCAATAATGAGAACTTGCATCTTCTTCAATACTCTTGAAACTTCCAAGCATGCTTCTCCAGTTAGCTTGTGGTATTGTATTTTGTTCTCATGCTCCACTGGTAACATTAGCAAACGATGTAAGGTGATTCCTTTTATGTTATATGCTGCTAACCCAGTTGGAGCAGTAACCACACAAGACAAAGTAGAATCCGTTTTTTGCTGTAGGTAGCTTCTGATGACTTTTATTAGGAAACTTTTTCCAGTTCCAGCTTGTCCGCTTACATACATCCTGATTGGATGAAATGATGTGCATGAGCACTCTTTTTTTTCATGTAGTAATCCGTGATCAATTTTGTTTCTGATTTCTTCATAAATTTGTTGCTGCTCTTCATTCAGTTGTCTTTCCAAATTTGGTAAGTCTATAAATTCTTCTTGAGCTTGATTCATAGCCGTTTCCACTTCATTCATGGCTATTGCAGCTTCATTTTCAACGATTGGTTGTCCTAGGGGATCTTGACTGAGTGTTCCTGAACTTTGGCTGTCTTGAGAACTGTCTCTAGCTACTTCAGCTGCAATTGTAGTTTCCTGTTCAATTTCTTCATTTAACATTTCCACATAAGTTGTGAATGTACTGCATTGTATGCTGTCTTTGCAAGCATTAAATGAATCTTCATAGCTTTGAAATTCTCCCAGTAGTTCATCCTCTGTACGCCATGGTTTAAATAGCTGTAAAAGAGCCAAGTAGTAAAATTCCTTTTTGTCAGTAGTGTCACAACTCAGCTTCCTGTGATTTATCAAACTTCCTTTTGTTTGCTTCACCAAACATCCTTCCTCACCAATGACTTTATATTTTCCATTGTTGATGTCTTCTGCAGCTTTCCGTGAATAAATGTAGTTCTGCAGCACTTCATAGAGACACATGTTCTCCAGATGATGACTTCTCTTGGGATAATATGTGTCCAACATGTTTGATTTCAAAATATCTGTACTTTCTGGGTCATTCTCGGCCAAATATTCAATTTCTCCAACAGATTTCAGTACCCGATTTCTCATTGCTGCAAGGCCTAAACTTGCCCAAATTATTCTTCTTGATTTCGAGTAGAGACTTGCAGAAGATAACCTATCTGAACATTCGTAGGATCCAATTTCTCGATGCGATAACATCTTTAAACTGAAACTGTACAGCTTCTTACTGACAGTCTTCTCGTGAGAAATCTCTTCCCACATTTCCTTCAATTCAGATTTTTCTGATTTAGTAATGTAAGACGTTACATATCGAGCAACAGCAATGGAATTGTCAGCTACATACTGTATTTCCATGTTAGCATTCCACATGGATAAAATGACTGGGTTGTAGTCATTTATATTTTTTGATTCTTCTTTTCTTTTAAGGTTGTAGGTATTCTTAGGTGATTTTCTTGTGATAGTATGTCTCACAGATGACATAAAACTGTTTACTCTTCCATTTGAAAGAACAGGTCTAGGAAATCCAAATCGACATTTAATGTAGTATTTATCTTTGCTCTTGTATTTCCGTCGACAGTATTTTCCACACCGATGACTTTGGAAACGTAAAACTTGCTCCTTTAGCTTTTTCTCTTCTGTGCTTTTTGGTATAGCACATGTTGCATATTCTTCAATGAAAGATAACACTGCTTCATCAGTATCTGTTCCAAACTTTGGGGCATCCTTGATCCACAACAGCATATGAATATGAGGAGCACCTCTTGCCTGGTACTCTTTTCTCCAAAAGAAATCCTCTACTTCTCCAAGAGGTGGATTTTTTTTATTGCAGATGAAGGACATCATAGCCTCAAATCTATGATTGAAATATCTGCAAACATTAACCGGATCCAATGAGCACAGTTCTCCTGCTGTCTTGTATTCGATGTTTTTAATGTTTGAATTTGCCTCTCGTAGAAAATCCAGTAAATAATCCCAAGCGTACTCAGCACAGCTTAGGGTAAGGAACCATGTTGGTGTTCCTAAATTTCGTAACATGCATTTTAATTCACCATGGCGTCGGTACCAATATTCATTTGTCCCACGCTGACAAGCCATCAGATTGATGAGTTGTGTTTCCAAATGATCATCTCGGTGCTGCACTTTCTCCATAAAATCCTTAGCAGACACATTTTGTAAATGTACTCCACTTTTTAAAATGTGATTTACTGCATATGATAATGCAGACAAGTCGCTTTCAAATAAAAGATGGAATAAATAAGGAATACTTTGTCGAAATCTTAGATCTTCTGCATATAGTCTTGTAGTCCGATACTCAGAAGCTGGAATCTGTTCTGGACGTTCATCGTATCGTCCTCCTTTTCCTGTAGGAAACAGCTGGGGAAAACATCGAGCTTCCAAGCTCTCCTCCCATACACTCACGGGAGTTCCTTTTGCTTTCCTCATCTGAAACAGATCAATATTGTCTCCCATAACTTCTTTTGAATGAAGAGGATGTATGCTAAAATGTTCATAAATTTCTTCTTCCTTTGACTTGTCCACTTTTTCAATTTGTCCAGTTGGTGTTTCTGTGTTTTCTTGTAAATCTTCTTCTTCTTCTTCTATATAAATTGATTCATACCATTTGTTATTCCTTTTCAAATACAAATTTGCTCTTTGAACTTTCCGTACATCTACCAGCTCCTGCCAAATCTTTTTATTCTTTGTAGGTACACCATTAACCAGAATAACTAATGGTTCAGTTTCCAAAGTATCTGCATCAATAGTTTCCATATTTTTTTTCAAATCCAAGGGCAAATACACCACTCTACCTTTTAAACCTCTCAGTAAATCAGAAGGAGGTAATTTACCAGTTTTGGGCTCCATACGTACTATGGTCTGGAACGGATGAACACATTGAATAAGTATTTAATTCAGAAAGTTCGGCAGGAATAACATCCAATTCTAAATTATTATGTACAGCTCTGGTCGGCATTCTATTTTCTTCTAACTTGTTGTAACAGTATTTACAAATACGCTGATCTTCACCCAATTGAAAACAATTTTCAAGAAATATATATGTGGCAAAATCCTTCCACTTATAATTATCTTCATTTTCACTTTTTCTGTAGAGATCAACATTCCTGGTTTGTTTTCTATAATGAGTTCTGCGGCAACAAATACAAGTAATATTTGGTCTTTCATTAGAGATTATTGCAAATTTTGTTATGTGATCATTAAATGTCTTACTTACAGAGGGTTCTACATTCTCTTCCACTTCTTCCTCATTTACTGTGTCCTTTTCTGCACTTTCTTGTTCTGGACCAAAGTAACAAAACTGAATTTCATCAATAACCTTCTCTACATCTGATACCGTTCCACGGAACAGAGCCCTATTCAATTCATCTAACTTTATTGCTGGACTTTTAGCAAAATACAACCGTCTCACAAACTTTCTCATTTCAGTATGATGAACAGCCAGCATCCTAAAATGATGAAAAACACTTTTACACACTTTTCTAGATAGACAAGCCAGAGAATGACCCTGCAAACCAGTATTCTCTCTCACTCTGCATGGATCTAGACTTTGAAGCACCTTAATCTTCTGTTTTACACTTTTTTTTACTATATTCTCTTAGAAACTCACAAAATTTATCAATAGATTCCTGACGCACAGTGCAAATACTACTACAATTCCAAGTGTACACTGGGGCTTTAGGACGTCTCCCCATAGCCTCATCCGCCATCACTTGTACCTCATCTCTTGGAACCATTTTCTCCTTCTCCATTATACAACCATTTTTCACTTCGTAAGCACGACCTCTGGTGTCAACTGCATGCAGCAAAGTATTACTTTGAAAATAACTCTCTTCATTAAAAAAAGGTTCACTACTTGAACTATGCATCCATTCTCCTAAAAACACTTTGCAAAAGTTTGTTCTTTTCACTTCTCTTTTCCATTTGGTTTGTGATTTCAGTACATTAACCATTTTATCTAATGTACGCATCCTATTCAAAATTAAAATGAATAGTTTCCTTTTTAATTCTAATGCCTTAGCTGCAATGGCTTCAATTTCTTTTTTTCTCTTATAAAACTTAGCCTTTTGCTTATATTTCTTCACATCCTTTATCAAATTGGACATAACTCTTCTCATTTTTCTACGTATCTCTTTAAACACTGTTTTTCTGTTTAAGTTTATCTTTTTAGTTGCAGAAGGTATATTTGCATTAACTAAATTCTCAATTTTTTCCTGTCCTTTTCTATTGAAAACATTCTTTCCAGTACAGACATTTTGTACATTTTTCCTTTTTTTGAATATGTTCTTTAAAAAATCTTTTGTTTGCTTACCAGAAGATTTTTTCTTTTTCCCAACATGAGCATCTCCAACTAACTTAGGTCCTCCAGTTGTCTTCAAATATAGGTTTTTTTTGTGAGTTTTTTGAACTCTGGATTTTGTAGGCATCTTAAATTTTGTTCACTGCTCTTCAGCAATACCTGAAAAAAACTAAAAAAAAATTCCTTTATTTTATTTAAATATATACTACATTTCTTTTCACAATAGTCACAAAACGAAATTTCTTTGCCAATTTGAATGCACACTTACTGCTCTTTTTTTTTGGCAAGTGATAATCACTTTTACAGACTGACACATTATGAATCCACTTTTCAGATTTTTTTAAATGCCCATGTCCAGACTGCTTTTTCAGACCACCACCATGTGTATCCTGGGTGACTGCCTACACTCCAGCAAGGGCAACCAGCCTTAGTGATGCTGAATGTATTTGCATTACAGACTGAAACCTCAAACCCCACTCGCTTGTAAATACTGTGCATGATTATACATGGAAAGGAGCTGGGTGTGTGCTAAGAGTCTGCTTCTGCACCAAAAAATCGCTCCCCCTTTTTCCTACTAATGCAACTGTGAAATCACCAGAGCAAAACGCAATAAATCTCTGCCTGTAATTCCTATTTGCACACAGAGTCATGTTTTCACATTAGTCACAAAACGAAATTTCTTTGCCAATTTGAATGCACACTTACTGCTCTTTTTTTTTGGCAAGTGATAATCACTTTTACAGACTGACACATTATGAATCCACTTTTCAGATTTTTTTAAATGCACATGTCCAAACTGCTTTTTCAGACCACCACCATGTGTATCCTGGGTGACTGCCTACACTCCAGCAAGGGCAACCAGCCTTAGTGATGCTGAATGTCTTTGCATTACAGACTGAAACCTCAAACCCCACTCGCTTGTAAATACTGTGCATGATTATACATGGAAAGGAGCTGGGTGTGTGCTAAGAGTCTGCTTCTGCACCAAAAAATCGCTCCCCCTTTTTCCTACTAATGCAACTGTGAAATCACCAGAGCAAAACGCAATAAATCTCTGCCTGTAATTCCTATTTGCACACAGAGTCATGTTTTCACATTAGTCACAAAACGAAATTTCTTTGCCAATTTGAATGCACACTTACTGCTCTTTTTTTTTGGCAAGTGATAATCACTTTTACAGACTGACACATTATGAATCCACTTTTCAGATTTTTTTAAATGCAAATGTCCAAACTGCTTCTTCAGATCACCACCATGTGTATCCTGGGTGACTGCCTACACTCCAGCAAGGGCAACCAGCCTTAGTGATGCTGAATGTATTTGCATTACAGACTGAAACCTCAAACCCCACTCGCTTGTAAATACTGTGCATGATTATACATGGAAAGGAGCTGGGTGTGTGCTAAGAGTCTGCTTCTGCACCAAAAAATCGCTCCCCCTTTTTCCTACTAATGCAACTGTGAAATCACCAGAGCAAAACGCAATAAATCTCTGCCTGTAATTCCTATTTGCACACAGAGTCATGTTTTCACATTAGTCACAAAACGAAATTTCTTTGCCAATTTGAATGCACACTTACTGCTCTTTTTTTTGGCAAGTGATAATCACTTTTACAGACTGACACATTATGAATCCACTTTTCAGATTTTTTTAAATGCACATGTCCAAACTGCTTTTTCAGACCACCACCATGTGTATCCTGGGTGACTGCCTACACTCCAGCAAGGGCAACCAGCCTTACTGATGCTGAATGTCTTTGCATTACAGACTGAAACCTCAAACCCCACTCGCTTGTAAATACTGTGCATGATTATACATGGAAAGGAGCTGGGTGTGCGCTAAGAGTCTGCTTCTGCACCAAAAAATCGCTCCCCCTTTTTCCTACTAATGCAACTGTGAAATCACCAGAGCAAAACGCAATAAATCTCTGCCTGTAATTCCTATTTGCACACAGAGTCATGTTTTCACATTAGTCACAAAACGAAATTTCTTTGCCAATTTGAATGCACACTTACTGCTCTTTTTTTTTGGCAAGTGATAATCACTTTTACAGACTGACACATTATGAATCCACTTTTCAGATTTTTTTAAATGCACATGTCCAGACTGCTTTTTCAGACCACCACCATGTGTATCCTGGGTGACTGCCTACACTCCAGCAAGGGCAACCAGCCTTACTGATGCTGAATGTCTTTGCATTACAGACTGAAACCTCAAACCCCACTCGCTTGTAAATACTGTGCATGATTATACATGGAAAGGAGCTGGGTGTGTGCTAAGAGTCTGCTTCTGCACCAAAAAATCGCTCCCCCTTTTTCCTACTAATGCAACTGTGAAATCACCAGAGCAAAACGCAATAAATCTCTGCCTGTAATTCCTATTTGCACACAGAGTCATGTTTTCACATTAGTCACAAAACGAAATTTCTTTGCCAATTTGAATGCACACTTACTGCTCTTTTTTTTGGCAAGTGATAATCACTTTTACAGACTGACACATTATGAATCCACTTTTCAGATTTTTTTAAATGCACATGTCCAGACTGCTTTTTCAGACCACCACCATGTGTATCCTGGGTGACTGCCTACACTCCAGCAAGGGCAACCAGCCTTAGTGATGCTGAATGTCTTTGCATTACAGACTGAAACCTCAAACCCCACTCGCTTGTAAATACTGTGCATGATTATACATGGAAAGGAGCTGGGTGTGTGCTAAGAGTCTGCTTCTGCACCAAAAAATCACTCCCCCTTTTTCCTACTAATGCAACTGTGAAATCACCAGAGCAAAACGCAATAAATCTCTGCCTGTAATTCCTATTTGCACACAGAGTCATGTTTTCACATTAGTCACAAAACGAAATTTCTTTGCCAATTTGAATGCACACTTACTGCTCTTTTTTTTTGGCAAGTGATAATCACTTTTACAGACTGACACATTATGAATCCACTTTTCAGATTTTTTTAAATGCACATGTCCAAACTGCTTTTTCAGACCACCACCATGTGTATCCTGGGTGACTGCCTACACTCCAGCAAGGGCAACCAGCCTTAGTGATGCTGAATGTCTTTGCATTACAGACTGAAACCTCAAACCCCACTCGCTTGTAAATACTGTGCATGATTATACATGGAAAGGAGCTGGGTGTGTGCTAAGAGTCTGCTTCTGCACCAAAAAATCGCTCCCCCTTTTTCCTACTAATGCAACTGTGAAATCACCAGAGCAAAACGCAATAAATCTCTGCCTGTAATTCCTATTTGCACACAGAGTCATGTTTTCACATTAGTCACAAAACGAAATTTCTTTGCCAATTTGAATGCACACTTACTGCTCTTTTTTTTTGGCAAGTGATAATCACTTTTACAGACTGACACATTATGAATCCACCTTTCAGATTTTTTTAAATGCACATGTCCAAACTGCTTTTTCAGACCACCACCATGTGTATCCTGGGTGACTGCCTACACTCCAGCAAGGGCAACCAGCCTTAGTGATGCTGAATGTCTTTGCATTACAGACTGAAACCTCAAACCCCACTCGCTTGTAAATACTGTGCATGATTATACATGGAAAGGAGCTGGGTGTGTGCTAAGAGTCTGCTTCTGCACCAAAAAATCGCTCCCCCTTTTTCCTACTAATGCAACTGTGAAATCACCAGAGCAAAACGCAATAAATCTCTGCCTGTAATTCCTATTTGCACACAGAGTCATGTTTTCACATTAGTCACAAAACGAAATTTCTTTGCCAATTTGAATGCACACTTACTGCTCTTTTTTTTTGGCAAGTGATAATCACTTTTACAGACTGACACATTATGAATCCACTTTTCAGATTTTTTTAAATGCAAATGTCCAAACTGCTTCTTCAGACCACCACCATGTGTATCCTGGGTGACTGCCTACACTCCAGCAAGGGCAACCAGCCTTAGTGATGCTGAATGTATTTGCATTACAGACTGAAACCTCAAACCCCACTCGCTTGTAAATACTGTGCATGATTATACATGGAAAGGAGCTGGGTGTGTGCTAAGAGTCTGCTTCTGCACCAAAAAATCGCTCCCCCTTTTTCCTACTAATGCAACTGTGAAATCACCAGAGCAAAACGCAATAAATCTCTGCCTGTAATTCCTATTTGCACACAGAGTCATGTTTTCACATTAGTCACAAAACGAAATTTCTTTGCCAATTTGAATGCACACTTACTGCTCTTTTTTTTGGCAAGTGATAATCACTTTTACAGACTGACACATTATGAATCCACTTTTCAGATTTTTTTAAATGCACATGTCCAAACTGCTTTTTCAGACCACCACCATGTGTATCCTGGGTGACTGCCTACACTCCAGCAAGGGCAACCAGCCTTACTGATGCTGAATGTCTTTGCATTACAGACTGAAACCTCAAACCCCACTCGCTTGTAAATACTGTGCATGATTATACATGGAAAGGAGCTGGGTGTGCGCTAAGAGTCTGCTTCTGCACCAAAAAATCGCTCCCCCTTTTTCCTACTAATGCAACTGTGAAATCACCAGAGCAAAACGCAATAAATCTCTGCCTGTAATTCCTATTTGCACACAGAGTCATGTTTTCACATTAGTCACAAAACGAAATTTCTTTGCCAATTTGAATGCACACTTACTGCTCTTTTTTTTTGGCAAGTGATAATCACTTTTACAGACTGACACATTATGAATCCACTTTTCAGATTTTTTTAAATGCACATGTCCAGACTGCTTTTTCAGACCACCACCATGTGTATCCTGGGTGACTGCCTACACTCCAGCAAGGGCAACCAGCCTTACTGATGCTGAATGTCTTTGCATTACAGACTGAAACCTCAAACCCCACTCGCTTGTAAATACTGTGCATGATTATACATGGAAAGGAGCTGGGTGTGTGCTAAGAGTCTGCTTCTGCACCAAAAAATCGCTCCCCCTTTTTCCTACTAATGCAACTGTGAAATCACCAGAGCAAAACGCAATAAATCTCTGCCTGTAATTCCTATTTGCACACAGAGTCATGTTTTCACATTAGTCACAAAACGAAATTTCTTTGCCAATTTGAATGCACACTTACTGCTCTTTTTTTTGGCAAGTGATAATCACTTTTACAGACTGACACATTATGAATCCACTTTTCAGATTTTTTTAAATGCACATGTCCAGACTGCTTTTTCAGACCACCACCATGTGTATCCTGGGTGACTGCCTACACTCCAGCAAGGGCAACCAGCCTTAGTGATGCTGAATGTCTTTGCATTACAGACTGAAACCTCAAACCCCACTCGCTTGTAAATACTGTGCATGATTATACATGGAAAGGAGCTGGGTGTGTGCTAAGAGTCTGCTTCTGCACCAAAAAATCACTCCCCCTTTTTCCTACTAATGCAACTGTGAAATCACCAGAGCAAAACGCAATAAATCTCTGCCTGTAATTCCTATTTGCACACAGAGTCATGTTTTCACATTAGTCACAAAACGAAATTTCTTTGCCAATTTGAATGCACACTTACTGCTCTTTTTTTTTGGCAAGTGATAATCACTTTTACAGACTGACACATTATGAATCCACTTTTCAGATTTTTTTAAATGCACATGTCCAAACTGCTTTTTCAGACCACCACCATGTGTATCCTGGGTGACTGCCTACACTCCAGCAAGGGCAACCAGCCTTAGTGATGCTGAATGTCTTTGCATTACAGACTGAAACCTCAAACCCCACTCGCTTGTAAATACTGTGCATGATTATACATGGAAAGGAGCTGGGTGTGTGCTAAGAGTCTGCTTCTGCACCAAAAAATCGCTCCCCCTTTTTCCTACTAATGCAACTGTGAAATCACCAGAGCAAAACGCAATAAATCTCTGCCTGTAATTCCTATTTGCACACAGAGTCATGTTTTCACATTAGTCACAAAACGAAATTTCTTTGCCAATTTGAATGCACACTTACTGCTCTTTTTTTTTGGCAAGTGATAATCACTTTTACAGACTGACACATTATGAATCCACCTTTCAGATTTTTTTAAATGCACATGTCCAAACTGCTTTTTCAGACCACCACCATGTGTATCCTGGGTGACTGCCTACACTCCAGCAAGGGCAACCAGCCTTAGTGATGCTGAATGTCTTTGCATTACAGACTGAAACCTCAAACCCCACTCGCTTGTAAATACTGTGCATGATTATACATGGAAAGGAGCTGGGTGTGTGCTAAGAGTCTGCTTCTGCACCAAAAAATCGCTCCCCCTTTTTCCTACTAATGCAACTGTGAAATCACCAGAGCAAAACGCAATAAATCTCTGCCTGTAATTCCTATTTGCACACAGAGTCATGTTTTCACATTAGTCACAAAACGAAATTTCTTTGCCAATTTGAATGCACACTTACTGCTCTTTTTTTTTGGCAAGTGATAATCACTTTTACAGACTGACACATTATGAATCCACTTTTCAGATTTTTTTAAATGCAAATGTCCAAACTGCTTCTTCAGACCACCACCATGTGTATCCTGGGTGACTGCCTACACTCCAGCAAGGGCAACCAGCCTTAGTGATGCTGAATGTATTTGCATTACAGACTGAAACCTCAAACCCCACTCGCTTGTAAATACTGTGCATGATTATACATGGAAAGGAGCTGGGTGTGTGCTAAGAGTCTGCTTCTGCACCAAAAAATCGCTCCCCCTT
The DNA here is from genome assembly GCF_964204655.1 of Triturus cristatus. NCBI lineage: Eukaryota > Metazoa > Chordata > Amphibia > Caudata > Salamandridae > Triturus > Triturus cristatus. Next base: position 645,553,950 of record NC_140585.1, read on the forward strand.
TTTCCTACTAATGCAACTGTGAAATCACCAGAGCAAAACGCAATAAATCTCTGCCTGTAATTCCTATTTGCACACAGAGTCATGTTTTCACATTAGTCACAAAACGAAATTTCTTTGCCAATTTGAATGCACACTTACTGCTCTTTTTTTGGCAAGTGATAATCACTTTTACAGACTGACACATTATGAATCCACTTTTCAGATTTTTTTAAATGCACATGTCCAAACTGCTTTTTCAGACCACCACCATGTGTATCCTGGGTGACTGCCTACACTCCAGCAAGGGCAACCAGCCTTACTGATGCTGAATGTCTTTGCATTACAGACTGAAACCTCAAACCCCACTCGCTTGTAAATACTGTGCATGATTATACATGGAAAGGAGCTGGGTGTGCGCTAAGAGTCTGCTTCTGCACCAAAAAATCGCTCCCCCTTTTTCCTACTAATGCAACTGTGAAATCACCAGAGCAAAACGCAATAAATCTCTGCCTGTAATTCCTATTTGCACACAGAGTCATGTTTTCACATTAGTCACAAAACGAAATTTCTTTGCCAATTTGAATGCACACTTACTGCTCTTTTTTTTTGGCAAGTGATAATCACTTTTACAGACTGACACATTATGAATCCACTTTTCAGATTTTTTTAAATGCACATGTCCAGACTGCTTTTTCAGACCACCACCATGTGTATCCTGGGTGACTGCCTACACTCCAGCAAGGGCAACCAGCCTTACTGATGCTGAATGTCTTTGCATTACAGACTGAAACCTCAAACCCCACTCGCTTGTAAATACTGTGCATGATTATACATGGAAAGGAGCTGGGTGTGTGCTAAGAGTCTGCTTCTGCACCAAAAAATCGCTCCCCCTTTTTCCTACTAATGCAACTGTGAAATCACCAGAGCAAAACGCAATAAATCTCTGCCTGTAATTCCTATTTGCACACAGAGTCATGTTTTCACATTAGTCACAAAACGAAATTTCTTTGCCAATTTGAATGCACACTTACTGCTCTTTTTTTTTGGCAAGTGATAATCACTTTTACAGACTGACACATTATGAATCCACTTTTCAGATTTTTTTAAATGCACATGTCCAGACTGCTTTTTCAGACCACCACCATGTGTATCCTGGGTGACTGCCTACACTCCAGCAAGGGCAACCAGCCTTAGTGATGCTGAATGTCTTTGCATTACAGACTGAAACCTCAAACCCCACTCGCTTGTAAATACTGTGCATGATTATACATGGAAAGGAGCTGGGTGTGTGCTAAGAGTCTGCTTCTGCACCAAAAAATCACTCCCCCTTTTTCCTACTAATGCAACTGTGAAATCACCAGAGCAAAACGCAATAAATCTCTGCCTGTAATTCCTATTTGCACACAGAGTCATGTTTTCACATTAGTCACAAAACGAAATTTCTTTGCCAATTTGAATGCACACTTACTGCTCTTTTTTTTTGGCAAGTGATAATCACTTTTACAGACTGACACATTATGAATCCACTTTTCAGATTTTTTTAAATGCACATGTCCAAACTGCTTTTTCAGACCACCACCATGTGTATCCTGGGTGACTGCCTACACTCCAGCAAGGGCAACCAGCCTTAGTGATGCTGAATGTCTTTGCATTACAGACTGAAACCTCAAACCCCACTCGCTTGTAAATACTGTGCATGATTATACATGGAAAGGAGCTGGGTGTGTGCTAAGAGTCTGCTTCTGCACCAAAAAATCGCTCCCCCTTTTTCCTACTAATGCAACTGTGAAATCACCAGAGCAAAACGCAATAAATCTCTGCCTGTAATTCCTATTTGCACACAGAGTCATGTTTTCACATTAGTCACAAAACGAAATTTCTTTGCCAATTTGAATGCACACTTACTGCTCTTTTTTTTTGGCAAGTGATAATCACTTTTACAGACTGACACATTATGAATCCACCTTTCAGATTTTTTTAAATGCACATGTCCAAACTGCTTTTTCAGACCACCACCATGTGTATCCTGGGTGACTGCCTACACTCCAGCAAGGGCAACCAGCCTTAGTGATGCTGAATGTCTTTGCATTACAGACTGAAACCTCAAACCCCACTCGCTTGTAAATACTGTGCATGATTATACATGGAAAGGAGCTGGGTGTGTGCTAAGAGTCTGCTTCTGCACCAAAAAATCGCTCCCCCTTTTTCCTACTAATGCAAATATAAAATTACCAGAGTTGTACACAATAAATCTCTGCCTATATTTCCCAACATGTGTAACCTGGGTGACTGCCTACATTCCACCAAGGGCAACCAGCCTTAGTGATGCTGAATGTATTTGCATTACTGAGTCCAACCTCAAACCCTTAAACTATTCATTTTTTATACCAATACACCTTAATTTATCGTGAAAACATAGTCCATATTATTTTACATGTTCCTCACATTTAAATTTCTCCCAAAACAGAAAATAATAAACGCAACTTCAACAAAAAGAATTACATTTCTATTATTCATTTCTTAATTTACCATATACATCCCCTCTCAAACTCTAACCTCACCTTTAAAATTAGTTAGTTGTGAAAGAAATGTGGCACTCAAACAGCAGATTATCAGAGCCAGGATCTCTGTTCTCTACACCTCTCTCCTCTCAGCAGAACCAGATAATGGCAAAGTTTCCCTCTATTTTTCCACACATATACATGTAAGTTTCAAATCTCAGTGCTTCCCCCTTTTTTTCAAATGTAATCACACATTTCTATTGGTTGAAAACCAACCCTTTTCCAAAAGTACCCTGCCCCCAACTTGACTTCTGCCTAGTACCCTTCCCCCAACTTGACTTCTGCCTGCTACCATAGCAACAGCTCATGGAACACTGCTGTGTGGAGTCAGGTCAGAAGTTCACCACACAATGTTTCAATTCCACAGAGCAAGAGTGCTTGACTTTTCAAACCTAACAGCAAATCCATAGTACTGTTCTTTGCTAACACATTTTTCTGTACCAATACAAAACATGCTTCTATTAATTTACACATACAGCCTAGTCTTTATTCTAGAATGGTATGAAACAGCCAATCAGTTCTTTTTGTTTTGAAAAAAATATGTATGCCTCCATTTCCAAACTGTCTTTCTTTTCATATTGCCATTCTACTGAAAGACACCTCCTGAGTGCATCCAGTTCTCCTTTGAAGATGTTCACAGTGTGGATTGTAGGGCACAGCTATGTCTTCTGGAGTGAAAAGTTTGCAGAGAAAACAGGTATGGTGAGAGACCTTGCTTTGCCAAATGTAGACATTAAATGGATTGGTCAGAGAGGGTTAAAGTGGCACCAATTGATGCCATTGGTGAAATCCTTCATGCAAATCCAACACCCTGACCTCATAATAGTGCACTGTGGTGGCAATGACCTAGGCACTTTGACTGGGGTAGGTCTGGAAATGCTTATGAAGGACACCTTTGCACAACTGTTTTCACTTTTCCCTAAAACTGCCTTTGTGTTTTCTAACATATGCCAAAGGCAAAAATGGAACTGGTCCAATCATTTCTGTCCGCAGATTGACAAAGCAAGAAAGCACGTCAACAAATCTGTTTCTGCTTTCCTCCGTGACTATGGTATGGGTTCCATTTACCACAACAACTTGCGTTACGACATGCAAGACATTTATAGAGGAGATGGTGTGCACTTCAATGATGAAGGGAACAGAGTCTTCCTCTTGAACCTTAGACTCTGCATCGGTACTTACTTGTAGGTACCACAAAAAAATCACTTAATAAACACAACGGCTCTTTTTAGAGCCCCCTAATATCTAAACACTTAAATCTGAATTTCATTTCTTTTTTGTATTTTTTTTTTACCGTATGCTTACCGTAAGCTTACCATACGCGTACCCCGTGATTTTTTTTTAAAATCAATAAATGTTTTCTTTGTACTTTTCTGTCCTTCTTTGACCCCCTTACAAATGTTAGGGGGTCTGTAACTCTCTCCCTTGCCCCCTTTTCAAGATATCACTCTTTTTTACCGGAGTGAAATACACAAAATGGCGGCCGCCGCTTCCTGGTTTCGGCCGATTCGAATGTTTACTAAGATCTAACAGCCAATCAGAATCGCGCTCGCGCACGCCACCGTACGCGTACGGTAAGCTTACGGTAAGCGTACCGTAAGCTGGCTCAGATAAATATATTGATTTAAAGGCTATTTTCTCAGAATCTACTGAACAGATTTACACCAAACCTACAAAAGGCACTTCCTTGACCTGAGGACTACCTCTCTGCCAAATTTCTAGTAATTTTGTTCAGCCGTTCGGGCTGTAGCCCTGTCTAAAGGTCCTATGGAAAAATGCATGGGAAAAACGCGTTTTGGGACCCCCCTTTTATCTCAGCCCCTGCTTGACGAATCCCCCCGAGACTTTCAGGGTAGGAGCGGAGCGTAGCGCCCCACCTATTTTGAGAAATTCGCGAGAATTCGTCGACCGGCGCCAAAGTTATTCAAAATAGAATGTTGCGGATTTCCTATGGAAACAGGGTCCTAACTATAACTACCTACTGGCGACCGCCAGTAGGTAATATATATATATATATATATATATATATATATATATATATATATATATATATATCAAAAAGGAGAAGTTTCAGTAATGCTGGTGTGCTGCCAAATCACTGGTGGTGCTTGGGGAACAGCACTCCCGCAAGTGCTAGTATATGAAAACACATCCCCAATCTCCAATATGAGTAAGGTAGCCGGCACTCTAAGTCAGGGAGATTACATCTGTTTATTCAATCAAATCATCCCAGATACTGGAACACAAAAGAGACGCGTTTCGGCAGTGTTACTGCCTTTCTTTATCTAATGTCTGCCATGATGGTGCTCTATTTCAAACATAAAAAATAATAGTAATAAACAATGCACTTCCATTTGCAGCTAAATAACAGATGCAAGGGGACATGTAAACCATTTAAAATATATCAACCTTGCTGGAGTTTCTCAGTTTTTGTAACAACGAACATTAAACTCTTATATGAGTAAGCTCTAAGATAATACCAAGCCAGTGCCACTGAGCGTCATTTCTAAAGTAGGAAAAGTCTATATTTGTTACAAAAGTCCCCATCATACATCTTATTTGACACGTAGAAAAACCGGACTGGAATACAGTCTGAATCTTTTGCTGCAACATGAAGTCAAAAAGAATCTTTAAATGCGCATGAGGCTAAATTCTTTTGTTAAGGTGAGCACTCAAAACACTTATTTTAAAATAACTTGGGTGCAACAGTGCTGCCTTTCGCATATCCTGAGGCAGTCACATTGATCGTAATTAATTCTCAAGGGGCACTCTGCCCTCATATTGTCAATGAATTCACACGCGGTGCTGACAGGGTCTCATAATTCTGTTATGTTAAATGACATTACTGATGACATCATCCAGTGAGGGTAAGTATTTTGCAAACGTTTCTAAGTCTTAATGATATATAGTAAGCTACTGTCTAAGTTAAATTACTATTCTTTCTGTTCTACTACTAAGTGATACAATTTCTAACATAAGTGAAAAGTGTGGTTGTGTGACTGTCTGTATCTGTGTATGAGTGGGTGTGTGAATGGACGTATGGGCATGTGAGTGGCTGTGTGAGGGGCTGTATAGGTAAATAGTTTGGTGTGTGAGTAGCTATATGGGTGAATAAGTGTGTGTGTGACTAGCTGGGTGAGTGAGTGACTGTATTGGTGAGAGAATGGGTATGTGAGTGGCTGTTTGGGTGAGTCAGTTGCTGTTTGAGTGGGTGTTTGGTTAATTGAGTTGTTGTTTAAGCGGCTGTATTGGAGAGTGAGTGTCTGTGTGAGTGACTGTATGGGTGAGTGAATTGACATGTGAGTGCTTGTATGGATGTGTGAAAGGGTATGTAATTGGTTACATGGTGTGTGGATGTGTGAGTAGATCTGTTGAGAGGCTGTAAGGGTAAGTGAGTAGGGGTATGAGTGGCTGTATGGGTGAATAAGTGGGTGTCTGAGTAGCTGTATGGGTGAGTGAGTATCTATGTGAGTGACTGTATGGGTGGGTGAGTGGGTGTGTGAGTGGCTCTATGGATGAGTGTGTGGGTTTGTGAGCGGTTGTATGGGTGTGCAAGTGGGTATATGATTTGTTGTGTGGGTGCGTGAGTAGATGCGTGAATATATCAGGGAATTATATATATATATATGTATATATATATATATATCACTCAACGTTTACTGCCTTGGAATTGCCGCTTTCAACACAGCGGGCAATTTTTGCTACCAGTTTTTAGTCCATCAACTATTTTCATTATCATGCCGCTATCCAATGAATTCATGTTTCGTTAAAAGGTTTGATTTCACAAAAATTGACTGACATTGATGAACCCCAGGAGGCTGAAACGCGTTTGACAGTTTGTTTGTTTCGAGTGGCATGAATAAATAAAAAATTGAATTACATTATCAGCCTGAGTGCGCAGCTTTGTCTTCGGGCCTTCGGTGTGATATCTATCTATCTATCTATCTATCTATCTATCTATCTATCTATCTATCTATCTATCTATCTATCTATCTATCTATCTATCTATCTATCTATCTATCTATCTATCTATCTATCTATCTATCTATCTATCTATCTATCTATCTATCTATCTATCTATCTATCTATCTATCTATCTATCTATATACACCCATATATATACTCGCTCCACTGAACCTTGACCAGCGCACTCCCGGACGAGTGCTCAAAACGCGGAGGTGCGTCCGCGTCAATATTCACGCTCCCTTTCTTTCCTCTCTGGATCGAAAAAGTCACTCACAATTAATATAAAAAGTCACACATCATGTCCTGTGGCCCAGACAAACTAAGACTAAATATCTTCAGTATGAACGGGCATGTTCTGATGTCCGTCGAGAATTTTGCTTACCTGGGATTAAATTTTAGACCCTCAGGGTCTTGGAATCCCCATTGTGCTCAGGTTCGTATTAAGTTACGCAAAACAACATGCACATTAACCAACTTTATCAGTGTGCAAATTACAGGGACACTATCTCCACCTTTGAAAGTGTTTGACTCCCAATGTATCAGTGTGGTCACTCGTGGAGCGGGAGTTTGGGGTTTTAGCGTCTTTATTCAGGCAGAGGAAAATCGCTTTCTCTGACGGCTTTTAAGTGCACCTCTATCCACCTCCACTCTCTTTATGCACTTTGAGCTAAACCAGGGTGTTATAGAGTATACGATTCAGATGGCGCGGCTTTTATTATGGGTTAGCATCTGGTCCAACCCAGCCACCAAATTCTGCAAGGACATTATTTCCGACTGCATGACGTTGGACAAGGCTTCCTCCATACCATGGGTGAGCTATTTACAAGACACTTTCGGCTCCCTCTGCATACTCTGGTGGTACTCTGAACCCAGCCACATTCCCAATAATGACAAGTCTGAGGTGAAATCACTATTTAAAGCTCATTGAGTATATATTAGGTTGCAATCTGAGCTATCTAAACCCTTGGTGCTGCAATATTACAGTCTCATTCATAATAAGGACTCCCCGCTGTATTTGGACCTGGAGTTGACCAGATGGGAGCTGTCCTTACTTTTCCGCTTCAAATCAGAGCTTCTGCTTCAGAGCAGAGCAGAGCAGAGCTTTTTTAAACATTTTTTAGATTCAGTAGGGAATACGGTCTCCTGTTGTCCCTGTGATAATCACACGGCCCAATCTTTGTTGTACTTTATGTTTTTCTGCAATTTGTACAGTATAACACAGCAGCACTTTCTGATTCCCCTATTAAGGAGGCTTTTGTCGATGCAGTACTGCTCTACTTCATTTACAATCCTTGCGCTCCCCTGAAATTGTTTTTTCTGTCAGTGCCTTCCTGAAAGAAGCAACTAGGACTAAACACACTATGTTAGGCTAGTCCGACAGAACATTAGCCGCAGTATGGCACAGTGCACTGAACCCGGCAGATGCATATGGTTTATTTAATGGGGAGAGTAGGAGCGCATGGCGGACCCTATCAGAGGTTTTTGCCCCCTTATTTATCACCCCATCTTGATGCTTTAATCTCAGCTTTTATCCCTTACTCTGTAATAGTGTACTGTAACCTAATTCTGTTTTCGCATCTTAGGATCCCTTTTCAAATTTCTGATGTGTGATGTATTTTCTGATATATCACTTTTGAATCCTGAATGCCCCCTGTGCACCTCCCCAAACACTTTTTTAACTTTTGCTTATTTTAATTCCACTTGTATGTTTATAGCTATGTGCATTATTCCTTTGTAATTTTAGGGTCATGCTGGTCAGCTCGCTTGGATATCTGATGTATTAGCTGACGTGTTTGTCTTGTACATCAACAGTCTTTTTTAGTACTTTTAAATATTCCTTATTATAGAATTATTTTAAACTTATATGTGTGTTCTTAGTTATGAGCAATATTTCTATGTACTTTTATGGTCTGCGGGTCATAAGACCGAATAAAGGTTTTGATTGATTGATTGACATCACTGATGACATCTCAAATGACATCATTGTTGACATCATCTGGTGACTGTGAGTGTTTCTAAAAAGTTTATGAGTGTTAAATATATATACTCCTAGGTGCATTGATAAATCAGTGGGTGTATGAGTGCCTGTATGGATGATTTAGTGGGTGCGTGACTGACTATATAGGGGAGTGATTATATGTGTCTCAGTGAATGTATGGGTTAGTGACTAATTTGTGTGAGTGTCTGTCTCAGTCTGTCTGTTGGTGTGTAAGTGGCTGTATGGGTTGGTGAGTAGGTACATGAGTGGCTGTATGGGTTATTGAGTAGTTGTCTGAGTACCTGTATGGGTGTATGAGTGTCTATGTGGGTGGTTGAGGGTGTGTGTGTGTGACTGCCTGCATGGATGAGTTAGTGGGTGAGTCAGTGGCTGTATGGATTAGTGAGTGTGTGTGTGTGAAGGACTGTATGGGTGAGCGAGTGTGTGTATGGCTATGTGGGTGAGTGGATGTGCCAGTGGTCTATGAGTGAGTAACTGGGTATGTGAAAGGCAGTATAGTTGAGTGATGGAGTATATGAGTGACTGTATGGGTGAGTGAGTAAATGAGAGATGCTGTTTGGGTGAGCGTGTGCTTGTGTCAGTGACTGTATAGGTGAGGGAGTATGTGTTAGTATCTGTATGAATAAGTGAGTTGGTGTGTGTATAACTGTATAGGTGAATAAATGGCTGTGTGATTGACTCTATAGGAGCGTGAGTAGGTATGTGAGTAGCTCTATGAGTGACTGACTGTGTGTGAGTGGCTGTGTGGGTATATATTAGTGGATAGATTAGTGGCTATATTAGAGAGTGAGTTTTATGAGTGGCTGTATGCGTAACTGAGTGGATGTGTGTGTACACCTATGAATCAGTGAGTAGGTGTGTGAGTACTGGCATGGGCGTGTCATTGGTTTTGAGAATGCTAGTGTAGAAGTTGGAGTGGGTGTAAGAAACATTATATTGGGGTGTGAGTGGGTACATCAGAGATTCTGTGGATAATGTCATCAGTGATGTCATTTGAGATGTCATCAGTGATGTTGAAGACCATGTCATTAGTGATGTAATATGTGAGGTCATAAGCAGTGAGTTATAGTAAGCGTCCCTGTAACCTTTCTCAGTGTATATATATATATATATATATCTATAGATGTTCCCAAATTTCTGGGGCAAGGAGTGACTTTCTCTTTTTAAATACAGTGCAAAAAGTTGGGACAACAGAAAGGCCCGAAGCTTACCATTTCATAAAGTTGAGCATTTCTCCTCACAATCGCTTTTGATCAGGGTGGAGTGACATCTTTGTTAATGCTTTGTGAAATGCATAAAACCAACATATTGGAATTTGAAACTGAGGCTATGAACAGTGAAATGCAAACTTGGAATTCTTCTTGCCACTGCGTGGAAAGTGGGGCTGTATGAGCTTGCCATAGCATTGCTTTTTGTTCTCTAGTCTAACGTCCCAAACGATGCCTTCCGTTGAGAGTAGCCAAGTTTCATGTACTTTTCACTGTTGTAAATTGTTTCCTGTGTGTCTGGTGTCAGCTGTCCAAAGGAACAGATAGCTTGGCTTCCTTGATCCTTAGCTGTTTATTTAATTTGAGGTTAATTGTTTCTGCTCATGGCAGAGATGGTGTGTACGTTTTAATGTTAGTTTATGTTATGCCTAATGTTAATATCATCGTCTTCGACCAGCCAGTCTCCTGTGTTTGGTCTGTTGTGTGTGGGTTTTGGGTCTGTCCTTTGGAAGCATGGCCTCCCACTCCTTTCTGTACCATCCAAACCAGGTTTTGACCGGGTAAGGTAGAGATACCCAAATTGCTGGGGTAGCCAGTTATAGCTGCACGTCACGAAACCTCCATCTGCTATGATGCCAAATCACCAGATTCAAAATGGGTGATGTTGCAAAGTTTCAACATTTTTAAAAGACCCGTCCCACAGCATAACATCGTAAGCCTGTTTTTTTAACTTTAAAAAATCCCTTCTCTGTTAATTTGTAATTTGTAAGTAATAGCAAGTAAGGTCTTCAGAAATATTTTTATTCCTGGTTTGGTAAGAATCGTCCTGCTCACCATTTCCCAGTCATCCATTAGCCCACTTTGTCTAACGCAGTCCCTATTCCTCTCAACAACCCCCCCATGCATGTCTACTTTACCCCTAGCCGGCACATGTACACCACGTTGTTCCACATAATGTTATCTTCTAATAGCCTTTTAAATAAGTCCACCAGCCTCGGTTTAGGGCGGTCTTTCTCTTACCAGCATGATTTTCTCGCCTTTTTAAGTCTTATACACAAAACTGCAGAAGAATGAATTTCTTGTCTAATGAGGAACCTTTTTTGTATTGTGTTGATGTTTCTCAGAATTTGTTTTTGATTATAAGTTATGTTGGCTCATGGATTCTGAAATTTTTCTGTTACTGGTAGCAGTTTTATGGGGAACTTTTGTACAAACATTTTATGCTGTTTTTAGAGAACGAGCTGGCACAAAGTCGTCAGAGTAGATTATATTAATTTTGTGTTTTGACAAACTGTGCAGACAAAGTAAAGATTTGCAGTGTTACTGAAATAATACCTTTTTGCTACCATGGGAACGTTAAACAATAAAATATCTTGACAAAAAAAAATATATATCTATATCTATATTCACTGAAAAAACCATAGGTTTCACACATGTTATAGTTAGCTGGACATTTTACTGATAAAAAACCAATGAAATTCCCCCGTTATAGTTACTGTAGGCAACTATAACTCACGCGACCGTAATCCTCTGCTGATGCTAATACTGTATTTAGACACTTATTTGCCCATGTCTTCTTCCATTAAATTTTAGCTATACATATATTACAAATATTTTTTTTTCATAAAGACACATATGTCATCAGCAGAGGATTACGGTCGCGTGAGTTATAGTTGCCTACAGTAACTATAACGGGGGAATTTCATTGGTTTTTTATCAGTAAAAGGTCCAGCTAACTATAACATGTGTGAAACCTATGGTTTTTTCAGTGAATTAGCAAGGTTTTTTAAATGCTAATTCCTAACTATAACGTGTGTGAAACCTATGGTTTTTTCAGTGAATTTGTACGGTTTTTTAAATGCTAATTTATTTATGTATTATTTTTTATATATTTATTTTGCAATAAACTACGTATTAAAAATTATTATTATTTTTTTTTTTGGTTTTCACCCTGCGAATTATTTTTTTTTTTTTTGCAAAAAAAAAAATTTTTTTTTTGTGTTTTTCAGGGTGCGCGCACTGTGCGCGCACCCCCGCGATTTTTAAAAAAAAAAAAATTTTTTTTTTTGCCTTCGGGGTCCTTCAGGGACCCCCTGACAAAGGCTAGGGGGTCAGGAACTCTCTACCCTGCCCCCTTTTCACGTTCGCCACCTTCCTTTTTCACTCTCGCACTGAAAACAAACAAAATGGCGGCCGACACTTCCTGATTTCGACCGATTCGAACGTTGACTAACATGTAACCACCAATCAGAATTACGCTCGCGCACGTTAGGGTGCTCGCACGGTGCTCGCACGGTGCGCGCACCCTGCGCGCATATATATATATATGCTTTTAAATGCTATTTTCTCCGGAAATACTGAACAGATTTACACCAGACCTACAAAAGGCACTTCCTTGACCTAGGGACTACCTCTCTGCCAAATTTTGAGTAATTCTGTTCAGCCGTTCGGGCTGTAGCTCGTTCTAAAGGTCCTATGGAAAAATGCATGGGAAAAACGCGTTTTGGGACCCCCCTTTTATCTCAGCCCCCGCTTGACGGATCCCCCCGAGACTTTCAGGGTAGGAGCGGAGCGTAGCGCCCCACCTATTTTGAGAAATTCGCGAGGATTCGTCGACCGGCGCCAAAGTTATTCAAAATAGAATGTTGAGGTTTTCCTATGGAAACGTGGTCCTAACTATAACTACCTACTGGCGACCGCCAGTAGGTAATCTATATCTATATATATATATATATATATAGATTGGTCACCATTTGATTAGAACTGATATAATCAGAAAGATATTCCCCTCACAAACTTAGAATGTTCAGTCTTAAAACCAATTGATGACACTGGTGGCTAGTAAACAACAATTTTTTAACACACTGGTTTTAACTTTACTGTCCTATTAACTCACAAATGCAACACATCAATTATTTTTAGTGTCATTCCAAAAAAATTAGCGGTCATATATTTTGTACAATTATTTTAAGGTATTTATGAGATTTTTTTAAATCTTTTAACATATTTATTGTGGAATTTGCTCTCTAGTTCGCACCTATCTACATGTCTCATTACAGAGAGTAGGTCGACAGAGAAATGGTATATAATTTTTGATAAAGTATATTGTTTAATAAAGTATGTTTTATAAAGTCTTTTTAATTAAGTAATTTTAAAAGGTACTTCAAGGTATTTTAACACCTTTTATCCGTTTTTTATATATTTATCAGCAAATTTGCACAAGTCTACGACTTTGACTGGCACACTCCTTATTAATGTCTGTCAGTATAATATATTCAGTCGTAGACTAGCCTTACTTTGTACAGATTATACAACTGCATTGATGCACACATCGGATTCCCGTTGAGATAGGACTTAACCGGTGTCTCTGTAAGATAAACACATCCACCTTACTATATTCTTGGTGCACTAGGGCATGAACACTGTTCCAACAAAACATAGTCAAATTAAATTGACCAAAGCATATAAGAATGAGGGGACATTACCATCTATCTTTTGACCCATCTACTGATCGTGCTGCTTTCATTTTCAACATATGTAACCAAGATAACCAAAGAATCTAAATGTAACGCTTTTTGCACAGTATACACTTCTAGGCTGTCCTTGCACATTTTTTTGCACCCCACACTCAAGCACTTTTTTCATTTAACAATGTTGGTTTTTTATTGTTATTGATTTTAAATGTGATCGTGACGTACTAATTAGATGATAAGATAACGTTGACGTTTTATAACAGCATACAAAGTTTCTAAACATATGACAATATTTATCAATATTTTATGAGAGTATTTTTAGTCATTTAGGTGGATATGACATTTTATCTAACCTTACCTGTTTGGTCATTTACGAATGCTATGTCTGTTGTTCATGTCTATGACGGGATTAGCGGAGTATGCTGATCACGTGGTCACGATCTCAATTGCACTGTCACTTTAAAAAGGTCTTCCTTCTCTTAGTCCACTGTCATGTGATCAAGGCTCAGGCGAGCCGAAACGCGTTATGGCGACAGAGAAATAAAAACGATTATTGCACTACAAGTTGGGTCCGTGCCTCTCTCTCTCAGAGAATCGTAAGCGGGGAAAAGCTACGGAGGACGAAGCGTGATATATATATATATATATATATATATATATATATATATATATATATTACTACTGGCGGTCGCCAGTAGGTAGTTATAGTTAGGACCTACTATCCATAGGAAATCCGCAACATTCTATTTGGAATAACTTTGGTGCCGAATGACGAATCTTCGCAAAATTTTCAAAACTGGTGGGGCGCACCAGTCCGCTCCTATCCTGAAAGTCTTGGGGTGATTCATCAAGTGGGGGCCGAGAAAAAAGGGGGTCCCAAAACATGTTTTCCCCATGCAATTTTCCATAGGACCCTTTAATCGCAGCTACAGCCCAAACTGCTGAACGGAATTACACCACATTTGGCAAAGAGGTAGCCCTTGGTTCACACTCTTGCCTTTTGGTTACATGGTGTAAATCCGTTCAGTAGTTCCTGAGAAAATCAAAAGTAAAATCACATATATATCTGGGCGGAGACTAACCACACATCTCATTGCGAGATCAGATTGGCATTCAGCACTTCATCCAAGAAGTGTTGGCAGCCATCCTGGGACCAATATACATAATAGCACCTCATTAAAAAGCATTGCAGTTAATAGAAGGTTTTAAGACTTTAGTTACATGTGAAAAAACCTTCTGCTAGGATATCATGAATCATGTTTGAGAGAAAACCATGTTCTCATGCTTTTCCCACAGAGGTTTGGAAGGTGATCTATAAGCTAAACTGAGAGCATATTTTCTGTAAATTCACATTATCTTTCTCAGTCATGTGAGAATGAAGTCTGACATTCTCAGTAAAACATGTACATCCAACAAAGGCAGAGACTGTCAGTTTATTCCTTTTTGTTCTACTGCAGCTTCCCAGAGTGTTCTAAAGAACAACTAGAGCGCTAACAGTCCTACTTATGAAAAACGTATTGCACACCTGAAGCCATCTTGATTGGAATAAAGTGGTAACTCTTAAAACATTTAATTTAAAAAGGAACGCAATGAGGGGGTTCATTTTGCCATAGAAATTATGATTAGTGCTGAAGAAAGAAAAATTAGGGCACATTTTGAGTGACTTCTCAAATCCTCTTCTATTTCATTAAAAAATTCTGACATGCAGACTGAATTATGCACTTTCAATACCAGCAGCAGATTTACCTGGTGAGCAGTAGCTTTACTACAGTGATCTAATGAGCAAATAGAGTGCTAACATTCTGAATTTATGGCAAATGTGTGACACATCTGAATGCCTTCTTGATGGAATCAAAGTAAAACACTGAAAATATTTCCTACTGAGGAGACTGTAGTAATTGAGGAAATTAGAAAACTTCATAACAAATAAGTCTCCCAAGATGGCCACCAGAGACAAAAGAGCCAAAATGTAGCACAAATATCACCCAGATGTAGCCCAAGTATAGCCCAATGACAGAATGTCCCAGAGTCTTCTTAAGAACAACTAGAGCGCTAAAAGTCCTACTTATGACAAATGTATTGCACACCTGAAGCCATCTTGATTGGAATAAAGTGGTAACTCCTAAAACATTTAATTTAAAAAGGAACAAAATGAGGGGGTTCATTTTGCCATAGAAAGTATGATTAGTGCTGCAGAAAGAAAAATTAGGGCACATTTTGAGTGACTTCCCAAATCCTCTTCTATTTCATTAAAAAATTCTGACATGCAGACTGAAACATGCACTTTCAATACCAGCAGCAGACTTCCCTGGTGAGCAGTAGCTTTACTACAGTGATCTAATGAGCAACTAGAGTGCTAACATTCTGAATGTATGGCAAATGTGTGACACATCTGAATGAAAACTCACTAAACAGAGAAGTGCTACAATCAAATAAACCACTAGTTCTAAAATTAGAGACTAGAAGTGTGGGGCTATATGCTGCCCTCAATACTATATGACAATTAGAAGAGGATGATGTACAACAAGAAAGACAACAAATGTCTTAATACTGCCCTCACACACTTTGCAGTGTCATGCTTCATCATAGGGCCGCATCTGACGTCCGGGTGCAGACCAATACACTGGACGGAGCGCAGTTTTTTTTTGTATATATGAAGATTAGTGGTGAGGGTATAGAAATTGTGAAGGAACAAACAGAAATTCACAGAACATACAAAGAAAATGTATCTGTAAAGGGAGAAAAGTATTCCCCTCAGACGGGACCAAAAAAGTGCAGACATATACAGTTTAAACTACCTAAGAGGAAACCATCATTCTCCTTTATTCCTGAGACCCCTTGGTAGGATTAAAAACTCAAAGGTTGGGATATTCAGGGAGGTAAAGACCCCTATATCCCTGCTGCAGATACCAACATGTTTCTGCCATTTATTCATGCCCAGGTAGGTCGTTCTGGCTTTCGTCAGGGTGTTGGTCCCTCGTTGTCTGGTCTTAACCCCTATTTGGAGTATATTACCTTATTTCATCAGGCCGAACAGTGCCTGGATATCGTCTACTCTGGATTAATTTCCGAGAGGGAACAATTTTAAGGGTTTACTAGTAATTCTCTAAACCCGGGACCTTTGTGGGACCGTGGTCTTGTAGTCACACTTACTCCAAAGAACCACCAAGTCACTAGTTCCTCATATATGTATAAATATATATATAAATATATATATGAATCCAACGCCTCCTCCAAGATTGCTGGATATGGGCCGCACTCCAGCTCAAGTGCCCAGCAGGACGACCAAAAGTCTCTCACTCAGCTCCTTAATCAGGCGAACAGTATCGCCTCCTCTCTCCCCAATGCAGCATAACACACCATGGTGGCAGTCCAAGCCGCTGGGGGGGGCGGGGGGGGGGGCTCCGTCTATTTGCAGTTCATGCAATTATTCCAAAAGAAGTGCTGGTCTGAACACGGTGCACCAGACCGAGAGGGTGTGCCGTTAGTCAGCGACCTGCTTGCTGACAACACATGAATCCAACGCCTCCTCCAAGATAGGAAAAAGCACGGCACACTTAGGAGTTGAAGGCAAGGGCTTTATTAAAATAATATGCACGTAGTGCTGGCAGTCGCTTGAAACGCTAAGGCAGACACGTTTCAAGCCTTCCAATGGCTCTCATCAGTGCCTGTTCCAGGGGCTCCCTGCTCTCTGTGATGGTCAAACAAGGTGCAGGTGAGTGAAATAACCACTCCCTTAACGATGTAATTGCGCTTTTCCTCCAATGGGTGGCATGCTGTCCACTCGCACTTTCAGCCT
The DNA here is from genome assembly GCF_964204655.1 of Triturus cristatus. Lineage (NCBI taxonomy): Eukaryota > Metazoa > Chordata > Amphibia > Caudata > Salamandridae > Triturus > Triturus cristatus. The sequence goes on from NC_140585.1 coordinate 645,570,935, forward strand.
GTCAGGCAGTTGCATGCTGGTAAATGCAGTACATAAGGGTGTCTGTACAGTGACAGAGACACTCCTTACATCAAGTGATGTCCCAGATTGCTGGATATGGGCCGCACTCCAGCTCAAGTGCCCAGCAGGACGACCAAAAGTCTCTCACTCAGCTCCTTAATCAGGCGAACAGTATCGCCTCCTCTCTCCCCAATGCAGCATATCACACCGTGGTGGCAGTCCAAGCCGCTAGGGGGGGCTCCTTGTATTTGCAGTTCATGCAATTATCCCAAAAGAAGTGCTGGTCTGAACACGGTGCACCAGACCGAGAGGGTGTGCCGTTAGTCAGCGTCCTGCTTGCTGACAACACATGAATCCAACGCCTCCTCCAAGATAGGAGAAAGCACGGCACACTCCGGAGTTGAAGGCAAGGGCTTTATTAAAATAATATGCGCGTAGTGCTGGCAGTCACTTGAAATGCTAAGGCAGACGCGTTTCAAGCCTTCCAATGGCTCTCATCAGTGCCTGTTCCAGGGGCTCCACGCTCTCTGTGATGGTCAAACAAGGTGCAAGTGAGTGAAATATCTGCTCCCTTTACGATGTCATTGCGCTTTTCCTCCAATGGGTGGTATACTGTCCACTCGCGCTTTCAGCCTGTCAGGCAGTTGCATGCTGGTAAATACAGTAGACAAGGGTGTCTGTACAGTGACAGAGACACTCCTTACATCAAGTGATATCCCAGATTATATATATAAAAAAAAAATCTTACTGAAAAAACCAAAGGTTACATACATACCTACTATATATATTCACTGAAAAAAACAAAGGTTACAGGGACATTATAGTTAGGAAATAGAATTTTAAAAATTAGATATTCACTAAAAAACTAAAGGTGACAGGGACGTAATAGTTAGGTTCAGATTTTACACACACAAAAACTTTGAAATTCAGCAGTTATAGTTACTTCAGCTAACTATAACTTACGCCTCTGCAATGCACTTCTTATGACCTCGCATATTACATTAATCATGACATGGTCAATGACATCACTGATGACATCTCAAATGACATCACTGATTACATAATTCACACTCATACACATACTCACTGATTCTTAGAGCCAATCACACATCAACTCAAACAGCCACTAGCATGACCACTAACTCACATATACAGCCACTCATGCACCTACTGACTGAGCAATACAGCCATGGTCAAATCCAGTCATACAGATATACAGACACTTACACACCCAGTCATACACTCATGTACTCATACAGCCATTCTCATACTCAGTTGCCTATACAAATACCGACATACCTACTCACTCACCCACACAGTCTCTCACACATTCACTCACACGCCCATATAGTTACTCACACATCCACTCACTTACTCATAGATATACTAACACATCTACCCAATCTTCTGTACAATCACTGATACACATACCTACTGTTCCATGCAACTTTTGTCACAGCCACTCACACACCTATACACTCACCCATACAACTACTCACACACATACTCACTCACCAATACACCCACTTATACACCCATTCATGCACCCATACAGTCACTTATGTACCCTGTCACTCACCCATACAGAAATGTATGTACCTGCTCAGTCACCCATTCAGCCACTCATGCACTCTTTCATTAAAGCCACTGACACACCCACACCCTCACCCATACAGCCACTCATTCATCCTCTCATTCACCATTACACTCACTTACACACCACCTCACTCATCCATACAGATACTCACACAGCACTCACATACTCATACACCCACTGACATACCAAGTATCTCACATACCCACTCACTCTTGTATACACCACTTACACACCCACTCACTCACCCATATCGAAACTCCCACAGCCACTTACATCTGTATATATGTTTAACACTCCGTAACTTTTAGAAAACACTCACAATCATTGGATGATGTCATCATTGATGTAATCAGTGATGTAATCTGTTATGTCATTTGAGATGTCATCAGTGATGTCATATGAGATGTCATCAGAGTTATTATGAGTAATGTCACTGACCATGTCATGGGTGAGGTAATATGTGAGTTCATAAGCAATACATTATGGGGGTATAAGTTATAGTTAGCTCAGCTAACCATAACTGCTGAATTTCTCTGATTTTGTATGAGCCAAGTGTCATACTAACTATAACATTCCTGTAACTTATTAAACTTGAAGTAAAACTTCTCATATCTCTAGAGAGAGAGTAGGGTTTGACTGGGGTATAAGCAGTTGCTCTCCAGTCCAACTAGACTCTTTATAAGGTAGGAATGCCAATATGTGTGTCCTGGCAAACGTTATAATCATTTATATTGCGCACAAATCACCCCATGAGGGGTATCTCGGCGCAGGGTAAGCAAATGTCCTACAACTCTTTGTCTCTAAAGCTTGCATTAAGCGATTAACTTGTCATATTATAGGAGGTCAGCTCAGGGTAATCGAAGTTTGAGATAGTCAGTAGATTACGAACAGGAGGATTATTCGAATTTAACAGAATTCAATTGATAATTAAAAGTTACTGATTCTTAACTTTAGTTGTGGCAGAATAAGTAGTGCCTAAAATGATTACTACATTAAAACTTGACCTGCCTTGGAGGTCTTGCTGTTCTTGCAGGTCTTCATCAGCATGAATGCCTTTAAAGTCTTTGAGGCTTACCTGGTTCTCACAGGAATTTGCTGATAATGTTTAGCAGTTGGTCTCATTGTCTTTATTGCCTCTGCAGTTTCTGAAGCCTCTGTGTCTTCTGTTTTTTTTGTACTTTCTGGTCCTGAATCCCCAGGCAACCAGTATAAATTTTTGCTGATGCTGTTGCCGAATCCCTTGAAGAAGGAAGTTGGGAGAAGAGCTGGCAGGAGCGTCAAAGATAGGGCAGCTGTGGCAGTAGTTAGGCCCACCTTCTTCTTCCACAGGGACTTTGAATTGCTGAGAGTTGACGAGTGGCCAGTAGAATAGGAGGCAATGATGGGTTTCTTCTTATGGAGGGTCTTGAGGTTCCTAGGCGGATTTCCCAATATTTTTACAGGAGAGGCCAGGGAAAGGGCTGGAGCAAAGAGATACTACCTACACGGTCATGGGAGAAGTGGCCAAAGAAAGCTATGAAGGGGCTGTATGGGTGCTGGCTGCATGTTTCAGCTTGGACCTCTGTCATGATGCTCCCTTGCTCTCTAGCACCCAGAATTCAATGGAAGCCCACTACACTGCACCTCTAGAATTAAAGCTATGGACAGGATCTCCATGAATCTTGAGAAGCTGAGGCTACTATGTGGAGGATAGCATGAACATCAAGAACCCTGAGGGTTCCACCTAACCAGGGAGCCTGCCTACTGCCGAACCACAGAAACATTATACGATTCTGCAGACAGCATCCCAGCATTCCAACAAGCCAACAAATTCAGTCAACTCTGCTGATATAAACAAGGATACCTTAGGTAGTAGTAGGTAGGCGAAAACTGGTAAAAATGGATACATTTGTGATAGGGATATTATTAGTCCTTCATCCTGATATAATGTTTGTGTTTCAGGATAGGGATCTTGTGTGAAGAGTATAAGAGAGGGACTTAGGAGGGAGCAGCTGAGGGAAATGTTGGAGAGTATTCATGTGGTAGTAATCTTTGACTCCTGTAATCTGTTTTATATAATTTCATATTACAGTAACCGACAAATAAACTGTGGTAGGAGTATTTTCTGAGCTTTTTTTTCCTGACACATATTTTTCCATTATACAGTAGAGGTTTTGATCAATAAAAGGGTTAGCACTTTTTTCAGAAATTATCCCAAGTGAAGGAACAACACGACTCGAGATTGTAGGGCCAGAACAGTTTCGCCAATGTTAGAGCTTTATTGAAAAATTTGACTAATAATTGCTTTTGTTTAGTTATGCAGCTCACACTGTTGACTATGTGTGCATGTGATAGTGTGTTTTTGATAAACAATTATGGGCTGATTTACTCAAATTTTGCTTTGAGTTTACGTCACAAAACCGATGCGAACCAGGGCAAAATGTTTAATTGGAAATTACTTTTTAGCATAAAACCTGGGGGCTTATTATCAAGACAGGCAATAAAATTATCGCCGCTTTAGCGGCAGAAAACTGCCGCTAAAACGGCGACAATGGGCTTGATAATATGCTCTATGGAATTCCAATTGAAGCTCAGGTTAGATGTCCTTCACATCTAACATGGGCTTCAATTGGAATTCCATAGAGCATATCATCAAGCACATTATCGCCGTTTTAGCGGCAGTTTTCTGCCGTTAAAGCGACGATAATTTTATCGCCTCTCTTGATAATACGCCCCTTGATTTGTGCTCAAAAGTAACTAAAGTAACTCAAAGTATCACTAGCGCTGCTTTAGGTCAAGATGTGGAGCTATGGGTGGTACATGTGCGTTCCCATACAACCACTTATGGGGCATATTATCAAGAAACGGCGTTAACATTATCGCCGCTTTAGCGGCAGAAAACTGCTGCTAAAGCGGCGATAATGGGCTTGATAATATGCCCTGGAGAATTCCCATAGAAGCCCAGGTTCTGGTGTCAACATGAGCTACTATTGGAATTCTCTGCAGCATATTATCAAGCCCATTATCGCCGCTTTAGCTGCAGTTTTCTGACGCTAAAGCGGCGATAATTTCAACTCCTTGTTTGATAATATGCCCCTCAGTTTTTTGACAAAAAGAACTATCTACTAACATTTGTGGACAGGACTTTGTACCCAACAATAATACTTTTTTGAGACTGGCATTAGAATGGGAACATTTTTCAATTTATCGAAAGTTTTCCCACTTTAGATGTGTGCTTCACCGTACAGCACTCCTCCATGGTAGGAAAAACTAAAGTTTATGTAGCATATAGCATTTACACTTTTTTTTTTCTAGTTAGTTTAGTTTTTAGACAAACCTTCTCCCAAGATACATATTTAAGCATCAAATATTAAAGGCATAAGAATATTGCTGCTTAACTTCCATTGAACACTGAACAGTCATCGGAAAGCACTCGCCTTCAACAGAAATGTTACATTCGTAAACAGACCCGACCGTTTCACCACCATCATACCATGAGGAGGAGACACGAATCTCTGGTGCGTGACAAGATGCAAGCGATAAACGTGCCTGTGTATTCACTTTGTCTGCGAGAACAGGCAACATGTGTTTTCTCATTTTAGGATAAATTATGAAGGGGAAGGAGCCCTTTGGAAGGCTCGAGCCATTAATGTGAATATGGGAAGTACATTAATTATCTGCCTCCCTCCCACAGTCAAGTTCACTCCCCAATCAAAGACATGTTTTGTGTGCTTGTGACAAGCCATTTCTGTAACTGCACAATTACCTCCTTCCTGGCTCCTGCAGTGCTGTGCCGTAGCACAGAGGGACACTTACACAAAACATCCAGTATGGCGCCTTGTGCAGCCTGGGTCAGCGGATGGACGGGCGGGAAGAGGGGAGGGGGTTCTTCCGGCGTTTAGAAGGAAGAAACCTCAGCTGTCAAGACATATTCCATTGTGTCTGTTTCTGGACAAGAGCATATGCTCGCATGGGAAGTGGGCAGGAAGGGTCTTCGAATATGACATTGATAAAAGAAAGGGAACCTCAGCCTGTGGTGAGTGATAAAAACTTCTGCATGGAGGCAAAACTGCCGAAGTGTAAAGACACATTTTTTTCTATGTGCAGGGTTGTCAAGGCAAATAAACAAATATGAAAACTGTTTTGCATTTGATTTCCGCACAGTTATAGCAATTCGTGATTGTTGGCTCCAGCCACAGGACAGCCTTTCCAACAGATACATGAAACACAATATTGAGTGGGAGGTCTGCTGCTTCAATATGGCGTCCCTAGTGAATCCTCAAATGAGTCGTGCCAGAGACAAAAAATGTACCAGAAACTTCTGGCAGGGTCAGTCATGAAATATAATTAGCAGAAGTCACATTTCTGCCACCATCAACAGGACCAATTTCAGTATTTCATTTTATACCATCTCTTCTGTAAAAAAGCAAACTTTGCTTCATTTGAGAAATACCAGTGGCAGACGGCGTTAATTGGCACGTCCGTTCCCAGTATCTTAAAAAGGTTGGGCGATGCCAAAGCAAGTGGATCTCGAGTCACTGAGCATATTGCAGAAATGGCAAGTGTAATTAGTGACGTTAGCATCAATCTTAGTCAGTTCTCCTGGATACTTCGAAAAAGACATTTTCAAGCTGTTCAGCTGAGCAGACATTAGATCACAGGTCGATAAATAAGGCATAACCACTTACTTTGGTAAGTTTCCGTAAATAAAACACAATATACCTGTGAGTTTAGGATAAGACTGACAAGACAAAAGATGCTAAACATTTTAGATTTCAGAGGAGTCTGTACAATCAAGACAGGGTAGTTATGTAGAGCGACCCAGTGCTTAATTTGAGACGGTGGTTGCAGGTGTGGCCCACCACCACTTATTTTTGGGCTCCAGCAAATATTTTTCCTCATTAAACTCAGATTCATAACGATAGAGAAAAACAAAAAAAGGGAAAAGAAGGAGCGAGAGAAAAGCAGAAAAACAGTGACAAAGGGAGAAAGCAAGGATGAGAAGAACCCGCAGCAGTGAGATAAAGAGGCTGAGAGTGTCTGGTGATGAATTAAAAAAGCATGATGTGGAATTAAGGCTACACAGCCTTGGTATTCAGCACCCCCACCATTCGGGAGCACTGGCCATGGACATCTGGGCAAAACTTTGGGCCCCCCACACATTAATATACACATTAAGCATTGGGAGTGACATTGGTCACAGGTGCATAGATGCCTTCTCTTGAAGAGGTCAGTCTTCCATCCTTTCCTGAAGTGTAGCATGTTCTCCATAATCTCGAACAAACTGCGGAGAATCATAGAAGTGACTGAAAGGGCAGTGAAGGATTCCTCTTATGTTTCTGCATACTTTATTTTAATAGCCCAGATTGCATAAGATGAACTGCTTTTGGATACTCTTGAAAGGCTCGGTAGTCTCAAGTGGCATGTGGGTGAAATACAGCTTTCTGTGACAAATTTGTCATTATCATGAAAAGATGGTCTACATTATATTGACTGTATCGTTGCAGGCTGAACAAGATAGGCAAGCAAGCATAGTCACCACTTTTTCTATATAGCACATCAGGACAGTTCATATGAGCCATGAATCACTGAAAGGTGCAATGCAAGGCTCAAACATAGGCAAAAGTTATAATAGCCTAGTCACTTGTAAGCCAGTTTGAAACTCCTGGCTCAGTGTTCAATATGCTATCATTATCATAACACAAGATACTATTTTACAAATTCTAAAGATTAGGTGGCCTTATAGGCAAGCTTTGAATTTAACTCTGAAGAGCATAACACTGGAAGCTTGGAAGTAATCCAACTTGAGGCAATTCCAAAGGTGGAAAACTAATAGCAGAGAAGTAGTTCACTTCTCCTTTGGATAAAGCAGCCCTCCCAGCTGCTTTCAGTGACAGCTAAGTGATTTGATGTGTCCTAACAATCTGTATTGTATTTTTCTTGCAGGTGAACAGACTTATGTCTAATCATGTGGGAACTTATAAGTGATGTAGAAAATTTTGATGAATAGTCTGGCCAACACGTAGAGTCAATGAAGGTTTCTTTTCTTATGTTTAATAAGCTTTATTACCAACAAAAAATGAATATTGTAAAAGACAATCATTACATATGAATACAATTTGATGAGATTAGTAACAGTGCAGCAGAAAAGAAAGCTGTTTACAATTTTTAATAGAAATTATGGGAAGGAGAGGGTAAGGCAAGGAAGAGAAAATAAAATAAATTATACATCATACAACTGACGGTTGAATGACATTACACAATACTATAAAGTAGCTTAAATTGTTGAAATACCTAGAAGATAAATATAACGGCAAGACCTAATGAAAACGAGAGCAGAGAATAACAGTTCATGGAGGTTTAAAATGTTCAAAGTAATTGCAAATTTCCTGTCTTTTAGCATCATTATTCAAATAAGAAGTTAACGGTAGCCAAAATAAATCTCTGTTTACATGCTGTTTACAAGAAGAAACAAATGCAACATCTAATCTATGATAATGACAAACATTATTCCACCAAGCACATTTCCAGTTTAGTGTAATTTGTTGAAAGGCTAAAGCAAACATAAAGTCAAACAAACAATGTTTGCAAGGAGTTAATCCCAAAGTATCCGATAAACTACAGAGAAAAAGTAATACATTGGACAAGGGACATTGTACATTGAAAATGAGCGAAAAACAGGACCAAACCATTTCCCTAAAGGAGGTGACAGGTGGGCAAATAAAAAGAAGATGCAACAAATCCGCAAAAGGATGGCCACAAGACCAAAACAATGAGTTATTCGAGTGAGAAAAAGTGGCAATAGAAACCGATGTGTAATATAATCTGTGATATAAAAAGAACAAAGTTTGAGTAGTGGATGCAAATTTAGAGATCTTTAATGACATAGCCCAGATCTTCTCCCAGAAACCAATACTCCAAAAACATCACAAATCAGCCTCCAAGCATGTTCCAATTTAGTTCCGGATTTGGGGCCTGACAGGCATTTATAAATCAAAGCAGCTTTTGGGAAGAGAGTAAGTATTTTGAGGAGGGATTCATCTGTGGAGCTATCAACAGATGCCAGAAGTGAATTAAAAACATCCAGAATAACCTCCATAAGAATTGAGTACTTATACCAAAAGAAATGAGATCATCGAAAAGTAGCCTGAAATTAAGGGGAAGAACAAGGAGTCACACCTTCCAAAAAATCTAGAACCCAAATTATACCCCTAAGTCTCCACGCCTTCCAAAAAAGAGGTCTTTTATTGATAGTGATAAGACGATTGTACCATAAAGGAGATTGAAGAAAATCACCTCTAGAAAGAACTTTTGGGTGATAACGGGGTCGCAGCAAAGAACAGGTATGTTTAAACAGTGGGAGAGAGGTAAAAGTAGTCTTTGAGGAAAAAGCAAGAACTTATTTTACAGAAAATTGTGTCAATAAGGAGTGCTCGATAATACACCATAAAGGTAAAAAGGGAGAGGAATCAGAAAGGAACCATTTAGAAGCCTGACGAAAACAAAAAGCTTAATGGTAAAGTTGAATGTCAGGAAAGTTCACACCACCATTGGATTTAGACTTCCTAAGACGCGATAAGTAGAGTCGAGGTTTTTTTATTATTCCAAAGAAATTTGGAAAGTTGTGAATCTAAGTTTTTAAAATAAATGGATGGAATATGAAGCGGAATCATAGACAAAATTTATAACAAAATGGGAATAATCATCATTTTAATAGAGTCAAAACATCCCCACCATGAGAGAAATAACGGATTCTAAGAAGAAAGGACTTTTTCAACTCTAGTGAATCCTTCCTTCATATTGATTGTAATTGTATTTGAAATAAAATTAGTAAACCAAAGACCTAAATATTTAATTCTAGAGCTGTTCCAGAGGAAACCAGTGAAGGCAAAAGACTGTTTTATCTGAATGGATTTTGTATCCTGATACTAAAGAGAAGTCAGAAATTTCCTGCAATAAAGGGGGGATAGACACATCTGGAATGGAAATAAAGAGCAGAATATCGTCAACATAAGTAGACAGCTTTAAATGCCGATCACCGTACTGAAAGCCAGAGATAGACTTATTATTACAGATACGGGATAAAAAAGAGTTCAAGGGCTAGAATAAAGAAAAGAGGTGATAAAGGGCAACCCTGACGAACCCCCGTTGTAATTGAAAAAAGCTGGGAAGAATGTCCATTAGCTAAAACTGAAGCATGTGGGGCTGTATAAAGAAGAGAAATAAGGGAGATAAAGGAGTGTCCAAAGCCATGCCAGGTAAGAACTTTAAGGAAAAACGACCAATCAACTCTGTCAAATGCTTTTTCTGCATCAATGGAAACATTAAAGAATAACCAATAGTTATTTGAAGTTAATCTACCCTTAACAAATCCACATTGTTCTTTACCAATGAGATGAGACAAAATAGGATCCAGTCGCAAAGCTAAGATTTTATAATCCACATTCAATAAAAAAATGGAGCGATAATTCTTACAATAGAAAGGATCGTGACCTTCTTTAGGAATTAGACAAAATATAGCTTCTTGAAACATGCCCCCCACTCTACCTGTCTCATGAAAAAAAGGAAAAGTTGTATAAGCTTAGGAAGCAATAAATGTGAAAAATGTACGTAAAATTCCACCTTAAAACCATCCGGTCCTGGAGTTTTGCCTTTCTGAAGAATATTTAAAGCTTTAGAGAGTTCCATAAGCGATAAATCAGATTCAAGAGATGTGACGTTAGGAGTATCCTGAAAGGGAGAGGGAATATCATTAAGATAGATATCGCTAAGAGAAGGAGAGGCAGGAGATTTCGGGGCATATAACCGTTGATAACATTTCGTGAATTCATCCAAAATCTCCGATCTTTAAAATGGCGGGTCTCATTTGATGACTGAATGGAGGTAATGAGGACTCGGTCTTTCCGAGACTTAAGACAATTAGCCAAAAGGAACCCACCTTATTACGACCACCATAGTAGCAAGCACTGCTACGAAATAATATTGAAGAGGCACTGTCAGTAGAAGACTTATTAAAATCAATCTTAGCACAAACAAGCTCCTGCAGAGTAGTGTCAGCAGAAGTAGTATAAAATTGGTGTTCCAGGCATTTGATGTTAGCTAAGAGAATTTTGTGTTGATTAGGAAAATGTTTCTTTTTTTTGGAGACATAAACAATAATAAAGCCACGGGCAGCAGCTTTAAATGTATCTCACAATAATTTGGGCGAAGTATCTGGTTTCACATTTAATGAAAAGAATTCATTAGCAAAGGAAGTGAATGAAGAAGTAAAACAGAGTCCTGCAAAAGAGAATGATTAAATAGCCATCTATTTGATTTGGGATGTGGACAGAAGAATCAAAATCCGTGACAACCGGGGCATGATAAAAAATAACAATAGGTTCAAGTGACAATGAGATAAGGTTTTGAGACAAAGACTTAGAAAGAAAAATATAGTCCAATCGAGTAAAAGATCCATGGGGCGATTAAAAAAAGGAAAATTCTGTTTGATCTGGGACACAGGCGCCAAGCGTCAACAAGGTGAGTTTGTGAGATTGTGGTATGAAATTGTTTGTGGGACTTATGGGAAACAAACCGAACTCTGGATTTCCGATCTAGAAATGCATCACTAATCTGATTGCAATCTCCAACCAAAATAAAGAATTCATCATTATATTGAATGCATTTTTTTGTAATACTAGGCCAAAATGTGTAGTCCAGTTGAGTCGGGCCATAAACAATAAAAACTGTTGGATAAATATCATCAATAAGTAATTTAACTAACAACCACCTGCCCTCAGAATCTGTTTCTTGAGATAAAACAGAACATTTCAACTTTTTATGGCATAAAAAAATTACCCCATTTTTCTTGGTGGATGTAGGAGAAACTAAGACTGAACCAACCCAATTACGTTTAAGTTTAAAAGCTTCTGTCTCTGTGAGGCACGTTTCTTGCAAAAGAAATAAATCCAGGTTATAGGAAACTAAATGAGACAAAATTCTCTTTCTCTTAATAGGTGTTAGAAATGGGGTTTCTGTTTGGCTAGGGCATATGCCTAAGCCATGCAGAACCCACCACTCAGGGTAAGGGAGTTAAAACCCAAGATAACCCCTGCTCACCTCCTTGGTAGCTTGGCATAGCTGTCAGACTTATCCCAGAGGCGATGTGTAAAGCGTTTGTGCAACACACACACACCAGTGACACACTAGGCACACCACAAAAAGCGACTCCACACAATGTTATATCAAAAATATCTTTTGTATTGTACATAAAAACACATTAGACTAAAAATCACTTTGTAGCATGTAAAGCACATTAGACCACATAACATAAATCACTGCGCTACTAGGCTCTTGTCATAAAGAAAGCATCTAAACCACCTAAGACTACCATTACAGGGATTACTGTACCACTAGGCACTAGTCACAATAATGCATAAATCACAGTTCATAAATCACTCTGGCATAGGCCATAGTCATAACATCACATGTAGTGCACAAACACAAGACTTATAAGCTGCACTAGTCCTCATAACATCACAGTGAGGGCAATACCCTCAACACTTCTGAGTTGCATGTCATGAAACTATCGGGTAAAATACCATTACTGCCATTAAGCGCCGTTCCTGAAATGAACATTTGGTAAACACAATGGGTCCCCGTGTTGCAGCGCGGAGCGTCAAATTCCCCCTTCGGCACAGACCAACTACCTCAGCATCAAATTCACTCAAATACATTCATTTAGTGGGGCCCATAACACCAAGTATACTTACACTCCGTTGATCTGTTTTTCCCAAGAGAATTACGCTTCCAAACGCTGACATGAAAGGAATACCTTTACCTTACTCTTAAACACATTGACCCCAGACCTAAGATATCCTCTCATAAGGAGATGGATCATTTAGTTGTTTGAAGGTTTAGATTCACAGTCATTTATCTAGTCTTTAAATCCCATCAAACTCTCTTTGTATAATAATCGACACAACAGATTTGTCAATTAATCAAATATTCTTTATCTAAGAAATATTGCAAGAAACGTTAGAAATCATCATCAACATTTTAGGGCATCATATTTACCTATTCTGGCTAAAGTCGTCCTCTAAGTCAATCAGTCAAGGAAGAATTAATTCAGCAAAGTTAGGCCACAATTCAGTCTCTCAACGATTCAGGATAACAGCTGTCCAGCAGTGTCACCGTCCTCTCCGTCAGCATAGCGTTAGGAAATCGAGTTCGTCAAAGAAGAGCGTGTCGATCAGCGATATCGTTAGCGTCCTTTTAGCCTAATTCCCTACCTACTTTATAATGAAAATAATGTCAAAAAGTATCAAGATCGGGGTTTAGAGAGTCCTGATTGGTCCATTTGGGGTAGCGGGGTACAGTTCTCAGGGTGTCGAATGATGAAGTCATCAAACTTGCTTGTTCCGGCTTTTAAATTGAGCTTTGTCTTTGGTCTTGGATGGGTTCCCGGAGCGTCCTTGAAGGGTACATGTTCTCCCGGGGTCAGGTCCAGGCCACTGTTGCTGGCGGTGACGCCTGCGCACTTCACCCAGAACCTCGTGTTGTCAGGGTAGTCACGTTTAACGTCTCGTTTAGCCATCTTGTTTAGGCCGAAATGATCAAAGCAAAAGAAACACAAAAACGTAATTAAAACATAGAATTGGCTAATAAAATGTTATCCCCTTGCTAATACCCATATGTGTGGGTATTTATCTAGCAGAAGCAACACTCAGAGCGGTTTATACTCACTGAATAAAGCACAAATCACAAATACATCACCAAAGCGACATATAACATGCAATATTCTAGTTTTCTATTATTAATATGCCTTTTCAGGTTAGTTTACAATTAATATAGCCATGCAAGGTGCAATTCCCACGTGTAATTCTTTTGTTTATATAGTTGATGAGTCATCACTTCAAACAAATTAATAATATTACAATTAATTGATTATTCGGATTAATATAAACATGCAGAATGGGGGGTATACAAAATTTTGTACTACCCGCTCCAGCAATCCCCCCTTTGGTGATTATATCACCACACTAATTAAAAATTTTGTATCCCTTTTACGGAAATTTGAATTGATTTCTTGTTTTGTTCATATTTCAGTTTCCCCTCTTTCCTCTCTTTTTGCTGTTTTATACATGCTATCCTTTAACTCTTCCAGTTCTATTTCTTCAAATTCTCTTTCTTGTTTCTTATCCCTTCTCCTTACGTTTTCTCTTTTTATTCTTTTCTGATTTTTATTCTTTCTACAACAAATACAACCTAATCTTATTATCAATACTAAGGTAATCACACATGTTAATAGAAATAATATCTTACCTATAAATGTAATACCTAGTTTTACTACAAAGTCTTTAATAGCTGTTATTTTCTTACCAATCTTCTCCCAGACACCTTAAACCTCCAGTGGTACAATTTCGTTATGCAATTCTGTAATGTTTTTAATTTAATGTTTCAAATCTCTACTTTCGTCAGGAATGTAAGTACAACAATGCTGAACTTTCAGCATTCCACAGACTCCACCCTCTTTTGCCAATAAAATATCAAGGGCAAGTCGATTTTGCATTACCATAGCACGCATGGCAACCATTTCAGTATTTACCAATAAGAATCCTCCAGCGGTGCTTTTTGACAAGCGATCCACTACTGTTGAAAGTTTTCTAATTTTGTTCGCATTCAGAGATATTCCCACTGCGGGTATCAGTGCTCCAAAAATGTCACCCACAATTTCAGTCCAAGACTCTCTCTTACTATGTGCTAAATAACTACCTAAACTATGTACACCATCTTCTCCTCTATCCATGTGAAAAATCTTTGGAAAAACCAGGCCAACATAACATGTGCCATACCAATGGTCTGGCAAACGATAATATGCCCTGTTCCCACAGATAAAATACAGTCCTGGAAAGACTGGATCTCTTCCACCTTTAAATCCCCATCCTCCCATGATCCGGTATGTATCATGGCACTCACTATTCCCCAGAAAATAATTATCATACGCTGTCTGATTCCTTCTTATATACAATTTCCCTTTCTGAGGCCAATCTAAAGCCATAGTTGGACTCGTTTCCCCTCTTAAATGTTTCTCCGTTTCTACATCCCAAACTGTTTTCTCCACTTTCCCTTCTGAAACCTTCCTTTGCATCTTCTATCTCCTTTCTTCAACCATATCTAGAAATGTCTTCTCTTCTTTCTTTAAACTGCAAGTCAAGTTATTTCTAAATATATATTGTAAGGTTAGTTCATTTGTCTCTAAGAAAAATTCACCTAATACCTTTGCAGGTTTTACCTTGTTTAGTTTGTTAATTGCTGATACTTGTGAAAATATAGTATCTACATCAGAAAAATAATACTCTAATTTACCTGTTTGATAAAATAAACTAGCTATTACACTACATGTTATTCCATATGTTACAGGAAGGTGATGATATGTCACTCCTTCAGATACAGATGCACGTAATTGCATACTTACATAGCAATCCCTTATGTCCATTGTTTTTACATATTCATACAACAACTTTGAAAACACATTGTTAGAGAAATCTGTTATTGACCTATCTTTATGTAAATAGTTTTTGTCTATTCTAGTTGGAACTACCTTTTGAACTTTCCCTATATTAGTTATGTTATCACTATGTCCTTCTAATGTATCAACAGTAACTTTACATGAAATTAGTAGAGCAAGAATACCCCAAAGAAGCATTAATAATCCTGTACAACAACAACACATTTTGCACCATCTTCTAAGGAAGGTACATCTACTTTTGCTACTTACTATGTTTGCCATCTTCTAAATGAGCCGTGTCTTTTGACTTAGCCTCTTCTACTTCACAACTAGTTTCTAACCCAAGGCTTCTAAGCACCTACGTGGTTCTACCAGTTGTTGTCTTTTTCAGTATTTTATTGTTTTTCCATCAGAAACTTCCTTGTCTCATTCAGTTTGGCATCTCATCATCTTTCACCTTCCCTTCGTTTTCAACATACAGGTTGTCCTGAACATCCGCTTCTTCTCTAATATCGGACAAGATAACTCTCAGGATTTCTGATTCTTCGTCTTCCTCAACCACTTCCGGTACAACCACCTCTGGATTTCCTTGGCAATCCGCCTCTTCCTTCACTTCAGGCAGGGCCACATATGTCCATTCCGGTGATTTATACTTCTGGTTAGGTTTTCTTGTTTGTTTGTTTTCTTTGACTACTGTCTGTTCTTCTTCTTTCGATTTTTCCTGACTCGTTACTTCATTCACCTGTTCAGCTCTTGGCGAATTTACACGTGTCAGTCGATATCTCAGTCTCTTTATTTTGTTTGGCCACACCTCGTCTTTTGCCATTCTTTTCAATTTACTCCCTTTATCATTCTTTTCAGTTCTCCAAGCTCTCTTTCTCAGAACTCGGCCTTCTGGGATTTCATCTTCGCTTTCCTCAGACTCTGTTTCAACTTGCTTTTTACCTTCAACGAGTTCTTTTTCCACCTCTTTTGTTTTCCCTACTTCTGTCCCACCTCGAATCTCCGTCACGCAATCTTCCTGCTGACTACTTGTCCCTGCTTCTAACTGGGTGTTGGAGTTCCCTACGCCTCCTCGGGGGCCTTCCGCAATAATCTTTCCCTTTCTCTCTGTATCTGGCACCTGTCCATCTAAAGGTGTTTTTTCAGGTGGAACTTCTCTCAATCTTTCGTCTGGCACTTCTTTTTCACGGATTTCTTTTATTGTCTCTCCACTGTCCTTTTCTTTGTTCTTCTTTTGTTCTTTCTTGGACGAGTGTGCTCTTTGTTCTGTCTCTGAGTCTGAACTGGATTCAGAAATCTGTAACCTTTTCCTCAAGGAAGTACTTCTGGGGACCAATGTTAACCTTGGCTCTGTCTCCCCCCTTTCAGGGTTTCTCTTTCTTTGTCTTTTGGCTCTCCGTCATCTGACTCAGTACTGGATTCTGACTCATCAAAATACTCCTTTTCTTTACAATCAACTGGATTTGGAATTCTCAAAGTATGACTTGCATGGATCCAGTTCTTCAATCCAGCACACTTCACAGCTGTTGTTGTAGTCAAAATGACTTGCCTTGGTTTTCCCCACCTGGGAAGCAAAAAGTTTCTTCTTCTGTGTACTTTTATCCTTACCCAGTCCCCTGGGCTTAGATCATGAGCTGGCTTCTTTTCAAGAGTGGTGGCATCTGCTCCAACCTGATGAAACACAGAATGAACTGCGTCAGCCAGGCTTTTAGAGTATTCCAATACCATGTCATCAGTTATTGTCATCAGCTTGTTGCCTGGTATAAATACATGTCTCATTGCGCGTCCCATGAGGATCTCATGAGGACTCAAACCAGTAGTTCTGTCTGGTATTGATCTGATAGTCATGAGTACTAGAGGCAAGACATTGGGCCATTTCATACCTGTGGCTAAACACATTTTCCCTATTCTGTTTTTGATAGTACCATTTGTTTGTTCTACTACACCAGAAGCCTCTGGTCGGTAGGCACAATGCAGTTTGTGTCGTACATTCAATGCTTCACAAATCAGTTTTATGATCTCATTATGAAAATGTCCTCCTCTGTCTGATTCAATTGTTACTGGGAACCCAAACCTAGGTATAAATTCCCTCAACAGTAATTTTGCCACTGTCATTCCATCATTTCTTCTTGTTGGGAACGCCTCTACCCACCTGGAGAATAGGCACACCATTACCAAAACATACCTCAACCTGTTACAAGGAGGCATCTCAATGAAATCTACTTGTATTCTGGTGAAAGGTCCTCCCTCTCGCCCTATTGTTCCTAGACTCACCACTATTTTTCTTCCTGGATTGTACTGCTGACAAATTAGACATCTTTGAGAAATACTTTCCGCCACAAGCCTGAACTTGGCATTATACCAAGTTTGTTTAAAGGACCTAATCATGGCGTCTCTCCCTATATGTCCCTGTCCATGATACATCCGTGCCATGGCAGACATCATGCTATCAGGCATAACTGGTCTTCCATCTCGATATACCCACACATGATCTTTCTCTCTTGGTGCACATCCTGCTTGAACCCACTGTTTTACTTCTTCCTCTCCTGCTTCTTCCTGCAATTGTCTTACCTCATCCCATGTTCCCACAGTGTTAGTAAACATTGGGAAACAAGAAATCATTTCCTTTTCCTTTGCCCGATTGATTGAATTCTGATTTCGTGCACAATACTGTGCCATGTCATTGGCGAATTTATTTCCAGTGGCAATGTAATCACCACTGCGACTATGAGCAGCACATTTTACCACAGCCAATTGCCTAGGCAGCTGTATTGCCTCAAGCAACTTTCCAACCACTTCATCATTCTTAATGGGAGTGCCACTTGAGGTTAGGAAACCTCGTTGCAGCCAAATTTGGCCGAAATCATGGACCACCTCGTAGCCATATTGGCTATCAGTTATCACAGTCACTCTCACACTTTTCCCAATCTTACATGCTCTAGTCAGGGCAACAAGTTCAGCTACTTGGACCGACCTTACTCCTTTCAAATAGGATGCTTCCATCACTGCTGCAACTGTGCATACCGCATATGCTGCACTCAGCACTCCATCATCTGTTCTTAAACAAGATTGATCAACACACATGACATAATCACTTTCTGGTAAAGGGTCATCTTTTATGTCAGGTCTTGGTTTTGTACAAAAGTCAAGTACATCCAAACAATCATGATCTGCTTCATCTCTTACCTCCACATGCTCTACATCAGGCAACAATGTTGAAGGATTCACGTTCACACATCTCACAAGACTCACATTTGTTGCACCCAAAATTACCTTTTCATACTTAGTCAGTCGGCTGAGCGTCATATACTGAGTACGACTCCTTGTTAAAAGAATCGCCACATCATGAGGCACAAACACTTTCACAGGGTATCCCATCACAATTCCTTCACTCTGTTCCAAACTTTGACATGTAGCAGCTACTGCTTTCAGACACCCAGGGAGGGCTACAGCTACTGTGTTCAACATGGATGAAAAGTAAGCAATTGGTTTCCTCAATTTTCCATGCTTCTGTACTAGAACAGAGAGTGCACATCCATTTCGCTCACTGCAATACAACTCAAACTCCTTATCATAGTCAGGCATACCTAATGCTGGCGCTTCACACAATCCTTCTTTCAATTTCTTGAATGCTGCCAACTCCTCTTTGTTCAAATCAATTGGATCTCTCACATCACTTCTTGTCAATCGTACCAAAGGTTTTGCAATCAATGAAATGTTACCTATCCACTGACGACAGTATCCAACCATTCCCAGAAACATTCTCACTTCTCTTTGGGTCATTGGTGGACTCATTCTTTATATGATCCTGATTCTGTCTATTGGTATTTTCCTGCGTCCTTTCTCGATGCAGTGTCCCAAATATTGGACTTCTTTCTTACAAAATTGTAATTTCGATGGTGACACTTTTAGTCCTCCATCTGCCAAATGATTTAGCAAAGCTACAGTGTCTACCTCACAAGCTTCACGAGTTTTCGATGCCACAAGTAGGTCATCGATATACTGGACTAATACTGAATTTTCAGGCATTTCTAGAGTCTCCAAAGACTTTTTCAATAGCTGATTAAATATTGAGGGGCTTTCTGCATACCCCTGTGGAATTTGGCACCACGCCAAAATTCACTCACCGAAACGAAATGCAAACATTTGCTGACTGTCATGGTGCAATGGGATGGAAAAGAAAGCATGGCACAAATCAATCACTGTGTACCATTCTGCATCATGAGGGATCTGATATAAAATCACAGATGGATTCGGTACAATGGGACAACATGGTACAACAATTTTGTTTATCTTTCTCAAATCTTGCACTATTCTGAACTTCCCACTAGGTTTTTTCAGTCCCATTATTGGTGAATTACATGGGCTACTCATTATTTCTCTCAAAATTCCTTGTTTTATCATTTTCTCAATCACAGGAGTAACTCCTTCGATTATTTCAGGGGTCAATTTATATTGTGGGACATTTGAATAACATACTCCTTCTTTTACAGTTATCTTTACTGGATCTGCATTCCTCATCAATCCTACAACTTCTCCTGTAAAGTCCCAAACTTCTGCTTTTACTGATTGTTTCAATTATTTTGGTAGTTCGTCAGGGTTGAATACAGCATAGGTTCCTGTAACCTCTTTCTCTCTGTTTGCCAATGTCATTTTATACAATACATCATCATCTGGTATTTCAAAGGCTATTCCATCTGGAGTACAAAATATAGTGCAATTCATCTTGCACAATAAATCTCTATCTAACAAGTTCACAGGACTAGTGTCACACACTACGAATCTGTGCAATTCAGAAAATTTCCCTTTACTAACTTTCACTGGTTCTGTAA
This sequence comes from Triturus cristatus, assembly GCF_964204655.1. NCBI lineage: Eukaryota > Metazoa > Chordata > Amphibia > Caudata > Salamandridae > Triturus > Triturus cristatus. Next base: position 645,590,835 of record NC_140585.1, read on the forward strand.
GGTAAGTTTTAATCTGTCTGTTGGAGACCCCAACTACTTGGATCGTTTCATCCGAGAGAGGAAGATTCTTGACATCAGCTGATCTAACAGTTGATCGAGTAGCACCAGTATCAACTAGGAAAGTAATATTTTCATTATTAACTTTTCCATCTACAAATGGGCCTGTCTGGTCTACTTCTAGAGTTGCGCCAAGTACGCACTCCTCTTCCTCCCTTCGGCACCGTCAATAACCCTCTTCTGAATCGCTTTCATCGCGTTGCAGCCAATACTGCGAAGCAGCGCTAGCGCGTTGCGGCTTATTTACCTGTTTTTCGTTGTAGAATCCATTCTCCTTACTATACTTCTGGCAATTTTTGTTCAGTGGAAAAGGTGGTTTTGGCACCTGATTCTGTTGTGTTACACCCTGCTGTGGTCGTTGCCGTTGACCACTCACCTCATTCTGCACCTGTGGATTCAAGGATGAATTTTCATCATTAGTACTTGGTGATTCTTACACTCGGATTTCCAATGCCCTATCCTACCACAATTATGACACGGAAATTTCTTTTTAGCTTCCTCAATATTCCCTTTATTTTTCCCAGGATTAAATCTCTGTTTTGACCCAGCTTGTTCCACTAATTGTGCTTCCTGTCTTTCTGCTACTTTTACCTGTGCCCACATTGCCTTCTCTTTTAGTTTTCGCTGTTTGGCTTCAATTTCATCACTGAAATATTTAGCATGTCTCAATACTTTGTCTATTTTCTTATTTTGCCAATCTACCGTATGCTGTTTTATCATTTCCCTAATTTCTGGACGAAGACCATATACAAGCCTGTATACGAAATGACTCAAATCCTTGTCACTCAAATTTTCATCTCCACTGAATTGCTTAAAGGCTAAAATTAACCTCACATAATAGGCATGTACTGATTCTTTGCTTTCCTGATGTGTTCTGTCAATTTTCACCCAATCTGTCTCTTTAGGGGGTACCTTGTTCTTCAAAAATGCCATAACCTGTTCATATTTCTTCATTACCTCGGGGTCTGGAGCTCCTGTCTTAGGATCCCTTGGGTATTCCTGTGTCGGCCAATCTATTACTATTTTACATTCTGTCCATAGATCTGCTGGTACTATTATGTCAAACAAGCTATTCAAAACAATCCACAATACTTTGGATAGCTTAACAAATCTGTCCACCTGTCTATACCACTCAATGGGTTTTTCACGCAGTCGAGGGAAGTCATTCGTAAATGACAAAATATCCTGTCTAGTCCATGGGACATGCACATATCCTCCTCCCGGAATCTCTCTCATAGGGTATTCTGTCACAACCTTCTCTTTTTCTCTCATAGGATAGGCTGAAAATGTTTTGTGTAAAACTTTGTCTCGCTTACAATACCATCTGCTCTTCCATTTGTCCACATCTCCCCATTTTTTCAACAAAATAATTATATCCTTAATCTGACCTATTCGTCCTGTGGTATTCATGTTTTCAATATCTTTTTCGGTGAAATCTACTCGATAGGGTTTCTGTAAGGCTTTTACCTTTTCAATATCAATACCCATCTCATTTGCCACTTCTTCTAATCTTTCATGAAGACTTTTCGCTCTCCATGTTACGCTTTTGCACAGAAATAACAACTCCTCATCTTGGTAAGTTTTTAATTTCTCTGTCGGAATTGTACCTACTATTAATTCTTCCAGTACCATTCGTAATTTAGCTACATCTATTGACTGAGATTCCTTGTCTTTCTTTTGCAAGCTTCTCAACCATTCACTCAACTCCTCTGTAGTCGGTCCTACTGGCTTCTCTACATTTACTTGTCCAAAATCTTTTTGAGTTTCTGACATTGTCTCTATCATTGTCATACGTTTCTCTGCACAGTTTTGACCTACAAATGGGTTATTTGAAAAATTCGGTTCAATCATACTCATAGTCTGTCTCCAAAGATTCTCACTCTGACTCATTCTTGGTTGTTCAACCGGTTTATTACTTTTATAAGGGACTGTCAAACAATGTTCACTGTCTTTCTGCTTGTCAAAAATAGGCATTACTGGACCTATCGTTGCTGGTACAGTTACCGCTTCCTAATTCTTGGTTAATTCTCTTATTTTCTCAGTTAATTCTAGGGTTGTCTTTGCTAATTCTGCTGAATTTTCTCCATCCAATTTTCCTCCAGACTTCTTTTCTACCTCTCTAATCGGATTGTTTCCTCCCAAATATTGGAACTCTGGTTCCGATTTTATGATTCTTACTGTTTCTTTCATTGGGGCACTTGGAGTTAATATTTCTGGTTCTGGTCGGTATGGTGGTGGATTCTTATAGAACATATCATCCAGAACATCATCCTCTGATTCATTCACTCCGTACCTTCTCGATTCCACATTATGCCTCTTTTCTACACACTTTCGTCCTTCATTCTCTCCTGCAGTTCTTACGGGAAACAAACCCTCAGTCATACTCGCATTTCGCCCCCTTCTCATTCGATCATCATGCGTCTCATATCCGTATGATCTGCCAAACAGATACCTATATCCTCTACCATTTCTCTGTCTTTCTCGGTCATTCATTTCGTCTTGCCACTCCGTCAAAGCCTCGAATTGAGTCGGTCTAGGTCTCGGTTCTAAATTCATCATTCTCTCTCTCAAATTTCTCAAAACTGCCAAATTAAATGAACCATGCTCTGGAAAAGCCAATACTCCGTCTTTTTCCGTATACTTAACCCAGTTGTCTAACCAAATACAGGTGTGATATCCATCTTTCGCAACCATAAAGGATGCGGGGGTATTCTTGATTTTACCAATCCATGACTTTTTCTCCTTTTCTGGTGAATCGTAATACACTTTTTCCTTTCTTTCGTGTCTCACTAGTTTCTCCTCATAACTGCACCGCTACTCTGTCCAATTGCAGGCGACTCACACTAATGCACCAATCCGGAGCGTCTACGTCACAGTCACAATTCTCAAATCCCAGTGCGACTCACACTAACGCACCAATAGGGAGCGTTTACGTCACCCTGTATTTCTCCACTACTAGCGCGGCGCACACTAACGCACCAATCCAGAGCTTTTTAAGTTTCTGACCGACTGTCCAATCCCAGTGCGGTCGCTCTGACGTCAGCAGTCGCTGCGGCAGCTCCTGCTCCTGTCTACCCCTCCTTTACAAATCTGCTCAGTAAGTTTTTGTTTCAATTTCTACAATTCTGTTAGTAACAACATAAAAACGTCTCCATTGTCCGCTTCGCTAACCAAAGAATAGCAAATAGACCTTTCTCACGAGAATTCCGTCTTTCCCGAGAGCAGCGCTTACCTCTGCCCTACTATGGAATCGTTACTTCCGTTGATAAAGTAGCACATCCCTCTACTTTGCCCTTCTAACAAGCATTAGCTAACCGTTTCTCCAGTATTTAGTTGGAGACCCAATGCTCCTGAGAAATAAAACTACAGTTTCACAATTAAACCGAATGCCTTTTCATTCACGTACTTTCACACAAGAAAAATGTAGTACATTCACACAGAATCCTGTCTTTCCCGAGAACAGCGAACAGTCTGTCCTGCTACAGAATTATGACATACGTTAACAAAGCAGCGCTTACCTCTCCTTTGTCCTTCTATCAAGCTCAGAGAGTACCTGTTACCTTTCCAGTGATAAGCGTTATCGGAATGCCAGTTGGATCCCTGGTACCTAAGACCAGAATTTCACAGGTAACCTTCGCTATCATACACACTTCTTCCACACAGAAAATGTCTCTAATGGCAACACACGGCGATGTCACCGAATCGAACCCAGACAATGCGTCGTGCAACTTCAATCGCTACATGTTTTTCTCCTGTGTACCTACAGGATAACAACAATTCCGTCTTTCCCGAGAACAGCGCTTACCTCTGCTCTACTACGGAACCGTTACAAACTTCTGACTTCCTACATCCCAGAAGCCGTGCAAACAACATAAAACTCAACACGACTCAACATAGAGTGTTAGTACATAAACCAATATCAATAACCAATGATCAATAAGCTATTTACAAGCAATATTCACAAAACCAAAACAATAAAAACCATCGTCTTGCTACCAGAAAACTGTTGCAGCACGGAGCGTCAAATTCCCCCTTCGGCACAGACCAACTACCTCAGCATCAAATTCACTCAAATACATTCATTTGGTGGGGCCCATACCACAAAGTATACTTACACTCCGATGATCTGTTTTTCCCAAGAGAAATACGCTTCCAAACGCTGACATGAAAGGAATACCTTTACCTTACTCTTAAACACATTGACCCCAGACCTAAGATATCCCTCTCATAAGGAGATGGATCATTTAGTTGTTTGAAGGTTTAGATTCACAGACCTTTATCTAGTCTCTAAATCCCATCAAACTCTCTTTTTATAATAATCGACACAACACATTTGTCAATTAATCAAATATTCTTTATCTAAGAAATATTGCAAGAAACGTTAAAAATCATCATCAGCATTTTAGGGCATCATATTTACCTATTGTGGCTAAAGTCATCCTCTAAGTCAATCAGTCAAGGAAAAATTTATTCAGCAAAGTTAGGCCGCAATTCAGTCTCTCAAAGATTCAGGATAACAGCTGTCCAGCAGTGTCACCGTCCTTTCCGTCAGCATAACGTTAAGAAATCGAGTTCGTCAAAGCAGAGCGTGTCGATCAGCGATATCGTTAGCGTGCTTTTAGCCTAATTCCCTACCTACTTTTATAATGAAAATAATGTCAAAAAGTATCAAGATCGGGGTTTAGAGAGTCCTGATTGGTCCATTTAGGGTAGTGGGGTACAGTTTTCAGGGTGTCGAATGATGAAGTCATCAAACTTGCTTGTTCCGGCTTTTAAATTGAGCTTTGTCTTTGGTCTTGGATGGGTTCCCGGAGCGTCCTTGAAGGGTACATGTTCTCCCGGGGTCAGGTCCAGGCCACTGCTGCTGGCGGTGACGCCTGCGCACTTCACCCAGAACCTTGTGTTGTCAGGGCAGTCACGTTTAACGTCTCGTTCAGCCATCTTGTTTAGGCCGAAATGGTCAACTTAAGCAAAAGAAACACAAAAACGTAATTAAAACATAGAAATGGCTAGTAAAATGTTATCCCCTTGCTAATACCCATATGTGTGTGTATTTATCTAGCAGAAGCACAAATCACAAATACATCACCAAAGCGACATATAACATGCAATATTCTAGTTTTCTACTATTAATATGCGTACTCAGGTTAGTTTACAATTAATATAGCCATGCAAGGTGCAATTCCCACGTGTAATTCTTTTGTTAATATAATTGATGAGTCATCACTTCAAACAAATGAATAATATTACAATTAATTGATTATTCGGAGCTCAATGTTGATATTTTTTTTATTTTTTTTCCGACGGTGTCTACAAACCCCTCAACATGTTACGCGTGTCTCTCTGAGAAAATATATACAAAGAAGTCAGGCTTCTAACTGAGATCACTATAACTTTGGGCGGAACTCTAGAAGCCTGACTTCTTTGAATTTATTTTCTCAGAGAGACACGCGTAACATGTTGAGGGGTTTGTAGACATCGTCGGAAAAAAAAATATCAACATTGAGCTCCGACACATCTGTGTGTACTCGGTGAGTTTTTAACTTAGTTTAGTCTGCTCACTTGAGATTCTCGTGTACGATTTAGAAAATGAGTAAGACGTAGATGTCTTATTAATCCAGCGTGATGTGGTAAAGCTGAAGCAACCAGTTTTTATTTATTTTTGGGCAATGCGTACGTGGGAGATACCGTCGTACTTGAGTGGTAAACTTTGACCTCTTGAACACATGGGCTATACGGGTCTAAGCATTAGCATTTACTGATGTTTTGTTACATACCCCTGTACCATGGTATATTACAGGCACACAGTATAAGAGTAGCACGCGTATTGTGGTTTAGACGGTTGCCTTTTTTGACCCTACACCAGATATTGGAGGTAATTCAATTGATCAAGTCACTTTCACTTTTTCAGTTTCTTTTGATTCCCCAACACTGACCATAACTGACACGGGTGATTCATGTTAACATTATCGTATGGCTTTTGTAGGTTTGCAATACCAGACGGTGGCTGGGTCTGACACGTCACACTATATCTTTCCCCAACTTAAGCTGAGTGTAATGAAGGTTACAGTAAAAATGATCATATTACAGGCATATTATCTGTTGATTTTCACAAGAGACCGTGACAACCCTGGATGGTTTAACCATAGTTCAAGATTACTTTGTGTATAAAATTAGTGACATTGTTTATTTGACATATATACATTTGTTTGTAGAATACCCCTGACGAAGGGTGTATGCTCACCCGAAACGCATTGGGAGTGATGAATCTCCTTGTAGGGGAACAGATAACATTTTAAGAATTGTCACGACAATGTTGATGTTGCTGAATAAAGCATCGTGAAGATGGATTTAGAGACAATACGTACGGCTCATGATTTCAAGTGACACCTCAATGGACTCATTGATTATTGTGGTTTAACAATCTTAAGATTTTCATGATTAATGTTTGAATATTGTTTTTTCAATTTGAACCTAACACACTCACTTTGAGTTGATTAGGGTAGTGCGTCTCTTGTCTAAGACCTCTGTCTTATTAGTTCTGTCCACTTTCTAAAAGTGGCATTTTCAAACACAGAATTTAAAACCCATCTTCACCAAAAGGTGTGTTAATAAATTCTGAGTCTAAACTTCATTTTTGATCTTGTCCCTATTGCAAGTTACACATGTAAAAACGTTACGGTGTAACCCCAATGATAAACCTATGGGACAGATAGCCATTCAATAGTGTAAAAAGGAATTACACAATATTTCACTATCAGGACATGTCACACACACTAGTACATGTCCTACCTTTAACATACACTGCTAGCCATTCAATAGTGAAAAACGAATTACACAATATTTCACTTTCAGGGCATGTCACACACACTAGTACATGTCCTACCTTTTACATACACTGCACCCTGTCCATGCGGGTACCTTGGGCCTATCTTAGGGTTGCCTTACATGTAAGGAAAAGGAAGGTTTGGGCCTGGCAAGTGGGTGCACTTGTCAGGACAACGTGGCCGTTTACAACTGTGCGCGCAGACACTACAGTGGTAGGTCTGAGACACTTTTACAGGGCTACTCATGTGGGTGGCACAACGAGTGCTGCAAGCCTACTAGTAACATTTGATTTACAGGCCCTGGCACATGCCATGCACTTTACTCGGGACTTGCCAGTAAATCAAATATGCCAATCATGGGTAACTAATCATTGTCACAATTTATACATATTCATTTTAGCACTGATCAGCAGCGGTAAAGGGCCCGGAATCCTATAGCCAACGAAAACAGGGTCAAAAAAGGGAGGCAAAAGGTTTGGGGATAAACCTGTCAAAAGGGCCAGGTCTAACAATAGGACTAATAAAACCTTTCATATTCCAAGAATGAAAAGGGCAATAAAAAATAGAAAACTACACAACCATCAGTAACAAAAAGGAGGGAAAGAGAGGAGGAAGAAAAAAAAAGAAGGCATGGAAGAGAGTAGATAATAGAATATACAGAACACGGAAAAAAAGAAGGGAAAATAGACTAGGGAAAGGAAAGAAGGAAAAAAGGACACAGCAAGAAGGGACTCTACATGCCAAACTGACGGCTGTAATACGTACCATTTAGGAGAAAACAGGAAAAAAAGACAAGGAGTGACGACAAACAGGTGAGAAGGCACAACCAACAGGGGAGAAAGTATCACATCGAGATGACAAGCATGAGGAATAGGAAAACAGACAAGAAGAGATCCAAATAATCTGCACAGGAATAAAAGCAGAAGAAGAACTTCAAACAAGTGAAAAAACAAGCATCAAAGTACAACCTATAATGGAAGCAAACATGCTTGAACCAGGCACAATAAACAATTGCATTCAAGTCAAGTTAAAGAGGAAGGGCCACAAATCTCCATTGATATTGTACAGTGAGAGTGAATGAATTTCTTGAGATCTGCAGGATTGTCGAACGTAGAAGTGCTATTTCATCCATGTCTTAAAGAGACATGGATGAAATAGGCCATAACGTGCACCTAAGGCACAAAGTGCAGGTCTTAGTTCAAGGAAGTCTTTTCGCTGCTTAGCCATTGCTGTGGAAACATCTTGGGAAATGAATCATTTTGCACCAGACCAAGCAAGATGCTTTTTAATCTTAGCTGCATTTAATACTTGCAGAAGGTCAATGAATTTCAAAAAGAGAAAGATTGCTCCACAAGGTTTTGATGGAGCTTATGGTGAAGACAAACGAAGTCCCAAGCTGTGCTCTAGCTGGATATTTAAATTAGTAGATGCAGGAAGATCTAGAAGTTTTGGAAAAAATGAGGTAAGAAAGCAACCGGATCATTCCCCTCAAGACCTTAAGGAAGACCATATAGATTAAGGTTATTCTGTCTGTTCCTCTTTTCAAAGGTCCTCAGCTGACTTTTTAAGCAGTAAAATATATTTCTCTAGAGTCGTAGTTTTGACAGATGTATCCTGGATGTCACTAACTTGCTGCTCCACCAAGGACAGATGTGATTCCATAGACGACCATTTATTGTCCAGAACTTGTAAGCTGGTGTTATTTTCTTCAACAAACGGTCATAAAGCACGTATTTCCTCTAGGACAGTGTACAAAGATACAGGAGAAAGAAGTTTAGGTGGAGAAGGAGGGTCTTGTGTCTTGAAAGATGACAAGGACAGGGCCACAGACCGAGAGGAGGTGGTTTGATCCATAGCATTAGCAGAATGCACACAATCCATTGAGGGTACAGTAGAAGAGAATTCCGAAACAGGCATGCGAGCGGTTCTTACTTGAGTGCAAAAGAGTTTTACTTCTGCCCATAAGTGAATTTAAGTAAAATGGCAGATAAGTAACCACAGCCATATAGGTTCAGCCCTCCCTAACTCCTGATGAAAGAAAGCAGCTAGCCAACAAATTGATGGCAAACACGTAGGAAAGGTCTGGGAGCCCTTGAAGGAACATAGGGGGATGCCCAATAGCGTAAAAAAAGATAATACCTTGTTCTGAGCCAAGCTCTGAGGGGAAACCTCAGTGCATGAAGAAAACAAAATGGCAGCCGGAATGCAATTATGGAGCTCAGGCGACGTGAGACAGCAAAGGACTCAGAAACAGAAATACAGAAACAAGAATCTGGATTTCCCTGCAGGAGATGTTCCGCTGTACTTAATTGCCCATTTCCGTTGTGTCAAATAAGCAGGAACCACATATAACAAAGCAGCAGTCCCGATGTGCTACGGAGCTCCGTATCTAGGTGGCCATCTTTGGCGGCCGCACGCGCGCTCCTCACCAATGGAGGTTTCTTAATTAGGCAGTGATAGGTTGACAATAGTTTTATTGAAATGTCTGTTGTCTCCTTGTATTTTTAGTTTGTTTATATCGTTTTATATTGTATGTGGGCAGACATGCACGTGGGCCACTGTCACAGTCAAGGTAGAAGTTGAAAAGTGCACCAACTACCATTGAAAGTTTTGTAGAAGGAATAAAAAAGAGGTCAGTTGTAGGTGATGACCACATTGTATTTTCTACATGGATGTTGGATCTAGCGTCTGTTTGTTTGATTCAGTATTTTAAGTTATTATTAGCTGGTTTTCCCATCAATTATTGATTGTTTCAAGGCCCTAAGCACAGTTAAGAATTGTTCCTTGTCTCCCATGACATGAAGATTAGGGCTGCCAACTGGCCAGTTTTATACCTGCATGGCCAGTATTTTAATGTCCCTGCAGATATAAAAATTAGAAAAATGATCTAAAGCCAGTAATTGTAACCCGTATCAGTATGTACCTTAGACTGTATATGTTAGAAGACTAAAATATGTTCTGCAGCTTCCCCAATGACCTTCGCTGATAAAGAAAATAAAGATAGAAAGGCTATCTTAGCTGCATTTAATACTTGCAGATGGTCAATGAATTTCAAAAAGAGAAAGATTGCTCCACAAGGTTTTGATGGAGCTTATGGTGAAGACAAACGAAGTCCCAAGCTGTGCTCTAGCTGGATATTTAAATTAGTAGATGCAGGAAGATCTAGAAGTTTTGGAAAAAATGAGGTAAGAAAGCAACCGGATCATTCCCCTCAAGACCTTAAGGAAGACCATATAGATTAAGGTTATTCTGTCTGTTCCTATTTTCAAAGGTCCTCAGCTGACTTTTTTAGCAGTAAAATATATTTCTCTAGAGTCGTAGTTTTGACAGATGTATCCTGGATGTCACTAACTTGCTGCTCCACCAAGGACAGATGTGATTCCATAGACGACCATTTATTGTCCAGAACTTGTAAGCTGGTGTTATTTTCTTCAACAAACGGTCATAAAGCACGTATTTCCTCTAGGACAGTGTACAAAGATACAGGAGAAAGAGGTTTAGGTGGAGAAGGAGGGTCTTGTGTCTTGAAAGATGACAAGGACAGGGCCACAGACCGAGAGGAGGTGGTTTGATCCATAGCATTAGCAGAATGCACACAATCCATTGAGGGTACAGTAGAAGAGAATTCCGAAACAGGCATGCGAGCGGTTCTTACTTGAGTGCAAAAGAGTTTTACTTCTGCCCATAAGTGAATTTAAGTAAAATGGCAGATAAGTAACCACAGCCATATAGGCACAGCCCTCCCTAACTCCTGATGAAAGAAAGCAGCTAGCCAACAAATTGATGGCAAACACGTAGGAAAGGTCTGGGAGCCCTTGAAGGAAGATAGGGGGATGCCCAATAGCGTAAAAAAAGATAATACCTTGTTCTGAGCCAAGCTCTGAGGGGAAACCTCAGTGCATGAAGAAAACAAAATGGCAGCCGGAATGCAATTATGGAGCTCAGGCAACGTGAGACAGCAAAGGACTCAGAAACAGAAATACAGAAACAAGAATCTGGATTTCCCTGCAGGAGATGTTCCGCTGTACATAATTGCCCATTTCCGTTGTGTCAAATAAGCAGGAACCACATATAACAAAGCAGCAGTCCCGATGTGCTACGGAGCTCCGTATCTAGGTGGCCATCTTTGGCGGCCGCACGCGCGCTCCTCACCAATGGAGGTTTCTTAATTAGGCAGTGATAGGTTGACAATAGTTTTATTGAAATGTCTGTTGTCTCCTTGTATTTTTAGTTTGTTTATATCGTTTTATATTGTATGTGGGCAGACATGCACGTGGGCCACTGTCACAGTCAAGGTAGAAGTTGAAAAGTGCACCAACTACCATTGAAAGTTTTGTAGAAGGAATAAAAAAGAGGTCAGTTGTAGGTGATGACCACATTGTATTTTCTACATGGATGTTGGATCTAGCGTCTGTTTGTTTGATTCAGTATTTTAAGTTATTATTAGCTGGTTTTCCCATCAATTATTGATTGTTTCAAGGCCCTAAGCACAGTTAAGAATTGTTCCTTGTCTCCCATGACATGAAGATTAGGGCTGCCAACTGGCCAGTTTTATACCTGCATGGCCAGTATTTTAATGTCCCTGCAGATATAAAAATTAGAAAAATGATCTAAAGCCAGTAATTGTAACCCGTATCAGTATGTACCTTAGACTGTAAATGTTAGAAGACTAAAATATGTTCTGCAGCTTCCCCAATGACCTTCGCTGATAAAGAAAAGAAAGATAGAAAGGCTATAGGAAGTTATGTAATTACCTAAGGGTCTGGGAGGTTTGCTACTGTTTGGTAGTGGTGAAGGAAGATAATGTGGTCATCTTCACGTAAGGCAGTGGAGAGGCAAGGGAGCATCAATCTGTAGAGACAGTCATGTTGTGCAGCCTTTAGCAGGTGCAAATGGTGAGCTAAGCTGTAGTTTTGCAAGATCATTGATGACACAGGATGGTTACCACAGGCATTAGATAGATGTATTTATGTTCATGCTGCACATTGTTGACCATAAAAAGACAGTTGATGATAGAGTTATTTTTTAAAGAAGGTCCTTGGATTGTAAAGGATAGGAAAACAGTTTAAATGTATGTAGTCAAACATTGTGCCTGATGGCTGCAGCATGTGTAAAAGTTACAATTAAAATATTTGGATTCTCTGAACCCTATAAACAGGAAGTTGCAGACATTTAACCAAGTGCTGCGATTTGGCAACAAGGTTTATTTCTTGGCAGAATAGTTGATGGTTACTTAAGGTATCAGCCTTTGCCCATTCCTACTACTTTCAGGATGTTCTTTCTAGGTCTAAGCAGCATACACAAACATATTAACAAGTCCAGCATTTCGGTATTGAGTCGATAACGTTGTAAATCATGTTAATAGTGACCACATGCCCTGCTTTAAATTGATTGTTGGACGTTGCAATGCTGCTTCTGATTTTCTCAAAACTGCACCTTGCTAGTTTCTTATTACTGTTAGGCAGCAAGTTACTGCTTCCATTACCCATATTTTGAAAACCCAGCTGCAGTTTTATAGTTGTATGAGCTGAACTATGGGAACTTCATTTAGTGGTAGTTATGTTGAGTAGTTGCTGCTGCTGCATTGATGTTTGCTACCAGCTGTGTTTTGCTATTTGCAAATTTTAACTCATTTAATTGAAATCATCCCCTTCTGCTAATATGTGTTTTCTTATTCTCAGTCTCTGCTTAGTCGCCATTTTACAGTCTTGCTTGTCCCCAAGTATCTAGCTAATGAGGTGAAAGATAATGCAATGTCACTACTTATGATCCAGCGCCAATCAGGGATCGATAATCAACGAATAACTCAAACACGGGCCCATACTCACTCACCCAAATAAGAAATCCATGTTGCACTGTTTTTCAAGTTTGACAAAAATCAGTTGTTCATAATACAGACTTGTATCATAGAAATCCATGTTCCACTGTTTTTCAAGTTTGACAAAAATCAGTTGTACATAATACAGACTTGTATCATACACACTAAATACATAACTGAGCCTATATATCCACTACTTTCTTCTGGTCGATGGACCTAAAGCTGAGAAGTTGATGGCAATAATTAATACTATCTATCTATCTGTACTGCTTAAATAATCACAAACTCAGTGTAAGGTTAACAGTATTTATCGCAAAATAATGTGAAGGTAAATGCTCATCATGTACAAGTTTACAAGGCAAAAAAGAATCGATCACAGACAGAGAGAGAAACATTATCAATACAAACAGTGTCAAACTCATATCAAAATGAACAAATGCAAATGAAGGAGTGGATAGGCGAAGAGACAGTAGTTTCAGAGACAAAAATACATTTGCAAAGGATAATGCAAAGTACGAAACATTAGCTATACTAACCCAAGAGTTTCAAAGAAAGTACCCCCCCCCCGGCCACGGGGATAGCGGGGGTTCCCCATGTATAGATTCAGGGAACAAAGAATAGATCAGGATACAGCATTCAGGACAGGAACAGGAAACAGGTAGGCCTCTATCTGCAAACCGACAGACAGCAACGATCTCCTTCTAGCTCTGGGCAACACCAACCACGCCTTGCTCCAGCTAACCTAACCACACCCCCCAGGACACCTCAATTATACCCTAAAAACTTACATGTCCAACCCACATTTGTTGAAACATTTTCAGAATCTCAGTCTCTCATAGGCTAATTTAGGGGGTGTTCTATCACACCACCATAGTCACATTCATAATTTTCACAGCGTTCTTTGTTTTACATTTTTCACATTACCATGTCTCATGAATACACATTTCCTCCAGCAAGTAACATGTTGCAAGTCTGTACACTTCCATTTTCTCGTTTTCCGCTGCTTCTGCGGAAGAAGTTTATACATCTTTTCTCGATTTCATGGCCATCCTTCTGTTACTTGGCAGACACACAATAATACTTGAAGGTTATCAGTCTTTGCCTTCGCCATTCTCTCTCAGAGCTCGATTTTCAGCTTATTTATTCGTAATATTTCTTAAACTCTCAACTGTCATGCAGAAATGTAGGCCCATTCTTGCTTCACTACAATGTACAGAACACAGAAATTATTAATTTCACTAAATGTATTTCTCACTGTTTTGCCACCCACCATTGCACTTCCCATGTTATATATTCCTAGCAGGAGCATTAATGTGCAAAAGCGGCATTATTTTTTAAATTTTATTCCAAAAAACAGACCGCAAATGCAGCCTAGTTTTTCATGCATTAGTCCACGCATTAGTGCATGCATGCGCAAAAGCATTTCCCCATGTTTTCGTATTTTTGCACGTTATTTTCACAGCACACTATTTGTAGATGTTATGGAGGACTGAATCCAAGCAGGTTTTATTTTCTCTAAACCCCGCTCCATCACTTACGATGGTAGTTGGTTCAACAGACATGCAATATCAGTCCGCAATCTCTATATAATGATCATTTCCTCAAAGAGACATGTATAAGTAAACATTTCATGATTGTATCAACCAGTGCAATCGTGTTAATTTTCCAGTTATGCCTTGTTGAACATTACCGTGCATAAGAGTGGGGATATTATTTACACGAAAGACAGAATTGTGAGTTACAGCACCTCTTCAGGATTTTTGGGGCCCTGAACAAGGTGTATTTTGGGGACTCTGTACAGATCAAAATATAATATATACATTTTTTAATTTTAAGCCAACACAGCAGCGTGTTCAAAAGGGAGAGATAGATAGAGTTTTGAGGTCAAGATGTAGATATGTAGAGACACAGAGAGTTATAGAGAAAAGTGGGGTTGAGCCAGAGAGGGAGAGAGAGGTATATTGAGAGTGCGGTGCATTGAGAGAGAAGGAGAAAGATGAAATAGATTTGAAATAGAGAGAGAGTATGAACATTGAGATTTAGAGATGAGCAGTGAGAAACAGGTTCAAGGGAAAGGAGTGAGGTAGAAGAGGAGAGATGGGGTTAGGTGAGAGAACTGATAAAGAAAATTAGTTGAGGCAAAGAAAGAGAGGTAGTCAGTTAATGAGTTAGATGTAGAATAAAGGTAGAGAGAAGGGTTAGTATCGTAATTAGTGGGGTAGAGAGAGATGAGTTATAACAAGATAGAAAAAGAGAGCTAGAGAGGTGAAGTAGATAAAATGGAGGTAGCGAGAGGGGAGGTATAAAGATAGCTGAAATAGCGAGAGGTGAAACAAAGATTAAGTTAGAGCAGTGCTTCCTGGGTGGAGTTTCGATACGTGGAACTCCGTGAAGTGCAAAAAAACTCTACCGCGCTACGCGGAGCTCCGCAAGTGGCAGAGTG
Organism: Triturus cristatus; assembly: GCF_964204655.1. NCBI lineage: Eukaryota > Metazoa > Chordata > Amphibia > Caudata > Salamandridae > Triturus > Triturus cristatus. Next base: position 645,605,980 of record NC_140585.1, read on the forward strand.
CGCTAGATAAAAGCCGTTCGCAGTGATATTCAGTGCCAGGTGCTTGTCTGCACTGTGCATTCATCGCAAACGGTAACATGCACAGCGCAAGCGAGCGCTGCTTCCTTTCTGCTGCTCGAGTAGACTTTTACTCGAGCGACAGCTTACTCAATGTGAAGGGATGGTTTCTCAATGTGAGCGGTCCCGAGCATATGCGACCACTTACAATGAGAAATCTGACCGCCTGCGTTGTGATGACGATCGCAAACGAGAAAAAATCTCGCCGGGAGATAGATTTTCCTCGCTTGCGCTGGCGGGAAAAGCAAAGTATTTTTTACCAATGGGGAAGGGAAGTTACATTTAAATAAGAGGTGTAATCAGGGAGGGATTACACATTTGTTTGACAGAGAATACGAGGCCGGTTGTTCTGCAACGGCTGTGGCAGGTATGGATCGTTAACATTGCAGTGCAAAAACAATAACATTGTCGACTTTTGACCCAGGCGTAAGTGAGTGCATGAATGGGGAAATATGTTAATAATGTATTGGTACGAGAGCGGATGGTAGGAGTGTTTCATGAGGTGCGGAGAGCAAACAAGTTGATTGTTGTTTTATGAGAGGGGAGGTTTCATTTTGTTTAGAATTATGGGGGAATATGTTAAGGTGCGGTGGGGGTATGCGTGGTGAAATCAGAGTGATGGGTTGATGTTTTAAGACAGAGTGTGTTAGAGGATGAGGATGAATGGTATCACAGGTGATTATGGGTAGATACACATTAATTAAATTAGGTGTGCATGGGGTTAGGGCTAAAAGGTGAGGTGAGTGTGGGAGATTGTATGTGATTGATGCATGCAGAGATATAGGGTGCGGATGGTATTTGGGTTAAAAGGGGTTCGGTTTGTGTGAGTGCATGAGTATTGTGGGGAGAGAGAGTGAGAGAGTTTCGTGTCAGGTGGATTAAGCATTAAAGCATAGTGAATGAACCATAAGCCACATTGAGAACACGGTTACATAGAGAAAGGGGAGATGATAAACAATGGGTTTTGGGGTAGCACGTGGGTGGGAAATAGAATACGTTTGTGTAATGGTTGAGAATTTCGGCAGCTATATTTTGTAAAAGCGTCACATTAGTAAATATGTCACATCGTATGGAATATTTTGAATAAATGTATAACTACTTATGAAAAAGTGATTATGTTAGCAGGTCAAATACTAACAGTTGTTCTACTTTACTTGTCATTGTAGTGACCCCTGACGAAGGGCACCAGCGGCCCGAAATGCATTGGGTTTTAAAATAAACAGCACTGCCTAAGATCAGTTTGCATTTTTCGTGTTTGTCGCAAGAGGTTCGTTTGGCCCAGCTTAAACATTAGAAACTGTGAAAATTGGCAAAATCACTCCACGTGTGGAGGAATAAGGTTGAAATTAAGATGAATTAAAAAATGTTATTAAATGGATTACTATGGATTACATGAAAAAATTGGAATGACTAGATGATGGCTTAGCAGGCGACTTCAGCTGTGCGTTTGGACGGGGGAGATGGTGCCCCCGAGTAGTGAACGTTATTTATCCAGGTGCCGTTTGGGCATGGCACCAGCCAAACTGCACGCATTCAGTTTTAAGATGGATATACATAAAAGAACAAAACGCATAAGCAAGGTGTGCATCCCTATCTTTATAAATTAATGTCGAAAATGATGCCCTACCCTGAGATTGCACCCGCACATATAAATAAGGAGATACTAAGAAAAATTATGTACTTTGACTCCACATGGCAGGCGAGACATCGTGATTCATCTAAAAGGACTGTGTTGTTAAGACATGAACTGGTAAACTTTCACGAGCACTGAATGACAGTGTTATTGGTGGACTTGATGAATAATCACTTGCAGTTTCCATAAAGTTATGTGATTACGAAGTTTGAATGGAATCTCTGACAACGGAAATGGGTTGTGGGGGATGGAGTCCATGGAATGGAAAAGTATCACGTGATGCAACATCGCTGGCGGGAAAAGCAAAGTATTTTTGACCAATGGGGAAGGGAAGTTACATTTAGATAAGAGATGTAATCAGGGAGGGGTTACACATTTGTTTGACAAAGAATACGAGGCCGGTTTTTCTGCAACGGCTGTGGCAGGTATGGATTGTTAACATTGCAGTTCAAAAACAATAACATTGTCGACTTTTGACCCAGGCGTAAGTGAGTGCATGAATGGGGAAATATGTTAATAATGTATTGGTACGAGAGCGGATGGTAGGAGTGTTTCATGAGGTGCGGAGAGCAAACAAGTTGATTGTTGTTTTATGAGAGGGGAGGTTTCATTTTGTTTAGAATTATGGGGGAATATGTTAAGGTGCGGTGGGGGTATGCGTGGTGAAATCAGAGTGATGGGTTGATGTTTTAAGACAGAGTGTGTTAGAGGATGAGGATGAATGGTATCACAGGTGATTATGGGTAGATACACATTAATTAAATTAGGTGTGCATGGGGTTAGGGCTAAAAGGTGAGGTGAGTGTAGGAGATTGTATGTGATTGATGCATGCAGAGATATAGGGTGCGGATGGTATTTGGGTTAAAAGGGGTTCGGTTTGTGTGAGTGCATGAGGATTGTGGGGAGAGAGAGTGAGAGAGTTTCGTGTCAGGTGGATTAAGCATTAAAGCATAGTGAATGAACCATAAGCCACATTGAGAACACGGTTACATAGAGAAAGGGGAGATGATAAACAATGGGTTTTGGGGTAGCACGTGGGTGGGAAATAGAATACGTTTGTGTAATGGTTGAGAATTTCGGCAGCTATATTTTGTAAAAGCGTCACATTAGTAAATATGTCACATCGTATGGAATATTTTGAATAAATGTATAACTACTTATGAAAAAGTGATTATGTTAGCAAGTCAAATACTAACAGTTGTTCTACTTTACTTGTCACTGTAGTGACCCCTGACGAAGGGCACCAGCGGCCCGAAATGCATTAGGTTTTAAAATAAACAGCACTGCCTAAGATCAGTTTGCATTTTTCGTGTTTGTCGCAAGAGGTTCGGATGGCCCAGCTTAAACATTAGAAACTGTGAAAATTGGCAAAATCACTCCGCGTGTGGAGGAATAAGGTTGAAATTAAGATGAATTAAAAAAGTTTATTATATGGATTACATGAAAAAAATGGAATGACTAGGTGATGGCTTAGCAGGCGACTTCAGCTGTGCGTTTGGACGGGGGAGATGGTGCCCCCGAGTAGTGAACGTTATTTATCCAGGTGCCGTTTGGGCATGGCACCAGCCAAACTGCACGCATTCAGTTTTAAGATGGATATACATAAAAGAACAAAACGCATAAGCAAGGTGTGCATCCCTATCTTTATAAGTTTTATTTGTGCCACATGAACATGTGGTGTTCACCAAATAAAATGGAAATATAAAAAGACTAAACTGGAAACACCGACTCCAGTTCACTGGTGCTGCTTTTTTTATTGACAACGCACCGCCATGACATGTTTCGGCCTGAACACATGACGCGGCTGCTGTAAGAATACCAATTATTTAAAGTGACTAGTGCATAAACATGTGATGATAGACAGCAAAAACTGACTGAAGTAAACTGATATCACTGGATTCATCCATTTTGGTCACATTAAAAACAATCAGTAATTACATTTATATAGTTGTTTAAAAATAAAGCAGTCAATAATATTTTTCATAGTACACCCATGTACATCAAATTGTAAACTAAAATGCATGCATCAAATAAGATGGGTCACCCTTATCTGTGTATAAAGTACATCGATTTACTAATTACCATAAGTGGTAACAAGAAATTTACGACACATGTATATCCTTGTTTGCCGATTTAATAAAACTGAAGTTTAAATTATTGTGACCCTATTTATGTACTATAGCCCCTGTGGGACTAATGCTAATGTGCACCTATTATTGCCGTATGTTTGTGATGCAAAACAGTGCAATGTGTCCCTTAATAAATGAAAAGATCTGTAATAGTGAAACATACTAATGTATTAACATATAGGAGGTAGCAGCTTGTATTTTGAATACTCTTCTTAACTAATGGCATCCCCATGTCGACCATTGTCTTAATAGAATTAATCTACAGATATGAATTATCCTAGGTAATATCAACTATGGGATATCCTAAAGGATTTGGAGGGCATATGAGCTGCTTGGTTTTTTATATGAACGTTGTCTTTTGATGTGCTGGTGCAGGACAACATTTCTGGGCAAGATTGGGGTCTGATGTAGTTACAGGCAGGTATAGAAATCCTCGCTGGAATTGAGCCCCTAGGATTTTTTGTATCTAGATCAATAATATACTGTGTTTCCAATTTTCTCAGGGTAGCCTCCCGGTTTCCCACTTGCCTTGTGCTAAAAATGGAGTCTAACAAATAATATCTAAAGTGTTTTAGATTGTTATTGTGGATTTCTTTAAAATGGCAAGCAACAGGGTAGGTTGGATCAAAGTTAGTGATTTCCCTCAAGTGTTGGAGTATTCGCTTGTGGGCTTGCAGTTTGGTACTGCTCACATAAAGCAGTCCTCATGAGCACTCCAACACATAAACTACAAAATCCATCTTACATGTTCACTTTTTTTTATTGTATTGGGTCTGTCCTGGATCAGGGTTAAGTATGTTGTTTTATTTACCCCATATTTGCACGCACAAAAGGTATTACATTTAACAAATCCTTTTTTTTGGGTCAGCCAATTGCCAGTTGTCAAAACTTCCAGACTTCTTCTGACTAAAGCATTACTCTTGAAAATAGCTTTCCTGAAGGTAATGGCCGGACTTTTGGGCAGAACAGAACCAATAATAGGGTCACTTGGTATAAGCGGCCAGTTCTTTTTGATTTTGTTTCTTAATCTGCCTTCCTGTTTGTTTTAAGTATGGATTAATCTGGTTTCTTGTTCTCCTTTTTGTTTCTGCCCAGCTACCCTGGTGTCCTCCCTATTTTCTTTGATCTTAAACAACAAATCTGATCTACTGAGAATTTGTGATTTTCACCGTAAGGAATGCTGTGTATCAAGTGCTTTGGATGGAAACTGGTAGCGTGTAGTACCTTGTTGCCTGCCGTTTTCTTTGTGATGTAGCCTAGTTTCTATTCTCATGTTGGCAATGTAAACCTGTACATTGAGAAAATAGACCAATTCTGCACTTATAGATGCCATAAAATTCAGATTAATGTCATTAACATTAAGTTCAGATACAAAATTTAGTGCACTGTTTTTGGATCCCCGCTATATTACGAAAAGGTGGTCTATATATCTCAACCATACAATAACATGTTTATCCATAGTTTCCTTTTAGTTTGCATTGAGGACAAGCTCCTCCCACCAGCCCATGTGGGGACAAGCTTAGATGGGGAACAAGCTGGCCCCCATGGCAACTCCCCGAACTTGATAAAAGATCTGACTTTGGAACATAATGATGTCCTATTGACCAACATTTTGTTGTGTTGAAATAACCATATTGGTCTGATGCTCCAGGGCTCTAATGCCATTGTTATGGTTAATGCTTGTGTAAAGCGTTGCAACATGCAAAGTCATTAAAAGATAATCTTATTTGGAGGGATTTTTACAAGTATTTGCAAATACGTGACTTCCTGAGTAAGAAATGTGGCGGCCGACTAGGTTTCATTAATAATTGTATTATAGACAATCTGAGGCAGAATCATCCATCTATAGGTGTATAATTTCCTCAATTCTTGGGACTTGGGAATACGGGCTAGCAAGTGGAAAGAGGAAATTGATATCTCAGAAAAACTTTTTTTTCACTCAACTGAACTAGCACAAAAATTTTTAATACCGGCACGGCTCCATGAGCAGTATTATAAAACTTGTTTTTCGCTCTACTATACTCCGAAAAAGATTGCGAAATGGGGAACAGGGAAGGGGACTTTTTGCCCCCGATGCTCTCTGTAACAGGCGGATCTCAATCACATGTTTGCTTCTTGCCCTACGTTAAACATCTTGAAATTGGAGATCGCAAAAATGTTCAAAGAGGTGCTAGGGAGGGACATATGTCTTTCATCAGCCCTGATTTGCTTAGGGGTAGATCAGGAGATCCAAGGGAAGCCGGGAGACCAACTGATTTTCATAGGTATGGCTGTATATCGAATTTCCTTAGCCTCAGCCTGGCTAGATCCATCCCCCCTGGCTTTCATCAATGGTTAACACGACTAGTGGCGAATTACAACTTCGAAAAAGCCATATATGAAAAAAGAGGGCCACGATCCTGCTCGAAAGGCTTAATAGTCTGGGAACCTTTGACCAGATGGCTTGAGGGATAAGAGCAGGAGCACAAGCTATACTCGGTCCGGTACTCTTTTAGCATCCACAACTTAAAAACTACTTCAAACGGGTGGCCAACCCCGGGGTGGGAGGGGAGGGAGTGGGTTTTAAAAATTATAAAAATTGTGCATGAGGAAATGTTACTGATACAATATAAGTTTTCTTCTTTTTCAAAACTGATATTGATGTTAACGGTTGAAATTGTGAAATAATATCGGTATGATTTTCTTTTTGCTTTCATCGATGTATTTGTAAATTATTAGCCTACCTGGTGGCTTGGTAGGAGTTTTGTGGATTTTTGGGATAAAATAAATTACTGGCATATCTGGAAATTCGTTCTTGAGGAATTTATATTCATCTGGGCTAAGGAGGCCTGCAGTTTTCCATGCTAATAACTTTGAATGATATATTCATTGTGTATAGCACGAGTTGTTTGGATGTTACTTCTCTTGTAACAGCCTCTGTAATTCAGTTGTTTCATGGCTTCCTCCATGTAATCTGCTTTGGTCCAGATTACCATCTTGCCCCCCTTGTCAGAATTCCGAATAACAATTTGATTGCTGCCTTGTAATTTATCTACCAACTGACGATATTTGCAATCCTGGTAGTTGTATCTTTTGCGCCCTCTTTGAGCTTGATGGTTTAATTTTTTAACTTGAGATATTCTATGTACGTTAAATATGTCGAAAGAGTCGCGTGGCATAATTGAAAGAAAAGTCGATTTTGGTTTAAAGGTTGTGTGAACTGTCCCAAAAGTGTTGAGCTGTTGTTGCGCTATAATAGTTTGTGTTGACACTTCACTGATACATGCTGTGTTCTCATTCTATAGCTCCAGCAATTTACATAAAGCTGTACACCTGAATCTGACAAAACACTTGGACTTTAAGAGGATATGGCCTGGGAAGTGTGATTGCTCATGTTATTTACATTACGTAGAACATGGTACTTTTTAAGCTTTAATTTATGAACAAATTTATATACATCCATTCTCGGTTGTGAGTAGTTAAAGTTACTCTCTGTGCAGAACAAAAGACCTAATAATAATAACTGCTTCTGCTTGGTCTAGAGTTGTATGCAACAGGTTGATTATTGTTTTTGGAACTTGTGGCCCAGATTCTACTTCTGCCTCCACCTGCCAGCTGTCTGTTTCCATCTGTTTTTTTCTGTTTCCGACATAGCTTTACATCTTAATCTTAGCAGGTCCCTGTTCACTGCTTCCATGGAACTGCTACAATTAAGATCTAACCTTGAAGAAAAAGAGGAATTTCTCAAAGGCTCAACAACAAGCACTGGAGAATCATCGCATGGACAAATCAGTAGTGTGCAAACCCTCAGACAAGGGGGAAACATTGTGCTACAGATGCAGGAAGAGTATGAATGCGAAGCACAGCGTCAACTTTGGACATGAAATATTATCAGAAAACTACTTAAAAGGAGTATCACCAGAGCATTACTGACTATCACCAACTCATAAGGAAATGGTATGGGAAGAAAATACTGGAGATGGACAAGTATATGTACCTTTGGTGCTTGAACCCAATTACTCCCACTTTTTATCACCTACTAAAGATCCACAAGACAATTTGAATCCACCCGGCCGACCCATTGTCTCCTCTCACGGAAATCTTACAGAACATCTGTCTATCTATATAGATTATTTCTTGTTTCAGTTTGTGTCTAAACTAACATCGTCCATAAGAGACACTAAAGACTTTTTACAATGCATTGAGAGTATAAAGGGGGAAGCAGGATTACATCATCCCTTAAAATACTTGGAATACAACACCATGTTACTGGAATTAATAGAGTTCTGTCTCAACAACAACATTTTCCTCTATAAAGACCAACATTACAGACAGATCTCGGGCACTGCCATGGGGACCTGCTTCGCCCCAGTTACGCAAATTTATTTGTGGGATGGTGGGAGAAGCAGGTGGCCTGGTCCGATGCAAATAAAACATGGACGGCAAATGTAGTGTCATGGCACAGATATATTGATGACTTCTTCTTAAGTTGGATGGGGGTCTCCTGAATCAGCCCAGGCATACATTGAGGTTCTCTATAAGAACAATGTTAATTTAAAGTTCACCGGAGAGATAAGTTCCACTTCAATTAACTTTCTGGACTTAGATGTTGTGGCATCAGGCAATAAGCTAAAAACGACATTGTATAAGAAAGCTATGGTGGGAAATTCTACACTACAAGCCACCAGTAGTCACCTACATATTTGATCAGGAGTGTCCCCTATGGGGAACTCCTGAGAACAATACCACAAACGGTGATTTTGAGAGGGCGGTGAATGATAGCATGATGTGATGCTGTGCTCGTGTGTATGATGAACAGATTTTAGGACAGGCATATAAAAAAGCTAGTCGGGTACCAAGAGCAGAACTATTGAAGGACAGACTCAAGAACAATAAAGAGACAGGCAAATTCAATTTGATTACCACTTTCTTGGAGGATGCCAATCAGTTAAGGAGTATCATCCGTAAGAATTGGCATACCTTACAAACGGACCCCATTATAGGGCATGACATACCTCCGAGACCAATGCTAACTTTCAGGAAAGCAAGATCCCTTAGAGAACATTTGGTGAGTAGCCACTACACCAATGAAAACCTAGGCTCCATCCGCAAGGAATTACATGGGTTTTTCTCATACAGGAAGTGTAAGGCTTGCTCTAATAGTAAAAAGAATATCTCCTACACAGTGCCAGGGTTAGGAAAACTTAAACTTATGAAAAAGAAATTTAGGCACCCCATAGACAGTATATTGTCTAACATGTCCATGCCGGTTGAAATACATTGGGAGCACGATTCATCCCACTAAAATCCGCATCTTGGAACATATGAGAGCAATAGTTAAAAAGGATGCAATATACCCAGTGGTGTGGCAATTCAGCACGCACCATGATAGTAACAGGGATATTCTTATGTACTTCTGTCTAGATTAGGCTATTATCAATCCCAGAGGAGGAGACAGAATCCTGAAACTCAGGAGGTTGGAATCACAATACATTATCGATCTGCAAACTAAAGTCCCACAAGGAATGAATAGCAATGAGGAATTTTCTGTCCGCCTTGAGGAGGACAGATAGACATATATATATATATTACCTACTGGTGTAAATCCGTTCAATAGTTCCTGAGAAAATCAAAAGTTAATTCACATATATATCTGGGCGGAGCCTAACCACACATCTCATCGTGAGATCTGATTGGCTGTCAGCACTTCATCCAAGAAGTGATGGCAGCCATCTTGGGACCAATATACATGATAGCACCTCATTAAAAAGCATTGCAGTTAATAGAAGGTTTTAAGACTTTAGTTACATTATAAATCATTTGTTGATGGTACCATACTCATTTTAGGAATTGTGGTGTGTTCTAAGGTGATTTTACCATGTGAAAAAGCCTTCTACTGGGATATCATGAATGGTGTTTGAGAGAACTATTTTCTCATGCTTTTCCCACAGAGGTTTGGAAGGTGATCTATAAGCTAAACTGAGAGCATATTTTCTGTAAATTCACATTATCTTTCTCAGTCATGTGAGAATGAAGTCTGACATTCTCAGTACAACATGTACATCCAACAAGGGCATAGACTGTCAGTTGATTGCTTTGTGTTCTACTGCAGCTTCCCAGAGTATTCTAAAGAACAACCAGAGCGCTAACAGTCCTACTTATGACAAACGTATTGCACACCTGAAGCCATCTTGATTGGAATAAAGTGGTAACTCTTAAAACATTAAATTTAAAAAGGAACATAATGAGGGGGTTCATTTTGCCGTAGAAATTATGATTAGTGCTGCAGAAAGAAAAATTAGGGCACATTTTGAGTGACTTCTCAAATCCTCTTCTATTTCATTAAAACATTCTAACATGCACTTTCAATACCAGCAGCAGACTTCCCTGTTGAGCAGTAGCTTTACTACAGTGATCTAATGAGCAACTAGAGTGCTAACATTCTGAATTTATGGCAAATGTGTGACACATCTGAATGCCTTCTTGATGGAATCAAAGTAAAAAAACTGAAAGTATTTCCTACTGAGGAGACTATAGTAAATGAGGAAATTAGGAAACTTCATAACAAATAAGTCTCCCAAGATGGCCACCTGAGACGAAAGAGTCCAAATGTAGCACACATATTACCCAGATGTAGCCCAAGTATAGCCCAATGACAGAATGTCCCAGAGTGTTCTAAAGAACAACTCGAGCGCAAACAGTCTTACTTATGACAAAAGTATGGCACACCTGAAGCCATCTAGATTGGAATAAAGTGGTAACACTTAAAACATTTAATTTGCAAAGGAACAAAATGAGGGGGTTCATTTTCCCATAGAAATTATGATTAGTGCTGAAGAAAGAAAAATTAGGGCACATTTTGAGTGACTTCTCAAATCCTCTTCTATTTCATTAAAAAAATCTGACATGCAGACTGAAACATGCACTTTTAATACCAACAGCAGACTTCCGTGGTGAGCAGTAGCTTTACTACAGTGATCTAATGAGCAACTAGAGTGCTAACATTCAGAATTTATGGCAAATGTGTGACATATCTGAATACCTTCTTGATGGAATCAAAGTAAGAAACTGAACGCATTTCCTACTGAGGAGACTGCAGTAAATGAGGAAATTAGGAAACTTCATAACAAATAAATCTCCCAAGATGGCCACCAGAGACAAAAGAGCCCAAATACAGCACAAATATCACCCAGATGTAGCCCACATGTAGCCCAATGACAGAAGTGTGCAAAACACTTTTTATTTTTTCTGTTTTTGCAGTTTTATATAGTGCAGACTTGTCAGGTATTGGAGTGTTTTACATGAGCATTGGTTACATCACACAAGAACAAATTCATTTTGGTTGTAGACATGGGGAGATTAAGTGATTTGACCAGAATCACAGAATGTCGAGCTGAAGCAGAAACTCCAACCTGGTTCCCCAGTTGCAAAGTCTGCAGCTCTGGAAGTAACACCAAATCATCTCCCCTAAGTGTAACATTTAATCAAGTGGTCAACAGGATAAAAAAAATAAAGATAACAATTTAAAAGTGCTTTGTCGCTATTTGAAAACCCAGAAAATATGTCCTCATTTTCGTTTTTTAGAGCACTAACCATAATTTTGATGCAAATAAGACCCTCTCATATGTGTAATTTCTAAAGGAAATGCTCTAGGTATTACAATTTTGATTACATCAAGATGACGTCAGGCGTTCCACACTTTTGTAATAAATATAGAATGTTAGCAATCTAGTTGTTCATTAGGATACTGTTGAGAGGCAGAGGCCAGGTGCACGGACTCTGAAAATTGAAGGCAGGGAGGAGGGTGCAGAGGCAACAATTTGACCACACTGGGCATGCAGGAAGGGCAGTGGCAGCACAACAGACTATGGAGGGCAGTGGAAAGGGGGGCAGGGGCAACAAACCAACAATACAGGACTGGCAAGAGAGGCTGATATAATAGACCATTGTGGGCAGAAGGAAGAGGGAGTGGTAGTACAACCATACATGCCAACAGACCCGATTCAGCCGGGAAACGTCCAATGTTTTTAAGCTCAAATAGGCTTTATTTGATCTGTCTCCTGTCTACAATCTCCTCTTTTTCAATGTAACTCAAAGGGGAAAATCAATACCCCAGTTATTTTTCAAAATCTCCCTCTTACCAAGTTCAAAATGTTTGCAAGTATGGTACATCGGATCATGGAAGGCAGGAGGAATTGGGGTAGGCACATAGACTTGGATAACAGAGGACAGGAGGGACATGGAGAGGTGCACCAAACTGACCCTACATGGCAGGCATCAGGGTTTGCACCAGCACAATACACCACACAGGGCATGCGGGACGGGAGTGCAGCACAAAAATCCATAGAAAGCAATAGGGAGGGGACAGGACCATGCACATGGACAACAGAGAACAGAGGCGAAAGAGGCAATGGCAGCTAGCTGACCATAATGGACTGACAGGAGAGAAAGCTGCAGCATAACAGACCATAAAGGGCAGGAGGGACGGATCAGGGGCATTACAATGGAACAGACAAGCCAGGAGGGAGGGAATAGGGGTCTGCACATGGAAACAGAGGGCTGGGGAAAGGGGGCAGGGCAGGAGCAGCAAGATGACCATGGAGGTCAGGCAGGATGGGCACTAGAAGCAAGACACACCATGGAGAGCAACAGTGAGACTATGATGGCATACACACAGACCATGGAGGGAAGGTGGAAGGGGGTCAGGGGCAGCTAGCTGACCACACAGGGAAGGTGGAAGGGTTAGTGGCAGCACAGAAGACCATGCATGGCAAGTGGGAGGGTTAGTGGCAGCACAATGGCTATGATGGGCAAGAAGGAGGGTGCAGGGGCATGCACAAAGGACCATGGAGGATAGAAGGGAGGGTCATGACCTGGGCACAGACAAGAGAGTTCAGGGGAAGGGGCCTCACAACAGACCACGCAGGGCAGGCAGGAGGAGCAGTTGCAGCACAACAGACCAGGGAGGGCAGAAGGGTGTGGCAGTAAAATGGACCAGGGAGGGGACGGGGCCTGAGGTGACTTGTGCAAACACGCCCTGTGGCACATTTTAAGTTGGGGAAATAATTCACCGTCAATCCTGAGGGACCCTGGGGGCCAACTAGCCCACCAGGTGCTTCCAGTAGGCGCCACTGCGTTGCGTTGCAGAGAGGTGGTCTAGGCCGTGCCCCTTTTTACATCTCTCTGCAACGCAGCTCTGTGGAATTTACTGGAGGTACCTAGTGGACTAGTTGGACCCTAGGGACCCTCGGGATTCACGGGGACTTAATCTCCCAACTTAAAACGGCCACAGGGCGTGTTTACACAGTGGGGAAGGGAGGGGACGGGGCCTGAGGTGACGTGTGCAAACACGCCCTGTGGCGCGTTTTAAGAGGTAGTTTTAATCCCCCTGCCCTATTATATACTAGGGGCTTACAGAGGAGGTCATGCTAATCACAGGGGGACCCCAACGCATAGTGTTCCCTAGTGTATGTAGGTGTTTTCACTGTATCATAAGTGTCTTTTAACATAGCACTGGTTCTAGGACTGGTTAGTCAGACTCAGTTACCACCAGTATCCGTCTGAAAAAGTTGAGGGTACAGGATGATTTTGCAACAAGTCTTCTTTCTGCTCCTCTTTTTGTTCTTTCTGCACGTCTTGTTTCTTCCTGCACTTTTCTCCGTCTTTGAGGACATTTGTTGCTTCTTTCTGCATTTATTTTGCTTCTTTCTGTGCATTTTTTCTGCTTTCTTCACATGCCCTACCTCTGTAGGCATAGTTAGAAATTAGCATTTAAAAAACCTTAGAATTTCACTGAAAAAAACATAGGTTTCAGGGGCATTATAGTTAGCTCGACATTTCACTCGTACAAAACCATTGAAATTCCCCCGTTATTGTTAGCTCAGCTAACTATAACTCGCGCGCCCGTAATGCACTGTTGATGACGTCACATATTACATCACTCATGACATGGTCAGTATCATCACTCATGACATCACTGATGACATCTCAAATGACATTACTGATGACATCATCCTTGTGATAGAGTGGCAGACCTCCTCTCACCCTAATATAACCTTTGATACACACATTCAAAAATAGAAACTAAAATTTTCAAAAAAATTGACATACCAATACCAGTTACAACAACCTATTCAGTAATTCCAACAACTACATACACATCCACTCATTCACCAACAGTTCTATATAGTCACTCATACATGTACTCACTCATCATATATATTCATACACCTATACATCCTGTTATACACCGCCACTCATTCATAGAGTTACTCACACACATAGTCACTCATGCTAATAAGGAATCAAACATTCATTTACTTGCATATACAGTTATGCACACACCACCACACTTACTTCTACAGAAACTTACACATACTTACTCTCTTAAGCAATCACTTATAGAAACACCTACTAATTTATACAAGAACTCTTTCAATCTCTCACTCTCATATATACTCACTTATATACACCAATACTCACATATACTAGTTTAAAACATATGTAGTTACTCATAAAGACACTATTGAGACAGTCATTCACTCACTAACACACCCATACACACACTCATCCACCCATACAGTCCTGCATACATGCTGTCTTCAACACATACAAACAGTGAGTCACTCATTCATGCATCTATGCACTAAGTAATACCCCCCACCGAACCATACAGACACTCAGACACTCATACTCAAAAAAACAACTAATAACTATATAGACACTCATGTAGCTACTCACCAACCTATGTATCTGTATGAATAAGTGAGGTGGTGTCTGTATAACTGTATAGGTGAGTAAATGGAAGTATGATTGATTCTTTGCATGACTGACTAGGTGTGTGAGTAACTCTGGATATGTGGCACTGTGTGAGTGTCTGTATAGGTGTATGAGTGCATATGATAGTGTTATATTGATGAGTGACTGCATGTATGAGTAACTGTATGGATGCATGAGCGTATGTGCACGTTATCCTACTTCCTGCACTTTTCTTCGTCTTTGAGGACTTCTGTTGCTTCTTTCTGCATTTCTTTTTTTTCTTTCTGTGCGTTTTTTCTTCTTTCTTCACATGTCCTATCTCTGTAGGCATAGTTAGAAATTAGCATTATAAAAACCTTTGAAATTCACTGAAAAAACCATAGGTTTCAGGTACGTTATAGTTAGGAATTAGCATTTAAAAAACCTTAGAAATTCACTGAAAAAACCATAGGTTTCAGGGGCGTTATAGTTAGCTGGACTTTTCACTCGTACAAAACCATTGAAATTCCCCCGTTATAGTTAGTTCAGCTAACTATAACTCGCGCGCCCACAATGCACTGCTGATGACGTCACATATTACATCACTCATGACATGGTCAGTGACATCACTCGTGACATCACTCATGACATCTCAAATGACATCACTGATATATACATATATAAAACTTATTTAATTTTCAGAAAAACACACATTCACTGGATGATGTCATCAGTGATGTCATCAGTGATGTCATTGGAGATGTCATCAGTGATGTCATGAGTGATGTCTCTGACCATGTCATGAGTGATGTAATATGTGACGTCATCAGCAGTGCATTGAGGGTGTGCGAGTTATAGTTAGCTGAACTAACTATAACGGGGGAATTTCAATGGTTTTGTACGAGTGAAAAGTCCAGCTAACTACAGCGCCCCTGAAACCTATGGTTTTTTCACTGAATTTCTAAGGTTTTTTAAATGCAAATTCCCAACTATAACGTGCCTGAAGCCTATGTTTTTTTCAGTGAGATACATGTATATATGTATATGTACATGCACATGTATATATATATCTCAAAGCAACAAGTTGCCTACTGAGTGAAGTCCCGATACGGGTAAGTTGAGTTCACGCCATTATTTATTGCAGGAAAACAATGTTCAAGCCACAACAGCAGTGCCTCATGGAGATAAGTGTCCTGCCAACGCGTTTCGTGATAAACACTTCCTCAGGGGCTGCGGGCATTCTGCGAAGAAAAGATCACAACAGTTTCATTGCACTCTGTTTCAAGCATTTCACCCGCCCAAGTGGGCGTGGCCACTCCCGTGGCCCACTGGTCTTTGAAGTGCAATTGTATTCCTAACAGTGAGTTACTGTGTGCTTTCTTCATCTTAATTCTATTAATCCCAAGTGGGTTGTGGTGCATTGCCGGCGCTTGTCGTGCCCATACATTCCTCCAACCTGTCCTTAGAACCACAGCATCGGTTGGCGCTGTGGCGGGACTGCACCAAGTGCAGCGGGGCACTTCTCACTTGTCTAAATATTCCTACTCATTTCTTCAAATGTAATGCCTTTTCTGTATTTTAATAATTCTCTAATGAACAATCGTTTGTGACATTAACTTGGTAAAGTAAAGTTCCGTATATGGGTATTATTCTTAATTCTGGTCTGATTTTGAAGAAAGTTATTGCCAAGTGAGTTTAAGCTTATCATTTCAAACATCATATACTGTTACAAATGTGCCTTTCTTAACTGCATTAGATTGTCATTCTGTTGTTTTTTGAAGCCCTCCTGTCTTTGTTTTTTTGAAAATATCTTCATTGATACATTTTAATGATACAGAACAAAATAAGGACCATAGGTCCAGCATATACTTGGGCAAATGCGACCATGCATACAGAGCCTCACAAAGGGCAGAACAAGTATGTGACGGGTTGATAGAGAAGTCAAAGGACCCTCCCACATCATACATAATTGCGTTCCGGTTGTGTCAACAATCAACATCAGCAAAAACAACAATTGATGGACAGAATGCAGAACAATGTCATACATTCACCCCAGTACAGAGATCTGGGCCTAAATCCATTGTTTTTTTGCTCACCATGCCATTCCAGTTTGAACCCAGCCATATGCAAATCTGTCTTGACCCTGTGCCTCATGGGAACAGTCCAGCCCGAACTGCCAAGCCAGGTCCTCCCTGGACTGGAAACAAGCATCCTAGGACCGGTTTCGGGGTTTCACCCCTCTTCAGCCAGGATAGCTTGATTCCAGTGGCATGGAGAGCACGGGACTCACGACTGAGCATACCCGTCCCACTCAGGGTGACAAATACAAAAACAACAATTGATGGACAGAATGCAGAACAATGTCATACATTCACCCCAGTACAGAGATCTGGGCCTAAATCCATCCTTTTTTGCTCACCATGCCATTCCAGTTTGAACCCAGCCATATGCAAATCAGTCTTGACCCTGTGCCTCATGGGAACAGTGCAGCCCGAACTGCCAAGCCAGGTCCTCCCTGGACTGGAAACAAGCATCCTAGGACCGGTTTCGGGGTTTCACCCCTCTTCAGCCAGGATAGCTTGATTCCAGTGGCATGGAGAGCACAGGACTCACGTCTGAGCATACCCGTCCCACTCAGGGTGACAAATGCAAAAACAACAATTGATGGACAGAATGCAGAACAATGTCATACATTCACCCCAGTACAGAGATCTGGGCCTAAATCCATCGTTTTTTTGCTCACCATGCCATTCCAGTTTGAACCCAGCCATATGCAAATCAGTCTTGACCCTGTGCCTCATGGGAACAGTCCAGCCCGAACTGCCAAGCCAATTCCTTTGGTTTTTGCTTTGTTCGCCATAAGTTGGCAGGGTATGCTCAGACGTGAGTCCCTTGCTCACTTTGCCACTGGATTCAAGCAAGCCTGGCTGAAGACGGCTGAAATGCCAGAAACCGGTCCTAGGAAGCTTGTTTCCGGTCCAGGGAAGACATGGCTTGGCAGTTCGGGCTGGACTGTTCCCATGAGGCACAGGGTCAGACTGATTTGCATATGGCCATGTCTGATCTGGGGTGGCAGAGTGGGCTAAAGAACGGTGATGGATTAAACCCAGATCAGTTGACTGGGGGTGAGTGCTTGCAATGTTCAACACTCCGTCCATCATTTCCTTTGGTTTTTGCTTTGTTCGCCATAAGTTGGCAGGGTATGCTCAGACGTGAGTCCCTTGCTCACTTTGCCACTGGATTCAAGCAAGCCTGGCTGAAGACGGCTGAAATGCCAGAAACCGGTCCTAGGAAGCTTGTTTCCGGTCCAGGGAAGACATGGCTTGGCAGTTCGGGCTGGACTGTTCCCATGAGGCACAGGGTCAGACTGATTTGCATATGGCCATGTCTGAACTGGGGTGGCAGAGTGGGCTAAAGAACCGTGATGGATTAAACCCAGATCAGTTGACTGGGGGTGAGTGCTTGCAATGTTCAACACTCCGTCCATCATTTCCTTTGGTTTTTGCTTTGTTCGCCATAAGTTGGCAGGGTATGCTCAGACTTGAGTCCCTTGCTCACTTTGCCACTGGATTCAAGCAAGCCTGGCTCAAGACGGCTGAAATGCCAGAAACCGGTCCTAGGAAGCTTGTTTCCGGTCCAGGGAAGACATGGCTTGGCAGTTCGGGCTGGACTGTTCCCATGAGGCACAGGGTCAGACTGATTTGCATATGGCCATGTCTGAACTGGGGTGGCAGAGTGGGCTAAAGAACGGTGATGGATTAAACCCAGATCAGTTGACTGGGGGTGAGTGCTTGCAATGTTCAACACTCCGTCCATCATTTCCTTTGGTTTTAACAATCAACATCACTCAAAAGAAGGAAAACTAAAAGCATCCTAGTTGTATCCCAAGAATTTAAATGGCGGGTCAGCTGGGAGGAGATATGCCTTCCATGTGCCCCAGAATTTCCTTCCAATACATTTGGG
This sequence comes from Triturus cristatus, assembly GCF_964204655.1. Classification (NCBI taxonomy): domain Eukaryota; kingdom Metazoa; phylum Chordata; class Amphibia; order Caudata; family Salamandridae; genus Triturus; species Triturus cristatus. The sequence continues at coordinate 645,624,478 of NC_140585.1, forward strand.
TCATGGAGTAAGACCACCAGATATGGAGGAATATTCCTGTAGCTTGGTGGTCATAGAGTTAGGGTGGGAGCATGCAACACAGTCTGATAGGTGTCAGATACCATTGAAACACAACTTCTAAGGCTTTTTCTTTTTGAGGCGTACACCTGTGCATTTTAGGGGTCTTCTGCCAGAGACAGTCCCAATGTTTGTCTGGGATTGGTTGTTCCAGATTATTCTCCCATCGTACCTAGTATTGGTGCCAGGACAGCGGATCAAATTCTTGGATAGCGGTCTAAGTGTTGGAGATCACTCCCTTAGTTTTTATATATTTGTGTGTTTTATATAGCGCGAAATTGACCCGAAGGTATCAGAGCGCTTTGCAGTTCTCAAACAATAATAACACGAGGTACATAAAAGGTGCATATATATATATATATTAGCTACCAAATCCGACTTTCTCCAAAATCAGACACCGACACTCAGGATGCTTTCAGCCGTCCGGCTTGGGTTTTATTTTCTCACGTATATATATATATATAAATGGTAAGCGTAAGCCCACCAATAATAACTTGAGGTATATAAAGGGTACATACAAATATATATATATAGTAATGGTAAAAATGCAAACGGTATACAATGGTGCCCATGAAAGCTCTGATCATTGATTCACACAGGGTGAGGGAAACTGTTGCCACCAGAGAGTTTGCAGGATGCAATGCCTGGATGCAATGCCAGGATGCAATGCCTGGTGACATAATTGACAGTAATGAAGATGGGAAGTTTCTGGGATTTGGAATTTGCCTTTATATTGCTCAAAGTATTCAACGGATGGGCCCGTAAAAGGTCACTCAAGACACTACAGTCTCTTTGGGTCCATTCGGAGAAAGCTTTGGGATAGAGGGCCAGTGAAAGGTCTGGGTTAAATGCTAGGGGGTGTTGGGCGAGAGAAATGTGGTGAATCCTCTCCTAATGGCAAGGCGTTCTCATTTTTCTAGGACAGTTCTCATAGGCATCACTATGTATGCTCTCCTGGAGTGGTTGTGTTTGGGAAGCCAAGCTAGGTCCCACAGTGGTTTGCACAACCCTCCGCATTCCATATGTTGCCATGACTTTTTGCTCTTCAGTACTACCCATTTTGAGATGTAATGTAGATGGGCCACCCAATAGTATGCCAGCAGGTTGGGGAAGGCAAGACCTTACCATGAGATGGGCAGCATCAAGAGTTAATTAGAAATGCAAGACTTCATTCCGCCCCAGGTAAAGGTACGCAATTGGGGGGAATATTTATCAAAGAGTTGCATCGCCATTGTGCGATGCAAAGGGATGCAAGTGCGACACAACTACTAAGTTAGATTTATCAAGCCATGCAATGCCACCTTGCATGGCCCTACGTGGCTTGCTCAATCTAGAGTAACACAATGTATGCCAAATCACTGCATTGCATTACTCTGCCCCAGAGAGGTTTTCCATGGGTGGAGCGTAGGTGTTCCCCCACATCCAGCAAGGGATTTTGGCACATTCACAAATGTATAGTCTTACAAAATGTTTGGTTTCAGGCAATAGCAAGAAGTTCTGGGGGGCAGGGAGGGGTGAGAGCCATTGGTCCAGGAAAGTTCTGTGTGGGCGTGGTGGTTGGAGATAGAAATATCTGAGATCTCTGTCCAGCACATCTGCCTAAGGAGCAATTGGGTGGTAAAGGTACAGTTGATTCTAGAATAAGATTGCGAGTAGTGGGAGTAATCTCTATGATTTGGGTTCAACCAGTGCCAGGTGTCTACAAGGCCATACTCAGCTATTTCTTATTTAAGTTGGGCTAACAGTGCTCCCATTCTCTGGTATGAAAATTGGGTGCGTAAACATTTAGTTAGGTCAGTAGGATACCTGCACTCTAGATGTGAATCTTGACAAAATATCCCTCCCTATCTTTGGACACCAAGGGCTAGAACAGGACTATATGTTTCTTGCATAAAATGGCAGAAGAAGATGAGTTTCTTGTAAGAAGAGGATTTCAGAGTCAGTTTTGTGGAGTATTCAGTATGTTGGCATTGAAGCTCATCTCCAAAGTGGTGATGGTGGGATAGATACCTCCATATTTGTGTTTACTGGGGGAGTTGAGTCCCTGGACATTAGAGGAAAGTAGTTTAAGATAGAGTGTGTCACCCATTCACCAAGCTAGAAAGGGTTAGGTGCTGTGAGAAGCAGTAACTCAACACCCCCGCCCCTTAACCCTCCATTCCCGTATCACCCCCTAGAAAGTAAACCATCAATACAAACATAAAAGAGTATACATTGGGCCCAAAGAGCCAAACTAGACATCTCCAACCAGCGTCCATGGGGGGCTGTATCCAGACCATCCATCCGGAGGTGATCTTCACAAAAGTGAGGATGCCGTGCGGGGTGCGGGTGGCGGCAGTCACCAAAAGGTTATTAGGAGTCAAGAGCATAAAGAGAAAGGGCACAAAGTACCAAATGCTCACTGCCATCCATCAGTTTCCATCACACTTCCTGGCATGAAGAAAAGATACAGTGCAGCCATATGGGCTGATTGTAGTGTCTTGTGAGTTAGAGAGGACTGGACCCTTTTGGTTCCTGACAGTGTTATATGACCGTTATGATCATTGTCGACATTGCTAAGTTAGCATGAGCTCTGCTGCCATGATGCTGCTTTTGCGCACGTTACTCCATGACTTTATTTTGCAAGACTCTGTTTGTGCCTTTCACATGAGAGCTGTCTGCTTTCTGCGTTCTTTGCTTGTTCCTGGAGTTTAGTCTGAACACGAAGTGCAAGGTCGATAAACAATGCCCCATGTTATTCTGTTCTTGTCAGTCCCTAGCACCTAGACAAAACATGCTAACACAGCTGCACTGCTGGAAACTCGTGCTTTGATATTACGGGGATGCATGTTGTTCTAAGACACATTTGGAGAGGGTCTTTTCCAGGGAGAAGAGCTATGCAGTTCCTATGATGTAGAAATACCATCTAGGCACTAAGGCAGTGGTACTCATAGTACGGCCCGTGGGCCGCCAGCGGCCCGGCAAGCCTTTCTTGGCGGCCCGCGGACCTTGCAGATATCGTACCCAGACATGCCAACCCTCCCCATTCAGGCGGGAGACTACCGATTTCAAGGCTAGTCTCCCGCCTCCCGATTCAAGCATCCCGAAACCCGATTCCTCGGGGGGTTTCAGCTGACTGTGTAGAGCGCTAATTCTTCCAGCAATAATCAGAGTGGCGATGCAGGGGCTCTAGAAAGGGTGAGAAAGCAAAACAAAGCCTCATCAACAAGCGGATGGTCTTTTAAAGACCTGTGAAGTACTCGGGGCGGCTGTGTGTGTACCTGGAATCTGTTTCAGCCAGCCGGGCTGCCACAAGGGGGGGGGGGGGGTTGTATGCACTGCCAGCAACCTGCCAGGCCAGTGCACAACACTTGCATCACCCTCTCTCTGCCTGCCACTGCGCCCGATTCAAGGCCCCATTCTCCCGATTTTTTTTTTCAGAGAGGGAGGGAGAGAGAGAGGGAGGGAGGGAGACGGAGCTTGCACTCCGTGTCCTAGAAGAATCGAAAGTCACCTTCATAATAGCGAAGAAATATGGTATTGTATGGCAGGACTGGAGGTGAGGATCAAGCTACTTCAAAGACTGCCTCGAAATAAAACTACTTGAAAATGTAATCAGAAGATCATTATACCGTCCTTAAGAGATCCAGCGACCTAGGCTATAAAGAGAAAACCTTAAAAACCATCACCCCTCTTGACAAGTCTGCCCCAAACCAAATGTGACCGAAGCCTGCCTCCTGAATCTTCTGCTTTGCCGATATTGCTAATGTTGATGAAGATACAACTGTAAAGGGGCTGCCTCACAACTCTGGGACGTAAAGGGCCCCATTACGAGTTATGCAGAGAGGAATTAACAGATTTTTAAAAATTGTTAATTTGGAGAGGGAAGGAGAGAGGGAGGGAGGGAGACGGAGGAGGGAGGGAGACGGAAGAGGGAGGGAGGGGGAGAGAGAGGGAGGGAGACAGGGAGGGAGGGAGACAGAGGGAGGGAGGGAGACAGAGGGAGGGAGGGAGACGGAGGACAGAGGGAGACGGAGGACAGAGGGAGAGGGAGGGAGACGGAGGACGGAGGGAGATGGAGGACGGAGGGAGACGGAGAGAGACTGAGAGGGAAGGAGAGGGAGAGAGGGAGAGAGAGAGGGAGGAAGGGAGGGAGACAGAGGAGGGAGGGAGGGAGACGGAGGAGGGAGGGAGACGAAGGAGGGAGGGAGACGGAGGACAGAGGGAGAAGCAGGGAGACGGAGGAAGGAGGGAGACGGAGAGGGAAGGAGAGGGAGAGAGACGGAGAGGGAAGGAGAGGGAGAGAGGGGGAGAGAAGGGGAGGGGGACATAGAGGGAGGGAGACAGATGTTTCGAAAGTTTTTTTTTTTACTCTAGCTCCGCCCCCCACTGATCCCGCCCCCACTGACTCCACCCCTACCAGTGCGGCCCTCGGCCACTAACCACACTGTAATTTTGGCCCCCGACAGAAAGTTTGTGAGTACCCCTGCACTAAGGTATGGGGTCTGCTGACAAAGCCCAGAGATCTTCCTTTATATAATAAAACTTCTTCATACCCAGGGAAGGGTGGTTAGGCCTTATAGTCCTTTATCCACTGTCTTTATACGATGACATCCCCCTTTATAATCTATGGAATTGCAACAATGCTAACTGTTTTAGGTTTATGCATTTTGCTGCTGGTAGTGGCTCGTATACTGCATTATAGAGCACAGTAGTTAAAATAAATATTTTGAACTATAACAGTGATTAAGTCAATTCTTATTGTGGACAAGTATGAGTGAGTAAGCGAAAGGGTGTGTCTTACTACCGCGATTCCTGAGAGAGTCGGGAGTAATGTGTTCTGGGTTGTCTAATAATTTGTAGCTTCATGATTATGTAGGAGAACGAATGAGACACTATAGCTAGTCGGTTTTTATGATTTTGGGTACTGAGGTGGTAGGAAGGTTCACCCCCTATACACCGTGGTCGTGTTTTCCTGTACATAGTTCTGTGTATGTGCAGAATCCCCGCAACATGGCACCGCCAGTGTTTGGTCTGATACTTATCTGCAAAACTCCCAAGTAGTACTTGTGCTTGTCCACAATCTCCTCACATCTGTTTCCGGAGACAGTTGTCATGGTGTAGCCTCCTATATTGTAAAGTTATAGGTTTTTCAAGCTTGAATTCTAAAAGGTCTTTCTCTTTCTTTAACCCAGTGCTGTGCTGCCGCGAGTAGGTTGTTTCATATTTTTCTTGCATTATGGCAGTCGCCATAGTGCCTCCGAACCTCGCACCAGTAACCACCTATTTGACTCAATGTGGAGTCCTGAATGGTGGTGCTGATCTTATTTTTGTTGTTGAGGCGGATGTAACGCACCGCTTCAAAGTGTTTTATTCTTGGGTAACCTTCCCGTCAGAGGATGACACAGATAGCTTTTTTCACACGTATACTGCCACCGTGTTACCGTGGGATTATCGCCCTTATCAATCTCTTCAAGTTCCATTAACGGCTTGGCAACAAATTATATGGTTTAATGGCACCCTTCGTCACACTATGACAGCGGTCCGTTTAGGCCCCTTATCGACTGATGGGGCCACAGGGCCCATTTTGGCTGGGTATACCCCTCACCCAAATTATCTTAATGCTACAGTTGCAGAGCTACGCGTATTGCAAACTTCGTTAATACGTTACATAGAGCTGTTTACAGCTCATGTCACGCAACATGCAGGTGGGACCACCTGGTGTTGCTGCACAACCACCGAGACCAGGTGGTGTGGTAATCAGGCCTATCATGATTATTTCGATGATGGGCAAGCGTCCGCAAAATAAGGACAAACTTCCTTTTTGGCTTGCTGAAAAATGTGGGCAACTCGAAGCTGTTTTTCCAAATACCACACCTGTGGAGAAGCACAGGATTCTAACCATGAGCTTAACTAAAGGCCTTGTTACCAAGTTGGCTGATTGTAACACTTGGGATAGACTGTTTGCAGCGGTATATTCAATGTGGTTTGGCACTCCCTCAATGACCATTCTCTCTTCCGTGATAAAACGTGTTCAGGATGAACATGGGGCCGAAGCAACCCTAGAGTTGGGAATGAGACTTGTGGGAGTGTTTGATATTGTTTGCGATATGATCCTTGCTAATGTGAAGGGTGAAGCTGTAGGCATACAAGTGGCACAATGCTTGGAGGCTGTTGCTGACACAGACAAACAGCCCAAATTACTGAAGATTATTGCCAAAGTTTATAAAATCTTAGGGCGCAATAGTCTGGAAATAAAACTTTTTACTCAAACTCCAACTCAACAAAATACCCAGACTGATAAGGATGGGCACCCGTTCTTTCCTAAATAGAACTGGAGAAATAAGAAACAGGGGCAGCAACAATAGACGCAAGGTTCACGTGCTGGTTAACTGGCACATGATTCTTCTGAGCCTAATTATGATTTGCTAGACAGCGCGAAAATTAAGACTCCTGATAGATTTCAAGTCCCTGATCAGCGCTCTCCTCGTTCTTTGCAGGACGCATCGGACTCTCAAGTCGGTGGTGGGGAAGGCCAGGATTGCGGCAAAGGTTCGACAACGCAACAGGGACGGGATCAACCTCGACAGTTTGACTTAATGGCCAAACAAGAGGGACTGCCTCATTTTCGACCCCGTATCAAAAGAAGAAGGTTGCCGCTTTAACAGCAAGGTATGCCTCAGTTGATGAGAACGCTACTCCTAGGCTGGACATGGGCAGTTCCTCTGTTCGACAGCGCGGCAGAGGTTACCATAGTGCAGGAGGCACTGCGTCCCTATCTGGAGGCGAGAGCAACTGATATATTTATTACAGTAGAAACAGCAGATAATCACGTTGCACCCCTTGATAGACTTTATGAAATTGTTTTACAAATTGAAGGTGATATACAGCGTACAATTACAGCAGTTTTCTAGAAAAATCTCACCTCCCCATACAACATTTTGTTGGCAGAGGCGGATTGGCCTCCACAATTTGTTCTGGCCGCTTCTCGAGGGAAGGACGTGATACTTCTGAGTTTTTCACTTTACGTCCCTGAGGAAGCTAAACAGGCTTAGGCATCGGAGTGGGTATTGGCCCTTGCCCCAGCGGTGTACCGTAATCAGGTGGGCTAGGGTAGAGATTCACCGGCACATGAGATACCATTACGGTCTATGCCACAGCCACAGCCGCCACATCCAATCAGACGTGAGGTTAAGGCTCCCGTTTGTGACATCCTGACTCAGTTAGAATATCAAGGAGTAATTGAATCCTGTGTATCACCGATGAATAAACCTCTTTTTCCGGTATTGAAACCTGACGGTTCATATTGCATTGTATTAGATTATTGAAATCTGTATAGTCATTGTCGTACATTTGCGGTACAGAACACACACAGCTCTGTGCTAGTGAGAAGCCTTATTCGTAAAAAATACAAAACTACCATGGATACATCCAATGGTTTCTACAGTCATAACTTGGCTCCTGAGAGCCGTGACTTGACAGCATTTACCGCCGTTGGAAATCAGAAAAAAATTTATGTGCTTGCCTATGGGGTGTAAGAACAGCCGCGGGGCTTTTGCTGCATGTGTTGTGTCTTTGTTGCACAACATAGATACAGATGCGTTCTCGTACGTAGAAGATATTTATCTGACGGATGACAAACTGATACCGCATCTTGTCCGAGTCGACCGCATTATCTTATTGTTTGCCGACTATGGATACAAATTAAATTTTGCAAAATTACACGTCGCTCATTTTGCAGTGCTCTTTTTGGGCTATGAGCTCAATAATGAAGGTAGGGGGTTAACCCCCCATTTTCTGGAGTAATGTGCACAATTGCAACCTCCATCTACACTGAAGAACCTTCAGTCTTTGCTGGGATTTTTTTATTGTGGGAGGACTTACATCCTCGATTATGTCCAGCGTATCAAACCGCTTTATGCGTTGATACAACCAACATATTCTGCTGCCTGCTGGTTTCCGGAACATACCTCTATTCTACAATCTTTGCAATCAGATCTGCTTCGACTAACTACTTGTTGATGCGTGATAATTCCATGAAACTGGTAACACATATAGTGCCTGAGACAGTGGGTTTCACTTACTTAACGTTTAATGAGGGAGACACAGTGCCTATTGCATGAATGTTGAAAAGATTTTGATTGCGGTCCAAATGGCGATTCCAAAAAAATGCTCACTGGTGCTGGGGAAACGCATTCTCATGGTTTTGTCTATCCCTGCTTTAGAAGCAGTGACTAAGGCAAGTGTACCAAACTCTAAAGCTTTTCATCCAATGTGCTACTTCTTTGACATCGGCTGATGTCATGTTTATTTTCGATCCTGCTCTTCAGACACAGGAGTTTTTACAGTATGAATATGTTCATCCTCCTCCATTGTCATTGCTTGCTTTGAATGAGTACAAATGTGTTATTTATACCGATGGTTTGGCTCAACCGGTCATCAGGTCCAAACACGCTTATTCAGCGGCTTGCGCCATTGTGGCTGGTTCAATTGTAAATGGAGATTTTCAGTCTTCCATTGTGCATACACAGACACTTGGGGACTGTACAGCGCAATTGGCGGAGCTGCGTGCTCTTGTTTTAGCTCTCGAGTTTGCTGATCCTAATGTGAATACTCTTATTGTGTGCGATTCTTACTACTGGGTTCAGTCTTTTAATGACAACTTATTCTTTTAGTCTCAGAATGACTATCGAGACTCTAAAGGCAGTGCTATAAAGCACAAAACGCCTTGGTTTCGAGTGGCAGAGCTTAAAGAACATCTGCCACTCACACAGGTTATACATACTCTTGGCCATGAGCGTGTGGGAGGACATGCTGTTGGTAATTCTTTCGCTGATGAGGCAGCCAAATCTGCAGTAGCCACATGTTCCATTGCAGCAGTTACAAGATCCATGACTAAAATCGATAATGAAATTTTGGCAGCTATAGCTGATCATGGCCGCAGACAAAGGCATTGCATCTGCGCATGACGGAGTGTCTGCGACTGTCTCTATTTTACAGCAATGTTACTGGTGGCATGGTTTATATAAACAAACCCATAATTATGTGCTTTCAGTGACATTTGTCAGTAAATCAAACCATCCACAGTTACACGACCACCACAAACACAGCTATCTATTTCGAATCAGCCGTTTGGCTGTGTATATCTTGGTCACTTCGGTCCATGAACTTCTGATACTGCATATAAATATATTTTTGTTGCAGTTGATTCAGGCACTAGATTCCTATGGGTTTGGCCACAACGCAGCGCTGACGCTTGAAATGCCATTAGAGATTTGCGTGTCTTTGTTGGGACGTTTGCCTGTGGCACCTTCCATTCTAACCAAGGTCCAGCGTTCGCCTCTAAGGCGTACAAGGACGCGATGAAGTCGATGGGGGTGCTGGTGCAGTTTTCGTCTCCATACAGGCCTGAGTGACTTAAATCAATCTTTGACAGCTAGGGTCTTAGGTACTGGCAGGAACTGGCTGGCCCATTTGTATGGAGTTCAATGTGCACTCAATAATCTCCCTAGAAGATCTCTGGGTGGGCGGACCCCATATGAAATGCTCTTTGGCATTAAAATGTTTGTGCCAGACCTTGATGGTCTAGACGTTGTGGCGGCTGCTGCAACCTTTGACATAGATAACCCCTTCTACTATGTTACAGGACCTACAAAAAACCTGTGACAGCTATGCAACTTAACGTTTGCCCTCTTCCAATAACACAGCAATGCTGATTCCGGTCGTCGGCTGGCTTCCTAAGATTGGAGATCTATATCGAGAAAAGTTGGAGAACAAAAATTAATTTGGTCCCTCTTATCCCCAGAGGACCCTATGCACTCTAGAGGACCCTACGATCAGCCCAGCTCTCCTACACTGTGGTTACCCGCACCAGAAAGACCAGATCGGGAGGCCGCTCCTTCTCCTTCCTCACGGCCCGAGCCTGGAAAGCCCTTCTGCTCCACCTCAGACAGACAACATCGCTCCCCATCTTCCCAAGAAACCTCAAAACCTGGCTCTTCGACAGACCCCCCCTTGATGGACTGGAGCCTGCTAACCCCCCCAACGCCTTGAGCCCCTTACGGGTGAGTAGTCGCGCTTAACAAATGACTGATTGATTGATTATCGTGCACCGGTCCCTGTACTTGGATTGAAGGGTACTCATGCAGTAATACTACCACCTTTGCCTGGTCTTAAAGAATACAGATACATTTCTGTGGACAATGTCAAACTACACCATCTGGCCGATTCTGAATAGTGTAACTCCTGCAGTTTCATGCAACTCTATCTCTTTGAATCCAGTGCATTCAGCCTCTTCACCTAATCCCCATGCCGTTCAGGGTGAGTTGGATACTACTATTGACCTTTTGCCCATCCTGCCTCCAGCCTCTTCCAACGTAGAAGTCGAGTATACTTACCCTGCAGATGAGTCCCACATTGAAGTGCCGAACAGTCCGCAACAACATCAAGCTGATGCTGCGCTACCACCGTTAATGAACATGGGAGTCAGTGTTATTTTGGGGTCTGTACGAGCTTCTCTTATGAGTCTTCCTCCTTGTCTTCCTCTTTGGCACTTCCACCAACAACAATAAGTATTTTCGTCTCTTTGTTCTAAAAGACTTACCCGGTACCGCCCTGGACCTACATCTGGTTGGTACTTATCCTGATTTTCCTCTTCATGTCGATTGGATTTGTGACAGTATCTTTCTTGCTCATCAATGGTCATTATTCGCCAGAACGCTCTGCTGTGAAGTTGAGCGATAGAATTCTGCCTCCCAATACACCGTCTCATATAATGAAACGTGATCAAACCCTTGTGAACATTTCTGCTTTCCCGGTTGCAGATGGCATCGTTTGGGGTAAAGTAGCATTCGAAATTCACGGCCCGACGGAAGCCCTCAAGATATCATACGTGTTTCGCGTTTCATTAGGAGATGTGGTAACACAGGACATACATTCCGATGATTGGGATGTACAAGCGGTGCATTCATTGTTTTCTGATCTAAAGTATTATGCTGCTTTTGATGCTGAAGGTTTATATTTAAATTCTGCCAATTATGCTGATTTATTCTGTTATCAGCATTATGCGCATCATTTCTTACACAAACCAAACATGTTAAGATCTATTTTTAATTACACGCAATGGGAACATTGTCCAACTCCCTTACAGGGGAGTTCTAAAACCCTTAGGGATAAGTTCACCTATTTCACTGATTATAACACATCCAATCCAGACTCCTATTTTTTTTCATTGCAATTGTCATCTCAATCCAAATTTATTCTGACCCAGACAAAATTAATCTATTCCAATTCCTTTAGAACTGATTTGGCCATACAGGGTTATAATCACTGGAAAGATACCATTGATTTGAAATCAGTTTGGGGCACTAAGGCTTGTCAGGTTCAGGGAACTGAAGCTTTGTATCATGCCTGCCTAATTCCGACTCAAATATTATTTTTAAAGGATACAGTGCACCAAACTACTTGTTTTGGCTTGGCTACTGCCAAGAATCTGAATCTTCCATCTATTCCGTCATAGACGAAGTATGATAATTGGCATACACAAACATATTATCGATGTATTACAGGTACTGTTTCGAAATGACACTTTCAATGTCTCTGATGTTGACCTGTCCGGATGATTGTTGTAGCAAACCAACTCAAGTGCATGTCAACTGCGTTTTTATAATGCAACCCCTGGCTTCACACAGACTAGACCAGATCCTCGTTACCGACATTCACATTCAATCACTACATATTCGGCGGGAAAATTGTGCCATCAATGGTTGGAACACTCCACTTTGTTATCAATAAAACAACACCTGTCACTCTTGTCGAGCGAAATCAATTTGGCTGATTTTATCGTAGGTCCTAGGATTCCTAGAACAAGGAGATTCATCTATGCAGCTTACAATGAAGTATGGAAGCTTTCGCAGATGGAAGCAGCGTTCCGTCTGCGCCAAATTGACAAAGCTAATTTAGAGAAAGTCCTTGCAGTAGTCGACAATAGCATAAATACACTGTCTTCTCGCATTTATACCTTGGATAATATTGTTTCATCTATTATTGATATTGTTCATTTATCTGTGTTATATCATGGTCAAAATCAATTACGATCTGTGATGCAATTTGCTTGGACATTACAAACTCTGAAAATGGGAAAAGTACCATGGGATTATTTGAAGCCTCTGCTTTGTTTTTACCATTTAATTTAACTGATAAACAGAAATGTATGTCCATGAAAGACGCTACAGACACGCTATTACACATTGAACAGTTAGAACACTTGCCATTTTCTGTGGTGGAGACAGATTCAGCTGTATGGTTATTTCATGGCGTTATCTCTCTCCCTTTTTTGCTGTTTCAATTTAAATCTTGTATGAAACATTTCTCAATTTGGCCGCTTTGAACTCCTGGGTAGTATGTTTCTCCATGAATTATGGTCCCTACCTTTCACCCACAGATGTCAACGGGAGGACAAGGAAGTTTTCGTAACAGGGGAGTAATGTGATTCCACAGTAGGACATTCTCTAGTTTGTAAACGAGTTAAGTTGCACAGCTCTTGTAATGTGTCCGTGCCTAATCTTGCTTGTTTTCTTAAAGGAACTCCTGTCCCAGCAATAATTCCCACTTTAACATTGCTTTCTAACAGCAGTTATCTTATTTTGAATAACCATGACTGCTGTGGATTACGGGCAGGAATCCCGTATATAGTAACAGTTTCACAACATGTTACTTGCTGTAGCAATGTGCTTTTTCCTCCCCCTCATGGGAAAGTAGAATCATTGTAGACTCATTTGGCCTTCAATTCCGACTTTGAAAATAGATTTAAAAAAATTAAGCAGACTCAGAGCGCTATTGTTTCAACAAGAAGTGGCTCTCACTTCGGCTCGAGAGACCTTCGAATTGCAGGTGGCTAGAACATCTAGTGAGATTCAGTCACTTCTGAACATGAATCTCCCACTGCATTTTCGGGAACTGATACATCAAATATTGAATGCGCCTGACACAAAATGCCTTGCTCATTTTTTAAAATTTGTGGGATCCGGCCTTGTGACTTCTTTTCAGGCAATATTTGGAGTAATACCTGCCATTAGTCATTCTATTTTTTCCAGCGCCTTTGGAGGATTACCATTAATCTTAGCACTGGCTAGTGGCGTCCTGGTTCTTCTGCTCCTGTTACGCACTGGCTCCCAATCATGTGGTAATGCACAGACCCGGCAAATTGCAACCGACCGAATACAACAAATTTTTGGATACTTGCCATTAGCGACGCTTAGCGTAAGTTATGGACTAACTTTTCGCTTTGCTTACTTCACTTACATGCAAACTGTGTTTTACTTTTAGCGGTGCCCTTTCTATTGGGCTTTGGATTATGCCTCTCCAATACGTCATGCTCGGACCCTGATTAGGACCAGTTGATGGGTCCCTTAGTGGCCCATGAGCAGGCCTGTTCTCGGGATGGCCGTATGGCGTGTGCGGCTGCACTTGTAGTCTTTGCTCAGTGGAATATCTGTGCGGCTGCGCAGAACCTCTTGCAACGGAGTTTCATTGAATATCGTGCAAGTTGCCCGGATGTGCTCTTGGAAGCATCGGATTATGAGGACCACGTCTGTTCCTTCGGCCTACTTGATTGGATGGCATCCCTTTTTTCTACTAACGATAAGGATGGCCTTTTGCAACTAATTACATTCTTAAGTTCACGTACTTTGATGGATTTCCACTTTCATATTATTCACGTTTTCCGCGAAACAACATAAAAAAATTTGGGGGGGAAATTTTTCCAATTTGTTCCTTTCTAGCCCTTCTGGACTCTGCTTACTTATGAACGCTGTTTGGGTCTTTTGTCTATATACTACGACCTTACCAAGGGGAGGGTGTTATATGGCCGTTAGGGTCATTGTCGACATTGCTAAATTAGCATGAGCTCTGCTGCCATGATGCTGCTTTTGCGCACGTTACTACATGACTTTATTTTGCAATACTCTGTTTGTGCCTTTCACATGAGAACTGTCTGCTTTCTGCATTCTTTGCTTATTCCTGGAGTTTAGTCTGAACACAATGTGCAAGGTCGATAAACAATGCCCCTTGTTATTCTGTTCTGGTCAGTCCCTAGCACCTAGACAAAACATGCTAGCACAGCTGCGCTTCTGGAAACTCGTGCTTTGATATTATGGGGATGTATGTTGTTCTAAGACACACTTGGGGAGGGACCTTTCCAGGGAGAAGAGCTATGCTGTTCCTATGATGAAGAAATACCATCTAGGCACTAAGGTATGGGGCCTGCTGACAAAGCCCAGAGATCTTCCTTTATATAATAAAACTTCTTCATACCAAGGGAAGAGTGATTAGGTCTTATAGTCCTTTATCCACTGTCTTTATGCGATGACATCCCCTTTTATAATCTATGGAATTGTAACAATGCTAACTGTTTTAGGGGTATGGATTTTGCTGCTGGTAGTGGCTCCTGTACTGCATTATAGAGCACGGTAGTTAAAATAAATATTTTGAACTATAACAGTGACTCTGCCAATTCTTATTGTGGACAAGTACGAGTGAGTGAGCAAAAGGGTGTGTCTTGCTTCTGCAATTCCTGAGAGAGTGTTGTGTTCTGGGTTGTCTAATCATTTGTAGCTTCATGATTATGTAGGAGAATGAATGAGACACTATATATAGCTAGTCGGTTTTGGGATTTTGGGTACTGAGGTGGTAGGAATGTTCAGCCCCTATACACGAGGTCCTGTTTTCCTGCACATAGTTCTGTGTATGTGCAGGATCCCCGCAACAACAGACTCGATAGAACAGTGCAAGGAAAGTGGGTGATAGAATTCATGATGTAGAATGTTCAGTTAATGGTTACACGCTGATGAATAAAGACGTTTAAGACCAGGCTCCGTGTTTGGTGTGATCATTTGCATGCACCTGGGCTGGGGAGGATATTACACCGATCAGGTGTTCTGTAATAGCTTCCCAGGTGGTGGAAGTAGTAGCCACGAGAGAGCTCCATCTTCATGTTTTGTTGGTGTTCGACATCTGCATTGGCCTCGTCGATTGACCTTGAAGTGGCTCTGTGGGATCTAGAGTGGTGATGTACAGTTTGCCATTCAGGGTGCAGTTTGGTGCCCTTTTGCAAGGTATTCTTTGTGTTGTCATTGGAACTTCTCTACAAAGGAAGGCCTTGCAATGATTTAGGCTCTACTAGGGAACGGATTGGTAAGGGTTTAACATTACAGGGGAACATAAGGCTGAAAAGGTGACTCAACTGGTATTTCATCTTGTGTTCTCTAAATCAGTGATGGGTCTGAAATCTCTGCACTTATTCAGACGAGTATGTAATAGATCTTGAAATAGGTCGAATAGTCGGGCCTCTGAAAATAAGATTGGCCTTTCCTCTGGTGTTATGCATTATTAATTCCTTATCCTCAAAGAAATGTACACAAATGAGTGGGGGACAAGGTTATATAAAAATACTTATCCACAATCACATACATCACTGTGCCACTTGGCACTTGTCATGATGTCATATAGATCATAGATCACTTTGCCAACTAGACAATTGTCATAATATTACACGTTAGTGCAAACAAGTAATAACGTATGAGTTTCACACGTCATAAAAACATTATCACTGGGCACCTAAAGGCCACTTCCTGAATACTAATCAGTATCCTGATACTGTAAGGCATAAGCAACACATAACACATGGTTAAAACCTTATTTTTTTAAACTGGTGTGGTGTCAATTTGTAGTGTTTTCACTGTGTTTCTGTGCATCTGGGTGTAAATACTTTACACATTCCCTTTGGAATAAGCCTGTCTGCTCATGCCAAGCTACCAAGGGGGTGCGCAGGGGTTATCTAAAGTGTTTAACTCCCTTACCCTGACTTGCAGCAAGGGTCCCTACTACAATGGACATACCTCTGCCAACTAGAGACCCTCATTTCTAACACAGGTAGATCGGATTTTGCCGGGAGACTCCTGGTCCAGGGCCAGCTCCTTCTGTTTTCTCCGAAGGGTTTTGCTCAACTCACTCCGCAGGTACCTTTTTGCTAAGGTAACCATTTCAACATTGCAACTCTAAATTGACAGCTCTGTTTGACAGCTGTAAGTGCACCTCAGCACCCCACTACCCTGAGCCAGGTAAAATCATACTAGCTGTTGTGAACTGGTCTAAGGACTCCCGAAACCTTAACTCTAGGTGGATTCCGTTGAGCTCACCCTCTAAAGTATCGATTCCATTTATATGTTTTTCCCATTTACTGCAACGTTGATGTTTTTCACATTGTGAAGTATTGATTTATTTATTGATTGAAACGTGATCACTCTGGTTATACTAAATGTATTGATTTTGTTTTGGTGTTTAAAAATACATAACAATCCGAGCTATTTTTATAAATTAGCGTTGGATTTCTCTTGAATCGTGTCAATTACTTATCATCCATGTGGTGACCCGAAATGCTTATCACATGTTCCTCTAAGTAGCCTGTCTGCTCTTTGCCACTCTATCAGGACTGAGAGAAGGTGTACTGAGAGAGTGCTCGGGGTCCATCTTTGGGTATTTTGCTGGTATTACATGGTAAGGCATCCCTGCCATACCACATAATACTTTCACCTTGCATCAAGCTGTAAAGCTGCTGTGTTGGAACCTGCATTATCACTGAGGCTGCCATTGATGGGAGATATGAGGACCTGCGTTGGGAAAAGTCTGCACAGGTTCCAACATGGCTATGGGATTGATGTGAAGTCATTTGTGTTGCAAGAACACTTGCAGCAGAGGAGGTACGTCTGTTCCACAGCAAATGCATCAAACAGCTCAGGCGATGCACCGGTGCTGCTGGTGATAGGCCTCGGAGGAGATGCATCGGTTTTTGTTGGATCCACGGATGGGCTGACAGAGCACCATCTGACACACTTTCAGGGTTCCAGGACTGGGGGGCACCACATGGCAGGGTAGGATTCACAGATGGCAGAATTCAGGGGCTGGGTTTAAGGTTTGTTGGAGCCTTCTGTCTCTGAGGTGGTAGTCAGGAGGCCAGCCAACTAGCCCTTGGAGTCACTCTGGGGTTCTGGGTTCAACAGATGCAGGTCCAGTCCTTCTCACCCAGGTAGGAGGGCAGCAGACAGCAGGTCAGCACAGCTGGGCAGTGGTCTGTCAGAGCAGCAGTCTAGCAGAGTGGCAGTCCTTTCAGCAGCACAGCAGTCCTTCTTCCTGGCAGAGTGTCAACAGGCCCAGAAGTGTACTGAAGAGTTAGTGTATGAGTTCCAGTATTCATACCTGGTGCCCTCCCTCTGGAAGGTGGGAGAAGCATTTGAAGTCCCCTGCCTTCCCTGTCTTGGCTCCAGAATAACTACAGAGGGTATGCAGCCCTTTGTTTGGAGGCAGGACACATCCTATTCAAGTGTAAGTAGGGCTGTGCCCTGCTCTGTTCTCCCATCCTGCCAGTGATGGCAAATTCAGGCACACCTAAGCTCTCTATTGTGTGTGGCTGTCAACGAGGAATACACAAAGCCCAACTGTCAGCTACACCAAGTCATGTTATCCAGGGACTGGTTACGGGCACTAAATGGCTAAGGCAGAAAGATGGCAACTTGCTAAAAGTGGCATTTACTAAATTGTAATGTAAAATCCAACTTTACCTTAAGAGTGGATTTTATTGCACTTCCAAAGACACCAAACATGAACTGATGATCTGTTCCTATTTGGAAATTGAAGCTTATGAAATGTAATAAGGTAACTCCAATGTTGTCCTATAGGAGAGGTTGGCCTTGCAGTAGTGAAAAACAAATGTAAGAGTTTTTTCTTTACCAGGACATGTAAAACTTAAAATTACATGCCCTACTATTTAAATACACTGCACCCTGCCCTCTGTGCTGTCCAGAGCCTACTTTTGGGGTGACTTATATGTATTAAAAAGGAAGGTTTGGGCTCAGCAAAAAGTTTATTTTGCCATGTGAAAATGACACTTTAAAAACTGGGCACACACAGGCTGCAATGGCAGGCATGAGACATGCTTAAAAAGGCTACTTAAGTGGGTGGCACAATCAGTGTTGCAGGCCCACTATTAGCATTTAGTTTACTTGCACTGGGTACATGTAGTACCACTTTACTAGGGACTTTTAAGTAAACTTAATATGCCAATTTTGGATAAGTCAAATGTTACCATGTTTTAAGCAATGAGCACATGCACTTTAGCAGTGGGAAAGTGCACAGAGTCATAAGGCCAGCAAAAGGAGATCAGAAAAAAAATGGAGAAGGCGGTCACGAAGTTTTGAGCGAAGACCACCCTTAGGCTGGCAGGTCCAACGTGCCCTTTTGCTCTGTATTTCTTGTATCTTTTGTGCCCTTGTTTTTGCCTCTGATGGGATGGGAAAATCCCTCAGATGGTAACAGACATGCATTCATGCCCTGAGTGCCCCAGCTCAGCAATATCTTGATGCCTGGTGCGGATTTTTTTAGTCATGCGTATGCGCCATGACATAGGCCTGTCTCACGTATTGCAGTCTTGTTGGAGTGGGAGGGGTCCCCAAAGTGCTAGCCTCATGGTGGCGAAAGGATACTGCCTTTAACAGAAGTTAAGTAGCACGAGCACGGTGGTGGGAGCATACCGTGTAGTGATCAATAGGAGTGAACAGGCCTTTTTACTAGGCCTGGGTGGTGAACTTCACTCCATTTATGGACTTTGCTGAGTTATTCGCACTTTGCGCTCGACGGAGCTTGCAGAGTTCCAAAAAACTCTGCTTCGTGTAGCGGAGCAGAGTTTTTTCCTCGCTCACTCTTGCCGACAGTAAGTTGTTGAGCGCGAGTGAGGAAAATCCAAGGCTACAGCTCGTGTTGAGAAATCTACTCGAGCAGCAGAAGGAAGCAGCGCCCTCTTGCACTGCACGTGATGCCATTCACGCTGATTTTACAGTGCGGGACAAACACCCGGCACTAAAAAATCAGTGCGAACGGCCCGAGGTAATGCACTCCACCGCTCACAGACCTCCGTGTATCTTGGCAGATTTTTTTTTACACTTCGTGGAGTTCCGTGTAGCGGAACTCTGCAAACTCCTCGAACTCCACCCAGGCCTACTTTTTACCTGTGTTATTGGAATGAGGCCTACAGGTCCACTCACTCATGTAAAGTTTTGCTACTATGTGCATAGCGCACCCTTGGCCTAGATCAATTTAGCATCTAACACTGTGCAGTGCATGTGTGGTTGCATGTGTCTCATGGGTGTATGTGTGCCTGGTAGTGGTACAATACATGGAAGACTGTGGGTTCCATTTTGGGAGACTCATGGCTGACTGGACGAGCATAGGGAGGTAGAGTATTCAAGAGACAGATTTGTGGATTGTTGCATTCCTGAGAGCTGAGTGGGACAATCACTAGAGAAAGGAAGAGCCAGGCTCTTCAGTATACTTCAGAGGGGTCACTGGAAAGGAGCCTGAGCACATTGTAAGAAGGAGACGGGCTGATAAGAGAATGATAAAGAGTAAGGCTGGGGCCATTTGATAACCCTTTGATGCATATATCACTGTGGCTTACATCCAAGTGTGAACTTCTAGTCACTCCTATTGACTGTATTGTGGGCCTATCAGGTTTGTAATCTCTCCTGTTGTGACAGACTGCTTTCTGGAGGAGTGGCAAAACAGAGATGTGGGCACTTCAAAAGTAGGCAGACCCCCAACAAAAACTTCAAAGGCTCAGACACTAAATTATCTTTTCTATCTGGAAATGGACTATAAGAAGGGGAAATTGGGCCCCAAAAATGGTCAACTGCCAAGCAGTCAGTCAAGATGTAGGTCAAGGAGGAGAAGCACATGACCAGGACTGGAGGCTTACGTCTGCCAGTCTCCCAGCTGCATGAGGGGACATCACCCAGGGGAATTCAAGACCACCTGCCCTGGAAGCTGGAGCACCCGTGCCTGCCTGCTTGCCAAGATCATTAAGCTCTGTAAGGAAGAGGAGAGTGCTTGGTGAGAGCGAGGTTCAGTGGGTAATCCTGATGAGTGGATCCCCATAGTGAGGTGTGGGCCCAGTAGCTTTTGATAGGGATTTTGACATCGACTGCCTTCATCTTTTCTGTCTGCTGTCTTCACACTATTTCATTTTTGTTCCCATTGGTCTACCACTGCCTTTCTCTTTGTGCCCTTGTTTTTTTCCACTGTTTCTCTCCTTTGTGACTGTTGTTTATGCCACTGTTTGTCTCTTTTTGTGCCCTTGTCTTTAACTTTTTGGTGCCGTGGTTTGTCTTTTTTATGCCCCTATTGGCACTGTTTAGCTCTTTCTTATGTCCTTTGTCTTTGTAACTCTTTGCTCTTTTCCATTTCCCTCCATTTTTTAGTGCCCCTCCATCTTCCCTGTCACTCGTTATCTGATCCACGCACCGCTGTTTATCCTTTCAAATTCTTTTCTGTTCCCTGCCCCACTTCACCCGTCCCAGTCCACTCACCACCTTCTATGCTCCTCTCCACTCCCAGGACCATGTCGCTGCAGCATGGACACATATGTAGTGGACGCATGCAGCATGGATGCGCAGAAAATGCGCTCAGCAAGACCGTTGCTGGCATACCAAAGGCAAGCCCATCTGCGCCCATCTGCGCCTGGACCGCACCCAGAGCCAGGAACCCTGGTCCTACCCCGACCCACTACCATCATGCTGTGCTTCTCCATGCTGTCAAACCCAGTGGGGAAGGAGCTTTCACCTGCTCTTCCCGCTGCCACACCTCCAACCCCACATCCACATCCAGCACTCCAACACCCACCACGACCGCACAAACAGTCCCCAGCATTCCACCCTCCCAATCACACTTAAACCAGCCTCCACCCAGACATTACTCCTCATTCGCATGCATGCTCCTCAACACAGCTGCTTACTCAGTAAACAGGCTACACAGATCTGGGACCTGCTGGACGACTCCTCCCCAGACCACCTTTTCTTTACAGAATCATGGCTAACTCCACCGTAAGCACCAAATATCACCGACCATCCCCAAAAGATACAAAATCATCAGACAAGACCACCAACACAGACCCGGGGGACGACTTGCCATCATCTTCAAGGACGCCAATAGTTGCACTGTCTCTATGGACACCGAAACCAACTACATGGAGCACCTCACTTTAAACTGCAAATCACCACCAACTTCTTCATATGTGGCAACCTGTTCTAATGACCCCCAGGAACCTGCAACAACTTCACCAACCACTTGATAGATTTCCTCACTCCACTAGTCATTGAGTCCAGCACCTCCATCCTCCAAGGAGATCTCAACTTTCACTGAAAGTACCACACCAACCCCAACCCATTTGCCCTCCTTAAAAGCCTCAGACTCCTCAGACTTACCCAGCATGTATCCATCCCCATCCCCACCCACGCAGAGGGACACCATGGCCCCTGTCTTCAGCTCATTCACCAACATCACAATCAACAAACCAACACCCGTCATCTGGACTGACCACACCCTTTTCAGCTTCAAAATCAACATTCGGCACCTCAGATTACCTACAACTAAACGCACTGCCACCCTCTGCTGCCAGAACATAGCAGAGAGCAAGTAGGCTTCTGCCCTCTCCAAAAAGTACCCGAGCATACAGGCAACCGATCAGTGGACATCAGGTACTTCAACGTCTAGATTACCGCCTACACTGACATCTTGGCACTCCCAAAATAAAGCCAAACAGCAAAAATACGATGTCAAGCTGGTTGATATACAGACGATTTCAGAATGATGAATCACCACTGCAAACAACTAGAACGTAGGTGGAGACTGAGCAAAAAAGCCACAGACAGGGACACCTTCAAATCTGCATTGAGGCGCTAAAGCCAGCTAATCCGTAAAACCATGTAAAAGGATCTAGCAGACCGCATCAACTCCAGTGCCAACAGCAGCAAAGAAATATCTTCAAGTATCAAGGATTTCACCAAGCTAGCATCCAACATCAACCACATCACCCCATCTCAAGAACTACGCAATGACCTCTCATAATTCTTCAGCAATAAATTCACAGCAGTCTATGACAACTTCAATCCTCATCCTGACCCCAGCAAGCTTGCAGACAGTCTGCCTATTTGGACAAAGAACACACCATGGCCACATGGAACACCATCTCCCCAGATAAAAATACCACAATCATGAGGTCCATCCACTCTGGAGCCCTATCATACCCTTGCCCCAAATACATCTTCAACGAAGGACTCACCCCCATCAGCACAGCTCTCGCCACCATTCTCAACACCTCCATTGATACAGCCAGATTCCCGAAAGTCTGGAAGCATGCAGCTGTCAACGCCCTACTAAAGAAGCCTTCAGCAGGCCCATCCAAGTTCACCAGCTACTAACCAGTCTCTCTCCTACTCTATCCAGCCAAGGTCCTGGAGAAAGAAATCAACAGATGCCTCACCTAATACCTCATCAACCATCAGCTCTTTGACACCAGTCTAGATTCAGGTCCACCAAAGCATGGAGACAGCTCTCTTCGCAGTAACAGATGACATCCGGATGATCCTAGACAGAGGAGAAACTGTGGCCCTCATCCTACTCAACCTTTTAGCAGCGTTTGACCCAATATCCTACCTAATACTGATCAGACACTTGTGCAAGGCTGTCATTCAAGGGCTTACCATATGATAAATCTGCACATTATTAACCAGAAGAACCCAAACAGTCAACTTGCCCCTTATTCATCTGAAACCTGGCCACTTATCTGTGGAGTACCCCAAGATTCCTCGCTTAATCCCACACTCTTCAACATTTACATGACCCCACTGGCGGACATCATCAGTGCCCAAGATGACAATATCCCCTTCTACACTGATGACACACAACTTATGCTATATCTATCGGACATGTCCCCTTACACAAGGAAAAATGTCACCACCTCCATGACCGAAATGGCAACCTAAATGAAATCCAACTGTCTCAGGATGAACACAGACAAAACAGAAGTGGTCATTTTCAAAACGGATGCCTCACCGTGGAATTCCCCCTGATGGCCTATAGAACTCAGTCCCACCCCGACCCCCAGCAAACACACAACAAACCTCAGGATCATCATAGATAGCAAGCTGGACATATCCATCCAGGTCAGCACCATCACCGCCTCCTGCTTTCATACCCTGAAGATGCAAGATCTATAAGTGGCTTCTGAACAACACCAGAAAGACCATGACCCACGTCCTAATCACCAGACGGCTACAGGGATTCTCTCCACACAGGGATCACAAAACACCTAATGAAGAGACTGCAGAACATCCAGAACAGAACAGCCAGACTTTTCCTCAACTTCCCATGCCAGTCCCACATCACCATTGGCTCCTGATACACAAACGCATACAGTTCAAACTCCTCACCCACACATACAAAACACTACACAACATAGGTCCAGCATACCTAAACAACCACATACACTTCCATTAACTTCCCCAAACACCACTGCTCAACCAGACACTCACTAGCCCACATCCACCGCATTCACAAAAGCAGAACAGGAGGTCGAGCGTTCTCTTACATTGCTCTTAAAGCTCCTAAAGCATGGAATGACCTCCCACCACACCTCAAGAGTCTTTCTTCTTCAATTCCACAAGAGGTTGATGATCTGGTTCTTCAATTATTCCTAACCTCCCTCCCCTCCACATACAAGGCTAGCCTCAGGCCCCTACTCAGCACCAGGAAACCCTCACTGGTGAGAGTGCTCTATACAAATACCCATAATATAACATCAATGCTACTAACTCTTCAATGGCTACCCATAGAAGAGAGGGCTCTGCACAAGAGAACGTGATGCCACCTGCCACCATCACCATGCAGTGAAGCGGCCAAGGGTTTGGTGGGTACTGATACCTTTGGAGCGCGGAAGCATTATCTTTAGAGCCTCCAACTTTTAATATGGAATGCACAAAGGCACAATTGTTCACTGGGATGCCATTTGAATTTGTAACTCTTTCCCTCAATGTCTATGAACCATTATCTACTTGTCCACCTTCATAATGAGCTTAGATTTGTCTTTCAGAGATACTTCTTGTTAACTCCTAGCAAAATTCAGCTGTTCAATAACTCCCTCCCATGGAGGCTGCCCATTGTTTACCATTTCTTGGCTTCTGGTTCACTCTTCTTTGCTGCCTCCTAATTGGCCAGCGCAGGTGAAGCATTACTTCAGTTCGTTTCTGTGGAGCATGGACCAAGCACAGATTGACTGAACTGAACGCCTTTCAGAGACCTGTTTGCCACTACAGTTGCCACGCTTACCTGCCGTGAGGGGAACGGCCCTTGCTGTCGGGTGCTTTTGCTCTCTGTTCTTGATCTTTGCCGCCGTGAGGGGAACGGCCCAACAGTACTACATTTCCCAGCATCCTCTGGCCATCGGCGCATGCGGTGACGACATCAAGCAGTGCCGGAACACTACTTAGGACGCCAGGTGCCAGAGTGCCGTCTGTGGCCGTCAGGGGCCGGGCCGGGCCACCCCTCTTGGTTACTACATCTGGAGACCTGACAGTGAGTTATGACTGTTTGACTCAGGGACTGTAAAATTATATACACATCTTTTTTTCGTGAGACTCTGCCACTTGTTACGGCATCTTGCCTGTATTGTATTGTGCGCATGCTGTGATAGGGGAGGAGGGATAAAACTGTATCTATCCCAGGCTGGGTGTAGTGAAGGTTAGGACTAGCGTGGGGTGAATACCATTACGATACCTCAAGGGGAGTGATTATTTGTTGTTGGGAGCATGGCAGGCAAAACGGTTACACGCTCGACAAGAGCAAAGCTCAACACTCCCTCTGTTCCCCAGGCGCATAAAGCTGACAATAGTTCACCTTTCCCTGTAATCATGCAGCCAACAGCTATTGACCGTATGCTTAAAAGAGCGCTAGGGGCTGTGTCCAGTGAAATCGAGCGCACAGAGAGACGTTTGTCCCTAACCCCAGTATTTGACCCACTTGTCGCCACCCAAGATCAGGACCAGGAGGTTGTGTTAATCTCACCGCCCAGCCCTTCAGAGCCTAGCGAGCAGGACTTCCCGTGTGCCCAACAGACCATTACAAGGAAAAGGGAGGACTTAGTCGCAGCCAAAAGCGTTACAATGCAAAGAAATAAGAAAGGCTGCCTAAAGAAGCGAAGGACTAAAAATAGCATAGTGAGCTCCTCCCACCCTGCGAGCAGAAACAACACTGGGGTAGAGCGAACAGTACAGACATCTCATTAGGTAGACCCACCAATATGGTTGACCCAAATTACGTCAGATTTACAAGCTCACTTAGAAACATTTAGGTGCCGATCACGATCCTGTAAAAACAGGGTACGAACCGTCGGATGGAGCATATTCTCCGTCCGACGCGTACCCGGTCGTCAAAACTTACAAACATGGTATTACGATTCGCACGGAAACTCCATTTCCGTACGATTCGTACAAAACCCCGACCGACGAAAAGAAACTTACAAATGCGATCCGGGAAAGCGCCGACGTGACGTCGGGACGCACGCAGCCTGCCATTCACGAACCAGGAATTACGATTCGCACCGACGTCATCCCGCGCGGTGAATATTTTCCGGCTGCCAAAAACTGCCGGGAAATCAGGACGACGCGAACAAGGAGTACCTGTACGCGATGGACAGACATTGACCCGAACCTACGTGTCATCCCGGCCCTCATAGCAGTCGACCTCCTCTACAGGTTCGGACGCAGACGCCGCAGAAGGTCAGAACAACAAAGGGAGGGGAGAGAGGGGGGGCAGGACCAGGGGCAGGCCACAAAACCCCCACCAAAGTCACACAGCACACATGCCCTGGACATACCTGACCCCCAGGCCCTGGTCACTACGAGGGGGTGGGGGCGTGTCCAGCAAAGCCATCGTCCGCCACAACGGAAGTGCTTGACGACGCGAACCGGCAACACAACAATACAGGTACGTCCCGTACCCACGCCTTAAGAGCGTGGGTACGAGTCGTACCCCGCCCACACCTACGTCATCCCAACAATGGCGGGACGGCTGTACCCACGTGGCAAAGGCCTGGGTACGGCCCGCACAAGCATCACATAGCGTGGGGACGGATATGTACGGACCGTACCCCCACCCCCGTATGCATGGAGCGTACCCCCAACCCCAACAGTGTAAGTACGACCCGTACCCTCACCCGCGTATGTATGGAGCGTACCCCCCACCCCAACAGTGTAGGTACGACTCGTACCCTCACCCGCGTACGTATGGAGCGTACCCCCCACCCCAACAGTGTAAGTACGACCCGTACCCTCACCCGCGTACGTATGGAGCGTACCCCCACCCCAACAGTGTAAGTATGACCCGTACCCTCACCCGCGTACGTATGGAGCGTACACCCCACCCCAACAGTGTAAGTATGACCCGTACCCTCACCCGCATACGTATGGAGCGTACCCCCACCCCAACAGTGTAAGTATGACCCGTACCCTCACCCGCGTACGTATGGAGCGTACCCCCCACCCCAACAGTGTAGGTACGACTCGTACCCTCACCCGCGTACATATGGAGCGTAGCCCCCACCCCAACAGTGTAAGTACGACCCGTACCCTCACCCGCGTACGTATGGAGCGTACCCCCACCCCAACAGTGTAAGTACGACACGTACCCCCACCTCGTATGCATGGAGCTAACCCACACCCGTGTATGTTCTAAGCGTACATATCGTGAAATAGGAGGGGTGGGTGCAGAGTCCTCCCAGCAGTGCCCAGACACAGGAGGGGTGGGTGCAGAGTCCTCCCAGCAGTGCCCAGACACAGGAGGGGTGGGTGCAGAGTCCTCCCAGCAGTGCCCAGACACAGGAGGGGTGGGTGCCCATCACTCCCAGCAGTGCCCAAACACAGGAGGGGTGGGTGCCTATCACTCCCAGCAGTGCCCAGACACAGGAGGGGTGGGTGCAGAGTCCTCCCAGCAGTGCCCAGACATAGGAGGGGTGGGTGCAGAGTCCTCCCAGCAGTGCCCAGACATAGGAGGGGTGGGTGCAGAGTCCACCCAGCAGTGCCCAGACATAGGAGGGGTGGGTGCCTATCACTCCCAGCAGTGCCCAGACACAGGAGGGGTGGGTGCAGAGTCCTCCCAGCAGTGCCCAGACATAGGAGGGGTGGGTGCAGAGTCCTGCCAGCAGTGCCCAGACATAGGAGGGGTGGGTGCAGAGTCCTCCCAGCAGTGCCCAGACATAGGAGGGGTGGGTGCAGAGTCCACCCATCAGTGCCCAGACATAGGAGGGGTGGGTGCAGAGTCCACCCAGCAGTGCCCAGACATAGGAGGGGTGGGTGCCTATCACTCCCAGCAGTGCCCAGACACAGGAGGGGTGGGTGCAGAGTCCTCCCAGCAGTGCCCAGACATAGGAGGGGTGGGTGCAGAGTCCTCCCAGCAGTGCCCAGACATAGGAGGGGTGGGTGCAGAGTCCTGCCAGCAGTGCCCAGACATAGGAGGGGTGGGTGCAGAGTCCTCCCAGCAGTGCCCAGACACAGGAGGGGTGGGTGCAGAGTCCTCCCAGCAGTGCCCAGTCACAAGAGTGGTGGGTGCCTATCACTCCCAGCAGTGCCCAGACATAGGAGGGGTGGGTGCAGAGTCCTCCCAGCAGTGCCCAGACATAGGAGGGGTGGGTGCAGAGTCCTCCCAGCAGTGCCCAGTCACAAGAGTGGTGGGTGCCTAACACTCACAGCAGTGCCCCTGCAAAGAAAAGGGTGGAGTACCCACAGATCCTATGCCCACAAATGTCAGTCAGGTGCACAAAGATCCTGCAGTACATGTACCACATGTGTGCGAGGCTGGGAGTATACACATGCATACAGCCTAAAAGGGAACATGTCCACATGAAGTCATGTCAACAGACTACATACACAAGTACAGTGATCACCAAGGATGCCACGAATGATGCAGGTGGAGACATCACTCTGCATGCATGTGCAAAGTTGAAGGAGTCCGTCACACCCCCAGCTGATGTAGACACAGCTCAGCACCACATAGTGGAAACACCCTGCAGGGAAGATGTCAGGGTACACAGAGGAAGGAACACACCTTGGGACAATTTCACCATGCAGTAACTGCTTACATGAACAAAGACACTTAGCTAACACCTTGTGATGGCACACAGATACCAGGGTCCCCACTATGACCAGCACACTACTAAATTTCCCACACACCCAACACTTGTTCACCACCCAAAATCATGTAGCAGCCCCACCAACAGCAATACCACAAAAGCTGTAGTGATCTAAGGAAAAAAAAAATTTGCTTTATTCAGCATTACGAAAAAATTTGTGAGTGGATAAAGTTCAATATTTACAAAACCCATAGGGCAGTCCATGAGTCACAGCTGGATGGGGGACACAGTGGGACGCGTGTCCCCTAGCTTGCCTGCACAGTCAGACTCCTTCGTCTTCCACAGCGGGGAGGGCATCATGTGGGGGGTAAGTACCAGACACCGCAGGGACATGAGGGCGAAGGGTAGGCGTCGTGGGTGCAGGGATGGAGGACTCCACCACAGGGGGTGGGGCAGGGCCAAAGGCGGAGGCCAGGATCTCGCTGCACACCTTAGCAAGGTCCTCCAGCGTCTCCCCTGCACCCGAAGGAACCACAGGCCCCAAGGAGGGGGGGGGGGCGGAGGGATGGGTCGCAGTGCCACTGGGGGAGGGTGTGGACAGTGGGGGGGACACAACCACCCTGACCGGGGACTTCCTTGACCGCTTGCGGGGTGGTGTCACAGTGGGGCTCAGGGACAGAGCAGCCATGAAGGAGTCCTTGCCGGATATGTGGCCAGGAGAGCTGAGGGGAGGGGATTTGGAGGGAGTGGATTGGGTGGAATGCGGACTCCCACTCTGGCTGCATGACTTGCGTTTGCCCCCGACCCAGTGGGTGTGCCTAATTCACCCTGTGTGTGCGTGCCAGGAGGTGTGCGCATGACCTTCCCTGCTGGTGTGGTGTCTGTGTCTGTTGTGGTGTGTGCATGCGTACGTCTGGGTGTACGTGGGACAGGCATGGGAGTGGGAAGTGTGGATGGGGCAGGGGTAGGGGGAGGGACGTAGCGCTGCAGGAGACCCACTGCTGCAGTCAGTGTTGAGTCTATGGACCTCAGCAACTGGCGTTGGTCAGCCTGCGATGAAAAAATGCCCTCCAAGTATGCCTCCCTGTTGTGCAGCACTTGACTGTGGCCATGGAGGACATTAAGGATCGCAGCCTGACCAACCTGCAACTGCCGCTGGATGTCCACAGACTCAGCATTGGCGGCGGCAGTGGAGACAGGGGCAGGGGGTGCGGTGCCTGGCAGGAAGGAGACATGTGGTGACCGGGCACGCTGGGAAGGGACACGAGCAAGTGGGAGGCGGCTGATGGCAATGGAGGGGGCGGGCTGAGATGTTGTGCCGCTGTCAGCTGCTGGTGCAGCCTCCGCCCACTCGGAGAGATCATCCTCGGACCCGTCAGCTTCATATTCAGTCGTGCCAGTGGACAGGTCCTCGGCCTCACTCTCCTCCGCCTCAGTACCACTCAATGTGCCAGGCACGATGTCAACGCTGGCACTGGTGCTCGGTCCCTCCGCTCCGTCTGTGCTCATGTCTCCCTCCGTGTCCCCCGATGATGCTGTGGGCAAGGTGAAGAGACAGCAATTAATCACACACCTGTATACATATGTCACATGAGTCCAATCTCCATAGGTTACAGTGCATAGCCTGCAAAGAAAGATCTGTAACACCTACAAAACAAGGTACAGATGTAGGGCATGCAACACACAGTTGGTTGACCCACCATGCCAATGAAAATCCATGGAGAGCATGACACAATAGCAAATGACATGAAATGGAGTTTGACATAGGAGCCAGGCCCTGGGGACAATCCAGCACTGCATCTGCACCACACAGCGTTGCCGAAAAAAGGGATGAGCAGGGACCATATACATGAACTTGAGGCACATGCTGCATAGGTAATACTGAGAACATGCCCACCATGACTGGCTCACTGCACCTTGAGTGTATGTCCAGACAAACATCACACACTGGCCAGACCTAGCAAGGAGAATTCTGGTTTTGACATGTAGGCTTGGCCCGCACCAACCACCCCCTACATGATAAAATTTGTTGAGACACAGGTGGCACTTACATCTCTTAGTCTGGGTGAAATACACAGGGGCTGCATAAATGCAAGATTGGACGCCAAATACCCAAGGTGCGCCTGTCCAAATAATCATGTACAAATGTCCACCATCAGATTATTGTAACAAGACACACAGGCACTGGCCACCGTGAGTATGAACAAGGACAATCAGGTCAGACTGTACAGTGGACACTTGTACTACATTTTACGTCATTAGACATGGCGCCAGGGGACAATGGCACAGAGCACAACCTATGCTGTAGACACTGAGAGTGTCCACGTTTTGTGATGACACACATGACACCTATGAACATATGCCCCAGGAGACAGCAGTGGCCACACAACTCCATGGTCCTGAATGGGAACGACTGCAACACACGCCACCATCCCTGCACTATGCGTATCGCACACTCATGCACATCATGTCACAGGCCACAATATAGGACATGCGCGCTGTAAGGCCTGACACTTGAGAGACTAACACCCATGTCTGGACTCAGCATCAGTGCCAACTGACATGGAACCCACATGCACTGAACTGGACAGGGCACAGGCAAGGTCCCCAAACCTGTTAGACACCACCCCCACACATCTTGCTACAGGCATAGTTCACGTGGAGAAAGCGCCAGCCTACATTACCTTGTGAAGGAGTGACTACACACAGACCAGGGAACACATTGCAAGGAGGGGAAGGGAGGCAGGAGAGCACAGCTATACTGTGGGTAACTGGATCTGCACAGCACATTTAAACCCTGGCAGTGTATCCATGCAACTGTGCACTTACAAATGCTGGTGACACACAACAAACACACATGTACCTACCCCCTTCCTGCTTCTCCTGTAAGCGCCTCTCCAAGTCTGGAAATACCACCGCCAGCACACGCTTGTGGATATGGGTCAGACGGCGGCACCCCCGGTTCTTATGAGTCTCAGGTGAGTCCCCCAGCAGGACCCGTGCGATCCTCCGCGTCCAGCACCGGATATCCTGCCAGCTTTTCCTCACCTGGGCCAGGCGCCGCTTGCGACCATCCACACTCCTCACGGCACTGACGGCGGTCAGCCATATCTGCTTCTTGGCAGAGGCGCCTACCTGTGAGGATGAACAAGTGACACTACATCAATACATCAGGCACATGTCACAGAGAGACATATTAGAACAAATGTGCTGTTTACAACAAGGCATAGTATGCATCCAACGCATTGCACCTTTGTCATAGGGACATGATCCTCTGGGGAAGGGCAAAAGCAGTACGTGCCATTGAAAGTACACAGGTGGAATGAGGGCAACAACACAATCAATGATCCAGGCTCACACTGTGCATCACAAGCTACACCAGGATAATGTGCAGCACCTCTAAGCAGTCACATGCCACAGGCCACTGACGCTACCGCAGCAGAGTACACAGACACACACAGGCACAGGACATTCACCTGCCATTGCCAAATGCTGCGACAAACCTCACTCTGCACATGTGCCACTAGACGGGGGGCTCACAGGTGTGGGGCTGGCTCTGCACGTCAGACACACAGCACTGCTCCCTGCTCACATCACATGGGCAGGGTATATCCATCCCTCATGCAGCTGGGGTGCTACACTCCACATATGCACCCACCCACATGACAGGGGACTTACACACACACACCGATGTCCAGGGTACGAACACATCATGTGGACACTCTCAGCACAGGTACACAGAACTAACACACATCTGTGGGTACAGTCACCTGTCACACTGGGGTGACCACATAATCACATGAGGACTGCAGAGGCTACATTCCCAGGAGGACAAGACAGGCAGAATGTGGCATGCACCATGCAGTGATTGTCACAGTAAATACAATGCAAGTGAGGACGGCAGACATGCACCACAGCATGCACTGGCTGGGAGACATCAGGTATTCCCCCCCCCGGGACCCCCCCTACAGTACATAGCATGTGTGCCACACCTGGACACAATGCCAGAAGTCACACTCACAAAAAAGGGACACAGTCTGTGCTGGTGGACTCTGCACTCACCTGATACCCTGGTCGCCCATACAGCATGGGGTACTGTGGGAGAATCACATCCAGCAAAGCCAGGTTCTCCTCCAGGGTGAAGGTCTGTGACCTCTCCACAGACCTTGACATGGTTCCAGGGAATCAGTAGCAGCAGCTGGGTCGTGGAATACAAAGATGTGCAGGCAAGTGCTCCCTCATGGGACCTGGCTGCCTTATATCTGCCTTGCTGGCCTGTTTCATGCACAGGAGTACAGAGTGATTGGTCACTCACATTTGCATCCTATGTTTCCTCCAATCCCTTCAAACCTAGCACAGTCAGTGGGTTCTCATTGTGTTTTTTTTCTTCAGCATGATGTCAACTCATGAAGCACATTGCAACAAAGTAGATTCATTCAAACTGACTACTGCTGTGCACCTGCTTCCAAATATTCAAACTTTAAACTTGGTCTCCATGACAACCAGCATGCATGTAGGCCTTTATACTTGTCCCTCATGTGTCCCCTATGTAATTTGGAGCTTCACACACAGGTACGGTGCGTTCCGGGGCCCTAGGGCACCCCAAATGCATAGCAACTGCCCGTACAGGCGTGTGTACGCTCCGTATCACTATGGGTGTTCTCGCGTATGCGTACTCATAGTGGTACGGCCCGTACACACGCCTGTACGCTCACTATCACTATGGGTGTTCTCGCGTATGCGTACTCATAGTGGTACGGCCCGTACACACGCCTGTACGCTCACTATCACTATGGGTGTTCTCGCGTATGCGTACTCATAGTGATAGTGAGCGTACAGGCGTGTGTACAGTCCGTACCACTATGAGTACGCATACGCGAGAACACCCATCGTGGTACGGCCCGTACACACGCCTGTACGCTCACTATCACTATGGGTGTTCTCGCGTATGCGTACTCCTAGTGGTACGGACCATACACACGCCTGTACGCTCACTATCACTATGAGTACGCATACGCGAGAACACCCATAGTGATAGTGAGCGTACAGGCGTGTGTACAGGCCGTACCACGATGGGTGTTCTCGCGTATGCGTACTCATAGTGGTACGGACCGTACACACGCCTGTACGCTCACTATCACTATGAGTACGCATACGCGAGAACACCCATCGTGGTACGGCCCGTACACACGCCTGTACGCTCACTATCACTATGGGTGTTCTCGTGTATGCGTACTCATAGTGGTACGGACCGTACACACGCCTGTACGCTCAATATCACTATGAGTACGCATACGCGAGAAAACCCATAGTGATAGTGAGCGTACAGGCGTGTGTACGGGCCGTACCACTATGAGTACGCATACGCGAGAACACCCATAGTGGTACGGCCCATACACGCCTGCGTACGCTCACTATCACTATGGGTACACATACGGCAGCACTCCCATAGTGATAGGGAATGTACACAGGCCCTCTTAGCGAAAGTACGGTGCCTTTCACACATCACAGTGATGACAGGCAGCACACAGGAAGGAATAGGGCTGACATACTTTTCCATGGATGGACATCAAGCCATTGTCTGGGCAGTACTACATGTGTGGGGCACAGGTGTGAAAGGCTGTGATGTGGCAACTCACTCCTGAGTCGAGAAGGCACCAGATGTATGATGAGATGTGTACAGATGTTATGTGTGACGGTGCAATGTGTGCCGGGCATGCCCTTGACTCCTTTGACATGTGTGCATGTCGTACTGCACACTTGGGATGAGCGTCACTGGCATGGCACGGTCAACAACACACGCAAGTGTCCCCTGATGCCCGCTACAGGGGTTACCACACCAGACAGGTCACTACCCACGGTGCACCATGTGACTATGTCATGTATGTGTGGGGGGTTCACATTGGGTTGATGTTGGTGCTCCCTCAAAAGCATCAGCTGTTGCAGCAACCAACATGTGTCTGTGTGTAGATTGACATGGCACACTGTTCCGCACACCAGGCCACATGTGGTACCCGATGTGAGGTGCGTATGTATGCATGGGACACAGAGTAGCGTAACAAGGACATGTCTCCATCCTCACTATGAATGTGTCGTGAGTCTTCACATGTACACCTTCATGGCAAGGTGTGTGGCCTGTCCTAGTGTAATGTCATGTGACCTGTGGCTCTAGTGTTCCGCTACCAGTGTCTGCAATCGACATCCTACTTCTGCTGATGTGTGGATGTATGTCACTCCTGTCTTGCGTCTGGCTGTTCACTTACACTGGGACACAGCTAGTCCCATGCCATGGCATGTGGAGGTTCACAATCTCCGTGTGTAGCTGGGTCTTGGTAGGAGTGTCACCTGGCAGCCATACGTGTCCAGGGCATGTAGCACATACCTGACTCCGTATGTAGCATATGTGTATTGACAGATTAACATGTGCTCAGTACATATAAATTGTTGTTGTAGTGCACTCACTCTTCCTTGTCACTTCCAAATTACTGCAGAGCGCCGCCTCTTCCCCGACCAATTCCGGACTTGGCTGCCATGCGGGAGAATGACTGTATCCGGTGCTACCGCTTCCCCCAACGGTTGATTCTGGAGTTGACGGCGAGACTGGCACCACACCTGCAACCGCTGCACAGGTATCCTACGGCACTGACACCCAAGCTGAAGGTAATGGCAGCCCTACATTTTCTGGCCACGGGTACCTTTCAAAATACCATAGCTCATGTTGGTGGCATGTCCCAGAGCATGTTCTGTCCTAATAGCACTTCAGCTGTCATAGTACACTGAGAATTAGGAAGACCTTACATAGAGGATATGATAAAATTCAGACCAATTCTGGCCTGGCTTAAAACCTGGACAAACCCTGACGCTGCGTTGAGTAGGCAGATCTTAAAAGATTGCCTTGGAAGAGATAAAAGCCTGAACATCCCATGGCTTAACTATGTAAAAACTAGCCTGGAAAATATGGGCTGCAAGTTCTACTCAAATCCTTCAGTGATTACACCACAGGATAAGCTTAAACTCAAGAGAATTTTTTTGGACCAAAGATCGTCTGCTAGAACGACAGTGGAAGGGGCCAAACGATCAGTGAGTGCTTACAGCAGGCTTGAAACCACTGAATGGATGGAACCGTATCTTCGTGTTAGGTATAATGCCCAAGAAAGGTTTTTAATGTCACGTTTTAGGCTCAATCTTTTATCATATTTGTTAGCCGATCCAGCTGGTTTTAGTCATTCAATTGAGCAGAAGGGTGCCTGCGGCTGCGACAATAGGTCTCCGCAGGACACCCTTCATTTTGTACTCCTATGTCCTTTTTATGCAACCCCAAGACGTAGATTTTTAAAGGAAATCTTAGAAAAGGCCAGGTTTACTCGAGCCAAAGAGGCATTGACCTTCCTACAAAGGGCTAGTGACCCGTTAACACTGTGTTCTGTCATAAGTTTCTTGAAATTTGCACTAAGATTAAGGGTGACCAGAGGTTAGAACCATTTGTGAACCTGGCAGGATCCCTCACCCGCTATTTCCATTAAGCTACCAAGGTGGACTCACTGTGAACAATGAATTATTTTTATATTCATAGATTCAGTCAATGTTTCGGCATGATGATTTAATACTATTTTAACTGTATATAATGTGTAATCTTTTATGATGGTTTTTAACCACCGAATGAAGAATTTACTGACTGACTGACTGAACTTAAATCAGTGCCCGTCCGCTGCTCATGCTGTGATTGAGGTACGATTTCTTCTTTCCAATTCCACCCATCCCTTCTCTGTGTTGCTGCCCCCGTCAGGTCCTCACTCCTTCCTACCCCGCACCTCCCTCTGTTGTTTTCCCCTCTCCTGTTGTTGCTGCAAAAAACCCTCCTCCCTCGTTTTCCTACCTCCCTGCTTTTTTAAAATGTTGTAGAGTGGGTTGCTATACAATATGGCTTGACACATTTTTTCTTCCCTTCAAACAATGTTGCACTGCAGCTAAAGCTGCTGTGCAACATACCTAAAAATAAATTGACAAAGCCAATAAATACATCTTGCATAGGCAACACCGATTGGCTTTGCCAATGCTTGCTTAAATGCAGGAGGTTGCAGAGACAGCGTTCTGCACTACGTGAGTATTTGAACCTGCCAGATAATGTCAGATTTGATGCCAGGAATTGCGGAGTGGAGGTGGTTAAGCCATATGAATTTTTCTTGTCCCCTATGTTGTGACCTTGTATAATGTAACTGGTATTCGTGTAAAGCGCTCCAGTCCCTTCGAGTCGAGTGTGCATTATATAGAACTGCCACAAAGCGTTTTTCTTGCGCCTCAACTTATACGGCTATGCTCTTCTCCTTATGTTTGTATCTCACATCCGTCCCTACACCACTGGTGTGTACGTGTGTGCATACTCTGACTGACTTCGAGTTGATATTTTGTAATCGGTTCCCTGTGTAACTTCACACTCTCCTTCTTGCATTTGTTGTTGTGTTATTTTTAGCCTTCTTGTACAACCACAAAAATGTTGTTTTACGCTGGCATATTTTCTATAACAAATAAACAGGTGGTTGTGCAGCAGCGTGCATCTGTCCCTCCCCAGAGGGTCTGAGGCCAGTGCCTTTAGAGTAGGCAAATGATCTTCCCGAAAGGGCCGAAAGATCCTATAAAAATAAGCCTTCCAGCGTGTGGCAAATAACCCTTACAGCTGCAGGGCCTGGAAAGAAACACCCTTTGTGACATCCGAAATCAAAGGTTAAAAATATGCCTGTCAGTGCCCGTGCCAGAGGCCCTTGTAGGCACCTTTGCTTGGAGGTCTGAGGCTTGGCTATAATATTTAAAACGTGTTTACACACTTTGTAAGTTCCAATTTGACTGATTGTGTGTTGCATGCTTCTGAATAATACTTCAGCTAACCCCTTGAAGCATAATTTGTAGCGGGCATCGAGTTGTTTCTAAGGCAGATCCCCAGGGATCATATTTAGGGGTTTGGGTGGTTCCCCCTCCCTTGAGCACCATAGTAATAGATACAAAGCACACACTTACCCGTCAAAAGTGAGCGCCATTACCACACAGTGCTGAGCGCCATTACCACACAGTGCCTTATCACCCGCTACATAGTTATCGTCAGATGCACATGTGAAACCAATGAGTATAATCAAAAGAGGAGTCCAAAGCAAATGTTGTATTACTCTGCCTACACTTCCTAGCCATTTGCCTATTTTAGCAAATCTCTTCCCTATAGACCCAAGTACAGAGCCTAATCCTTCCCAGGCACTTTTCTCTTCCAATTCAGTAAATTCATGCATACTGTTAGTAACATTTGCAACATAGCTATTAAGCTGGTGATATATGTAAGGCTATAAGCACAGCATTCTGTAGTGTGAAGTACCTCCCAATCTACACCTTCCTTTGCAAGAAACATGTCTAATGCAAGCTGTTTTGAAAAATCATATCTCTCATAGCAAGCAATTCTTTGTTGATTGCAGTTAGATCCCCTGTGGTGTTAGAGACAAGCCTGTCCACTGAGGCTCATAATTTCCTAATTTTCATGTTATTTAATGCAACTCCTACTGATGGTATTGGTGTTCCAAAGATGCCATTAAGTATCTGCCTAAAGCTGTGCCTGCTTTGTTTAATATAGCGAACAAGCTGTAAATCTATCTCACTAGTAGAGTAAATTCTAGGAAAGATTCAGGAGCCATAGCAACTACCTACCCAATTGTGTGGGAAATTAAAATAAGCTGATTTGTCACAGACAAAATATATACCCATTAGGGGCATATTTACAAAGATGAGGCTTTGGGCAGCACCACAAGTTATTTTGCTGCGCTGCCCTACTCAAATCAAAAGGACAGAAATGCACCGTATTTACGAGATACGATGCATTCCTGTCCTTTCAGCCAGCGACGGAACAAAAGTTGCAGCCCTGCGCCAATGCAGGCACTCCTGCACCATGGTGCAAGGGTGTCTGTGTTGTTGGCATGATTGTTTTTGTGGAAGAAGGGGCACCGTCCTGCACAAAAACAATCACAGAGGAGTTTTCCTCTTTCTATGTGTGCTGCAGAATGCAGCACATATGGAAAGAGGAAAAAGCAGGGAGAAATGTGAACATTTCTCCTCATTACACCTGCTTTGAGGAGGCGTAAGTTTTTGGCTGCTCCAGATTCACGCTATGGTGTCAGGGACTGATGGGACTACCCACAGCAACACCCATGGAACGCCTCCCTGCTGCAATGTACGGCAACGCAGCGACTTGTGCTGCGTGGCCTTACGCCTTATCACAAGGCCATGAAAAGCCACACCGAGTGGCATTGCATGGCCGTGTAGATGTAAGCCACCAGAGCGTAAAAATGGGATGTTCTGCTTGCGCAAGGGGCTTGTAATATGCCCCTTAAAACCTATAATTCAGGAAAGATTCTCTGTTCAACTAAAAAGCTATGCTCATATTCGCTCCTTCCCACTTCCTCAATAGTTTTGTTCCCTTCATGTTGTTTTATCATGCATAAGGGTTCTCTCTTAGCAACATCAATGCTTAATCTCGATGGCGGAACTTCTAAAATTTTCTTTCCCTTCCCCTGGTCAGGTTCTGGTTTAAATCTCTTACTTTTTCTTTGTTTTGCCCTATTCTTTTGTTTACCTCATCTACGAAATTCTCTCAACCTTACTGATCCTGCTAGTTCGACCATGTATGCTCTGGTTAGTAACGCTCGAGTTAGTTACAGGAGTAAAGAATTGCATCATATATTCACGCTGGTCCCTTCATTTAAACTCCTCAGAGTAGCATACGCTTGTTTAGTGGACCAGAAATACATTATTATATCTGTCAGAAGGGGCACATTATTTAAAGAAATCAGTATAAAACAGTTTTGCTGATGGAATAGATTCAGAAACACTCTGCAGGAAAAGGAGAAGGACAGAGGTAAGTGAAAATATGCTGATCCCTGAGCTGCAGAGGTAGGAAGATAGGAGCAAACACAGCAGTTCTCTATCTGCATTATCCTGACATATTCATCTAACATCTGAAAGTACACATTATAGCTAGAGACACTTTCTGACTTAGGGACACAGGAAATTCAAAATGTATATATGTACTTTTTAGTAACAGGTTTAACAGTAAGGTTTGTTGACAGGTGGGGAATACCTCCCTCCAGCAGCTAGACGTCTATGGTCTACCCAACTAGAGACATAGAAATGGCAACTGCCAAAGCTACAAGCAGAAATTTGCAGTGTTGCTGCACCATGTTAGCTTGAATCAGATCAAAGAAAAATCTTGTTGTTGATTAAAGAGATTAGTCCTTCTACAGCAACCCTATTGTCACTACCCTATTTCGAAAAATGATAGTGTTTTTTATTCTGTGTCAACTGGAGGCATAAGGCTTTGAAGTCCTCTAACTGTTACCCTATCTATCTTATCGTCTGTTTTGATTTTGTCAGCAGTTTGCACAAATTGTTGTTTCGTCTTAGACTCAAGGAGGTTTGATGTCATTCAAACGCTCATCGGAGTCGATGTCAGTTCTGGTGATGTATGTCCAATAGGGGCCTGTATATTTGCAATTTGCTTTTCTCTCTCTTCTAGGTCGTTTTGGGACCGTCAAGTCTGGGCTCTCGTCACCAGTATCGTGTGACTCTGGAAGTTCTTATTCTTCTAACTCACTAACTTTCCTAATTGTCTCTGGTGGCTTATTTACAAGCCCCTTACGCCGCCGGTGTGTCACTTTTTCCCATATTAAAAGTGACCCACCGGCAGTGCAAGGGGCTTTGAAATAAGTCCCCTGCTCTTTTAGTAGCTGTCAACAGTCTCTTTCATTTAGTTTTTGTCTTTGGCTAAGCCTTTTCCGTCAATGCCCGATTCTGGGTTGTACTTGTGATTTCAGGTTCATTTTTTATTTTTTTTATTTTAATTAGTCAGTTATAAATCAGACATTATAGCATCACAAATTATTATGTAAAATATTTCCACAAAGATAACTAAGATATACATTTCAGAAAGTTTTCATTGCTTAGGATGATGGGGACACATAAAAATAAATAATTCAGGTGGCAACCCGCAAATGATAAATTACATTTTTGCCATCCTTCTAGGGTAATTCACCCTCTGTTACAAACCAGCATCTAACCAGTCCGTACCCCCACTATGCCTTATGAGCCATGTGCTCATTGGGGCCCAGATCTTCCGCCCTTTCTTACCACTACGGCCACCTTAACAATTATACAATGTTCGTTCAAGATTATAAATAGCAAAAAAGCGGCCTAGCCAAGCCTGATAAGTAGGGGGCTCCACGTCTTTCCATTGAGTGGCAATAAGCAACCGAGCAACCGCGATCACGATGAATGTAAAATTCACCTGGCGATTATCCAGTTGCACCTTACTATCATGGCCCAATAACATCATTAGTGGGGTTATAACAACTCTCCTGCTTAATGTATCATACAGAAATGACTCAATCCCTTCTATTACCTATGTCGGTTTCCCACCCAGAAAATACACATGCACCAAATCAGCTGGTCCCTGAGTGCATCTCGGGCATAAATCATCCTCCCTCTTCCCCAACTAAAAAGTTGGGCCGGAGTAAAGTACAAATTAAAAATCGTTTGATAGTGCTAGGTTTTTAGATTTGCAGCTAGAAAAGTTTCCGATTCTAATGCAATTGACCTGTACAAATCTACATCTCCATCACCCAGCTTCCGAGTCCAATTGACTTCATCCTGCTCTAGGTCATCAGGAACTGCATCCTATAAAATGTTGTAAATGTGTTTAATCCTAGAGCCGGAACTTATAGCTACCTCCAATAATGGAATTATATTTAAAGAGAACTGGTTATGCCGGGTTTGAGAGAGATAGCTGATAATCTGAATATATTTAAAATATGATCCAGCCATTACACCATATCCCTCCTGAAGATCAGGAAACGTTCCGATTTGATTGCCCTATATAAATCCCGATTCTATTATGCCCTTTTGTTCCCATTGTTTACTCACGGCGTCGTAGGTCACTGCAGGAAACAGGGAAGACTGCCAGAGTGGTGAATATCTATTATATATAGGTATCTTCATAATTTTCACCAATTTAGACCAGACTGTCCATCCTGCAATCACACTCTTAAATCGTGTTTTCTTGTAATAACTAGCTTCAAGTTGTCTAAGAAGCACTCCACGGGCCGATCTACCCATAACCAGCTCATAAAAGGAAGGAATAGCTGTATCATGCTCCTGGCTCCTGATATTGACATCTGCATTCCCCACTAAGAACAGCTCTGCCATCTGTTGTAAAAAAGTAGCGTAATAATAGCACAGCATATTCGGAACTGCCCATCCTCCACGATCTTGTGGTAGGGTTAGAAGCCTTAACGAATGACAATTTTTCTTATACCTCCAAATAAAACCAATAAAGAGAGAATCCAGCTTTTTTAACGAATGAAGTTCAATTTCCAAGGGATACAAAATCTTAGGGAAAATCATCATCTTTAAGATGTTGCATCTGCCAATTATCGTGAGATGCAGCCTATCCAGACGTTTTAAGTCTATACTGATCCTATTAATCATGGGACCTAAATTTATTGGCCACACTTCACTAACCCTGCTGGAAACTCTAACTCCAAGATACACTGCTACATCCAATCTACGATTATCCATACAAAGAGTATTAGAATTGCACACAATCTGTGTTTTTCCTGCGCTTGGGAGATATCCAGAGGTCTTACCATATTCCTCGGCCAGCTTCTCAATTTCTATCACCGCCATCTCAGGGTCTGAGGTCGCAATAGCGATATCATCCACATATGCCATTACTTTGGTGTCAAAGCCATTGATGGATACTGGCTTTATACACCGGTTTTGGAGTAATTGCTGAATAAACGGATCTATATATAAGGCAAACAAAATTGGGGAGCAGGGACAGCCTTGCCTTGTTCCCCTGTCAACCTCAATACAACCTGGCTCTTGGCCCATGATATGTAGTCTAGCATAGGGCCTAAAATACATTGCAGGTATTGCTGTAATGAGACCCGGACCGAACCCCTTCCATTCCAATATCCCCCATAGATACTGCCAGGCCACACGGTCAAAGGCCTTTTCTGCATCTAGGAGAATCAAGGCCATCTTCTCCCCTAATACTTCTGTTGCATCAAATAAGGCGATGGTTCACCTAGTATGGTCAGTAGTTCCCCTCCCCGGAATAAAGCCGTGTTGCCAGGGGAGACAACCTGAGCTATAATCCTACTCAACTGTGCCGCATACATTTTAGAGTAAAGCTTAGCATCAGCATTGATAAGTGAAATCAGTCGATACGAGGCCGGTCTGTCTGGTGGCTTATCTTTTTTTTTAAAGATAACTATATCCATCCCTTGCCATGAGGCCGGTGGCGTGCCACTATATTGTACCCTGATAAAAAGATCCAAAAGTAGTG
Source organism: Triturus cristatus (assembly GCF_964204655.1). Lineage (NCBI taxonomy): Eukaryota > Metazoa > Chordata > Amphibia > Caudata > Salamandridae > Triturus > Triturus cristatus. Next base: position 645,666,894 of record NC_140585.1, read on the forward strand.
GGGCCAGTTCCGCCTGAAATAGCTTACTTTTAAGGGTATACGATGCCTTTACAGAAGCCATAGATTGTAAGGCCTTTATCACCTCCTCCAATGTAATCTCTGCCTCCAACTCTTGTCACATCTCATCGTCAATCCCAAGAAGATTCCTTATACTGTCTGTCCGATTAGGGGTGGAGGGATATATATCCCCTTGCCGATATAAATCCTGATAAAAACATTCAAATACTTTAATAATATCTTTCAATCCTAAGACATACCGCCCATCCTGCCCTTTAATTCCCCCAATGTTGTTCCTCGCTGACTTCTGCTTTGTGCGGAGCACCAGATGTTTACCCACAGATTCTCCATACTCATAGCTATCTTCATTATGTGCCTGGTACACTGATGAAAACCTATTATTATAATAGCTACTGATTTCAGCTTTAGTCATTGCAATTTCTTGCTGCAGGTATGTTACTGTCACATGTTGCTTTTGACTGATCGCTAAAGTATGATCCTTTTCTAGAACTGTTAATTTACCAATCAAACCCTCTATTTCTGCTTTCTCCAGTCGCCTGTCTTTCCCAACAAATCTGATAACTTCATCCGCATACCCGCCTTAAAACTATCCCAAACCATGCTTGGAGAAGTACGATAGCGTTTCTCGTCAAAATATTGTTTAATCCATTGCCGCATGTGTTGCATAAAGGAGGTATTGAAGAGCAGTTTTCTATCAAACGTCCACTTAGACTGAGCTCGTACAGCCTGCTGTGTTACACATTCCAGAATTAATGGATTGTGGTCAGATAGTAGTTTAGGTAATTTCTTAATTCCCACATCATCTAGATCACTAAAAAATTTTGGTTCGTCCTAGTTCGAGCCATAGATAGTACAGATTGTCAGTCCTATCGGTAACAACACAATCACCGATCTGCCCCATTTATCCTCCTTTACCCGAACAACCGGCCCCACACCATTTTTAACATGTATAGCAACCCCTCTTATATTGGAAGTTTAGGTAGAGTATGCAGCCAGGGTGTAACCACTAATCATCAAGTTTTCCCGTTTTCCCCATGGAACATGTGTTTCCTGCTGACATATTATTTCGGACCCTTGCATTTTCAAAACCGCAGTAACCCTGGCTTGGTCTTTTGCTCCTTTCATTTAGACCCCCCACATTAATAGTACATATATTCACCTTACCCATTCCCAAAGCAGAGGTTTTCCCACCAAATTCTCTCAGAACCCTTCTATATCTATGTCTTTCCCTTCACCATGCTGCCCCTTTCCTCGAACTTCCCCTTCCTCTCTCCGTACACACTGCTCATGTGATGCTCCTCCTTCTTCCACAATGTTTCTTTTTTTTCGATTTTCACCCCTTCTTCTTCCCCGTATCCTCCATGCCCACCGCTACCCCCACCCCGCTCTCCACCCCCCACCCTCCCTACCTGCTCCCCCCTCCCTCCCACTTGCTGAGGCACAAGGACGGAAGGTCCTCAGTGATGAGAAGCTGGCAACCCCAATCCCTCTGGGGCTCCCTCCTCCCCCAAAAGGGCAGAAAAAAGGGAAAGAAAAAAAATGCTTAGCTTCCGATGTAGACATCAGGTAATCAGATCATATGCGAAGCCAAGATGATATTTACATATCTACCTTAAATCGATTGCAAAAATTATTTTGCTTGTACTTCGAAAGTAAAAAACTGTCTGGCCCTTACAAATAACTTTTAGTTTGGCTGGATTGAGCAAAAAAACCTGTGCTCCCTTTGCCTGCAGAAATGGGATCAGTTGCCGCAACTGCCATCTTTTCTCTACTGTCGCATGACAGAAGTCGGGCCTTACAAAATATTTGCATCCCTTTCCTGCCCTTTTCCGGCCTGGTCTGCCCAAATCATATACAGCTTCCCGGGCCAAAAAGTTACTCAAACAAATCAGAATAGCTCTGGGTTTGGTTGTGGATTGTCCCGCTCTTTTATGTTGATTAAAGGGAAATCTATGGGCCCTCTGCATCTCCACTTTCCAGTCCCTCTGCGTGAGTTCCGGGAATGCCTCCGTAAAAAGTTCTACCATGAAGTTCCGGATATCAGCTCCCTCCATGCCCTCTGGAACACCCAGAACCCGCAGATTGTTTCTTCTAGCATGATTTTCCAAGTCAGTTAATTTCCAGATTGTATCTTCCTTTTGTGCGTTTAGGGAATCAGTGAGGGTTCTCTGTATAGCAAGCTCATCCTCCAGTGTCGCGATCTGGGCTTCTGCCTCCCCAATACTTACTGCGAACACTGAACAGGACTTCGCAACTCTACGTATAGAGTTTTGTAGTTTACGACATGAGCCTTGGGTCCTCAGGCTTTCTATCCGAGTCTCCTCCATGTGGGCCATGATGCTTTGATAAATAATGGAGAGAGAGAGACTTCTTCTGGGTTTTCCAATATAGCTCCCCCCATAGGTGCCCCTCCATCAGCAGCTTCACTGCTGTCCAGATTGAGGGAGAAAGAATAGTCCTATACTAATGACCCGGCAGCGTCTTTAGACTTTTTTGCCCAGATCTTCCCGTGCTCTTTATGTTTACGAACTGTTGATAGAGCGCCTGCAGAATTACCACCTGTGTCCCCCTCATCCAATTGCAGGCTGCTTGTGTCACTCTCATCGCCATGAAAATTCTTTCTGTTCCAACTGATACTCTTGTGAATATCACAGATTGCCTGGTTCTGGAATACTGCAAGAGATTGGCTAGTGTGGTGTGTTCTAGCTTTCATCAAGTTGTTGATGCTACTCCAGCTGGGTGAGAGTAGCCATGTAATGACCTGAACCCTGGCGACTGGGTTCATGTGAAGAAGCACGTTCACAAGTCATGTCTGGAAGAACACTGGAGAGGCCTATACCAGGTGATCCTGGTTACCAACACTGCTGTGAAGTGCGCTGTACTACCAAATTGGATGCATCAAGAGGGTGAGATGAGAAGAGAAGAGAAAGAAGTGGAGCCAATATCCACTAACTCATAAAGTCCACCTGTACAAGATTTCTGTGGCATCAGAAGAGGGAGAGGAAGACGAGTCCAAAACCTTGCAGTCACCTGTAGCAAGATCACAACAGTGGCTAGAGCGGAATGTTACAGCTGAGATACCAGACTCTGGACTAAAGAAACGCCTTCGCAGAGACAGCAAGAACTCAGGGTGCACCGAGTGAAAATCACCTATATCCTTTGCTTATGAACTAGAGAGTGAGCGGAATGAGGAAGTTCCGCCTCTGACAGTGAATCGGTTTCATATGAACCTGAGTGGGTGTGGTATGCACTGAGAAGCAAGATGGTGGCCGCGCTGTCGGCCGAGTAAGCGGACTGACTGACACTCTCCAGGTTAACTTCTCCCCCCACACCTGGTCTTTATAAAACTGGACTTTTACTGGGCATGATTTGGCGGCTTTGGTTGTGGTGTTGTGTCTCATGAGGAGACAGTCCTGTTCATTTGCATGGAAATCTTCGAATGTTCCTCAATACCAAAGGAAGTCCATTGGGCCATTTGAGAGATGTGGATGCAAGCATTGACCAGTTTTGCTGTGATAGTCCTGTTTTGTCTTTCAACAATACCTCAAGGTTCTGGTCGTAAATAAAATGGGATCTTTGGCCTATTTCTTAATGTTGCGCATAACAGCTGCATCACCTCATTCTTGAAGTGACTTCCTTAATCTGTTTAAAAAAGAACTGGCATCCCATAGTGCAGGATTAACTCTGCAACAGTAATTTGGCAACTTGTCCTGGTGGGATATGCCTCCACCCAACGGGAAAACAAGCATATAACTACAAGGATATACCTTAGCCAGTTACAACTGAGCCTCTCCAGGAAATTGATCTGGAGACGATTGAAGGAGCCATCAGACTTGCCTTTGTGACTCATGGTCACCACAACCTTTTTGCCAACATCATGCTTTTGGTAACTCATGCAGCGCAGGTTTTCTTCCGTCGCACAAAATTGTGGATTATATTAGAAGTGTCTAAATGGAACACCAACCCGTCTCTTCCCACATGTGTTGGCTTATACATGTGTCTGACCATAGCAGATAACATGGAATCTGGAAGCCAAGGCTTCTCATCATTTGACACGCAAATGTCACTATCATCTTTCGCACATCCCATCGTTTTCCACTTTGCCTTTTCAATCTCTGGGGTGATGTGTTGCAATTCCCTCATCTTATTGAAAGTATGTACAGTGTTCAACAGGATATTTGGTACAATTTCTTCATCAGCATGGCATGGCTCATCTAATTGAAATGTGCTGGACTAAAGAGCACAATATAGAGCAATCTCATCAGTATAGCGGTTGCCTCTGGTTAAAACCTCATTTCCTCTCTTGTGTGCAGCACACTTTACCACAGCAATTTCCTTTGGCAATTGAAGGGCCTCCAACAGGTTGGAGACATACAGACAATTTTAATGGGCGAGCCAGTAGAGGTAATCAACCCTTTCGATGACCACAACTGACTAAAGTCATGCACACCACCAAATTCACACTGGCTGTCAGTGGAAATGGTAACTCGCAAGCTTTCTGATGTACAACGTTCTCGGGGAAGGGCAATCCATTCCGCTACTTGTGAAGAGGTTTCATGGCACAGGTAGGATGCTTACATGACTCCGCTTAGGGTGCATACAGCATTGCGGCTCTCAACAAGCACCGTCGGTCTCTCAAAAAAGAGCCATCAACTAACAGGGAATGATCAGTCAGGAAAGGGAACATCCATTATGACTGGTCTTGTCTTTGTGCATAACTCGGTAACACTCACGCAATCATGCTGAAACTTCCTCTTCATCTCTGTGTGAGGTGGACAATAGGAAAGCTGGGTTTAAGGTGTTACACCTTCTCATAGACACATTTTCTGCTGCCAGAATGGTTCTTTCAGTGCAGGTTAAGCTTCTGTTGATCAAATAATATGTGAGGGTATGAGTCATGAGAATTTCAATCAAATGTGGTACCATCACAATGGGTGGATAACCCATTTCTATCCCCTTGGTTTGCACAATAAGGCTAACTGCTACAATCACTTAGAGACAACTAGGCAGGGTTACAGCTACATGATCAAGGATCACTGAAAAGTAGCCAATTGGCCATTTGGTTTCTCCATGTACCTGTGTTAACACAGAAAAAACACACCCATCTTGCTTGTGGCATAAGATATAAGCACTTTGGTGTAGTCGGGAAGTCCAATTGCAGGTGCATTGCAAAGCACTTTTTAAGCTCCTTGAATGCTTCCATGCTTTTTGTAGCCCTTTGTTCTAGGTCACTGACATCGGTGTGCTTCAGCCTTAGTAAAGGCTTTACCACATAGGAAAAATGTAGTATCCATTGTCGGCAATAGCCAACCATGCCCAACAACATCTGTATTTTCCTCTGTGTGGTCGGGAATTGTATCTTAAGGACAGTTTCAATACGTTCATGGCACACTGTTATGACTCCCTTCTGAATTTGATGTCCCAAATATTTTATTTCTTTTTGACAGTATTGCAACTTCACAAGAAAAAACCCTGTGCCCGTTCTCAACTAAATGGTTGAGCACAGCAATCATGTCTTGACTGCAAGCTTCTTTTGTCATCAGTGAGATCAGTAAATCATTGATGTACTGAATTAGAGTTGATCTTAAAGGCAACTCTAATGCCTTTAAATTCTTTTTAGTATTTGATTGCAATAGGATGGGCTCTCTCTATACCCTTGAGAAGCACGGCACCACATGAGAGTCTTCCCTTGGAAATGAAATTAAACTGGCTTTCTTCATGAAGGGGAACAAAAAAGAAAGCTTGACAAATGTCAATGACTGTGAACCATTCCTCTTCTGGAGGACTTTGGAATAGGATTACGGCAGGGCTTTGTACCACGGGATAGCATGGAAAGACAATTTGATTCATATTCCCTGCACGATCCTACATTTCCTGTTTTCTTTCTGCAAAACCATAATCGGGGAGTTGCATGGACTCCTGATAACCTCCTTCAGGATTCCCTGTTCTAGCATACTCTCAATGACAGGTGTTATTCCCACAATGGCTTCTGGTATCATATTATAACCCCAAACATCTTTAATCCCAAACATCTACTCATACTATTTCCTTCACCTCAACATGTAAGTCTTCTTTGCTAATGACCAGGTTCAATCTGACTACAGATTCTGGTGCCTGCAATTTAAACTCAGCATCTTGAAGAAAATGAGTTTTCACTAGGTTCTATTAATTTCCTTACATTCCTCCATTTATTGCCATCTCGTGACAAAGCCCTGCCTACAGCCTCCATTTCTGCTGACGCTCAAAACTATTGCATACCCAAGTCCCCATGTTCTTTGCAGTTAGCCAATTCATCAACAGAAAGCCATGAGACACCTACGCCCTGTGTAAACAAGCTTGTTTTTCATCTTCTGCTTCCTGCTTGGTAAACATCCTTGACACCTTGATCAGGTTATCTGGACAATGGTCTGACTGACCGAGCCTTGATCAAGCTGATTGAACAATGATCTGAATGCCGAGCCTTGATCAAGCTGATTGAACAATGGTCTGAATGCCGAGCCTTGGTCAAGCTGATTGAACAATGGTCTGAATGCCGAGCCTTGATCAGGTCATCAACTACAAACACCGCCTTGATCAGGTCATCAACTGCAAACACCGCCCTGATTGAACAATGGACTGAATGCCAAAAGAGTGGAGTAAAAATGTATATAAGGCTTGTTCGCTGTGGAGTAAAGCAGCAGCCTCCTGGGTTTTGTCTCTGACTAGCTTGGGACTCTGCTCCATAGCCCGGGCTATTGTAATAAAGGTGGTTCTCTCTGCAGATGAAGGTTTCCGGGTCCACTTTATTATATAAGGAGGTTAAGAGTAGACTCAGGTGATTCCTGCACCGCAAAGCCCCCACTCCTCCTTGAGGTGGGCTTTTCTTGGTTCGACAAATGGCGCCTGAACAGGGACACCACGGAGATGTAGGTCTGGCCCGGTGGTCATAAGGGGGCCCGTGGTGGAAGTCCAATGGAGGTACCCTACCTGAGGGACCATTTTGAGTCCAGTAGACCAGAAGTGTTGCACACGGTCTCCTCCATCCGGTCTGGGCCACCTGACTGCGTCCCGCTGGTGTCCCCTTAAGTGTGGTCTCTGTCTGGATCTGAACTCGTGCCTACGTCTGCAGAAGAGAACATCATTTTTGGGTAAGGGTGGACTGATCATCCACCACTTGTGCTCTGTTTTCTGTCTGTATTGACTCTTGCAAAAGCCAAGCCAGTGAGGTGAGTGTTTTTCTCCCACTGTTGTCTGCCTGAAGTAAAAATATGCCAGTCAGTAGTAAGTTCCGAAAGTAATGTTGTTGCGTATGTACAGAGGACTCCCTTCTGGAGGCAGCCTGCCCGCTTCCTCCAGAAGGAACTCCAAGTTATGAGATGTATGTTAAATATGGGCCATCTGCTATCATGTTTTCTTCCTTATGGGTAAAATATACGAAACAAAGCAATGTTGAATTACAGTGGCCACAGTTTGGCTCCTTTGATTTCCAGGCCCTTTCGAGCCTGGAGGAGCAGCTGCCTGTCTCGTCAAGCCATGTTTGACGCCACCGCGTTGTGGAGGAAAGAAATAGATCAAAGAATGAGAAAAAAGCAAGCGTTGAATAAAAAGAAAGAGAGGATGTCTATGGCTGATCATGGAAAGCACATTTAGAAAATAAGGTTCAGGAAGGGGTTGAAATGGCAGATAGGCATCATAGGGCAAAGGCGACAAAATGTTACCCCGCTCGTTCTCCCAGGGACCTTGAGGTTGAAGGAGAAGAGGGGGACTCATTGTTGAATGCTATTCTTGAAGGTCCAGCTCCTGCCTATGCTCCGGCTCCTGTGTATCCTGCTCTTCCTCAAAATGTTCCTAACGCTCCACCCCCATCAGTGGTGGTTCAGGCTGCCCCACCCATTGTACCACTGCCTGATCCTTTGACTCCTGTCATCCTGCCAGCACCCCTCCCTCCAACAGTTCATACCACCCCGCCTATTGACCCAACCCCGACCATACATTCCCGTCTGCTTGATAATCAGTCTATTGGTACCCCTGTTGGTGACCCTTATGCCACTCCGGACCAAACTAGATGGTCCTCTCTTATGCCCAATACCCTGTTTGGATTCTTCGGTACCCCTAGAAAGGAGTGTTTGAGGTCTGCTGAACTCGCTGGGGGTAGTGAAAGGGACGCTATGCGGAAACAATGTGCATTTTGGGTAAATAATGGTAATATTTATGGCGTTAAAAATATCTGGTCGACGTTTAGACAATGTACGGCCATACAACAAACAGACATGGCCGAGTATATGTGCACACTTATAATGAAAAGATACGAAGCATTGTTCATAGATACTCCCCGGGGATTGATTGATTTAAAACTAACTATTGCCAAGGGTCATGTTCAGGGAGATGATATGCATGAAGCCCTTGTTACCATGATTGCGCTCAGAGACACAATGGCTTTTCCGCCACCTCCGAATGACAAAGCCATGCCTATGAGAGAGACAGCTCCCGTCTTTATCCCTGCAGTGCTCGCCAATAACCAGGGTGTTGGAGCAGCCCCAACCCACTGGCATAGGATGTGGGTGCATGTCCCATTGAAAAGAGCAGATGTTCTTCAATTGAAATCCCAATTACCAGACCCCCGTAAGAATCCGGCCCTTTACAATCAGGAATTAGGTCAGATTGCTTCCTCTGGTGTCCTTACCTTAGAGGATATTGACTTATTGTTCGAGTCAGTAGTATCACCTGACATATGGGACAAAATACGCCATGCCAACCATAATGCCGCTTTGCATGGTGACTGGACCGACTTTGAGAGGATGGAGAATGACAGAGAGGGAGGGACTAAGCCTATTCTGGCTCTCCCAGGCCATCTGTTGCAACTCATGAAGACCTTTTTGCCAGAAATAGCTGTTAATTGGGATAAGGTAAATGCATGTAAACAACGTAAGGATGAGTCTGTTTCTGATTTTTTCACCCGCTTCGAAACTGAGTACAAAAGTCACAGTGGAAGGACCCTAGAGCCCCAGGCTCGGGATCAGTGTTTATTGATAAATTTGTATCTAATTTATTACCGGATCTCTCGGCCCGCCTTAAGAAGGTTCAGAGTACGTGGTCAGCTCAGACTATGGCAGGCATCCTTGCCATGGCCCAATATCATGAGAATAGAGAGAATGAAGATAAAGACAAAGAGGTTAGGAAGAACAAGGACCTTAAAACGAAAGTTTTGTTACAACAAGCTAATCCACCCCGGGGACAAAATGCTAGAGGCCAAGGTCCGCCTTCGGACCAGTTCCAGAGGCTGCCCCAGCGCCCCCTTCAGTCTCCTTTACAGAAGTCCATCAGTTCGGCAGGTCCCGTTGATAAAGACCAGTGTGCCTACTGTAAGGCCTATGGCCACTGGGTTAGTGAATGCCCGGTATTAGCCCAGAATATTCAGTCCGGAAAAACTAGGCCCCAAACCCAAAGGGAAGGAAATATGGGACCTCCTAGGCAGAGGCGTGCACCAGATCCTAATGTTCGACCCCGTATGGGTCCGCCCCAGTGTGCAGTTAACAGATTTGAAAACGGCTATGAGGCCACTAGGACCTACTTTAACGATGATTATGATGAGACCGATGAGACAGGTTTCTACCAGCAATAGGAAAGCCAGGAAAGGGGTAATGTAAGAGTGCCGATTCCTGTGGATCAGCGAGGTCCTTATGTCCGGATGTCAGTTGCAGGGGATAAAAAGAAGTTTCTCCTAGACACCATGGCTACTAGATCCTCTGTTGCGCACACCTTGATACTGGAAGAACCCCTTTCTGGCTCTCTCAATGTCTCTGTGGGTTTTTCTGGGGTCCCTGTCACCAACCCCGTCTCTAAGCCTCTCCCGCTGGATCTCGGTACAGCTCATATGGATGCTCCTTTGATTCTCACGACTGGATGTAGTGAAAATGTGCTGGGTATGGATTTGTTAAAGGCTTTACATGCTACCATTTCTTGTAGTCCTGATGGCCTGTCCCTTACCATATCACCAGATTCCTCCGCTAGTATGTTCCTCTCTGGACCCCTCCCTCTCGTTCTGCAGGCCTTACCCTCATCACTTTGGGCCACCTCTGACACTGATGTAGGACTTCTCGACATTTCTCCGCATACTGTCCGTATCCAGCAAGGTGCCTAACTGCCCCGGCTTCGCCAGTATCGCCTTCCCCAGGAAGGTGAGCCTGCCCTATTATCTACAATATCAGATCTCGTGAAGACGGGAGTAGTTGAGGAGACACGTGGTAATGAGTGTAACAGCCCAATTATTCCAGTTCTTAAAAAATGTATTGATCTCTCTCCCGCGGCCCCCAAAATCTATTGGTTTGTCATCGATCTGCGGGCTCTCAACAAAATTACGGTCTCACAGTATCCCGTTGTCCCTGATATCACAGCCCTCTTGACCATGGTCCCAGCGACCGCCACTCATTTTTCTGTTATTGACCTAAAGAATGCGTTTTTCAACATTCCCATACATCCGGACAGTAGATATCTTTTTGGTTTCTCCCTTGGAGGGCGGAGTTTCCGGTTCTGCCGCGCCCCCCAAGGTTTTACTGAAAGCCCCAGCATCTATAGTCAGGCTCTCAAGAATCAGTTGGACTCCCTGACGCTCCCAGCAGGAGCCACTCTGTTGCAATAAGTAGATGACCTCTTATTTGCAGCCACTTCTGCTCCACTTTGTGAACAAGCAACAGTACGTCTGCTTCACCACCTTGCCTCCCACAATCATAAGGTTTCCTTGAACAAATTGCAATTTTGTCGAGAGAAAGTGACCTACCTCGGCCACCTCCTCTCGAAGGAGGGAAGACAACTTACCGCTGATCGTGTGTCCCTTATTACCTCCATGCCTCCCCCTTTGACACAGAAACAAGTACATGCCTTTATAGACCTCACTTCCTATTGCAGACAATGGATCCCTAACTTCTCGGCCATGGTCAAACCTCTTTTAGCTCTCACTACTAAAGATATGCCAGAAATAGGTTTTCCATGGACAACTGAGCATGTGGCTGCCTTTCAGACACTCAAAGATGCCTTATGTACAGCTCCAGTGTTAGGCACCCCAGACTATGGCAAACAATTTTTTCTTTTTGTCCATGAGACACATGGCTGCGCTTGTGCGGTCTTAACTCAGATTTTTGGAGACAAACATCGCCCTTGTGCTTATTTCTCGGCTACACTTAACCCAGTAGCCCGAGCCCTCCCTGGATGTTTACGTGCAACTGCTGCTGCTGCACTTATGGTTCGCCAGAGCGCAGGTCTTGTTATGTCTTCACCCTTGACCTTAATCGTCCCACATGCAGTAGATACCTTGGTCAACAATACCAAGACACAACACCTCACCAGTGCACGACTTACAGGTTATGAGCTCACACTTTTCACATTGACATTAGGAGATGTAATATTCTAAACCCAGCTACACTACTCCCTACTGAGACACAAGGAAAACATTCTGACCCTCATGACTGCATATTACGGACTGAAGAAGAGACAAAGGATCGTGTGGACCTACAAGACACCCCCCTAACAGACGCTGAGGGAACACTATATATAGATGGTTCATGTCTTAAAAGATCGGATGGAACTACATCTGCTGCATATGCCCTCACCACTCTTGTTACAGTAGTTGAGACAGCACAAATTCCACAGGCATCAGCCCAAGCGGCTGAATTATTGGCCTTGACACGAGCTTGTGAAATCAGTAAAAACATGACTGTTAATATCTATACGGACAGTCAGTATGCCTTTGGGGTGGCTCACAATTTTGGCAGACTCTGGAAAGAAAGAAATGTTCTCACCTCACATGGGACTAGAATACAACATGGTCCCCTGATACACAGACTTCTAGACGCCTTGACATTACCTAGAAAAGTTGCAGTGATTAAATGTAAAGCCCACCAGAAAGTGACTGATGATGTAGGGGAAGGCAATGCCCTTGCAGACCAAACAGCAAGACAGACTGCTCTAAGTAAATCAGATGGAATGTTTGTGACAGGACCAGCCAGATGGGTGGTGGAAGGAGGAATGTTGGAAAATACTAGTCAGAGTGTGGTCGAGATTCAATCTCATGCCACTGCAAAAGAACTGCACACATGGGAGGAACATCTGGCAGAGAAAGAGATAGAGGGATGTTGGGTGCGTATATCCGAAGGGAGGCAATGGACAGTCATGTCCCCCCGGTTGTCACTAGGGCCTATTGCCCTGCCCATATCAGTGCGAAAGGAATATGCAAGTTACTAGAGCCAACATGGTATAATGAAAAAATACCCCTATATGCTGACCGAGTGGTTAAGTCATGTATGATCTGCCTTATGCACAATCCAGGAAAAGGTACAGTTACCCCCGCTGGTGGCTTCTCCCCTCCTACGTTTCCTTTTGAGGCCATCCAGATGGATTATATCCACATGGACAGGTGTGCGAATTTGAAACATGTCCTTGTGGTGGTCTGTGCCTTCAGCAGATGGGTGGAGGCCTACCCCACCAAGGATTGCACAGCTATTACAACGGCTAAAGTTTTGTTGAAAGAATACTTTTCCCGATTTGGGTTGCCCCGTTTGATTTGGAGTGACAATGGCCAACATTTTACAGCCAATGTGGTCCAGTTTGTGTGTTCCGGGCTTGGTGTCAGACAAAAGTTTCATGCTGCTAATCACCCCAGTCAGCCGGGTTGGTGGAGAAATACAATGGGGTACTTAGATTAAAATTGGCCAAAATAGTGGCGGAAACAGGTGTTACCTGGGTAGATGCCCTACCCCTTGCTCTCTTGTCAGTAAGGACGACTGCCCACTCAAGGATAGGATTATCTCCCTACAAATTGGTATTCGGTAGACCAGCTAACGTATGGGGCGTACCAAGGCCAAAGAAATTGTCTGATGTTGAATTCCCAGTATTGACTGATTACCTATACCAGTTAACTGATTCCTTTCGTACTCTTTATCATCAGGTACACGCTGCGATCCCCGACAAGAGCGAAGGCCCGGGTCACACCATCCAGCCAGGTGACTGGGTGGTAAACCGAAATTTCCAGCGTACCAAGTGTCTGGTGCGCCGCTGGTCGCACCCCCGACAGGTTTTTCTGGCCACCCGCACTGCTGTAAAAGTCGAAGGAAGAAAGAACTGGATTCATGCTACCCACTGCAAGAGGTTGCCTCTCCCCCTTCCGTACGACCAATGGGTGAAAGAAGGACTGCCGTATTGCGACACAGAAGTAGTACCGACCTTTGTACCTTTCAGTGATGCTCGACTTCCTTACACCACTACGGAAGCTGAAACTGATCGAATCTTGGGGGGTCCAGTCGTCCCTCCTCTGCAGGATCAGGGGAAGGAACAAGAAGCTCTCCTTCCAGACAACTCCATACCTTCTTCCACTCGCTACAACTTTAGACCAAGAAAAGGGGCTGGCCCTTGACTCTGTTTGGTGTCCATAGGCTGTAGGGCTGTGATATCCCGACTGAGCTCGGTACTGGTATGCTGGACCAAGGGGATGTCCATAGGACTCTTGGTATCCACATCCAGTGAAGCAACCACCAATCACAGACAGCCGCTAGTGACAACAGGCGGAGCACAATGGCAGCAGTCCGAGGATCTGAAGCGCACAAGAAATATGTCAAACTTCTGAACAATAAATGTTTCCTTTCCACGATAGTTATACTTTTTGCTCTCCTCATCCTGCTGGTTGTGGGATGGCTTCTGTTACTGACCTCTCCCCCAGCTCCTCTGGTTACGACACCGACACCTGTGGAACATCTCCACGCCACCTTTTCACCCCATGAACTATCACGACGCCTGGAATTCATGAACAATACTTTTGTACAATTATTGCACCAGCATCAGCTTGTGACTAATACTTCGAACTGTTGGGTATGTAGGCTCATGCCACACTCTATGACACACACTGTCCCCTATTTCGTCTATCCATTTTCTGGTTTTGGGTCCTGTCTGGCTTGGAGGATGCTCGTCACTGATGCATATACGATCAATGGAACAACGAGCTCCATCATTGGCGATATTTATAACACTTTCACCCGAAACAGAAAAGGCAATGTCAGTAATCCTTTCTGCCCTACTACGACATCTGACATCTTGAACATTTCTTGTGCTGAACGCAATGAGATGGTTGTGTTCAACAGCTCGAGTAGAATCATCTTTTCTCGCTTCCGGTCCAGATGCAAAGCTCCCACCAAATTGCAGTCTTTCAATGTGATCAGCACGCATGGCCAGGTGTGCCTGAAAGGATTTGGGACCCAGGAGGTAGGAGTCAGTGACTGCGCAATAGTCAGTACACTGAATATCACCTCACCACCACTCCTAATCGCTTCTCCAAATACATATTTTGTTTGTGGACAGTCTGCTTATACCTGGCTTCCCGGAAATTGGTCAGGTGTGTGTTATTTGGCCTTTCTACTCCCCCCTACCTTTACTGCTGTTGGGACGCATCACTTGACCAATCCCTACCTCCACCATCGTATGCCTAGGGGAGTAATTGAAGCCGATGACACTGCAGGACAGGAGGCGGGGGACTTCTTCAAAGGTTTCCTGCCGTTCTTGGGTCCTATGGTCAACAGCCGCAACATACGACACCTTACCCGAGTGGTGGAGGCAACCATTAATGAAACAGCAGGGGCATTGGACACCATCACCGCGGAGCTTCAGGTGGACCGTCTGATGACACTACAACATCGCATGGTACTTGACAATCATCCTTGCTGACCGTGGTGGTGTATGTAAACTGATCGGCTCCAGCTGCTTCATTTACATATCTGATAAAGCTCCATCAGTCTATCAAGCTATCCAACGTCTGCATAAACTTTCCTCTGAGATTCATCAACAACAAGACGACTGGTCCCTCATGGGCTGGATTTGGGGCCTCCTTTCGGGATGGGGGGTCCTCATTTTTCTTGCCTTGGGAATAGCAGTCATCAGGTCATGCTGCCTGTGTATCCAGTGCTTGCCTATGCTTTGTGCTATGTGTACACAGGCCCTTAAAAGTTCCCCGTTCAGTACACGTGACACCAACGTAAGGATAATGCTTCAACAAGAGATTGGCGACCTAATGCAGATAGACATTTCCTAAGAAACATGTTTTGCCCCTCAATGGCAAAAGGAGGGTCTGAAGAAAATGAGTTTTCACTAGGTTCTATTAATTTCCTTACATTCCTCCATTCCTTGCCATCTCGTGACAAAACCCTGCCTACAGCCTACATTTTTTCTGACGCTCAAAACTATTGCATACCCAAGTCCCCCTGTCCTTTGCAGTTAGCCAATTCATCAACAGAAAGCCATGAGACATCTACGCCCTGTGTAAACAAGCTTGTTTTTCATCTTCTGCTTCCTGCTTGGTAAACATCCTTGACACCTTGATCAGGTTATCTGGACAATGGTCTGACTGACCGAGCCTTGATCAAGCTGATTGAACAATGATCTGAATGCCGAGCCTTGATCAAGCTGATTGAACAATGGTCTGAATGCCGAGCCTTGATCAGGTCATCAACTACAAACACCGCCTTGATCGGGTCATCAACTACAAACATCGCCTTGATCAGGTTATCAACTGCAAACACCGCCTTGATCGGGTCATCAACTACAAACATCGCCTTGATCAGGTTATCAACTGCAAACACCGCCCTGATTGAACAATGGACTAAATGCCAAAAGAGTGGAGTAAAAATGTATATAAGGCTTGTTCGTTGTGGAGTAAAGCAGCAGCCTCCTGGGTTTTGTCTCTGACTAGCTTGGGACTCTGTTCCATAGCCCGGGCTATTGTAATAAAGGTGGTTCTCTCTGCGGACAAAGGTTTCCAGGTCCACCTTATTATATAAGGAGGGTAAGAGTAGATTTGGGTGATTCCTGCACCGCCAAGCCCCCACTCCTCCTTGAGGTGGGCTTTTCTTGGTTCTACAATCTACTGCTTGGGTTTCCAAGCCTACTCTGTTTGATTTGCAATATATGATGCAGGTGAGTTTACAGAGAAGGTCTCTTCCCAGTAAGTTTCCAGGACTCAAATTTTAACTGGAACTGTGGTAGTAATTTAATTGGTACATTTCTGATTTGTGATGCAATGAACTTGGACTTCCTTTCCCAAGAGAGGTAGGTTCGGAACCTAAACTGTTCTAACAGTCAAATTAGTGGCTCCTGTACCTAAAAGAAAGAATACGGGGTGTCCAGTTACCTCATTATCTACATATGGACTGCTCTGATCCAATTCTAGGACTGTGCAAAGCACACACTCATCCTCCCCCCTCAGGCACAATCACTGGTCATGTTCAGAGTTTATGGAACTTCCAAACATGAGAGGAATCGGGGCAGTCTAAATTGGTTGCACAGGACTCGATTGCTGGGTTAGAAATGGCAATTCCCTCCCTGCATTTGCTTGGGCACATGAGGATTATGTGACTGACCTAGTTTTAGTATCTTTGGAGTTGCCACAGGGGACTGTGTACTGGGAGAAGCCCTCCCTGCATCACAAGAATGGGCATTGATAATTGCTCAATCAGGATTGTAGGGCGTTCCAGCTTCCAATGACTGATCTTGTTACAGATTTGACAAGGGGTAACTTTCGTTAAAGCTCTTATTCTGTTTCCTGGTATGCCCCCTCGACCTCTTCCCGTTCCATGGGCATTTCCCCATACAACATTGAGACTCCTTGGATGTTTACTCTCATACCGGGATCAAGATTTAATCCTACACTAGGCAATTTTGACCCTCTCATACCTCCATTCTATACCAACAGAGTCTACACAATTATATACTTTTCATTCAGTCTCTTTTGTTTAGCATTCAGCATATCTGTGCAATATTTGGCAAATTGTAGAATTTCATCTATAGTACTGTTCTGTCAGCAAAGAACACCTTGCACGATCTAGTTGCTAATCTCAGGTTGCATCCCTTGCACAAAAGAGTCGAGAAATCGTCCCATATTATCTCCAAGTGGGTCATTCAGACTGCTATATTCCCTGTACACCTGCATTAGCCTCTCGAATCATGCATGCATTGATTCTTTGGGCTCTTGGGATTTTCAGAAGATCTTGGGCCAATTCATTTCCTTTTGAGTAACCTTAGTGTTAAGGTGGGGAATGACTTAATCATATTAAGTCTTGACAAATGGTAATGGGGCATTCATATTCTCTTCACTGGGGGGTTCCTGCCACTTAATGGCTCTGTTACATTCTATAAAAAAGTCCTTTAGAACCGCCACTACTGCATGTCTAAAGCTTCCCAATGAACCTTCAACATTATCACTATCTTCTCTATCTGTGTATTCCATTTGTGAGGATTTTCCTCACTCTGGGAAGAGAATTCTTGAAATTGAATAAATGTGTCCGGGACCAGGAAAGATTGAACAAATATGTTCTTCCCTGCACCACTCTCGGGGGGGATTTCTTTATTGCACCCCTGGTGGCGTATCCCTCATCACCCCTCAGAGGCTCTTTCTTCCACTTCACTTTCACCCCTTCTTTCTTGGCCCACAATTTTCTATACTTTTCCAGCTCACTCCAGTCCCTGTTTTTGATCGATTCCTACACATGCATCTTTAATTGACAGCTTTAACTCCTCGTCACCCATCATCATGCTGGCATTCTTTTGCAGCTTCATTCTCTGTTTCAGATCAAATTTGCATTCATCTACCACTCTTTCAATTTTTGCATATGCCTTACGCACCACCCTTGTGGCTTCCTAGTTCATGTAAAGCAAATCACTGTTGCTGCAGTGTCCTAAGAAGTCTATCCCTACATTACCTTTCACAATTTCCTCAAATTCTGCTTTTGATTGGGTGACATTAAGTCTCTGAGGAGTCTGTCCCTTGCCAGGTAGTTTGCAGTGTCAAAATAGTCATGGCACCTCCTGCAAAAGGAGGTGTCGACACCTCTCCCTGTGAATGGCCTGGAGCTAGTGTACTGAAGGTCTCTGCCAGGGTTCCAGGAGACACTCGGAAGGGTCTGACTCTTTAGCATAGTAGCGATCATCAGAATGTGAGATATACTTGGGGTATCTGATGATTATGACTTGCCCAACACCACAGCTCTCGAGGTCTGAGCAGGTGGTGAAATAGCAGTCTCAGTGTAACTCAGGGTGTTCTAGCTTCCAGAGGACTTGTGTTGGCCGATCCATTATCTGCAGCTGCCTGAGTTGTGGTGCTTAGTGCTGGTGCTGCATTATACTGTCTGGTCTTGTTGTAAGGAGTTCATCTATGAAGGTGTCCTTCTCTTCACTCTCTGCTTCCGAATACAGGAGCATCGCCAAAACGGCAGGCTCCATCCACAGGAGCGGCCGACATCTGGCCCAATGGATGGACACACCAATGGTCTTTGCCGTTTTGTGTTTTGTTTAAAATTCACTTGCTTTTCCAGATTGCCTGGAAAGCAGCGCTTGGCTCCCAGGGAGCAGTGGGGTCACCTGGGCGGTGGGCAGAGGCACAGGAAGGAGCATTTAATCACTGTGCCCTACTGACCATTGTTGAGACCCACTGCTCTGGATGCACCTGATGGAGGTGGCTCATTCTATAAGGGGGCATGGCTGGGTCCTATCTTTGCAAGATTTACATTTATCAGAAGAAATGAAGACAGAAATCAGGAAGGAGGTATATGTAGGGCAAATGTATAATTTCCGGACAGTTGAAGATGTGGAATCGTTAATTGGAGGGATCAGAAATGGAGAAACTGCCAAATGACCGACAGGGCTACAGGATAGGTCGCTCTCTAAAGACTGAATGTATTAGCGGAAAGTCCCCCAATGGTGCGCCCACAGGCATTGTTATGCCTAAAAAGATAGGGAGAGTTCCCCAGGGTAGGTGTAGGAGGGTGGGGTGGGAAGGTGGGGGGGTACGGGGGAGCAGTGGTATAAAAAAAATTAAAAAGTCCTCAGAACCTTTTAAGCAGGAGAAATTCAACAACACAGCAAAGAAGCAAGGAATAGAACATCTTGGGAGGTATTATGGCTAACATTCCGAGTATTGACATTCTTACATGGAATGTGAATAGTGTCAGGTCTAAACCCAGACAGAGGAAAGTGATGGAATATTTAAAAAATAGACAAGCACTAATTAATATTTTTACAAGAGAGGCACTTCTTAGCAAATGAAAGTAAGGAGCTGTTTGGTAGGTGTGGGTGGGTTCAAAATGTCATCGTTTCAGAGCAACCACAATGCTGTAAGGTAGTAGTAATCTTAGTTAGGAGTGGAAGCGGGATAGTAAGTAAGTAAGTAAGTAAGTAATATATTTATTGTGCAGTTAACAAAAACCATTACAAAAAAAGTTAATCATCTCTTAATAAACTAAATTTATATTTGTGGAGAATGTCAGCTCCCCCGACCTTGGTAACCCAAAATCTTATTTCTTCATTTCTGTTGTCAAGAATTAACGGCAGATCATGAGGTAGGATTACCCCCCTGATCAGAGTCTTGGCTACAGAATGATATCAGGCCGAGAGTTGTAAATTTAAAGTGCTTAGTGACACCTCAAAAAGATCGAAAATGGCCATATAGTTAGCCTGTTGATGATTTCCTTGAGACATTTGCATGTGCAAAAAAACGCTTAAAATAAAGCACTTAAAACACTATTGTGCAGTGCACTTATTGTTTTTTTTAAACGAAGGTCAGCTGCAGATAAAAACTTTACTAAACAACAGCTTAGTTGAATGTCTTCGCCAGAGAAGCTTGCAAGCGCCGCTTATCTACACGGCCGTATTTGGTTTTTGTTGAAGATAGGTCTGAGTAGTAGCCGGCGCTCTTGCATCAGCTCATGGCAAATAGTTATGATGTGGACAATGTCCTCCTCTCCTTCCCCGCAAAGGCGGCACATTGCTGGCTTTGGAGGGCGCAGCCAAGGGGGCAGATGGTATACAGTCGGTAATAGACCTAATCGAAATTTCAAGAATTTTTCTTTAATAGTTCTGGAGAAGTTAGATAGGAGGTAGGCTTGAGGAGTCGCTTTTCTGTAGGTTTGTATCATGAGCCAGCCATGTGAACGTTTTATCAAGGCCACCTTGCCTTGTAAAATAGACTCTTTTTTGACAATGTTGTTTACGATTTTCTTGAAACTTGCCATAGTCTCGGGCGTTGCCCAAAGTTGCCGTAAGCCTAACTGTTCCAGTGCAGTATCTAAGAAATGTCTGGCTGGACAAGTTTCTATTGTTTCTACTTTTCTCCACAAGTAGAAGTTCAGCGTTTCTGGCTGCCCTTTTTTTATCTTGAACCAGGTTTTAACAAAGGCTCCTTTTCTGGCTAGCTCCTGTCCCTGTATCCCGAATTCCAGCCTTAATTGCGCCGGAGATGTATATCCAGGTAACCCATAAATTATTCTCAACGCTCTTGCGATGGTGCCATTTAATATTTCCGCATCCCTCCCTCTCATAGCTTCACTTCCATAGGCGATTGATGGTATCAATTTGGCCTGAATCACCTTGATCAGAGGGAGATAACTTGGGCCAGTGGTTATATTCTTCAAATTTCTTAAAGCTACTGCTGTTGTTAACCCCCTCTTTTTTATTGCCTCAAACTGGGCTTTGTAATTACCTTTGTTGTCAATCATAACCCCCAGGTATTTGTAGTCTTGTACGACTTCAAGCTTGTATTTTGCCAGGTGCCAGTTGAATTTAGTTTTTATTTTCCGGTAATTTACACACATGACTTTTGTCTTGTCTTGGTTAATACTTAGTTTGTTATTTTCTGAGTATTGAGATGTAATATCCAGCAGACGTTGTAATCCGATGGGTGTCCGACTAATAAGTACTAAATCATCTGCATATAGGAGGTTGGATAGCTGGCGACCTCCCAGCTTCGGGGCATGCGCATTGCTTCCATTAAGTTGGACTGAGAGCTCAGCCATAAATAGGTTAAATAATGTCGGGGCTAATACATACCCTTGTTTTAATCCAGAGGTTGTATTCATCTTTTTCGATAGATGGTCTCCTGTCCCCAGCTTTACTTGTACCCAGGTGTTGCTGTGCAGAAGGATTAGTTGTCTTGAGAGCAGTGATGGAATGCCTAGCTTTTTTAGTTTTTGCCACAATATATTTCTATTTATGTGGTCAAATGCTGAACTGTAGTCGATAAAGCAAGTGTACAAAGGCTGTTTGATTAAGAGTGCAGCATCTTTCATTAGTGAAAGGGTGGAGTTGTTAGTGGCAGTACCCTTATCTTTACAGAAGCCAGTTTGGTTATAGGGTATTGCTTTGATTTCTGTAGCCCATGTTGTTAATTCTTGGAGGAGTACCCCGGCGTAATATTTGGCGTCATTATCCAGAAGAGCTACCAATCTATAGCTCCTCGGATCGTTCCTGTTGCCTTTTTTATAAATGGGAGAGATTATTGAGCCTCTCCACGATGATGGTAATATTGACGTCTGCGTAATTCTATCAAAGACCGGTTTTAGGGCTGTAGCCCAAAATTCAGGGTCTTGTTTGAATAATATGGGCGGAATCCCATTTGGCCCAGGAGCTCCTTCGCGTCTGCCTTTCAAAATTCTTTTGTGAACTTGAGTTTTTGTGATTATAATTGTACAATTCTGACCATGTATTCAAATCCAGCTGAAGTGGTTGAATTTCCAAACTTGGCGCAGGAGTATTAGAGCCAATTTGGGGGGTCTGATCTTTGTTAAAATGAGATTCAAGGAAAGTTATCCATGCTTCTTCTGTAACATTGGAACTGATACACTGTCCTTGAGGGTTGGATAGAGCATTAATTTTCTTCCAAAATTGTGCGCTATTATTGTTCTTAATATCGTACAGGAGTCTTGCCCAGAGAGTTTCTTTGGCTTCCTTTTTGTTTTGCCAGATACGTTTTTTGCGAGTTGCTTTTAACTGCCTCAGCTCTTGCAATGCCGAGGGATCTTTCTTCAAACTCCGCAGTGTGAAGTTTATCCGTGTTTTTAACTTTTTTAGTTTGGTGTTATTCCGTGTATTGGAGACTGGCCGAGGATTTTGTTGAAACTTTGTTCTCCCGTTTTGAGAGTTGCCTTTAATATCTCCGTAGCTGTTGCATAGGGCGTTTGTGAAAGCCTCCCAGCATCCAATTATGTCGGGGATAGCTGCTTTCCCTTCTTCCCAGAGTTGTTTTGCTCGAGAGAGTAGTCTTACAGGATCGTTGGTGCTACATTTTACTCTTCTCTCGTTATTGGTGTATTCTGAGCAGAATGTATTTGCTGGGAGCAGTTTATATAGTGATGGCTCTTCAACCGTGATTTCCTGGGGTAGATGATCGCTAAAATCTTCACTCCCAATGCAATAGTTTTTTACTTTTGTAAACATGCAACGAGAGCAAAATGTGTAGTCAATTGTTGATCTTGTTACAGTGTAGTACTAGACTGGAACGGACTCCTGAGGCGGAAGCCGGGAGCGCCCGACACTGCTTTTAACTTGTATTCTGTTGTTTTAAAATACCTGTGCTGTGTTCCCCTCATATCTCACTTTGTGCTCACTCACCCCCTGTCTCCCTGACCGCGCAGCCGATTAAGGCGCTGCCGCGGGGCCAGAGATAGTTTTGCCGCCATTGTTGGGGAATCCCTGGGCCGAGGACACGCCCACTACCGCTAGGCCACGCCCCCTCCGGCCCTACTTCAATGATGTGCTTGCCCCGGCCACGCAGCGGACGCGTGCAGCGGGCGCGCCGCCAGCGCGCCAAAGGCAAGCCTGTCTGCACCCGTCTGCGCCCGTCCGCGCCAGGCCGGGCCCCGGGGCCTTGCACCCTGCCTGTTCCCTTACATATTCACCTATTCAACATCTGGCCTGCCACGACTCCTGGCCTATCAGTCCACCAATCCTGGCCAAGATCAACTCTCTAGATATTGCGCGACCTGTCCAAATTGACCCCTCTAACCCCATACCTACGCCCCACGCCATGCTATCACGCCTTACCTCTCCCTCTGTCTCCCCTAAATCATCGGGCAGCCCCCCTCATTCGGCCTCGATCTCCCTCCTTAACACCCGATCCGCCGTCGAGCACCAATTGGAGCTTTTCGACCTCCTCAACACTTCCAGCCCGAGATCCTGTGTCTAACTGAAACCTGGTACACCGCCGACTCCCTACCTGACGTTCTCACTATATCCTCCGCGCTGACCGCCCTGAGGGTAAGACGGGCGGTGGAGTGGCTATGATTGTTCGCTCTAACCTTCTATTCCAACCTCTTCCTCACCCTCCCATTTCATCTGTTGACCTTCTGGTGGCACGCTCTACCAATCTTGCGATCCCTCTTACCGTTGTATTGCTCTATCGTCCCCCTCAATCCATGTCTCACTTCATCCCAGCCATACAGGACCTTTTAGCCACCCTGGTCGTCAACAACTCCTCTCTTCTGCTATTAGGTGATTTCAATTTTTGGCCAGGGGACCCGCGTGAAGACTCCATGTCTAAAGACTTCTCTGACACCCTCCATAGTATCAACTTCATCCCTCATATTTCTGTTCCCACTCACACTCACGGTCACACTCTCGACCAAGTCTGGACTGATTGATTTTGATTGATAGGCTTTATTTCGATACATAAAATATCAACAGTTGAAGAAAACAACAAGTAGAACACTTTTCCAGAGAAAAAAGAAAACAAAGTAAAAGATAATAACTTAGTAGATACAAATAATACAGTTAAAAATCAGGATTAAATTGATACGGAAAGCCTTTTTGCACGAATCAACCATGACCACTTTAAAAATTTAGACACACCGCAAACCACCAAAGTGGATGTGTCAGACAATAAAATCCGTAGGGCCACAGTGTGATAGCGAGTTCCCAACTGTCTACAAAGTGGTTTGAGCCAGCGCCTCCTGGAAGAGCAATAGTCAGGACATTCAAAAAGAATATGTGCCACCGTCTCGACCCGCGTGGAGCAGAGGGCACAAAAGGGGGAGGGCTGGGGGGACAATTTCCACCGGGATATCAGGTCACCTACAGGTAGAATCCCTACTCTAAATTTAAAATATAAAGCCCTATCAAATGGAATGGAAATCATGTCGAGATAGGGTTCGTAAGCTACCACGTCTTTAATCCTCAAAAAGGCTACAGTTGATTTACATAGGCGTGGATCGACAATGAGTTTGGACGAAACCCAATCCCAATACAATTTCTTTAGAGTGGCTTTGGGAGGGGCAGATCGAGTAACCCAAGCTTCACCTAAGCCCAGCTCCCCCAGAAGATGTTTAACGTCCCTCAACCATTTAATCCTATACCAGCCCCCCATTGACATCACTTCGGACAGTCCCTCCGCGTAGGAGGCTAATTCAGGCACCCTCCACAGGCGAGCCCACAGGAGCAGGGGACGAAGTCGAGCTTGGTCCGCAATTGATCTGCAACCTAGATCCAGCAACACTGGAACTGTGGGTGAGCTCAAAGGGAGAGCCATCAGTTCTTTCAGGAATTTGCTCTCCGATTTTGCAAGTACATCGAGATTGCTTGTGCCCCACAACTCCGCCCCATACAAGGCAGCACTAACCCCTCTAGCTTTATAAATCTCCACAACTGGGGCAATAAATTGTTTTGTGGAAGAACGATGTTCCCTAAGCAACACACCACCCACCCTTTTATGGTTAAGGAGCATCTTGTGAATGTGCGGAGTCCAACTCATAGAGTCGCTAAGGCGGATACCCAGGTAATCAAACTCTGATACCCTCTCCAAGTGAGCAGAGTTCAAGACCGGGAGGCGCCCCAGTTTCCTAGGAGGATTCATGATCAGATATTTGGTCTTGTCAACATTGATCACCAATCCCCTAAGGGAACAAAACTCCTGGAAGCGGTTAAGAAGTTTTTGGAGGCCCTGGGGGGTCTTTGCAATGAGGAGGGTATCATCTGCAAAAAGCAGTGTGGGGATCCGAGTGCCCGCAAGGGAGGGTGCATCAGCAGGTTCTTGTAGCAGATACTCAACCACACCATTCACATAGAGAGAGAATAGAGTGGGAGCAAACACACATCCCTGGCGGACACCCCTACTCACTGGAATTCTGTCTGTTTTCTCCCCATTCTTACCCCACCTCACCTGCGCATAATTGCCTGTGTGTAGTTTTATCAGGAGTGATAAGATATAAGAAGGCACCCCCAAACCCTGCAAGACCCTCCACAGTTCCTCCCTAGGTACCAGGTCAAAGGCAGTCTTGAGGTCGATAAAGGCCAGATAGAGACTGCCCTTGCCCAGCACCACCACCTTCCAATACAGGAGCGCCAGTCTGAAGGCTTGCTCAATGGTCCCGGTTCCAGAGCGAAAACCAGCCTGGAAATCTGACAAGATCTTGTTTTCATCCACCCATTGGAGGATCCTCCCCAGAATCACCTTCCCTGCCACCTTTTGGGATGAATCAATAAGGCTTATGGGCCTATACTTAGCGGGGTTGTCCCGACATCCCTTCTTGAATATCGGGACAACCTCCGCCCCTTTCCAGGATTCAGGTACAGATGCTCCCCCCATAATAGCATTCAGTAGAGTGGAAACCAACTTCCCCCATTGCTTGGGATTGGCACGTAACAAGTCACCGGGTATCCCGTCAGGCCCAGCAGCTTTCAGGGGGACCAGGGACTTGATTACGACCTCCACTTCTCTGTCAGTAAAGGCATCAGCTTCAGTGTCCCTTGCCTCGACCACCAGAGCAAAGGAGTCATTAAGGACCCCCTCGGCAGGGGTATAAAGGGACAAGAAGTGGGTAAACCAATTCTGAGCTGGGATATTACATGTCAGCAATGTGTCAACAGGCCTCTCCCTGGTTCTTACCAGACTCCAAAATCCCCTAGCATTCCTGTCCAAGCTTGCTGCCAAGAGGTCCGCCCAGAACTTCTCCTCCCCCTCTCTTTTTGCTACCTTTAAGGTCTGGGGGTAATCTTTCCTTGCGATCCTAATTGCAACCTGGGATTTAGATTTAACAGCCCCTACCAGCGCTTTTTTCTTGACTCTGCATTTTTTTGTAAACCAACCCTGCGTTTTGGGCAGCAACTTCCTGTTGTTAGCACTAGGAGCCATGCTAGGGAGAATAAACAGGTTGCTCAGCGTCCTAGTTAAATCGCAGAAGGTCAGCGTGACCTCCTCTGGCGATTGGGTCAGCGACTCCAGTTTGCACTGTGCTGCAACCAGGAGTGCCCCTATATCTGCCACTTTCTCTTCGGACATGATAAGCTTAGCCCACTTCAGTCGTCTATCACAATTGGATGGGAAAACTTTGTGGGGGTTTGGAGCTATATAAGATGATAATCCCCCCTTATCAGTTAACCACTGGGGATAGAGGGCAAGTGAGAGGAGATTATGATCGCTCTCAGTTGTCGGTATGATCACCATATCCTTCAGGATGCTCCATAGACTTACGTCAAGAAGAATATAATCTATTCTAGACGTATGATTCGGCCTATTATAAGTATGAGCTCCCACTAAGTCAGACATTGACCTCCCATTAACAGCCCTAAGGTCAAATTCCATGTTGAGGGAATTAATCTGTATCGCCACTTGGGTTCACCTCTTGATAGGAGGCAGCGCTAGGGCAGGAATCCCCCTCCTGGAGTCCTCCTCACCACTTCCCAATGTATCGTCCAAGCCCAAAGGCTCGAACGTACAATTCAGATCTCCTGCCACCAAAATGCAAGATTTATTGGGGCGCTGCCTGAGTAGACCTTCTAATAGGGATATTGTGGACGATTGTATGCCACCCTTCGTTCCTCTGACGTAGATGTTAAAGATATCCAGGAGGAGGCCACCCCGTGCACCCTTTATAGTAATATTAAGGAGATCGGAAGAGTTGGTGGGGTGCTGAACCACCTGACAATCCAGGGCGACATTAACCCATATAAGGAGACCACCCGAAGGGCGTCCCTTAACTAAAGCAGGGGGGGGCAGCGGGAACAAAATATGTCGAATATCCTACCTTATGGCAGGGCTCCCTGCACCATGTCTCTTGAAAAATGCAAATAGAGTAACCCTCCACAAGGGCGTTCCAGTCTGGTAGTCCCAGCTTCCTCGAGATACCCGCAACGTTCCAGCTAAAAATCTTAAAGTCTGGATTCACCACAACCGGCTCCCTACGGGGCTCGGTGTTTAGTACCCCTCCGTCAGATCTATAAAACGTAATCTACTGCCCCCACTCAGTCTTCCAGCGAGCGGGTTAATATCCTGAGGTTGGTTAGTGGCTTCGTCTAATTGAGAGGGAAGAATGGCATTGCTTTCACCCAACTCTTTTGGCACAGGAACATCACCTGGGCTAAGGACCCTGAAGGCCACCCTATGGGAAGTGTCGGTTCAATATCCCGACAGCCCCCCATAAGACCCGGGCCAGACTACCGGTTGGAATAATTGGGGGATGACAGGATTCTCGGGATAAATAGGGTTATTGCTCCAACCCCCACCAAAATGTAAACCGTTGTGGTTTGCTGCAGTCCTAGGGTAAAAATAAGTTAAATCTACTACACCAATGCTTGCCCCCCCAGCAACATACTTTTGATTGCAAATAGTTTGAGCAACCCTATTGTCTTTGAAGTTAACCACCACACAATCTCCTTCTAGGTGCTTACGACCATAACCTACCCACCCTACCCTTCTCACTCCTAGGATCAACCCATCTAGACCCCTAGGAAGAGGTCTATTGGTCTTTAACCAGTGCATGGTTTTATTCTTTAAAGCCTGGTGGGATTCATAGTGATCATCCTTCAGAGTGGGTACGTTAGTAAGTATGGCGACATACGGGTGGCACTCGGGGGGCAAATTCATCGGTGGAATAGTTGGAGCCGCTTTGGGGGAAGACTCTTCTGGCTGGGTTTCTCTGGGGAGATTAATACAAGTTCTGGGCGAGTGGACTTGAACGGGACCATTGCCTTTGGCAATCCCATTTGAGGTTCCCTTATGTTTAGGAGGTCCCTTCCTACCCAGCAGCTCAGCCCGGATAGGCTTCTTTACCGGGACTTTAAGAGGCTTAGGTACACTCGGTTGTGCTAGGCCTAATTGACTAACACTGCCTGAGGTATCCGCAACCTGTACAGCAGGTGCATTAGCCACAGCCAGCATATTTACAGAGTTTGCTGTGTTAGAGGCGGTAGGTGTGGCCTGTGTGGATGGAGGAAACATCCGGGTGCCACTATCCCCTCCCTGTCCATCCTCCCTGATTTTAGAGTGCAGTTTGATAAGGGTTTTTAGCGAGAAGAAATTATCCAAGGTTCCTTGTTCAAATCTATCCAACCTCTCTCCCAGCCCTTTTACTCTCTCTACAATCGGGGACAATAATGTTATCATCAGATCTTCAAATTGTGTAGTTGTTACAGAGTCATTAGGTGGAGCTAAATGGCAGTCTGATGTTGGATCTACACATGCTTCCTCAATCATGTGACCTGAGTGGTCACCCCCCTTATCCATCCCGGGGTTTTTCGTGCCCAACCCCTCACCCGCTTTAGTTCCTATTCCCCTGGCACCATACTTCCTTGGTCTCTTATAAAGTTTTGGGAAGCTGCCTTTTCGTGGGCTAGCATGGGTCAGAATTACTACTATCAACATGAGGGGGAAAAAGATATGGCTGCCAAGCTCTCCAACCTATCTATACTGGCCCTCAAAGATGCAACCCGTAAATGCTCCAGTGGAGGGGATGTAATTGGGAGGGGATCAGAGCTACATACAGGCGAGGTAACAAACGCCAGGGAACCCAATGAGGACCGTTTCGATAGAGGAAGTTCTTGGTAGAGACGCCGCTCTGTCATTACAATCTCCTTCTCTATGACAGCAGCTACCCGTGTAATGAACTGATCCATAGTGCCTACAATACAACTGGCTCCACCCTCTCCTCCTCTCCTAAGGCTCTTCCCTGAACGGGTGGACATTAACACAGACTATAGTGGTAACCAGATATTAATAATAATAATATTAATAAACCCCTATATGTCCGAAAATATAAGTGTTGTTGTCAGGGAGGTGGCCCGACCCGGCCCAGGACAGCCCTGGACTGCCACAGGCTGCCCGCCCTTTACCCGGGCTTCGCTCCGAGCTTCGACCCGCGCGCGACCTGCGTTCGCGGACGTGAGCGAGATTAAGTACGTATACGCTGGGGGCGTGGCTTGCAGGGAGAGTGGGCCAGATGTCAGCTATTGGCCAGGCAGGGACTCCTGGCAGATGGAGTCCCTGCGGTAACGCTCGCAGCCCTGCTGTACTGCCACAAATCTCCCCAGCTGCCGAGGAAACTACAGGTACTCCGCTGATTTTTCCGTGAAGCGGGACCCGCAAAGTGGGTCCGGGCGAACAGTGATGGCGAATACAACAATTAGGTCCAGGCACAAGATTCCTTACGATAAGGGTCCACTTGCCCAGGGTCCGAGTTAAGGCACACAGAGTCCCACCAGCACCGGGGAGAGAAGATGTTGTTAAATACAGCCGGTGCGCTGGGGGCGTGGCTTGCAGGGAGAGCGGGCCAGGTGTCAGCTATTGGCCAGGCAGGGACTCCTGGGAGATGGAGTCCCTGCGGTAACGCTCGCAGCCCTGCTGTACTGCCACAAACCTCCCCAGCTGCCGAGGAAACTACAGGTACTCCGCTGATTTTTCCGTGAAGCGGGACCCGCGAAGCGGGTCCGGCGAACAGTGATGGCGAATACAACAATTAGGTCCAGGCACAAGATTCCTTACGATAAGGGTCCACTTGCCCAGGGTCCGAGTTAAGGCACACAGAGTCCCACCTCTGACTGTTAACCTACCCATCTCCACACCTAATATATCCCCCTGCGTCTGGTCTGATCATTCTCTGATCACCTTCTCTGCTCCTCTGGCAGAGGTTAACCTTCCTCCCCGCCCTAAAAACACCTATGCCCGTAATTGGAACAGAGTAGACATGGTCGCCCTAGGTCTTTCTTTAGCCTCTTCGGTCCCCACCCTGACTGATTTTCCCCCAATCAAGCAGCAAGCCCTCATCAACACCTGGCTCTCTGAAGCCTGCAATCAGGTCGCCCCTCTCAGATGTGTCAGAACTCGCTGCCCCCACGATGCCACAGATGGTTTTCCAATACCCTCAAAACTCAGAAACTCGCACTCCGTCAGGCAGAGCGCCACTGGCGCCGCAAATACTGTCCCGATTCCAAGCTTCATTATCTGACTCTTCTGCAGGCGTACAAAATGTCCATCCTCTCCGCTAAGCAGGAATATTTCTCTCAGAAAATTCATCTGGCAGCTAACAAACCTAAGGAGATTTTCACAATTGTGCATGAACTTTCTGCCTCTGACAGAGCCGCTTCTAGGCCCATTCCCTCCCAAACCCTCTGTAATTCCCTCAATGACTTCTTCATTGAGAAGATTGCCATCATAAAACAGAACATCCCCTCGGCACCCGCCTTTTTCACCTGTCCCCCTCTACTTCCGCCATCCTCCTTCATTGACCAATTTCCCTTGATCTCTGAAGAGGCCTTCTGCACTCTCCTGGGTAAAGTCACCTCGGGCTCCCCTGCCGATCTTTGCCCGGCATACATCTTAAGAGATATTCTCTCCCGCTGCCCGGCCCCTCCTATTACCCTTCTTAATACTTCCATCACCCTCGGCATTGTACCTGATTCGTTCAAATCTGCCACTGTTATTCCCATCCTCAAAAAGCCCGGTGCCGATCCTGCCGCCCTTTCAAACTTCAGACCCATCTCACTGTTGCCACTCCTAAGCTAAATTCTGGAGAGCCACATTACTACTTCACTCTCCAAACACATTGAAGCTCATCACCTCCTAGCAACTAATCAGGCTGGCTTTCGGCCGGCTCACTACGGAATCCGTCGTCCTCTCTGTAGTCGATGAGCTCAGGCGCAGTGCCGATACCAACTCCCCCCAGGCCCTAGTCCTTTTCGATCTCTCTGTGGCCTTCGACACGGTCGACTACTCCATTCTCCTCGACCGTGTCGGGGGCGCCGGCCTGCGGGGTTCGGCCCTGGCCTGGCTCGCCTCTTTTTTAACCGGCCGCACACAGGCTGTTCGCCTGGAGGGCTTTCTTGCTCCCACCAACTCCGTCACCTGTGGAGTACCCCAGGGCTCCTCACTATCTCCTTTTCTGTTCAACCTCTACATTCACCCCCTCATCGCTGCTGTACAGGACATGGAGGTCACGGCATTTAACTACGCCGATGACCTCCAGCTTATTTTCAATCTCTCTCCCTCCCCTGATTCCATCTCCAAGGTCCACTCCATCCTCACGTTCATATTCAACTGGATGAATCTCAACCAATTGAAATTGAACCCCGATAGGACTGAGCTGGTTCTCCTTGGTGGTCCCTCCAACCCCTGGTCCTCTGCTTTTTGGCCCCCCACCTTTGGTTCCCCCCCATTACCCTCAGCCTCTGTGAATACCCTGGGCATTAAAATTAGTCAAGACCTCCCCATGCGCCCCCAGATTAGCTCCGTAGTCTCTTCGTGCTTCTTGGCCCTCAGAACGATTCACAAAATCTCACTTTACTTCTCAGCTGAAGCCCTTAAACTCATTATCCTAGCACTCATCTCGTTCCGCCTGGATTACGGCAATGCCCTCTACATCGGCATTCCCGCCTACGAATGCCGCCGCCTGCAGCTCATCCAGAACCAAGCGGCCCGCCTCATCTACAGGCTCCCCAAATCTAGCCACATTACCCCCGTATTAAGGACTCTGCACTGGCTTCCCATC
This sequence comes from Triturus cristatus, assembly GCF_964204655.1. Taxonomy (NCBI): domain Eukaryota; kingdom Metazoa; phylum Chordata; class Amphibia; order Caudata; family Salamandridae; genus Triturus; species Triturus cristatus. The sequence goes on from NC_140585.1 coordinate 645,698,444, forward strand.
AGGGAACGCTCACTCTTCAAGATAGGCTGCTTAACCTTCATGTCCCTTACTGGCACTGCCCCCGCTTTTATCAGATCTAAAATAAACGCATATGTCCCCTGCAGAGACCTCCTTTCTTCCACTCAGTTTCTTCTGAAGGTCCCCCGCTTTCGCAAAAAGAAATCTGGTGGCACCAGATTCTCTACCCTTGCCCCTCTTCGCTGGCATTCACTCCCCCTCGTGATCCGATCCACCCCCTCCTACTCAGACTTCCGAGCCAAACTCAAAACCCATTTGTTTTCCCTAGCCTACCCCTCTTAAATCTCTCCTTCCTTCCTCCTTCAGGTTTCGGTTTCTGCCTACAGCGCCAAGAAACCGCATGGTGATAGAGCGCTCAATAAATCCTTTTCAACTTTCCAACTTTCCTAAATGTTGCTGTTTGGGGGCGATCTCCCGGTAATCTGCAATTTAATGCACGTACACCCAGTTGCTCTAAGAACGACAATAGGTTTTTCGTGATGTTTGTGGATCTTCCGTCTGTACTAATGTCTTGGGGCATTTCTTCCCAAGCAAATGGATCCTCCTCTAAGCTGATGTCATTAACTCGCCTCCTCAGCATGTTTAAATTGAAGTCTCCTGTGATTATCCAATTATTTGTCTTCTCTTCTGTTATTATTTTCACCAGCTCCTCCTTTAGTTGTTGATTCCCTTTGTTTTTATCACGTGGATGCAGATAGAGGTTTACGAATATTATGTGTTCTTTACTTGTCTTCCCCTGTAGGGTGATTTGATTTACTTGCATTTCATTTGGAGGTGCTAGATTATGTGGTAGGGGTTCTATTGCATAAACGCTGTTTATAGAGGTATATGTGACAAGACCTCCCTTATTATGACCGAATTTTGCATTTCTAGTTGCCGGTAAGTGAAGCATGTTATAACCGTGCAGTGCCGTTCGTAGTTCGCTCCATGTTTCCTGGAGCGAAATTATGTCAAATTTCTGTAGATAAGTTAGCAATTCTGGGTCAGAGGTCTTGTCTCCCAGCCCATTGATATTCCAGGAACAAACTTTCAATAAGTTCTTGTGTGGAGGTACATTATGCTTAGAGTGTCATGGTCTTCCAGTTTTAGTATTTATTGTCCTGGTAACCCTGCTCCACTCCAGTGCGGGTCTACTTCTGTCCACGAATGCCCTTAATGCATCATATTCTCCATTTGCCCCGGGCTCTATGCTGTTGCTACGTGCCCCTTGCAAAACTGAGAATAGTCGTGGGCTCGATTGTTCGTGGCCGGAGTTTTCTTCTTGGCACATTGATTCGGCCAGCAGGGGGTCAGGATACCTTGATTTTGCTAGTGGCTGAAGTTTAATGCCCCATTCGTTGAACCTATTTTGTTCTTTTAGGACTCTCTCGGCTAGGTCTGGAGAAGCCCATACTGTTTTCGTTGTCTCTGATCCTGGGCGGTCAGGTGACTCTATAAACTCAACTGACTCCAGGTCAGTGGTTTTTATGTTCTCAAGCGTGTTGACAGACCTCAGTAAGCGCAAGATGTTACCCCTATTTAATATATCAACCTGACCCCTTGATATATACTCTGGGTGAAACATAATTTCTGTAATAGCTCCTGAGTGCCCTGTTTGTTGGGCCATAATGGTCTCGGTCACTATTAAGGTCTCTTCTGGCAGTGCCGGCCCCCATGATGACCTTGTCAGGCCTAGTGGCTGGCTATTGCTTACTATAGCTAACTCCATGTTCGATCCTGATGTTTTAATTGTCACCCCCTCCGTGCCGATGCTGCTTTGTGGGACTGTTTTTTCTCCTGCTGGCTCCATCGAGCCATTCGTTGTTAATATAACTGAACCTTGTATTGCCTTGTTGAGGGTACAGTCCATTGTTTTTGTTATCGGTGGTTGCTCTAAAGAGCTCCCGCTGTTGTTCCCTGGTTTCTGCTCCAGTCCATCACTGATCAATTCAATGGCGGTTGTTCGCACAGTGATCTCTGGTCCTTTTTCCTGGGTTAGGCTCTTTTTTTCCTCCTGACCCAGGGCCATGTCTTCTTCCTCCCTACACATATATACTATTTGGTCGTCCCTTAGTTTGTCCGAAGACCTGTGGGTTCTATCATTGCTGTGTGGTTTCGCCCCTTCCTCCTTTGTTTTCTCCGCTATTTAGCGGATGGTTGTGCCCCTTCAGTTGATGCCTGTTTTTCCAGAAAGTTGCTGGATTGAGAAGTATTACTCATCAGGGCTGCTGTTGCTCCTTCCGTTAATGCACTGTCGTTTAACCCTAGTATCAATGAGTCCCCATCCTCGCAGAACTGAATGCCATCTGTTGTCTGTGCCGCACTTACAGTTTGCTTAGCCTGATCCTTACATCTTTGGGGTTTGCTTATGTTAGTCATTTGTGAGCCACTGACATTGAAGGGAATCTCGCCTGGCATTGACTGGGCAGGTACAGCTTTCCTTATGTCCGCAAGGAGGTTATCCAATGCTGATGGTAACGTTGCTAGCTTATCTACAATTGTTATACAGGTGCAGCTGGCCTGGGCAAATTTTGTCTCTGACTGTGCCCTCTTGATCAAATTGTTGAGGTTAGCCAGCTTGTCATCTATACCAGCAACAAAGATGGAGAGTGAGTTGAGGACTGACAACTGGAGGTCCATCTTATCTGATTGGTACTGCAATGCGTTCACTGACATTTGCATTGTATGCAATAGCGTAGACCAAATATCGTCCTTATCCGGTGATTTATCCTTTTTGGTGTTAAGTTTTAGGGAGTTGTTATTTCTTCCTTCTGACTCACCGCCGTTGGCAGCAGAATAGGACGCGACTAATCCCTCCCATTCTTCAGGTGTAAGGTATGATGTCTCTAGTTCGATTTCATGAGACATTAGTGATCGTTCGGTGTTGCAGTCAAGTTGTGGTGTGATAAAGCTGGATTGGGTGTTAGATTTTGCCTGGTTTAATTGAGCATGCACGTCTTGTAAGGTTGATGATTTTTCGACCTCTGTTTTTTCTGTCGTATTATAAGAGTCTATGCTATCTGCTTCACTCATATTAGACGTGCTCATCTCAGCTGTGCAGACCTTCAGATGCTTGCGTATTCCAAGTCTCTCCGGAGTATCCTGACCAAAAGTGACCAGATTAAGGGAGTTATCATTAGGATTATCTTCTGTTTTGGTCCACAATGACGTATCTGGTTCCTGTAACGAGCCATGAGCTGCAGGGCTATACTTCTGATTTCCGGGAGCCTCCATCTCTCCTCCCAATTGCTGTGATAACATTTTGAGCAAGGATCCTTCCTTGACATGCTTGTAGAGGATGCTATTGTTAGTGCTTTCCCCCTTTTTTTCTTCCCTACCTTCGATTCCCCCAGCTGCAGTGATTATTCTGTGGCTCGCCGCCTGTTCGGATGTGATGTGCCTGCTCCCATTCACTATTGCTTTATCTATAGGCAGGGCACTCTCCAATTGGTTCAGGTCGTCATATCCCGGGTAATTGTCTTCCTTAAATACCTGGGTCCTTGCCTCCTTGATTATGGCTGGTGCATCTTTTCCCTCATTAGGCCTTGCATCGCCACTACCAAGACCTTGACTTTTGCCAGCGGTTGGAAGGTTTCTCCAATCAGGCCCCTGCTGCTGCCATTACTGCCCCTGTTGTACCAGCTGATGTTCCGTTTTGTATGTGTTAAGAGGTTGGAGTGGATCTGGGAGGTTGGTTATTTTATTGCTATTTAAGCATAGCACCGGCCCAGCGTCTTTTAAAAATTAGAATTTTGTATACATTTTCGGTTGTTAACTTGTCTTAGGCAAGTTAGAGACACTGCTTAAGCTGCTTGCCATACCACTAGACAAGGGTTCAGGGCTGTTAAGGAGCGGGGAAATTAGGTTGTGGTCTTCATCTTTTGACCTCATAAGTGCTTCGGCGCTACCCTTTTTTGTTAGCTTCTTGTTTGCTTTCCTAGTTCTTTTAGCAGGATTTACAAGTTCCTGTTGCCTTATCTTCCCAGATCGCATTGTTACGGGCGGGAAACTGTGGGCTGGTTTAAGTTAAAGTAAAGATGGAGTTACTGCCCCGGCTGTCTACTGAGGCCACGAATGGTAAAGTCTGACTGTTCAGATAACGGCAACAAAAAAGTTAGGAGATTAGAAGGTTAGGAGGTAAGGAGGAAGGCAGGACTCGAGAGCCTGGGGTTAAAGGCTTGTAAGCTTGCACAGTAAACCAGCGGATCAATAGTCACAGTCACAGAACAGTAAAGTCAGTAAGGTAATGAATCAAGAAGCCTCACCATACAGCCCGCTATATCTTGTGCACTGTCCTCCGCTCTCCTCTTCCGCCAGTACCTCCTTTGTTGACCTCTGTGGTCCTCAGGTCCCAAGTATCCAAGCCCCCGAGGGCCACCACAACCTCTCAACCTCTTGCTGCTGCGCGTCTGTTTGTGGCAGTGTGCCGTATGTAGCACAGATCGCAGTCTCTCGCTGCATCAGCTACCTACGCTCTGCTCTACTCCGCTCACAGATTCTCAGCGGCGGATGTAGGTACAGGTTGCAGGCTGCAGGTTGCAGCGGACCGTAGGGCTCCTGCCCTCCCACAGGCCGCCTCGCCGCCTCTGCCTCTCCTTTTTTTGTTGGAACATTTTTTTTATTGTTTTCAAAGCAACAACTCAACACACGTTCCACTACCCCCACCCTTCAAAGGAGTACTGTACATTTGTCGTCGCTACCAATTATCCAGGAGAAGAAACATCCTTCCCACACAGTCCCCTTCCCCTCCCCCTCCCCCACCCCTTGTCAGTGTGCCCCCGTTACCTACCCCTCTTCTGATGTACCCCTCCTCCACACTGAAGTATGTACGGGTGCTCAACCTCTCCTTAAGGAAACAAGGCCTTCCCTCGCGCCGAGCTAAAGTTTATGCGTCCAGGGCTTACCACTATTCCCCTCCTACTCCCCGCTCCCCGCTACCTCCTGCCTATCAGTTGTGCTCTCCACTTCCCCTGCATCAGACATCAACCCCTGAAGTTCCACCACCAACGCCTCCCATGCCCGGGCCTTCGCTAGTGCCTTCTCATCGTCCTTCCGAAGGGCTAATTGCACCCGGAGCGTACCCTCCGCACCTGCCCATCTTGCAAACGCCGCCCTCCACCGCAAGAAGCTAGGCCCGCCCGGGATTTCCAATGCAGAGTCAGTTCCCTCTTGGCCATTATCAGTCCTAAATCGTAAAACTTACTGGTGACCTTCGTCCGGCGGGTGTGGGGAAACCAAAGCAACAAGCAAGCCCCCATTTCCGGGGCAATAGAGCGGTCCGTCACCTGATTCAAACAATCCACAACGTCTGCCCAATAGTTACCCAACTGCGCGCAGGACCAAAACATATGACGAAAATCCGCCCCATCTCCCCCACACCCCGGGCACTGAGAGTGAACCCCCCCGAAATATTGCAATATCTTGGCCGGCGTCAGATACGCCCTGTGCAACGTAAAAAACTGAACTAACTGAAACCGGGCATTCCTCGTTCCCTTCCAGGCCCTCCGCACCAGCGTGGACCATGTGGTCTCGGGGATCGCTTTCTCAAGGTCCGTTTCCCACTTATCCCTCAGGGCGGCCAGAGGTTGCAGGCCCTCCATCGACAGTCTGCGGTAGAGGCAAGTAATGGCCTTAGTCGTCCCCGCCGCCATCACTACATATTGGCAACCCGTGGCGATCGGCGGCTCCGAGAGCCCCACATTCCAATGTTTCTGGAGGCTCACTACAAGGGCCGCATGGAGTAAAAAGTCCCCCCGCGGAAGCCCATACGAGTCCTGTAGTTCCTGGAAGGGCAACAGCACCCCCTCTCTGAATAAGTCCCCCACCACCTGCATGCCCAGCTCCTTCCAAACAGCTAGCCCAGACCAATCGCCCCCATGCGGGAGCGCCGTACACATCCCCAGGGGGATCTCCGGGGCATAGGGGTGAATTATGGCAGCCCTCCTCTGGCACCTGTTCCAGCACAGCCGGAGGGTACGTTCCTCCAGGGTAAGCTGGGCTAGGTCCAACCGCTGCTGGAGGACTATGAAGGCGAGCACATGCCGTGGAATCAGCCTGCCCTGTGGGCCCTCCGGGCCTCTATACTCCCTGGCCACCGCCTGCGTAAGCCATTGGAGCTGGGCTGCCAAGTAGTACCACTCAAAATCCGGGGCTGCCAGGCCCCCCTCCGCTCTCGGCCGCCGCAACGTGGTCGCCGCCTCTGCCTCTCCTGCTCTACTCTCTCACGCTCTAATCACATTTGGCAGCCAATTGACTACCGCTCCTGATAGTATTAGTATCACTACCAATACAGTATTAGTATTACTGCCAATGCACTGCTGCTGCTGCTAACGTGAAGGCGTGCTCCCGTCGAGGGGCTCTTCTCCGAGCTCTTCTGAACTCTTCACAGGCCGTGCACAGGGTCGCTCTCCTCTCTCCGCGAGCCCCTTGGACCCACCGCTCACTGCTCACCGTAGGTGTGAAAGCCACGAGAGCCTGAGCCACCCGCACCAGACCACCGAACCTCTGATCAACGCAGTAGTGGGGCAGCAGCTTTCACGGCTCCATGGCTAAAGGGGGCTGGTGGGTGGACGGGGGGTGAGCGAGCGAGCCATAACAGCCCTGCTCAAGCTCAAGCTCAAGCTCCGACCAGACCCCCCGAGTTCCAAGCGTGCATTTTCGTTGCGCTCCGGGCTCCGAGCTCCGGGCTCCCGCTCTGCGAGCTCCGTGAACGGACTCCTCCTCCTCTCCACCGACTTCCGACTTCTGACTTCCGACTTCCAACTTCCCACAGCTACACCCTCACAGGTAGTAAGCGCCTTATTCGGTGACAGGAGAGATCAGCCGGGTTCTCACTTTAAGCTCGAAAACATAACAAGTTCATAAGAACATCAATTCCACGTATTCCTTGCGGAATAAAAAGCCATACAGGGAAAAAAACTTGTTTTTCCTCACTATATATATAAAAACAAGGGATCCCTTTCTCTCTCTTACAGTCTCTGTGCACCGAGTTGAAAGCGCCCAAAAACCCTATAACGAGAGGAGGAGGTTACAAAACATGGCACATTGATCGTAACTTGCCTTAAGCTCGAAAGTCCAACAAAACAGTCTTCTCCCGCAACGATGCAAAGGGCAAAAGGAAAAAACTAAGCAAGCATTCCAAGCTGCTCGATAAACGAAGGTCGCTCGATAAACGAAGATTCAGGAAGCGGGTCCGAAGCAAATCTAACAGCCAGCAAGAAGGCAGCATGTCCTCCACTAACACTGCAGGTGAAGTCCTTCCGGTGACACCAGAAACGCTTGATAACGCTGGTGACGCTGCCGAACTCCCCGCTCCGCTGTCTGGGGATGTCTGGGGTTGCCTCTGATCTCCCCTCAAACCTCGGAGGAGCAAGATAGAGTTTAAGGCGTCGAGCACGGACAGCTCGGGCAGATGGGCCCTAGATCGTTTGAAGTGGGCAGATAGGGATTTTTTATGTGTAGAGTTCTACGGGCCCAACAAGGATGATCCACAGTACGTTATAGATTTAGTACTGAGGCTGGAGGGAATTCCAGCTCCTTCAATTGTTGGTGGGAACTTTAATGTACTGATGGACCCTGTATTGGACCGTTTAATGATTAGGGAGAGTGCACATGTCCCCAGAATGAGGAACGCCTTGAAACGTATGATACGGGATCTCGATCTATTAGATGTGTGGAGATATCTGAGAGAGGGGACGAGGGGGTACACGTATCACAGTAAAAAGCACCATCACTTTTCTAGATTAGATTATTTTTTAGTTGATAGATGCCTTGTAACGAATATCAAAAAGATCGAACACCTCCCAGCTCACATTTCAGACCACTCAGCTGAAATAATAACCTTACAAGCACTAGGACCGCAGTCTCCTAAGAAATGGACGCTAAAGCGTGCCTTGCTTCTAGAAGAGGGGGTGGAGACAGCTCTGAAAAAAGCAGCAACAGAGTATTTTGTCAACAATAAAGATACTGCTTTCCCAGGAATTGTATGGGAAGCCTTTAAGGCATATATACGGGGGATCCTAAAAAGCCTTACCTGTGCAAAAAACTGAGAAGACAGGGCAGAACTGATGAATTTGGAAAAGGAAGTTGGGGTTCTAGAGAAGGTTTTGCATACCATAAGTGCGGGAGAGGAAAGGGAGAAGATCGAAAGGAGGCTAGAAGAGGTCCAACTAGAATTTAAAATCAGGCTGGAACGAAAGTGCAAAGCAAGATGGCAAGCAGCAAATATGAAGGAATTCAAGTATGGTGAGAAAGCAGGAGCCTTGCTAGCTTGAAGAGCCAGAGTAGAACGATCAAGAAATGATATAAGGGAGCTGAGAAGTTAGTCGGGGGTGAAGTTGGACAGCTGGAAAACTATCCAGGAACATATAGTAGTGCTGTTTTCGCAGCTTTATAAGGAAGATATCAATCCCGATTCTCTAAAGTTAAGAAGCTGCCTTAGCGCGCTCTGCCTTCCTGTAATGAACGAGGAAGGTAAGGAAATGATGGAAGCCCCAATCACGCAAGAAGAGATCAGGGGAGCAATTAAAAGATCTCAAAATGGGAAGGCGGCGGGGCTCAACGCTGTTCCATCAGAAGTACATACAATGTTAACAGAAAAAATATTACCTGTTTGGGAAAGTCTGCTTAATATGATTTAGAGGGGGGATGTGCAGGTCCCAGAATCCTGGAGGGAGGCTTCTATAGTCTTGATTTTAAAACCTGCTAAGGACCCGGTAAAGGCGGAATCATATCGGCCGATATCCCTACTAAATGCTGATTATAAGATCTTGGTCAACATCTTAGCAGGGAGGCTGTCTAGAGTCATATCTCAGTTGATACATGAAGATCAAAAGGGGTTTATCCCTGGGAGACAAATGCATGAATTGACCCAGCAATTAATAGGGTGCATCGATATAGCTACATCGAGGTCGGTCCCTTTGGCGGTGGTCACATTGGGCGCCGCCAAGGCTTTTGATCGAGTCTGCTGGGAGTATCTATGGGCAGTACTGGAGATTATGGGGTTTGTGCCCTCTTTTCTAACTACACTAAAAGCCTTATATCATCGCTCCACGGCTAGGATTTTGAAAATTGCTCTGTATGCGGATGATCTTATTATCTATACAGCAGATCCTGTTAGTACAATTCCAAGAGTAGAACAATTAGCAGAAGAATACGGGGCCTATTACGGATACCTAGTAAATAATGAAAAAAACGGGATTATGGGCTGGAATATCTCAGATTGGAGGGGGGGGTATCCAGAGAGAGATTAGGTATTTGGGAATTAGTATTGTTAACTCATTGCAGGATATTCCCCAAGACAATCTTGAGAGGGTAGCTAAGGACATCGAGAAATTACTAACTAGGTGGAAGAATCTCCCACTAACATTATATGGAAGAGTTAATCTTATAAAAATGGTGGTATTGCCGAAGCTTACATTTCTTTTTAATTGTATACCTCTTACCTTCCCTAGAGGCCTGATTGATAAAATACAGGGCAAATTGGGATGTTTTGTTTGGGCGGACAGGGGAGCACGTATGTCTTGGAAGACATTGCGGCGTAAATTGGCATAAGGTGGGCTGGCATTACCAGACCTAAGGTTATATTGCATGGCATTCTAGTTTAGGAACTATAGAGCTTTATTAGGTACACCGGGGCACAGGGTGTGGGGTGGGCTGCTAGAGGAGATGGTTAAAGAGTGGGGTGCGAAAGGGTTTCTGTATAAATTTGGGGCAAAGAAACAATTTTCAAATGTAACACTGAAGACGCTAAAGGCAGCACCAATTCTATGGGTCAGAATAAGGAACACGCTAGGAATTGGATACTATTCAGAGGGGAACCAATCTGGGATTCACCAGGCACGCCGGAATGTTTGCAAGATCAATTAAGTATCTCACTTAGGAGGGCAGGAATAGAGGTCTGGGTGGATCTCATGATGATGACAGAGATGGTACCATGGGAAATATTGTGGGTAAGGACAGGGGGATCCCTCGCAAGGTATAAGTATCTGCAGTTACTGTCCTGGGGTAGGCGAATAGGAATGAGACCGAAGGATTTTGAGAGTTTGAAAAAAAGCTACAGAATGAAACTCCAAAAAAGAAGGAAGTAAGTGACTGGTATCGAACATTGGTGTCTTTTGAAGAGAAGAAAGTTAAAGCACCTTACGCGATCTGGGCTGGTGCGATGCAGATGTCAGAGCCACAGAAACTGTGGCAACTTTCCTTTAAGTTGCTTTATAAAGTAGTTAAACCATCGAACTTAAAAAAGAATCATTTTTTTACAGCCAACAGGCTCTATTGGACACCATATAAATTGGCAAAGTTCGTAACAGCTGTTCCCCCAAGATGTCATAGATGTGGTGTGATGTGTGCTAGACACATGTTCTTTGAATGCCCTTTGTTAATGGGCTACTGGTCCACAATGGAAAAGACGATAAATGAAATTCTTTGCGCCAACATAAAAATAAGCCTATCATTGATAATGTTGGGAGTAGAAGATAAGCCGATTTCGCCCCTTACCAGGGATAAGCAGGCCCTGCTCTTTTATCTGGTTCTCCTTGCTAGGCAAGGAAATTTGTAAAACATGGACAGAAGCTGTACCACCCCTTGAGATAGACTGGTTTCAGGCGGCAAAAAGCACCTGTTAAAAGGATACAGGATTAGAGATTAATACGCATTCTAAGATCTGGGAGGCTTTTCTGAATTGGAATGGCACAATTAGAACCTAATTGTATTAGTCCTATGATCACACCTGCGTGGAACTTGCAACCAGGTTACTGGATGGGCTCTGCGCAGGACTATTGAGATATTGCAAAAAGCCTGGGGAGGTACAGAACGGCTGGCAGGCTGCAATTTGCATACAATGGTGGTATGAGGACATAAAAATATATTTTTGTTCAAAGACATCGAAAATGTGAAAACATTCTGGGAGTCTTACAGGTGTTCTGTGGCCCAGCTTACAAAGCAATGCTTTTTGAAGCAGCCTATTACCTAGCATGTTATGGGCTGCTCAGGGTTTCCGAGCTCGTAGATGGGACCAAGGAGGGTATGCATGGAGGGCTGTCACTTGGCCACCTTTCTTGTCACAAGGGGGGACCTAATAGTCACTCTGCCTCATTCCATAATTAGTCCGCTCAGGAATGGGCAGCAAGTGGTTTTTAGATGGACCAAGGGTTTCCTTGGGTGTCTGGTGCCCACTGTGACTGCCATTTTATTTTTGTGTGGTAATTTTTTATTTCTTATGACACAAAGTCATACATTGTTGAGAAACAGCCGACTGAAGCTGAACTCGGACAAGACGGAGGTCCTCATCCTCGGATCCACCCCCTCGGCCTGGGACGACTCCTGGTGGCCAACCGCACTAGGAACAGCTCCAACGCCCACCGACCATGCACGCAACCAAGGGGTCATCCTCGACTCCACCCTCTCCATGACGAAGCAGGTCAATGCCGTCTCTTCCTCCTGCTTCAACACCCTCCGCATGCTCCGCAGGATCTACAAGTGGATCCCCACCGAAACAAGAAGGACGGTCAGCAGCAGACTGGACTATGGAAACGCCCTCTACGCAAAACTCCTGAAACGGCTCCAACGCATCCAGAACGCCTCTGCACGCCTGATCCTCGATATCCCTCGCCGCAGCCACATCACACCCCACCTGAGTGACCTGCACTGGCTCCCCGTCAACAAGAGGATAACCTTCAAGCTCCTCTCCCACGCGCACAAAGCACTCCACAACTCCGGACCAGCATACCTCACCAGCCGACATCCGAAGAGTGACTGCCGGTGGCAGATCATTCTCCCACCACGCCGCCAAGAAATGGAACACCCTCCCCATTCACCTACGACAGACCCAAGACCTACTGACCTTCAGAAGACTCCTCAAGACCTGGCTCTTCGAACAGTAGCAGCATTCCCCCTCCCCTTAGCGCCTTGAAACCCTCACGGGTAAGTAGTGCGCTTTACAAATAATTGATTGATTGTACAGGAATATGAGGAGACTTCCTCAGCTGGATGGATGCTCTATCAGGCAGGGGGTAGTTGGAGGGTGTGTGTAGGGGGGTGCCGCCATCTGCCTCCCTCGTGCTTGGTGTCTACGGTTGCCACTTGGTTGGGCTAGGCGGGAGCCGGTGGCCAGATCCCAGAGTTTCCCAGTCAGTAAGATGTCTCTTTTCTGTTTTTTTGGGTCATCGAGGCACTGGGGAGAGGGAGAGTCCTGTCCGGACGCGAAGCTAGGAAAGGCATACGCCTTGGTGCTCGCCAGCCTTGAGGCCGGCATGTGTACGGTCTTCCTCCCCTGTCCCTATCAGGTCCTGCGGATCGGTGCCAGGGCCAGGTAGGTGTGACGTGGGAGGTGGAAGGGAGGAGAGGTGGTAGGGTGGGGGATGTGATGGGCAGGCGGGTAAGAATGGATCACAGAGAGGGTATGGGCGTTATGTGAGATATAGAGAAAAGAAGCGAAGAAAGAGAGCCGAGAGAGCAATGAGAGGGTGAAGCAAAGGGGCGAGGGGGGATAGCTAAGAGGTGCAGGAGAGATAGGTATGAGCATCCAGATTGTAGATGTATGCACCATCTATAGGATGTGCATGGAGACCTGGTGGACATGGGAAGGAGGGTGTGGGGTGAGATGGATGACCTTATGGGTTCATAGCGCCAAGGGATGTCACAGTGGGGAAGGCGGGGTATGGGGGCATTTGAGGTGGCCAGATGCAATGGGGAGAGCAATGTGTCACATGTCGGCTGTGGGGGAGATGGGATCCGGGTTTCCTGGTGCATGGCTGTCCCCGGTTCCTTTCTCCACTCGCAAGAAGGGTGCCCACACCTGTAAGAACAGGTCAGACTGGTCCTGCAGGTTGTAGATAATGCATTCATGGGACGCCATATTCATTATGATTACCAGCCAGGCCTCCTGCAAGGGCGTTGTCAGCGACCTCCATCAAAGTAAAATGCTTATTTTTGCAACCGCTACCGCTATGTGGAAGAGCCAACATTGTGCCTGTGAAAGTTCTGGCGAGTGTTGCTGGTCATGGAGTATAATGGCGGTGGGGTGAGCTGCAGGTGGAGGGGCATAGAGGCCCCCAGTGTCTGTCCCACATACAGCCAAAAGGGTTGCACCAAAGGCATTCATAAATAATGTGCGTTGTATCACAGTGCGTATCTGCGCACCTCCAGCAGTTCGCGTGCTGGAGTAAGTTGGCTTTGTGGAATTTCAATGGCGTCCAATTCCAGTCATGCAGTCTTAAAGAGGCAAAATTTCAGTTGCGCCTCTCTAGTGCTCCTGTCCAAGGCTTCGAGGGTATTTCCCCCAGGTGTGGAGGTATATTAAAACCGTTGAAATCGACAGGGACCAGGGGCGCGGCCCCACAGATTTACCCAGGTGTCTGCCTTTTTAAACATTCAGCCTTCCACAACTTTCACGTCATTGTTAGTGCATCACTCAGGTATACCGCTCACGAAATACCAGTTTATGTATGTGATGCGGGCAGAATTGCACGCAGCTGGCTATGATGACACCAACATCACCTCACTTTCATTTAGGATAGTGATAGCAAACTCAGCTGTTGGGGCAGGTCTTACAGCAGGGACAGTCAAGAGAAATGGGAGGAGAAGGTTTAAAGGCTCCTAATACTACATGCTCCTGGATATGCTATAGGGAGTTCCCTGTTCATTGGAAGTCATGGATTCATGGTACCTTTGTTCCTTCCTACTGTTTTGGTGTATTAGGTCGCATGGCTTCATACAGTGTGTGGATTCCCGGCCATTATTTTGTGTGACGAGAAAGAGCGACCTTCAAGCAGAGTCAATTTCGTAGACCAGCAGCTGATGCATGACTGCATTTTCTCTTTGTCAGCAAAGGAGTTCTGCGACTCGATCGACTTACCAACTGATGCAGGAGGTTGAGGGCAGGAGGCTAGAGCCACCTGCACTTATCATTCTCCACATGGGTAGTAATGATCTGGCCCTTCTAGGGAGGAGAGAGCTTTTTGAGAAGTTGGTAGAAATCAGCACAGTGGCGTAGCTAGAGCTTGTGGCGCCCGGGGCTATCCCTCGGGGGGGGGGGAGAGTGGCATGCACTTCAAAGAGGTCCGAGAGACACGTAGTATCGCCACTAATAGTTACCTTGATCATGCAACTTACATGCACATACATGACACGGTCCAAGGCTACACAGTTGAATACAGCGGTGACTGGCAGTACAAAAGAGAAAAACCGCATGTGACATCCATCAGAGAGCTGCGTGAACAATTACCTGGTAAACCCCTCAGCACAATGCAAACATGCACATACATGACACTGTTCATGTAACCTTCATCTACAGCTGACATTAAATGACCATACATCATGGTCCCCCCCATTAAAGCAGTGGGGACCTGCACAAACGTGATGTGCTCTGTGGACCCAAAACTAACTTAACAGTGTCGAAGCCTGTGATTCTTTATCTTTCAAAAACAGCAAATTAATTATTCACAGGGAATGACTCACTGTGTGCCCTTAAAACTAAACGCAGCACAAAGGGGTCAGTCAGCTCCACCTTGCCAACACAGACCGGATACAAAGCCCACTCTGGTGGCCCAAAGGCAACAACCAGGGGTCGCTCCCTGTCATTACTTCCAAGCAGAAGCAACCAACTCCCTGGGAATGAAAAGACATGTGCTCTTGGTACCCAAAACCAGCTTGTAATAGTGCATCTCTCCTTCACAGCAGCCTGAGCATATACATGGTGCACAGCCTGCCTGGGGGCCCAAAGCTAAAATACAGGGAGGGGCGACACATTATGATCACAATCCTTAAACACAGTTGTGGGGGCCATGGGAACTTGTTCAACTCTATCCAAGACCCGGGACAAACTGTTCCGGCGCTGCTGCACTCCTTGAATATTCAGAAGAAACAAGAAATATTAAATTTTTCTGCGATTTTGTTTTCACATTAGACCTTGCCTTATTTCCTCTGAGTCATGGTATTGGACTAATTGCAGTAACCAGCCGTAACATGCCACGAAGGCCAAGCAACATGCCCTGTACCCTCTGGGGATGCTGTCTTCTCTGCGTTCATCTCATCTCAGGTGAGGGTGGTAAGTGCGACTTTAGGAATTAAATTGTTTGCCGCGGGAACAGAGTTGTTACAGATAGACTATGGGTATAGTGGATTGTTTGTTACTGAACCTTTCAATATGCACGTTGCCATCCAGTCAATCCATGGAGTTGACTGGTGGCAAGGGGCTGTGGGGAGCTGCTCGGTATCATCTGTGGGAGCAGTGGGTGATGGCCCATGATCTTCATGCAAGGCAAGGGAAGTGCTCGTAGGCTGGCTTCTGCTCTACGAGGATGCAGTCTTGTCCATCCCTCCCACCTAGCCTGTGTTCTTGCTGCACACCCCACCAACACGTGGGCTATGAACCAAAGGCACAGCATTTTGACAGAGCAGGTGATGTTGCAGGAAGCTCCTGTAGTGCCGCTTCTTCCTTATACCCCTCTTCCTTTTGTTACTACCCACTGAAGGGGATGTCCAGGTGATACAGGGTCCACGTGCTTAGAATACCAAGTGCTGATGCTGCTAAAAGAACATTTTTACTTCTCTCTAACTAAGAGCCATGAAGCTCATTCATTAAAGGCCCACATTTGTGACCAGTCATGGCATTGTACTGAAGGTCCCAACTCACCCAAAGTTGGGATTTTCATGCTAAAAGCAATGAGTGCAAATCTCCAATGTAAGACCACATATGTACCCACATGTGTCTGTTCTTGTGTGTGTGAGTGAGTGCGCAAAGATGATCAAGCAATGTCCATGCTAATAGGCTTGTAACGGAACGTGCCTCTTCAGTAACTAATTAGTTGAGGCACTCAATAAGTCATCCCACTTTCACTTTGTGCCTCATCCTTGCACTCATACATCAACACGCTGACTTATTCGGTGACGGATTCATTCAAGTATTTCCGTTGATTTCCTAAGTGAGACACCTAAGTGTCGTAAGCATGTCCTATTTGTACCCCGGCCTAGTTTGCTCTGCTGTTGGACTCAGGCTGCACCCACCCCACCCCACTGACGAGGCCCGCCACCCGACAAGGCCGAACCGAACCCAGGGGGTGCGGCGGCTCGTGTTCCCACTCAGTGGGCTCTCTCTAGTCTGCTGGAGCCAAGTCAGCCCTGCACATGGCTCGGCTCGTCCCGTCTGTAATGGCACAGGTGAGGAAAAAAATAAAACAATGGAATCGAATAACCCCGAGTCAAAGCACTGGCTAGGATAAATGCAACCATTATTTGCAGTCACCACTTATACTAATACGAATCACTGTATCCCAGCCCTACAGACTTTTTGGTGGCAACTTGTTTCTTGTTGCAGGGTCTGCTAGAAACCCATTGTGCGAGAGGAGCATGAAACCTTCAGTAAAGGGAAATACTATCCGCGTACAGTCTTAGAAGGCACCCCTTCAAACCATCAGGATTATACTGCCCAATAACCGCGATGCGCGGCTTATTAGGACAGCCCAGTTAGTCACGAGAGGCATATATTTGGCCCACATCTTTATTTTGTATTTTTATAAATCGTGAGATGTCAGTGCCCTACACAAGGTGCAACTTCGGAGAGGAGTATTCCCTTTACAGAGAATCCATATAAATCGCTAGTTAATTATATAATAACGGAAGAAAGGAAAACTACTGAATTCAAAGACTTTAAGAATTTCTTGCAGCATCTCTCCCTCTGATTGGTGGAGGATGCTTGTGTTCCAAACTAGGACCATAGGACATAAAAAGAAACCGAGGTGTGCTCCAGGTGCACTCTGGCACCGGCGCCACTTCACTTATATCTACTATGTAGTCCCCTGAATCAGCAGATGGTCGCTTTACTTCAGACTTAACTGGTCATGCCCAGCTCTTCTGAGTGAAGAGAAACACTGATGTTACCTTCTATTGAACAAGCTCGGCTGAGGAGGCATACCTACCGATGAGACACCCCTGTGACATGAGCATTTTAAAACAAATCATATATAGCTACAGTCATCTGGCGCATTCATCTTAGGGCTCCTGTTGCATAATCTTTTTATTGCATGGTTATTGCTCCATTTTGCCTGTGCTGGGGATTTCACAGTTTGTCTTTGGTTGGTCAGCATCAACAGAGTGCCTATGATTTTGACAGTAATGCTACTGCGCGCACACCAGTAAAGGCTTTATCAATATATTTTTAGGACTGGCATGAGACAGTTTTGGGTGTCATGCTAAATACACAAAGGGTCCTTGCATCAGCTATCTTTATCCGCTGGCCTGTTCAAATGTCATTCCCATATTTCTTCCGCCCTCCAAAGCATGCAGCAGGGGCAATGGCTCACACCAGTTTTGCCTACTCACATAGGCACATCTGCCTAAAAAGAAGTCTACCTCAGTGCCAGGACTGGTGCTAATACTTTACTTTGCTGATACTTTTTTCTTCACTTCTTTATCCCTTTTTCAATAGTTTTTTGAGCTTCTGGGTATTTAAACAACCTTCTGGTTAAAGTACTTCGAAATAAATAGTACCTTTTGTGTGCACCTAAATGTATGATATTTCCCTTTGATGTGCATTAAAACTAAAAAGCATGAGTCCTGTGCTCACTCTGCCACAGGACTCAAAAGGACCTCACTGACGACGAGGCCCAGGTGGGGTGCGGTTGCGGGTTGCTGGTGTTCCCTCTCAGAGGGATCCTTGCTAGACTTTTCTTATTGGAGCAAGACAACAAGAACGCCCGAGTTGCAATCTGTCCCAAGAGGCACAGTGGAGGAAAAAACAATGGAATGCAGCTTAAATAATTTCAGTTTCAGAGACTTTCTGCATGTAGTCCCGGGACACATCTCCATCGACTGCTACCAATTCTCTAAGGCAGGCGCAGCAACCCACTGAGCTTCCACACAAAATACAGTTCAGCCAGTTATTTGAAAACTACTAACAGACAAATAATTGCTCTCCAGCCGATCATTAATCACCAGCGTTATTGGAGCATCTTTTAAATTTATTGTCTTATTGTTGTCCTGCATCGGCCATGATAAATAATGATAAAAACTGTTTAAATGAAGCGCACAGGAAGTACGTGTCCTGCTGGGCCTGCGCATATTTTTAAAAAAGAAAAGAAACACATTCTCTTACCTACTACTGCAGAACTGCACTGTCTAAAACGAATTATCCACGGTGACGCAGCAGAGAATGCCAGTGCCCGTGCCCCAGGCCACAAGGTCGTCACGAGAGTGCGTAGCGGTGAAGCGCGTGACGCGTCACCGCTACGTTCTCATCGCGAGGGCCGGGCAAATATGTAGCCCAGGGCCGTCATTGGTAGCGCAGGCGCGCGCTCTCCAAGATTGACGGCCCTGGAGCAGGCTGGGATCATGGGCCAGTCAACGTTACGTATACGCGCCGGGGCGGCGCCGCGGGCAGAGATTAACGGTCAGTCATCATCATGTGGCATTGCAAATTGCAAGTGCAGCAGCCGCAGTGCGCACAGTGCGCAGCGCGCTGCTTGCACTCAAACTGGGCCGCCCGGCCGCGCGCGCCGTTGCGGCCGTGGCGGACTTTATAATTTATTTAGTGACACTGTGTCCCTAAATAAATTATAAAGGCCGCCGCAGGCAGCTGCCCTAAATATAGTGCCGCCCGAGGCGGTCCGCCCCTACCGACCCCCCCTAGCTACGCGCCTGTCGTAGCTGGAAGAAAGTTCCCTGGCTCAGTGACTGCTCTTGGCCTCATATTATTCCACGTCGTATATGAAGTGTAGGTCTTCCTTCAAAAGGTCTGACTGAGTCAGTAAGGTACCTCAATAGCCGAATGAAGTGTCTCAATAATACAGCCATTCTTAAGAATAGTGTACAATTATTCAATCTGGGTAATGAAATGTTTGTGGAAACCTTGTTGGCCTTTGCAATTAAACATTTCTCTCATCCACAGGGAGGGAGATCTGTGATGGAGGCCCAGCCAGTCAGTTAATCAACTAGGCCTGTGGCGGAGATGGAGGCAGGTTTGGCCACAAAGCTAGTAGACATCTTGGCATCTCGAAATTGGTATACATTTGGCTTTAAATCTTTAACCATGTCGGGGCAATTTACTGCAGTCTGTAAAGCAGGGTCAGGGACGTGCGCTACAGTAATTGTCCTTCGCTCTACAGATACTCTATGGCATTGCCCTGGGTATTGTGGGGAGTTGGAGCTTGCGCCAGGGAACCAAGACCTGGGCCGGTTGCCCAGGTCTAACTACCAAAGGGTGCCAGGGTGGAACACTTTCTGGGTTGCTCTGGCATGGATGTTTAAGCAGCTCAGCTGACTTACTGGCCTTTGGCACCTCTTCTTGTGAGGGAACAAGGGAGTTCGCCTTTTAGAGATTATATCTGGGGGGCCAGTTGGGATAGCACTCAGACTTCGAAGTCAGTTTTCAACTGCTCTAAGGGCCAGAGGGGTGGCGAGGTGAATCCAATGTATAGAGTCTCACCAACTCTTTTCCATTAGATGTAATAGATGTGCATTTTGTGATGGTAATCAAAAAAAAATGTAATGACATTTTGTGGTGTAATAAATAAGGCCTGAGAACTGTTTTCTCTAACGCAAAGTCTGGTTGTCTCAGGCCAATTCTTCGTCTTTCTCTGTTGGGGTGACTCATAATTCAGATCTGGTTGGGTTTCTTGGTGCCTCACAATGATCAGGACCTTGGTGCGGTCCCCTAACTGTGAATAAAGAAGCATTGCCATAATGGCGGGCTCCGGCTACAGGAGGGGCCGACACCTGGTGCAAGGGAGGGGCACACCAATGGCATTTTCCACTTGGTGTTTTTGTGAAAAATGTGCGTGCTTTTTCGGATTGCTCGGAAAGCCACGTTGGTGCCCATTGGCTCACAGGGGACAGTGGGGTTGCCTGGGCAGTGGGCAGGTGCACAGGAAGGGGCATTTACGCTGTGGGTTGCTTTGAGCATCCAAACCACTGTACTTTGCCGACCGCTGGCGCAACCCACTGCTCAGGATGCAAGCTTCTTTACCAACCCACCCATCCCAAGTTCCTTAATTGGGGAATTAGGGGATACACAATTGTTCACAGTTGATTTTCTTCATCTTAGGTTTCTTATTTGTGTATGCTCATGATTTGTTATAGTAATTGCGGAGATGGAGGCAGGTTTGGCCACCATGCTGGTAGACACCTTGACATTTCGAACATGAAGGGAGGTGAATTCTGGATACATTTGTCTTTGAATCTTTGATCAAGTCAGGGCAATAGTATTATGGTCTGTAAGGCAGGGACATGTGCTACAGCAATTGTCCTAGGCTCTCTGAGCACTCTATGGCATTGCCCTGGGCATTGTGGGTAGTTGGAGTTTGTACCAGAGTTTTAAGACCTGGCCCAGTTGCCCAGGCCTAACTCCCAAAGGGTGCTGCGGGGATCCTTTTCTGGGTTCCTCTGGCATGGATGCTTAAGCAGCTCAGCTGACTTGCTGGCCTTTGACTCCTCTTCTTGTGAGGGAGCAATGGGGTTTGCCTTGTAGAGATTATATTGTGGGGTCATGATGGACAGTGGTGGCTCCTCCGGTAAGACGGAGGAGAGTTGCCCCACTGCTCAAAAGGGAAAATAAAATGATAATAGCCTATCGTTATCATAATTTTATTTTCCCTATTGCAGTCAGTGGTGGGGCGGGGAGGGGATGGCCAGAGCAGGGGAGGAGTGGTGTGCACTCTTTAAGTGTGCATGAACTGTTTGCCAGCCCTCTTCGCCCCCGACCAAATAGTTCATGTGCACTTTGCATGTTATTACCAGGCTGCATCACACTGCCTGGTCAGAAGCATGCTCAGGCTCCCTATCCCCGTCTGAGTGCCGGCGGCCAGCCGTTGAAGGTAAGCCCTTCAACGGCTGCCCCCTGCCCCACCACACCCATCCGGTAGCAGCCGCTATGGATGATGGGATAGAACTCAGGCTCCTAAGTCAATTTTCCGGTGCTCTAAGGGCCAACGGGATGGCCAAACATGGCTTCAACAATATGGACAGGTAATTCCATTGTATAGAAAATCTCCAACTCTATTCCTTTATATGTAAAATATGTACATTGTGTGATAGTAACCAAAAATTTTTTTAATGCTATCTTGTGGTGCAATCACAATAGCCGAGAACTGTTTTCGCAAAATCTGGCTTCCTCAGGCCAATTCTTTGCCTTTCTCTGTTGGAGGTAGCGCATAATTTGGGCCTGGTATGGTTTCTTGGTTCCTCATAATGACTGAGGCCTCACAGAGGTCCCCTACCTGTGTCTCATCCTTCTTTTTCTCAATGTGATATTCTTTCTCTCTATCCTCGCTCTCTATCACTCTGTTCATTTCAATCACTTCATCTCTCCATCTCTCTGCCTCTCACCGTCCTGTGCCCTTATCCATGAGTAAGCCTTATCGTGAACTTCTAATGCAAATTTCTTTCTTTTTATTTTGTTTGAAACCTGCTCCCAAAGATTCAGGGCCTCAAACTGGATAAGTCTAGGCTGAGGGTCTCAAATCATATATCCTTCTGAAATGTTCTATTTTCAGTATGTGGAAAGTACCTAATTACCCGTCCTTTGCTCTGTATTCACACCATTGGCTAAACCACATGCACATGTGTAACCTTTTCTATGCTGCCATTTCAATGGCTGGTGTGCCTTCGTATGGGAATTTCTGTTTATTATTTATATGTCTTTCTGATTTTTGGAAAAGGGATTTCCCATTTTGTCAGTGTTCTCAGTCACTCCTTCTTTAAATTTCACACTCTCTCCGGAGTATTGAGTTCACAATCTGACTACCAATACCAGCGCGTCTCTGTCAAACCTCATCCTATCACAGCGCAGCTTCAGCGTTCACCAGCCAATTGATGTGCGGCACCTTATGACATGAGCACCACTATACTGCCAGGCTTTTCTGAACTATTTCTCCTCCAATAATATTTGCACACATTTCTACAAACAGAGAAAACTGCCTACTTTTACACAGCAGCAAACTCTTGACCTGCAGGAGCTTGCCACACCCTGTCTGGTCACTCCTGAGTACTATGGAATGAACGACCACTGACCTTGTTAATGCACTCGCGCAAGAGA
This sequence comes from Triturus cristatus, assembly GCF_964204655.1. NCBI lineage: Eukaryota > Metazoa > Chordata > Amphibia > Caudata > Salamandridae > Triturus > Triturus cristatus. The sequence continues at coordinate 645,720,468 of NC_140585.1, forward strand.
AATGCTATATCCCTATCTTGGTGTAACCGATAGCACCTCACTGTACACCTCACCTGCAGACAATCTCAACAATTCAACAAATCTAACCGAGGTACCTCTCTTCTCATTTATGCCACAGACACTTCACACTGTTGTTCTTACAAAATTGAAAAACATGGTCTACAAGAAAATAACTGCTATCCCCACAAGTCCTAGACCTAATGCCACATAGTAGTTAAACTCAAAATATGTCCATTGCTTTTCAACACTCTCTTAAGACTACAATCCCCAACATACACCACTTCGTACCTCAATTCGAATTCATTCTTCACATGCACATAAATCCCTATTGATACTCATTTCGTCATCTCCAGGATACTGCTACGGCACCCTTGTCTTCGGAAATCAGGATTGGGTTGGGGCCAGGTCAATTTGAATCTTGGAGCATATTGCCTGCCTAATGAATGTGAAGTAATCAGTTCTGTAGCCAATTTACCTCATCGAAATAGGTCCATTCAATGCCAATCAGATCCAATCTGAACCATCAGCTTTTCTACCAGATCTTTCGAAACGCAAACCTGTATCTCATTTGCTTACCATAAGCGCACCACCCACTTGAACCAAGAATGGTGTAGTCCCTGTGTAGGCTTTGGTGGTCCTTCACTAGACCCATCTTTCTATTTTCTAAATGACATTAGATTGAAGCTGTGACATTCTCAATAAGAATGACTGACACAGGATAAGTTTTAAAGCTTTACTTTAAGAATATGAATGGAAATACAGAAGCTAGAGCATCAAACAGATTTGCATATTAGCATATAAATTATAAGAACAAGAACTCTGTAAAGTTCAATAGACAATCCAGCATAGATTCACCTTATAAGGGGAGGAAAAATAGGGTCCCTCAGCAGTGAGAAACGCAGGTCCTTTTATAGGACTTTAGACAAAGGAATTCGTTTATTCACTACACAAGAACATGGTTCTCAGGATGTGCATCAATGGGGAACGGGCAAGAAGAAAAACATTCTACAGAATACATATATTCTACAGAAAAAATTTATAAGAACAAATAAAAAACTTTAAATTCAGCAACACTTGAAAGTCTGAGTTTATTAAATACAACTTAAATCTACATATATATTGCCTTCCTAATATAGAGAAACCTTCCATGGACTTGTGAATCTTTATTTATTACTTTGCTTCTAATTCTGCATGTCCAATGCACTACCCTATATCTCACCATATACCTCTCGCAATATATCCTCAACCTCCCCTCTGACTCATCTCAAACCTCATTCTACTACTCTCTCCGATGCACTGCCCTATTTATCACCCTATACCTCTCTCAATATATCCTCTACTTCTACTCTCTCACTCATCTCAAACCGCATTCTACTACTTTGATCCCCCAAAATAACCCTTTTTAGACTCTCACCTATTTCTCACCCTGTACCTCTCTCAATATATCATCTACCTCCACTCTCTCACTGATCCCAAACCCCATTCTACTACTACGACCCCCAAAATAACCCTTTCTAGACTCTTCTCTCCTCTACCCCTCCTTGCATCATCTCATACCTCTTTTACTATTCAGAACTCCCAAACAAGCCTTTCTAAATCCTTGCCTCTGACTCTTCCCCCCTCCACCTCCCCTATTCTCATCCCAAACCAATTCCTACTGCTATGAGCTCCCAAAAACAAAATCGAAATTGTTCCCTCTTCTATTCCTCCACTATCCTTTCAATCCAAATAGCAGACTAATATGTCTACCTCTCAAATTAATTTCATATTTCCATATACTATTTCCCCACTAATCCTGTTTGGGTTCCGGAGTAGCACCAACTAAAAAGCGCCTCACCAGGGATAGCAAGAGCTGTACAAATGCGAACCCTTCCCTCTTCTATCCCTCCACTATCCCTTTTCAGTACAAATATCAAACTTGCTTGCCTATCTTTCAATTTAATTTCATATTCCCCTATACTAATTTCCCTACTAATCCTGTTTGGGTTCCGGAGTAGTGTGCTACCCACTGAAAAGAGCTTCAACACCTCATCAGCTGTAGCAAGCACTATATAAATGAAAACCTTTCCCTCTTGTATACCTCCACTATCCTTTTCATTCCAAATAACAGACTAATGCCCTCGCACAAATTAATTTCATACTTTCCTATACTAATTCACCACTAATCCGCTTTGGGTTCCAGAGTAGCGTGCTACTCACCAAAAAAGTGCTTTGAGGCCTCATCAGAGGTAGTAAGCGCTATATAAATGCAATTACAATTCACTACACAAGAACATGGTTTCCAGGATGTGCACCAATGGGAACGGGAAAGAAGAAACATTTTTCTACAAAATACATTTGAAGATTCTCTCCTAATATTTTATTTTATTTATTTATTTCACAGAGTCTATTCGGGTAACCTGAGTTGATAGAAATTTTGTAATGTTGACTGGGACAGCCAAGTTGTCCTTGATTAGGAACATCACATTTAATAAAACTGGGAAAGCCTCAGTCCTTCAGTGCAAAGCTCACAATTCTTTATTACAGTAGAGAAAACAGCAGCTGCAGAGATTGCGTGGAGTAGTACGACGTCATTCCAAGATGGAGGAAAGCATAAATGTGGGCTATGTTAGTGTAAGCTTGATTTCTCATACTTTCAACAATACCTCCCAATAAATGAATTTCACACAATGCATTTAATGCCAGCTCATCTTTAATTGCTGCAATTCCTTTTATGTGCAAAGCTGTTGTCCAACAGCCTCCGTTCGTTCATATTTTGTCAGTGGCCAACATCCGGAAAGGAAAAATATCCTATGTATGCTGTGCTTTTTCACTCTAGTGGACAGAACACCCTTTCAGCGCACTGAAGTGCTTTATCAGCATATAACGCTGCATGTAGCACACACGAAATACTGAATAACTAAACATTCACTAAGCTGGAGCGCCCTTTCTAAAGAACTAACGCATCCCTTCTAATTGTATACATATTTCATTTAAACACATTAACTGTTGATCACTTAAAAGAGCATGATGGAGCCTGCCATCTGCTGAAGAATATGTTCATTTGGCGGTGCCGACCTGCACTTGGCACGTAATTAGCACACACATGCTAATGGCGCTGCCTATCTCTGGGCTTTTGTCTGGCCTTTCCTGGGGCTGTCAGGGTGTGAAACGCCAGGGACTGAAAGGATATGTCAGGAGCGGGGGCATTGAAGTGCAAATTCTGCATGTCACTGCAGTTTCCAAGTTCCTCTTAATTCAAGACGCGGCTCGCAGACCTGCTCAGCTGTAGGAATTCGAACAGGAAGTAGTGCACTTTGTTTGTCAGTGATACATGCAGTGGCGTACGATAGTGCATTGGCCCTAATTCAAGAAAGGTGAATGAGTTTAGTGCACCCCTGCTGGTAAACGAGAAGAGAGCTTTGTTCGACGCCCTATTGGGCACTGAGGCCACTGCACGTCTTACCACTTTTCAGGCACAAGTACGTATCATTTATGTCTCCCATTTTTGATTAAATAATGCTGTAGCTAGTACTGCAGTGGCCACCTCTCTGAACCTAAACACATGACAGTGCACCCCTTTTCAAAGCCATTAGTTCCCAAGGTACCATGTGCAATAAACTCTGCTTTTAAACCATGCACCAGGGCCCTGCGGACTGGCCTGTCTGGCTTGAAACAAAATGGTGATTAACAGCAGAACACCGAGTTCCCGCTTTTTTGCGGTATCCGGCCTGTGCACCTAATTGCTGATATTTCCACTGCAATTAACATTCCAAGTTTTTTTTAACTGAGGCTTGGCTTGACGACCTAACGTTGGGGTCAGAGGGACATTTACCAGGGGCAACGTTGCTGTTGATAAAAGGCTCCACATTTCTGCAGTCGTGGGTTGTCTTGACAGACATATTGGCGGGGCATGGGCTTCGTTGAAGAAAGACACGATAAAGAGTTCGCATTGATAGAATAGCATTGACTGATACGAGCGCCCTGCCCTGATAGATGCAATCTTTAGTTCCGTCGGATTCGTGTGTTCTGGTGTCTTCAGATAAGGCGCTCTCAACTCCCTCCCTACGAAAAATAAAACCGCAGAAAATATTTCTTTGTCCTGTTTCTTTGTTCTTACCTCATTCTCCCCATCTTCTTTCATTATTCAATGGTTTTAAGAATATATTCCAAGATTTCTTAAGCATGACAACTCTTATTCCTTGGTGTTTTTCTCTATCTTTACATGTAACATGGGTATTTAGAGAATACACATCCATTGACGTGGAGAACTTTAGTGCGCTTGATATATAGCTGATGTTAATGAAATTCGTTTATTCGATCTAGGAAGGATGAAAGGCTGAACGGCCCAGTAGATTTCAAACCTGTGACCATAGGGTAAATGAAGAGTGCTAAAGTGCTTGCCTGAGACCTTTAAGCCACCAGGCCTCTCTTCCACTCTGGTTGATATTAAATGCATATGGTTTTTTTCATGAGCCATTGTGTTACTGGTTTGATGCATTTTCAGGGGCTTTTTTACAAGCCCCTTGCGCCGCCGGTGTGTTACTTTTAATATGGCGTATGGCGTATCGGTGGCGCAAGGAGCTTGTAAATAAGCCCCCCAGTTTTTTAGTTCAGTCGGCTGACATTTGCTTTATCAGTGACTTGTTTTATTTCACATATGTAAAACATAAAAAGTCAAAACACAAATATAAAATACATTTGGGGCAGATTTACAAGAAACTAACACAGTGCGGTGCAGCAAGTCATTTTGCTGCACCGTGCTGCATTAGTTTTGAAGCAGAGGGATGCAACATATTTACAACAATATGTCGCATCTCTGTGCTTGCCCCTGAGCTTGTGCACAAACTGCTGCCATGCGCTGGCGCAGGCACCCTTGCACCATGGTGCAAGGATGCCTGTATCGTGGGGAGCTTGATTTTGTGCTTGTTTTTGTGCACAAAAACAATCATTTGAGGAGATTACCTCTTCCAGTGCGTGCTGTAAAATACAGTACACATTGAAAGAGGAAAAAAACTGGGATAAATGAAAACATTTCTCCTTGTTGCACCTCGCTATGCCACCCCTAGGATGGCATAGTATTCTGACACATTTCTAGATTTACGATTCCTCGTAAATCTGGAAATACATCAGTGGACATGGGTGTTGCATGAGAACATCCACAGCAACACCCATGTCACGCCCCTAACATGCAAAGTGTTGCGTGAAAAGGGGCATTATTTACAAGCACAGGTAAAGTCATGCAGGGTGGCTTTACCTGTGCATGTAAATATCACTCAGGAGGTTGCGCCGCCGGTGCGTCATGCAATGTGACGCACCGGCCGCGCAAAGGGCTTGTATATCTGCCCCTTACTTTTTACTCAAATGGGCAGATTTACAAGCCCCTTGTGCCGCCGGTGCTTCACTTTGCGCACCCCTTCCTGCACAAAAACAATCTCCCCACAATGCAGGCATCCTTGCATCATGGTGCAAGGGTGCCTGCGCCGGCGCACGGCAGCAGTTTGTGCACCAGCACAGGGGCAAGCACAGGGATGCGACATATTGTTGTAAATATGTTGCATCCCTGTGCTTCAAAACTAACGCAGTGCATCACAGCAAAATTACTTGCTGCACCACGCTGGGGTAGTTTCTTGTAAATCTCCCCCTCACTTTCTAAGGGCACTTGACAGTGGCACCAGGAGATGACGCAAGGTTAGGAATTTGAACTGACATCCATGGCAGCAAAATCTGTTTCAGTGAAACAATAGAAAGAGCAAATGAAACAGTATGTGGAAATCTCAAGATGTTCCTACTTAGATGCAAGTAGATTACCTAAAAAAAGTTTAACCCTGAAATATAATGGGAGAAGGAAAAACCTATAGAGTCCGGACCTCCTAGGATGCTGCCAGACCCGCACCCCGACAACCCTCACAATCAATACTTGATACCATAACTGTGGGTAAAAACGGCCATGTTTATTCTTTAACATCAACACACATAAACATGACAAATTAAAATTACTTAGTTACACATTTATACATTGCCCAATTCAATAATTACACTTTTAATATTGGCAGTCATAAAACAATCAGTCTAACCAACTGACATTTCTAAGACCTCCCAGCGCTCCAGCACCAAGGGGCCCTCCGGCTCGCATCCCCCAATTGAGAAACCACGCAAGGAGCAACCCACCTGCGTCCTTGAGAGGTGAGCCCCAGCCCTCTGGTCCTTGTCTGCCATTTTTAGGGTACACCCCTCTACCACCAGGCTGCCAAGGAGGCTCGTAGGGAATAACCAGGGGCCGCTGCCCCATGCCCTAGCTTGTGACCTGGTGCCCTTGCCTCCCCAGCCGGTGACCCTATTCTCTGTGCGGGCAGCTTACGTCTCTCCCCCTCAGTGCTGGCGTAGGGAGTATGTAGGAGGACTCCCGTTAACCGTGTGATTCAATCTTGCTGTGGCCTCTTTACCACCACAGGGTGACCAGGGCCCACAGGTCCTTCACCCTCCCCAACACCAAACAAATTCTGCACAAATGACCAGATGCCTCTGATCCACGCATCTGTCCCAATGTCTGACAAATGCACGCCGTTCTGGTGAAACATTCGGTCTCCTTTGATCAGTCTATGTGGGATGTGGCATAAGCAGCCCTGTCCAGTGCACAGCTTCGCCAGCTCCCCGTTGAGCCGCCTTGCTGACACGTTCAGTGCTCTTGATCTTACTCCGGTGCCCCATGTCCGGCACGGTATCATACATGACCCGGCGATCTGTGCCCGCGGAAATTCTCGCCCCAACCATGCGAACTCTGTCAGCAATGCTTCTCTGACCGCCTGGCGTCCAAGGTCCACCATGTCATTACCGCCCAAATGTAAAATGATCAAATTCAGGGACTGCTTTCCCTCGTGTGTTCTTGTCTCAACCACCAGCCGTCGCAGTTGCCCAATTCGCAGACCCCAATGCCTCACCAAAGGAGTGCCAACTCCTTCAAACCCGCTGGTTTCGACACCCGCTGCTGCTGCAATCGACCCGTGGCCCGACGCACAAACGAGTGTCCCAACACCCATATCACCTTAGCGGGCATACTAATAGCAGGAAAAGAAATGGAAAAGTGAGAGTGGTTATGCCTATGGATTCGTGCACCATCCTACAATATTTCCGACTGCACATAGCGCTTGAAACATGCGGATGACCATCGCCCCACTTGCTTCACTTCCTCCGCTGATAGGCCCGCCCCTGCTGCTAGAGTCGCTGCCCCAATTCTGAATGAGTGTGATGAGTACCCACTAGGATCCAACCCCAAACTCATCAGTGCGCTCCTAAACACAGCCCTGAATTGATACTTCGACAGGCACCCTTCATGCTCATGTATGAACAGGGCTTGCTCTCTCCCCGGTGGGCGGACAGCCAGGTATGCCCGCATCCTGGCGATCGGACATACTCTTGCGCCGGGTGCAGGACTGTGCCGAATGGTGGTCCCCCTGCCCGAAGGGTCAGTCTTGGATCTACGCAATACCACCATCAGCCCTCCCTGATCTAACTTAGTGTCCCGCCACTGCAAACTGCCACCCTGATTTGTCTTAGAGGCCCCCACCAACTCACCTAATCTGAAAGCCCCATAGAAGGCTAGAGAGAAGGCCGCCCCAAATAGGGTGCCCTCATAAACTGAAGAGCATATTGCCTGTAATGTGTCCAGAATATCGCCCAGCCTGTTTAGTTCCAGCGGCCTTCTGCAATCCTTTGTGACTCCCTCTAACCTGGCCCACCCTGCGAGCGCTTTTCTGACTAGGAATGTATTCCTTGGGTCCTGAGCCCCTGCTAATTTAGCAAAGAAGCCTACTGCTTCCACGTGCGCCCTAGCATAGGAAACTGGCCTGCCTTGTTCCCTTAAACCCTGCAAGAAGCCACATATAGCCTCAGATGAAAAGAGGCTCACTACCCCTGCGTGCTTCACAAACGCCCTGTAAGACTTGAAATGCTGTTGATAAGCCTTCCGGGTGCGCTCGCTCAACGAGGCACCCACCAACCCCACTAATGCGGGGCTCCAATCTTCCACAGAGATGTTGGGAACATTGTCATCTGGTTCTTTGCTTGTGGATGGTACCTTCGGAATTCCTGCAACTTGGAGCGAGATAAAGCGTCAGCAGCCTGATTCTCTACCCCTGCGATATGAGCAGCCCTGAACAGGAGATTCAGCTTCAAGCATGCCAATACTAAATGCTTCAACAACTTCAGAACATGTGTACAGGTAGCCCCCTGCCTGTTAATGGCTTCAACCACCGCCATGTTGTCAGAACAAAAAACAACAGATTTACTCCTAAAGACATCAGCCCACACAGTAACTGCTACCACAATTAGGAATAATTCCAAGAAGGCAATGTTCCTGGTTAGCCCGCTCTCATGCCAAGCTGCTGGCCAATCCTCCCAGCACCAGCGTGGACCCAACACCGCCCCAAAACCAACACTACCAGCTGAATCAGTTAGCAAGCCCAAGGTCTCGCTGGTGACCGTTGGCGCGGGCCACACCACTTTCCCATTAAAATCGTTCAAGAAACTGCCCCATACCCTCAAGTCCTGCTCACTTCAGACCGTAGTCTCACGTGATGATGCATCTGTGTCAACCCTACCATAGCCCTAGCAATTGACCTCGAGAAGGGGCGCCCCATAGGGATGATCCTTAGGGCAAAGTTCAACTGGCCCACTACCTGGAGTTGGTGTAATGTCAATTTTTCCCATGCCAAAGCTGAATCCACTGCTTGGGAGAATGCCTGAACCTTTTCTTCTGGTAACCTGCACACTCCCACCTCTGTGTCTATTTCAATCCCCAGAACAGACATGCATGTTGCAGGGCCAACCGTCTTCCCGGGGGCCAATGGCACCCCAAATTCCTCCAACATAGAAACCAGTTCCTTCAAGGCCTAACCACATGCCCCAGACACCAGCGAGCCCATGACCATAAAGACATCCAAGTAATGTACAATGTCCCTGTGCCCCGTTCTGAATGTAAAAAGCCACTGGAGCATGGTGCTAAACATCTCAAAGTATTTACATGACACTGCACATCCCATTGGCATACATTTGTCATAGTAATACTGGTGGTTTAACTGGAAACCCAACAAGTGATAATCCTTGGGGTGCCGGAAGGCTGACTCAATGCCTGATTTCGCCATGAAGGCATTGGGCCCTAAGTGGCGCAGTTTCTGTAATGCCATGTTGAAGGAGGAGTATGTCACTGAGCATAAAGATGGCTCTATAGCCACATTCACTGACACCCCCTTTGGAGCAGAAAAGTTATGAATCATCATATACTGGCCTGGCTCCTTATTAGGGGCCACCCCTAGCGGTGAACACACATAATCTGGCAGAGGGGGAGTGGCGAATGGGCCTGCGATTTGCCCCAACGCGCTTTCCTTACTAACCTTTTGCGAGACCACTGTGGGATGGGTGCGCGCAGACAGTAGATTATTGCAATAACCCACTGGTGGCACCCCCGCACAGGAATGCGAAAACCTGCAGAAAACCCCATGGTACAACACATTGGCTGCATTCCTGTTGGGATACTGATTCAGCCAGAAAACCAGCTTCCCAATCTCCACTGGCGTGGGTAACCTATTGTGAGGGGGGCCTTGTGCTGCCTACCTCTATCCTTTGATTTTTTAATGCACTTAAATTCGGGGTGGGCTGGGTGTCCACAGAATGCACAGGCGTGTTTAAACTTACAGGTCCCTGCTGGCCACGTACATGTTTTCCGTTTGAATGCCCAGCAAGTCCCTTTTTTCTCGTCCCCCGCCCCCACTTGCGAAGTCCGAAAGGGCTGCTTCATTTCTGTTTTGTTGTTCACGCTCTCTAACCAAACATTGACCTCAGTCTGATCCCAACCCATGTCTGAGTCCTCTACTTTGGCCCATCTGAAATCCCTGTCGTAATCCAACCATGCCATCCTGCCATACATTGTGTGTGCTTTTAGAATTTTGTGAGCGTACAATATCAATGGCACCGCCAGTTCGGGCTTTCTTTCCAACATTACTGTTGTAAATACATTAAAACCAAACAGCCAATTAGTAATTGATTCCTCCCACCCTTGGTTTCCTATCTTTGAAAGAGCCCTCTCTCCCCTCCTTTTCCTTAGGTTCCACTTCCCTCCGTCATCGTCGAATATGTCTATGAATTCCCCCTCCCATATTTTCTCCCTCATCTCCAGAGGAACGCGCAAAGCCAATTTTCCTCGTTTGGACAATAATGTATCCTGCCCCCCAGTCGCGTTAGCTCGGCTGTTCGTACTCTTGCTTGCGCTCTCAATCGCCTTACCTGTCACGGTCACTGTTGCTGCAGAGGGGTGTGCAGGGGTCGCTTGACCCACCGCAGGAGGGGCTGTGTTCACGTCTTTGTTCTGTGGCCCCCCCTAAGAGGGCTACTTGCCGACTGATCTCGCTGACTGTGGTCCCCAAGGCAGACGGAGGTGCCCATGGAGCCACCGGTGTCCCGCTGCCTTGACTCCCTGCCCCAGGTGCTGCCAATTGTGCCAGTAAGGTTGCAACAGAGGCTAACACACTAGCCGTTGTCCCCTGCGCCACCCCTGCTGGCACCTCATAATTACTTGGTGCTGGGGGCGCTACCCCCCCGGCGCGCTTCCTGGTGCCAGCAGACCTCCTCACAACACCACCTGTGGTACTGGGGCTGGCCTTTGCGTTGGCACGGGGGATACGACATGGAGATGTTGGGGTGCAGGCGCTAACGCCTTTAATGCCCCCCGAATCTCAGCCAACACTGACCCAACTGTATCTTGGTCCCCTCTCTTGTGTGCCGCATGTGCTGGCCCTGGATGGGGTTCCTTGACGGGTGCCTCCTGAGCTGGGGGCTGCTCCACGGGATCTCCCTCCCCCTGTCTCTCATTATTCCTTCTTGCAGCTCCCCCACTTTTACTCTTCTCCTTACATGGGTGAGTCCTGGACTTTTTTTCTAGGGGGGGAACACCGCCCTGGGCGGCACAATGGCTCTGCGTGGGCGATCCCCTCCTTCCTCTTCCTGCGCCTGCTCTGTCACCTGCTCCACAACCTCCTCATCACTCCCCTCGTTTCTGCTTAATTTGGCCAGGACTAATTTCAACAGCTGGGAGAAATTGGGGTCACTGTCCTTTCTCTTGGGGTTAAGCCGTTTGGCTGGCATTCTATTTCTTTGGTAGTAGACTCCTCTCCCTGCCTTACTGTCGCACTTTCCCACCATAACGATGGTACCCTTACCGGGGGCACAGCACCTAATATAGCCCAAGATAACCAATCGCTGCTCACCTATGACTGGCAATTGACCCGGCTTTGCACTAATATGTTAAACACTGCCTCGATCGTGACCCCACCAGGAAAGGTGACGCCGCAGCGCACGCGCTCAGCTGTGCGCTTTGAATTTCGAAAATCTCACTCTGCCTCAACCAGCGATCCAAACAACCCGCTACTCTTATTAGGGCCCCCTATAACAAAAAACTGTTCATGTGGACTTGGTAATTGACCCGGCTTGCTAAAACTTTGACCCGGTCATGATCCCACAAGGGAAAGTGCCGCCCGCCGCGTGCGTCGAATTATGTGGGCACTGGAGCAGCCGCAAGGATCACCGGCCAGGAGAACACTCGGGGACACAACCATAAACGGTCCCCAAACCCCCTCAATCAACCGCTCTCCCTGTGACTGCCCCCGATCCCCCAAGCCCCCGACACCTCACCTCCCGGTACCACGAGTACCCCTGCTAACGACCGCCCACTCTTTCAGCGCTGCTACTCGGACACTATGCTCCGGCTGTAAATTGAGCCGACTCTGGGAATACTGCAACCACCAAACGCCTTCCTCAGCTGCCCGATGCACGCCGGCCCCACCGCGTCGCCTCGCCAACTCTGCTCCACAAGACCTGTAGTTGGAAATAAAATAACAATTTCCGTGTGAAGAGTCCTCCAAGATTCGTCGAAGTTGGCTGACCGGGGCCGGCGCTGGAAAGAAAGAGGATGGAGTCTGGGGACCCCCAGCATAAATAGGCCTCCAGCTCCCCCCCCCCCATCAGCGCCAGTCCAATTTCTCTCTCAAAATATTCTGATGTGCTGTCTCTTTTTAGGCACCAAGGGCCATATGTATGAACGCATTTTCCCATAGACACAGAATGGGTAAAACCCTTTGATACATATGGCCCCTACTCTCTTGGAAATTGGCTAACCCCTTTTTAGGTCTCGGGACCATCCGGTCGGCAGACCGGAAGTCCGGAGATTTAATGACTTGGGAGAAGAGGGGCTTGAACCCGCCCCTCTTCTGCCCTGTTCTCTATTGGCTGGCCTCGTAAATGCTGGCCAGCCATTGGAGAAGAGGTCCCGTCACTCCAATCATGCCCCGTCCTTTTCGGATCGGGGGGCGTGTTTTTTGCGAAAAGTCTCAGGGAGGAGACAACAGCAAAACACGCCCCCGAATCCGAAAAGGAGGCTGCCTTTCTCCGAGGCATTTCTGCTCTGCCTTGGAGAAAGGCAGTGGTGTGCCTTTTGCTCTGCCTTGTTTTTCTGTTCTTTGAGTCATTCCAGCAGCACAAAGGCGACTAACTGGATTACTACTTGTTTTATTAAGGTTGTTTGGGTACCTACTGTGTTTTTATAAAAGGATAAGTTTTCCTACAATTTCAAGATGCTTGGTGTGCTTATATACAAATTAAAATCATTTGTTTTGAAACTGTCGGATATGCTTTTCTCATTGAGTTATTGCGTTCTTTTGTGTCGAATCGGCCTTAGTTGGTATTCTGGGTTCGTTCCATAGGTAGCGGTACGACCGGACTGCGCAGCCAGTGAATGGTAAGGTCGTTGTTATGTTTGGGGAGTGTGTTTTCATTAATGCTGTTTGTGTACCTACTATGTTTTTCAAATACGTTTCCTGATTTGGCCGAAAATGCATGTTTCATGTTTAGCCAAATCTGATCTACATTGCTGAAAATCGTCGTCCTATGTCGAATCTGCGGCGATCGGTATCTTCCTGAATGTTCTGTAGTAAGCGGTACAAAAGGGCGGGGCATTAGTTTATACGGTAAGTTCCGATTAGTTTGGACCTTTGATGTGTGTTTCAAGATGTATGATACGCTTATGTAGGGATAAGTTATTTGACCGTAACTGTCGAATATGCTTTTGTTATCTCGTTATTTACGTTGTTTTGTATCGACTCTGCCTAGGTTACTATATTGGGTCACGTTCTATGGGTAGCGGTAGGACCGGACTGCGCAGCCACTGTAAGGTAAGATCGATGTTAGGTTTGGGGAGTGTTTTTGTTATTAGTGCCGTTTGTGTAGCTACTATGTTTTTAAAGTAGATGTTTACTGGTTTTCCTACAATTTCAAGAAGATTCACGTGCATATATACAAATTAATCATTTGTTTTGAAACTGTCGGATATACTTTTCGCATTGAGTTATTGCGTTCTTTTGTGTCGAATCGGCCTTAGTTGGTATTCTGGGTTCGTTCCATAGGTAGCGGTACGACCGGACTGCGCAGCCAGTGAAAGGTAAGGTCGTTGTTATGTTTGGGGAGTGTGTTTTCATTAATGCTGTTTGTGTAGCTACTATGTTTTTCAAATACATGTTTCCTGATTTGGCCGAAAATGCATGTTTCATGTTTAGCCAAATCTGATCTACATTGCTGATAATCGTCGTCCTATGTCGAATCTGCGGCGATCGGTATCTTCCTGAATGTTGTGTAGTAAGCGGTACAAAAGGGCGGGGCATTAGTTTATACGGTAAGTTCCGATTAGTTTGGACCTTTGATGTGTGTTTCAAGATGTATGATACGCTTATGTAGGGATAAGTTATTTGACCGTAACTGTCGAATATGCTTTTGTTATCTCGTTATTTACGTTGTTTTGTATCGACTCTGCCTAGGTTACTATATTGGGTCACGTTCTATGGGTAGCGGTAGGACCGGACTGCGCAGCCACTGTAAGGTAAGATCGATGTTAGGTTTGGGGAGTGTTTTTGTTATTAGTGCCGTTTGTGTAGCTACTATGTTTTTAAAGTAGATGTTTACTGGTTTTCCTACAATTTCAAGAAGATTCACGTGCATATATACAAATTAATTATTTGTTTTGAAACTGTCGAATATGCTTTTCTTATTGCGTTCTTTGCGTTCTTTTGTGCATTGTGAGTAGCTGTGGGACCACCTAATGCCCTCCCGTCCACCATCATAAAAAGGCTCCCCCTTGGCACCTCGCATCTTTGGAGGCCAGTACATTCGACACAGCTGCCCCTTCTCCCCCACTTGAGCACCCTTTTACTACACACGACCTTAAGTCCTCACGACCACCCCACCCGCTCTGTGCCCTCCCACCACTGCAGCTCTGTTTCAGATACAATCAGAGCCCTTCCTACCCTCCCCCCTTCAAACCCAGGTGGTGTCTCCCATCTGTGCACCCATAGCCCCCTTCAAAAGTTCACGAGCCCGCCCGCGAACAAGTGTCACCGTCGCTCCCATCCACCCGGCAGTCCCCACCCCTTCTTCCAAGCTGTGCCCCCCCCCCCCCCCCGTCGTCCAAGCAACAAGCATTTACAATGCAATGGTCTCGTTCTAACTACGTTTGCACTTTATAGTCAACAACATTATCTTTACAATACATTCTGAGTATGAGTTACATTAAAAACAAGGATGAACAAGGATGCAGACCATGCTTTTCGAAAAACTGTGACCGGAGAAGTATGATTTTTCAGGTTTCAACCCTGCTTAATGATGACATAACAGGAAATAACGTAACATCACCTTTAGCCTGACCTTAAAATCGAAGGAAATGATATAACATGACACAAGAGAAGGCCATAAGGTCTTTGAAATAGATGACATCGTCACGGGGTGGTGGGCCAAATTAATTAGATGAGAGCCATGTTATTGTGCTGCCATGGAACAAAGAGGCAGATGAGGGCTGCTGGTCCTGTCCAGCCCAGCTATTCGCCACCCATCCCTTATTCACCGAAAACAAGTGACGGCCGGTTTCATCCTTGCCTTTGTTTCAGTCACAGTGCTCCTGTGTATCTTATGGCCAGTGAGTGTGAACCTTACGACGTGCATGGTTTCCAGCATCACCCTTCCTCACTGAAGTGCAGCAGCGCTCTCCTTGTTTGTTTGTGTAAGAGAAAGAAGGAACTGGAGAGAGGAGGCAGGAAGAGAAAGAGAGAGTGGAGGGAGACTCTTAGGGAGGAAAGTGAGAAAGAAGATCAAATGGAATGAGTGGGAAAAGGAGGGAGCAAAGATGAAAGAAAAAGAGAAGGGAGGACGGAGACAGGATAACATGAGAGAGGAAAGCGAAGGGGAGGGAGTAAGGAGGAAAAGAGGAAGACAGAAATAACAAGCATTTACAATGCAACGGTCTCGGCATTGTTAAAGTTAGAGCTATTGGCATTGCTCATGACAATGCCGTTTCTTTAAATGTTTTAAAAACACAAACATAAACAAAAATAATGTCATGAGCAATGCCAATAGCTCTAACTTTACCAATGCCGAGACCATTGCATTGTAAATGCTTGTTCAAATATGTGGTTGCCAGTTTGGGGCTTGTTTTAACCTTGCTCCCTTTAATCGCACAGAGCATTCACACATTTCCCTGTTATGAATAACTTTGTAAATTTTTGTTCTAAACAGGTTTAAATGTAGAAGGAAGCAACTTAACCTTAAACTGAGCATCAAGATAGACACATTTTTTCTATACAAAGCATCTACACCCTCTGTTTCTATGCTTGTTGCGTTTAACTTCTTGTTGAAATGTGCATTGAATATATGTTGTGTAGGTCATACATAGAGTGAAATATGTCCATACGTGAATCAGCCTTCACTATTGCTATATAAGTATCGCTGTCCTGGACTAAGGTGTAATTTGTTGTGCAGCTGCTTTTCTAGGCCCACACACTGGTCCTATGCCCAGCCTTGATCACGAATTGTCAGTCGACCATTCCCAGATGGGCTGTCTAAAACGTTACATTGCCCACTTGCATTCCAGGATGTATCTGGTAAAACTTTTACACCCACTGGTTTAAAAAGTTTTGAAGGGATTAGTTGGCCAGACAGCGAACTAGAAACCAGTTAACACAAAGCAATCCATACCTCAGCTACTAAAATATCAGATAGCAGATGTAATCTTCTCTCTCCCTGGTAGAAGCAAGCAGGGGCGCCAGTACCTCTCTGTCCCTCGTCCTCAGCCCAGTTCTTTCCTATGAGGTTAGTTGCCCAATCCTAGGACAGTAAATAAAGTTTAAAAATAGCACGTTCCAGCCACGAATATCCAGTTAATTAGAGCACATCGTTCACTCCTGCCAAACGTTTAACAATCACGGTGCATGCCTGGGGAGCCATTGCAGTACCACCCTTTAGCATAGCTCCCACATGGATAGGGATGAAGTTCCTAAGCCTGGCAGAGAAACTCATTGTCCCCACAAAGAAGGAAGTCAATGCCCGGCAAAAACTTTAGCATTCCCTGCTTTAGTCCGCAGGACAGGAAACAAAACAGGAAGTGCTGTGTGAATACTACTACTCTCTTGTAGTATCCAGATCAAGGTGGGTGGAGTTAGGTAGCATTTCCTGTTTGTTTACCAGTCTGTCATTTGCAGCTCCCGGTTGCATGGTTTTCTTCCCTGGGGAACAGCTGCTTTCCATGCACGTGCATTAGTTGGACTGCTAGTCCCTCATGCATGTGCATTAATTGTGCAGAGACTCTATGGGTTGCCACTCTTCTTTTTCTATGCATGTTGCTGCGTATTCACGCTTGTAATGAGGCGGGCCATGCAGAGGTGTTCCTACTGATGCCCTGGCCTGACTTCACATTTGGTAGTTCCAGCGGTGATATGGCCACTTGCATAAATAAACGGACGGGTTGTGCTGGGGCAGTCCCATGTTAGAACCCAACTAAGTGTGTGTTCTGGTTTGTGTGCCTCAGTACAGCGCATGGCCTAGCCACGCGTCGTGGCCCGGATGCATACAGGCCCCAGGGACACGACAGCTGGCGACGGAGGACAGAATCCACCACCTGCGACAAGCTGTGCTCCGCCAGCACACTCGACATCAGGAAACAGTGTCGCTGGTACGGGCGTTGCTCCATCCATCGACTCCATCTGATCCCAGTAAGTTTCAGCCGCAGTTTCAGTGGCCCTGCATCTCATGGACTACTGCCCACACTGCGTCCCTATGCCCATCTGAAGACGTGTTCGGCAAGCACAGTTTTTGGATACCCCAAAAGTCTGGGTGGGTGGTACCTCAAGCCTCCATCCCTGTGAGCCTTGATTCCACGAGTCAGCAAACATCCAGTATCATAAGCATCCCTCTAGGGGCAGCTTTAGCTCTGGTGGCGCCCAGTGCAACCATGTTTGTTGGCACCCCCCAATGACCTCCTTTGTTACGGAATCCCTCACTACCACCCTTAACAGAATGTCTGACATTGCCCTTCTAGGGGAGGGTCTGTGTGTGTGGGTGGCTCTGTGTGTGGCTCTGTGTGTGGGTGGCTTTTTTTGTAGGTGGCTCTATGCGTGGTGGGTCTGTCTGTGTGTGGGTAACTCTGTGTGTGTGTGTAGTTGGCTCTGTGGGTGGCTCTATGGGTGGCTCTATTTGTGTGTGGGTTGCTCAATGTGAGTGGCTTTGGGTGTGCGGCTCTGTGTGTGGGTGCAAATGCAATAGGTCTCGCATTTGAGAGTGATTAAGCTATTGACATTGTAAATAACAATGCCGTTTCTTTAAATGTTTTAAAAACAAAAACAAAAACATAAACAAAAATAATGTCATGAGCAATGCCAATAGCTTTAACTTTAACAATGCCGAGACCATTGCATTGTAAATGCTTGTTGTACTTCAAGTGAGTGGAAATTTTGGAAATTCCATAGTGGAGTCTGTGCCTTCAAAATGATGACGATGCAAACATACATTCCTTTTCTGTTCAGTCACACCACACACTGATCGTTTTTTACCCGTCCCCTATCTAGCTCTCCCATCATGCCCACCCTTTACCCTACAGGGATGTGTACAGATCCAGAAACCACAAGGATCTTTGGCATACTGGGAGGCAAATGTAGCTGGTTACTGTTTATCTCTGTTTAAGTAGTTATTCATCGAAATACTCCTAAAACACAATCTGGGTAACACAATTTCTCAGAAGATATTCATAAGCAGATAAAGGCCAAAGTGATGCTTTATGGCACACTTATACCATTGCTAAACAGTATATTTTCTACCTCACTTTTGCCGTTTCTAAGCACTGTATCAAGTATTGCATTTGCCCAATTTCAGAAGGTATCTTCTTGCATCCTTCTGAGTCTGAAATAATATACCCCAGCGCCATCCAAAATACAGCCGAGCTACTTCCGGTGCACACTTGAGCCACCTCCTTCCCTGATGAGAGTATACCAGCGCAGATCCAATGGCGTCTTCCTTATTGTATTGTATTCTGTTGTGAGTTAGGTTGTCTGCAATAGGGAAGGGATCACAGAGCATTATCACCTGTGCACAGCCGCCATATTAATTAAGGATTCTGCACTTTTGAGGGCGGGCGTGCATATCCACAATCACATAATAAAAGAACGTTGCTGTGGGGCACAGCGCACGGGTTTGAGAAATCCGAGCAATATGTAGGTTTTGTCAGAAAAGGGAGTGAGAACACAGCCACTTAGAAAGGCTGCGCTCGACCCCAGTGCGTCTTACTCTGCAGCTGTGTGTGCACCGCCTCCTCAGACACAGTTCCAGTAAATAAGACGAAGCTGGCATGATCCATTCAAAGGAGTCCGTGGGTGGGCCCGTGGTGGGGGAAGTTGATCCGCTCCAGTGATGCACAATCCCCACAGCTGAATCACCTCCTCGGTTACTGTCCCGCAAACCTCCAAGGGAGGCATCCTGATGCTCACGAGGGCCGCCCTCTTCTCACATACTGGTAATTACTCTAGGACAGCTGCTAAGAATAGGAAATCGCACCGCGGCTCCTGTTTACTCACACTAAACTGATAGGTGCAAAGGAGAAAGAGTTGTTAAAGGCCCAGTTGACCCAACACATGCTATCCTTGGTAAAGAGGATGTAGGAGATGTATCTCTGGAGAGAGGATGTGGCTGGGGGCAGAGCTGCCGACTTTGGGATTGAGGAACCGGGTTCGAGTCTGAGCGTGGGCACAACGTCCTGCGATTCTGGGCAAATCATTTAATCTCCACGTGGCTACAAAAATGAATATGTAATTTGACTGGTGCTCATATAAAGCGTCCTTATGTCTTCGGGTCGAGTTTGCCTATATAAAACTGCAAAAATAGTACAAAACGCTGACCGAACTATCAATTCCTATGTCGTTAATCTGCCCAGATTTAGTGCAAATTAAATAACCGACGTTCTCCGAAATCCCTGCTGCTGTCGGAGAATCGCAGCCTAAGCACCCGAAGTATGCATATAAACACAGGGCGACTTTAGCTCTGGTGGCGTCCAGTCCAGCCTTGTTTATGACAACCAGTGACCTCCTTCCTTACGGATTCCCTCACTACCACCCTTTATTAGTGACTCTCAAGTCTCCACAACCACTCTCTCCCTCTCATACATTTCTTTTGTTTTATAGTGCCACTCATACCAGTGTGCAGTTGTCAAAGCACTTAACATCACACACATATGTTACACAAAAACAATGAATCACAGCTGTAAATCAGTGTTTTGCAGAGGCCGCCGGGCTCCCCCAGAGGGGGAGAAAGGCTCAGGGGCCGGCGCCATAACCCACGCCGCGCCAAAGGTGGGGAGAAACCGGTTCTGGGCGCCTACGGCGACCAGAAGCGGCAGGGGGGAGCCCCCTGCCCCCGGGCCATCGTGTTTGCGGCACACCCCCCCACCTCGTCCAATGGGGGGGCGAAGCGAGGTACGAACCCCCCAATGGGGGTGCGTTGCACGGACGGCGGGAAAACGTGGGGGGGATATAAGCAGCCGCTCTCCCAGGTAGCTCCTACCTTCGTGGAGCAGGGAGAGCGGCGCACCAGGAAGAATTCTCGGAAGGAAGGAAAGGAGGAAGGATCGACACGGGGCGAAGCGCTGCCCGGGGTAGCAAAGACCGAGCGACTGCGTGGAGCGGGAGGAGTGGGTTAGTGATACCATCACTGCGTGTAACTGTAAGGCGGGAGCTGAGTGCCTTTGCTTTGGCCTTGCGCCCGCTCACTGTTGGTGATCCCCCGCTTCCCAGCCGATCGGCGCCGACACTATAGCCCCTGCCTACCGTGCCGATATCGTAGGAGCCGGCGGAGAAGACTGGTTCACAGGGCGATAGCAACGCCTATCGCGGCCGGACCGGCAAGCATCGTGACCGAGCCCGCTCAACATGGTGCGCCGCAGGCCTGCTTCCGCTGACGCCGGCACCAGAGAGTGCATTCCCGCACTGGGCTCCACGCTCACCCTCGTTACTGTGGCCGGAGCCGCAATCACACCTGGGGGCCGGAGGCGGAACACGTTCTTTCGCTCCTCCTCACGTACGCGCCGCAGGCGGTGTACCTGTCCTCGTCACCGCGGCTGGAGCCGCAATCACACCCGGCAACGGAGTGCGCGCTTGTCTGCGGAGCCACGAGCGCGGAGAAAGAATCCGGCCGGCACTGAAGGAGCTCCTGCCCGGAAATATTGCCACCCCCTTCGAGTCAAGCCAGGCCAGTTAAGCCACCAACAAAAAGACAAGGTCGTGGGCACAGGCCCACCTGGCAGCCATAGCCCATCTTGCAAAAATTTATACCGGAGAGGATCCAACAGCATCCCTGTACCTCAAAGCGGCCATGAAGGGGTGGAGGCGGGCCGAAGGGAAGAAAACCGATGGCAGGCGACCCATAGACTTTGAGAGGCTCGGCCAGCTGCTAGAGGCCCTGGTATGGTGTGCAAAGGATAGTTTTGAGCTGCACCTTTTCCAGGCTGCCTTCTCCACGGCATTCTTTGGCGCCTTTCGCATCAGCGAACTGGTGGCACCCAGGAGACAGGGGTCGGCGGGGCGATGCCTTCAGGCCAGGGACGTCAGACCCGGGGCCTCTTCGGTGGAAATAGTGCTGCGTAAGTCGAAAACAGACCAGGCTGGAAAGGGCGCTGTGATCAAGCTGCATTGCATCCGGGGGAGCAAGTCTTGCGCGGTTTGGTGCTTGCGCAGATACATGGGAGCACGCCCGGCAGGGGGAGGGGCACTTTTCAAGCATCAGGACAGAAGCAACCTGAGTAGATTCCAATTTACTGCCCTGATGCGTCAGGCCCTCGACAAAGCCGGGCTGCCCCCGCGAGCATTTGCCCCTCACTCCTTCAGGATCGGCGCAGCAACAGCGGCATCGCAGCTCGGTATGCCGGAGGCAAGAATCCAGGAAGTGGGCCGGTGGCGGTCCAAGGCGTACAAAGCATACATCAGGCCACAGCTGCTTTAGGCCGCACCGGGAAAGGGTCAGTGCCACTCACTTTGGGATGCCGAACGGCAGGGTGCGTGGCACAGCGTGGCACATTGGGATGCCGCACGGCAGGGGCCACGCAAAAAAGAAAAAAGGAAAAAAAAAACATGGGGAGAGCCGGTGCCCCTGAGCTGCATACTGACTTTCTGATTTGCGAATCGTTTCTTCAGCAGGAGAGCACCCCCGGCTGGTGTGGGTAGTGGGCCATTCATTCGTGGCCAGGATGCGGTCATGGTGGCAGCAGACGGGCCACAGGATGGCGGGCAAGCCCAAAGACACGTGCATCCGATGGCTGGGCCAGCCAGGGATGAAATGGAGCCAGCTGAGGCCAACACTTGAAAACCTGCAGGCGGACGCAGCATGGCACCCAGACATCCTGATCATCCACCTCGGGGGCAACGACTTGACCCAGATGGGAAGGAAAGGATTAGGTCAAGCCACCCAGAATGACCTCACATGGGCATCTGCAGCCCTCGGTGGCACGACCATCATATGGTCCGAACTGATCAGCAGGAGTCATTGGAGGGGTTCTGAATCACACAAAGCAGTAGAAAATGCAAGAAGGAAATTGAACATCACCATGCACAAATTTTGCAAAATCAACGGTATGGAATCCATCAGACACGGCCTGATCCACCCCGGGCGCCAAGAGTTGTACGGCAAGGACGGGGTCCATATGTCAGAGGAAGGGTTGCAAGTGTTTTGGTACAACCTTTGAGGCGCAATGGCTCTGGCAGGATGCAGATAAAAAAAACAACAAAAAAACACAATTGCATAAGGGGGGGAGCCGCAAGAAGACGTGAGCCTCCCTGCGGCGTGGTGGAAAAACTGTACAATGGTTGGCTAAGGAGACACACCGACAGGGCGGTGTGTAGAAGAAGGCCCTCTCACCTTGGGATGCCGCACGGCAGGGTGAGGTGGCCGGGCAAAGGAGGAAGGTAGCAAACGGAGACGGCGCTCGCGGCCCAAACTCAGCCTGTCGGCAGAGCACAAAAGGTAGCGAGTTGGGGGCCTAACTCCGGGGAAGACGCTACCCCTCCCTACACGCAAAGGGCGTGGGTGACCAACCAAATGGTGGTCCCAGTGGTAACAGGACAAAAGAGGACCACCAAGGACTAACAACAGAACTGGTTGGGGGGGTCATTTACGAACTGGATGTACCACAACAGGAGCGGCTACTGTAAGGTGGACAACACTTTGTGACCAAAGACATGGCAGCTCGCAAATAACCCCAATGTGACGGATAACCAGTTTGTGTGTAACCATAATAAAATCTGCGGCCAACAACGACCACAACAATTACCATCCTTGTTGGCTGAGTTTCTGCGTTGCCAGTCGGGGGGCTGGGGACCAGAGAATAAGTGTGACCGGTTGGGTGCAGTGCGGGGGTTATTGCAGAGGCCGCCGGGCTCCCCCAGAGGGGGAGAAAGGCTCAGGGGCCGGCGCCATAACCCACGCCGCACCAAAGGTGGGGAGAAACCGGTTCTGGGCGCCTACGGTGACCAGAAGCGGCAGGGGGGAGCCCCCGTCCCCGGGCCATCGTGTTTGCGGCAAACCCCCCCCACCTCGTCCAATGGGGGGGCGAAGCGAGGTACGAACCCCCCAATGGGGGTGCGTTGCACGGACGGCGGGAAAATGTGGGGGGGATATAAGCAGCCGCTCTCCCAGGTAGCTCCTACCTTCGTGGAGCAGGGAGAGCGGCGCACCAGGAAGAATTCTCGGAACCCACACCTACGAAACAGCAGTGTCGCAGTGCTGGACAGCAACACGAGCGTTGGCGGAAAAACTGTACAATGGTTGGCTAAGGAGACACACCGACAGGGCGGTGTGTAGAAGAAGGCCCTCTCACCTAGGGATGCCGCACGGCAGGGTGAGGTGGCCGGGCCAAGGAGGAAGGTAGCAAACGGAGACGGCGCTCGCGGCCCAAACTCGGCCTGTCGGCAGAGCACAAAGGTAGCGAGTTGGGGGCCTAACTCCAGGGAAGACGCTACCCCTCCCTACACGCAAAGGGCGTGGGTGACCAACCAAATGGTGGTCCCAGTGGTAACAGGACAAAAGAGGACCACCAAGGACTAACAACAGAACTGGTTGGGGGGGTCATTTACGAACTGGATGTACCACAACAGGAGCGGCTAATGTAAGGTGGACAACACTTTGTGACCAAAGACATGGCAGCTCGCAAATAACCCCAATGTGACGGATAACCTGTTTGTGTGTAACCATAATAAAATCTGCGGCCTGAGGAAATATGAATTTTGTGATCAGTTATGTCCCCTATCGTAGACCCCAACGGCTCCATGTGCATGCTATAAGTACATGTATGTTCCCTCCTGCTCCAGTTTTGAAGACGCAAATACATGTGCGTCCACCGTCAACATGTCCTCTTTCAGATCCGCCATGAATGGGTCAGATATTCCATTCCTAAGTATGAAAGGCCACCGACTTTATATGGTTCACTTTCCACATTTTACAGATTCAGGCGAGTAGGCCCGAATTCTGTCATCAAGCCTTTTCCTGCCTTCTGCCTCTGAAAGCTCCAGTCTGAGCCCGCATCTGTGACCATGAACTTTGTCTTACTCCTTGCGCGGCTAACGGAGCCTGATCCAGCCTGTCGCCTGCCAAAAACTGTATTTCACCTTCGAGATTATCTCCTTCGCTCCTCATCCGATGCATTCCTGTCTAGTAGTTTAGGTAAACATTCTTCCAGCTCCCGTGCAAAGGGCCAGGCCTCGCTGCCCTCATGCCAATAATTCATAGCCCCGTTACCATGGAATATTCCTACCCCCTCGCATCTAGTGTAGACACTTAGACGCTTGTACACGCACTAACAGTCAGTATAGTCAGTATAGAATAAGATTCTATCCTAAGAGACCTCTCTTTTTGGATAACACAGTTCTTTAAACATAGGATATTAGATATGATTTGGGATTAGGTTGACATAACCCCAGACTTCTGTCTCCACATGTAGAGCTACATGCCAAGTCCCCTTCACCCTCTAGTTGCACGTCAATCACACGTCATGCGGCTGCGCGCGCATCTCTGCCAACTATTTCTGCTGACATTGCAGGATTCTCTTATGGATCCACCCACCTATGACATCATGTATGATGACGTTTATTAAATTACGCCCTCTATTAGCTACGTATGCACCTCTTATCAGCTGTTACGCCTCTTGCATCTGTTTTACTGTAATGTATTTTCTATAAAACTGCCTATCTGTCAATAATATATGTTCCTTCCTTCCTGAACTTTCGTGGTGATGGAATAGAAGGCCCACAATTCGAATTGTATTCCTTTGTATAGGAATAAAACCTTTTTAAACCCTCTAATACCACGGATTCTGCCTCTCATTTTACTGAACTATTCTTAATAGACTTTACCGCATAAAAAATAGTACCGGTAACGAAATATTTACCACATAAATTGGCGCCCGAATAGGGACACTTTCTCATCTCACGCGCCGGCGGTGCGTTGCAGGCCCGGTCTCCTGCCACAGCTGAACGGACAACAAAAACGTGTATCTGCAGGATTTCCTGTGTCTCCTTCCGGCCAAGCGGGGACGACTGAGGCTGCGTTCAAACACCCAGACGAGGCGGTGAGAAGTGCGAAGTATCCCGACCAGAGCCTAGCTGAGAGAGCAAGATCCGAGGTATACAGAGACCCGCCAGGTTCCGAAGTTCCGAGTCCAGTCGAGTCGAGTCCAGTCCGGTCCAGTTTCAAGTTCCGTTCCGAGGCCTTCCGTTCCGAGCTACCCGGTGAGTACCATTACCGGGGAGGCATTTTACGTGCACATAGTCTGTGCCGGTCAAGACGGGTTTGGGTACACAAATCCGGTCTGCACTGTTTTAGCAGTGTATCTGTACTGTTTAGCAGTATATATAGTATGTTGTGCATATAAATAAGTATTATCTAGTGTCAGTATAATGTCAGTAACCAGTTTCCTATTAGTTATCATTGTTCGTAAAACTGTTAAGCGTTAAATGTTTTAAAATACGTTCTATATACTGTGGTATGAATGACTGTTCATTATTGTGTTTTTTTTGTACAAAGTGTGTTCTAGTAATAAGGTCTAAAAATGCCGCTCTTTTCGAAACTAAGACAGATCAAAACTAGAAAAGGGGTACTCGAAGAAGCTGTTCCCATCCCACCGAGGGACACTCCAGGGTACTTTATGTATCATAAGCATGGCCTAGATGCCGTATTATTTCTTGATTTATGGGTGGACTACACCAAAGAATTACCAGAGAGTCAGAGATGGCCCGCAGCGGGGACCTGGGATGCAGATTGCATCATGAGAGTAGAAGAAGAATTATGGAAAAAGAAAGCCAGACAGTCACAGAAAGATGCCATTGAATTATGGCGTAAAGAATCATATAGACGTACAGAAAAAGCACTTAGACAAGAAGATAAGGGTAAGGAGAATTCAAATAAAGTCCGAGAAAATCTATTACTTGAGGAAGGTACCCGAGTAAAATCAGAACAAGTAGATAGACAAAGAAACGCTCTTATGAATGGTATGTATCCACTTCTGGCCGAAGGGTTACCAAAGGCTAATCTGGAAATACCAAAAGACTTGCCACCCCCATTGTTTCCGATAAAAGCACACCCCAAGGGGCATCCCAGAACCGCAGAAGATGTTTTCCTTTCCCGCTATTTAGATGACGCAGCTCCCGAGTATGCTAATACCGCACAACATAGACCGCTTGCCGATGATGCTCATCGCCAAGAACATTCGTCTGTACCTCCGCAACAACACGCTTCGACACACATTCCGACAAGCACATCTGTTTCTACCGCTTTTCCCGCAACGACGGTTGCTGTCTCACCCTCAACAAATCCTTTCACGTCCAGCACCCCAGACGGTGCTACAGGAGGTACGACAGACATTTTTTCTACACCACCCAGAGGAAATAAATTTTCTCTTAGAGAATTAGCACACCAACGTATGCCTAAATTAGCCACTCCCGACATGCTTAAGGAACTTCTAGTAGATTGTAGATATGATCCTGTGCCCGGTAAACGGGACGAAATGCTGCTGTCATCATTACGTATTAGACGAGCTGCAATATATTTAACGAAGTTACCAGGAATGGATACACATTTAGAAAAAATATATCATTTTGTCCAGTCAGGGCGAGGTCCTGAAAGTATTAGCAGAGCCATGGAGTACCAGAAAGCGGAGGTACAGGGACAACTGTTACGTTTCCTCATAAACTGTGTAATTAGAAATCAAGACCGGCCTGGGGTAAATCCGGAAGAAATGCAAACACTTGTCACTTGGGGCCGGAATATATCGGAAGGAAGACATGATAAACAGTTATGTATAGTAGCTATGTACCGAAAGATCCGCAAAGAGGTAGAACGAATACACGAAGAAAGATTAGAGGTAGACGCCGCTGATCTAAACAGAGAGGAGGAGGAGCAAGAATCAGAGCAAGTAGACACGATAGCTTATGTAAGTAAAGGAAGACCCCATAATAATACCAGAGGTTTTAACGACCCAATACGTCCAATACGTCCAGAATATAATAGACATCTTCCAAACCCTATGCTAAATACAAAATCCCCTGAACACTTATTCCAAGCCGCTGATAAATTACTCCGAGATCGAAGGGGGTACCACGTGCTCGATTCCATGGACGAACAAGAATTAGCCAGGTCAGCAGTACAATGGGCTGACAGTCCCGGCGAATACAATGATGATGTACTTGCACACACGTTTCTGAATCTAGACCCATATGAACAGCGTTTAGCTAGTATATACATGATTCAACACCTCCTTATATTATATAAAAGCCAACACTCTGATCCAGGACCCTTACCTGACATATTGACAGAACTACTCACCAACATATGGAGAGGGTCAGGTACTGATTTGATTAAGGAAATTCTAGAATCCCAAAACCAATATTTAAATTTCGTATGCCCAGAACACGTTCCAGTTCCCATAATGGGCAGAAAAATGTATCACATAGATAGACAGAACCCGTTACGCGAAGTGCACCCGATCAGAGGTGCCGACGATAATTTCACACGTGTGTTTGTATACACGCCTATAACTAAACTGGAATTATTAGAAATGAAGAAAGTAGTACCCAGTCATGACAAAGATCCAGCAGGTTTCCACCGTGAGATAAAAGACATGTTACTCATGGGAGAGTATACCTACCCCGATATTATGAAAATATTAAAAGTCCTATTACCCGCAGGTGTTTATGAAAAACTCAAAGAAAAAGAATGGGAGGTAGGAGACCAAAAGATAGATTGGACAGCATTGGAAAACGAAGAAAAGGCCCGAGCTGCAGGAGCAGGGCTTGGGGATAAGACTACAGCATTAGCAGGATTATTAATACAGGTACTGCCACGTTTATTAACTACGAAAAAGGAAGACTGGGGTGCAATCTCAGCCTGTAAACAAAAACCAGATGAAGACACTAGTGATTTCTATTCCCGATTTGAAAAATGTTTTAGTATAAATAGTGGCATAAAAGCCAGTAGTGAGTCATATCCACATCTGTTTGTGACAAAATTAGTTGAAAATTCTCTGCTACAAGTCAAGAATAGAGTATTGAAATTCGAAAGTACCTGGCAAGGTAATACCCCATCACAGATGCTACAGATGTTACAATATATCATCACAATAGAATTAGAGAAGAACAAGAACACGAACAAAGACGTATGAAAGATACGAAAATGAAAATGCTTGTTGCACAGTCAGTTCCAGCTGATAGTCATCAAAAGGGTGATTCCACAGGTCCTGCAAAAGGGACATGCAACTATTGCAAACAACCAGGTCATTATATACACGATTGTCCAGTCCTGAAACATAATATAGCCACAGGTAGAACACATGAGAGACCACGTCCACCCAGACAGGATCAGAATCAACAACAGACGCCTCAGCAGGCACAACCTAGGTTAGCTCCGCAACAATTAGCTCCACAACAGGCAGCTCCTCAACAGATCGTAGTACCACCACAAGCGCAGCCTATTGCTGCAACACAAGCGACAACACAACAGATGTATCAGTATGCACAAGCAGATTATCCCGATTATCAGCGATACTCATGAGATAGCCTAGAGAGGGAAGTTGGCTTACCCCTTATAGAGGTTCCTGTAGACCAAGAGGGACCTTATGTACATAGTGAACTATTAGGGGAAGACAGAAAGTTTTTACTTGATACAGGGGCAAGCAGAACAACTATAAGACGCAGTGAAGTTCCAGGGGCACCCCTCTCAGGCTCACAGAATATTTCCCTTGGATTCTCAGGAAAACCTATAATTAATGACGTAACACAACCTCTTGCACTTACAGTAGGTCCATTAACACGTACAACAGATTTGTTGCTTACTAAATCATGTCCGGAAAACTTGTTAGGCATAAAAACATTGAAAGCTCTAGGAGCTATTATATGTTGTTCTCCGGAAGGAGTACGACTATTTTTACGTGACTTTAAAGGTCACTACGTATCCAGAGATATGGATCACCGACTGCAGAATTTACCTACACATTTATGGGCACAAGGCCCCACTGATGTTGGTTGCATGAACATTACACCATATCGAGTTACACTGAAAACAGGAATAGTACTACCACGAATGCGACAATACAAGTTACCTCCAGATGCTGTAGTGGCTTTACTGCAAATCATTGACGAGCTCATTACACAAGGAGTGGTTGTCGAAACGGACTCCAATGTATGTAATTCTCCGATAATTCCGATTCTTAAAAGAACGGATCCAAAAGCTCCACCAGTATATCGATTAGTTATTGATCTGCGCGAATTAAATAAATGCATTGTACCACAATACCCTGTGGTCCCAGATATCTCTTCATTACTCACAGCTATTGACTCAGAAGCAACGTTTTTCACTGTAATTGATCTCAAGAATGCTTTCTTTAGTGTCCCAATAGATCCGGAAAGTCAATATTTGTTCGGTTTTAGTTTAAATGGACGAAGTTTTAAATTCACACGCGCACCTCAAGGATTTACAGAAAGCCCCAGCATCTATAGCCAAGCACTGAAACGAGAACTTGACAGTATCCACATGCCAGTTAACACTGCCTTGCTTCAATATGTCGATGATCTGCTGATCACCGCTCGAAGCGAACCTGAATGTGAAAAAGCGTCACTGACGGTTCTGAAATTTCTGGCTGACAAGGGGCACAAGGTGTCCCCTTCTAAGCTGCAATTCTGTGTCCAGCGAGTTGTTTACCTTGGGCACTCGCTGTCCAAGGAGGGAAGGCAGCTTACACCCGACCGCATCCAGTTAATTGCTAACATGCCACCACCCAAGACACAAAAGGAGGTGCGGGCTTTTATAGGCCTCACTTCATACTGTAGGCAGTGGATCCCTCAATATGCATTTCTAGCAAAACCACTCATCCAGTTGACAACACAGGAGGCAGCCACATCGACTGTCCTCCCTTGGACTCCAGAACATACACACGCCTTTGAAAGCTTAAAGAAAGCTTTATGCCAAGCACCTGTCCTAGCAACACCATGTTACAGTAAACAGTTTACACTCTTTGTTACAGAACGCGAAGGTACTGCTTTGTCAGTACTCACTCAGGAACAAGCAGGATCACACAAACCGTGTGCTTATTTCTCTAGTACATTAGATCCAGTAGCTCAGGCACTTCCAGCGTGCCTGAAATCAGTGGCAGCAACAGCTTTAGCAATCAGACAAAGCGATGCCATAGTGTTAGGACACCAACTGACAGTACAAGTACCACACGCAGTAGAGGTTCTCTTGAACCGCACGCAAACACAACACTTGACTATAGCGAGACTTACTGGTTACGAATTAACATTGTTTCAGCCACATATAGAAATCAGACGTTGCAATACGTTAAATCCTGCCACACTGTTACCAGTAGGCGGAACAGATCCATTGGCACATGATTGTGTCGAAGTCATTACTATCACGACGAAACCCAGACAAGACTTGACAGATATCCCTTTGACAGATCCGGACTTGACATTATATGTAGATGGGTCATGTATGAGAACAAGTACAGGAGAGTTAGTGGCCGCTTACGCAGTCACAACAGACACTGAAGTCATTGAAACAAATTGTATTAACACTTTGTCAGCTCAAGCAGCAGAGCTCACCGCTCTGACACAAGCCTGTATTCAAGCCATAAATAGAAAAGTCAACATATACACAGATTCACGTTATGCATTCGGAGTCGTCCATGACTTCGGCGTACTGTGGCGAGAGAGAGGTTATTTAACTTCTCACGGTGCCCACATCCAACACGGACTCCTCATTCAAGCCCTATTAGATGCGATTCATCTACCTACTGCAATATCGATTATGAAATGCAAAGCCCACACAAAAGTTACCAATATCGTTTCTCAGGGTAATGACCTAGCTGACAGAACAGCTAAACAGACTGCTCAGAATCAGACTCACACAACTGACATGACAAAGACAATAGTTCCGACACCAACACATTGCATGACAGTTAAGGATCCCGCCCTTGATGTAATTGATATACAGACACACGCTACACCAGAAGAAATAAAGAAATGGACTGAATTAGGAGGGATCCAAACAGATCAGGGATGGATGACGAAGGAAAAATCTATATGGTTTCTTCCCGACTCAATGGTCCAAGTCATCATTAACACTATACATAGTCCAGCGCACCTAGGAGAAAAAGCTATGCTAGACAGCATTCAACACATTTGGTTCAACAAACATTTACGAGCCGCAGCTAAACAAAAAGTTCGTACCTGTATGATATGTTGTCAGTTTAATCCAGGTAAAAGCATCCCCGTAGAACAGGGTGGATTCCAAACTCCCGATCATGCTTTTGAAGTCCTCCAGATGGATTATATCCAGATGGAACGATGTCGAGGATTCAAATATGTTCTCGTAGTTGTCTGTGCTCTTTCCCGTTGGACAGAAGCATACCCGGTTTCAGATTACACTGCCCCGACTACTGCCAAACAGTTAGTTCGAGAATTCTTCCCACGGTACGGTTTACCACGTGTTGTCTATTCAGATAACGGCCAGCCGTTCTCATCCGAACTAATGAAACACGTTTCCCTTCTATTAGGCTATCAATGGAAATTTCACTGTGTCCGACATCCCGAGGCAGCAGGTCTCGTAGAACGCCATAATCAAACTCTGAAAATTAGATTGTCCAAAATATGTAGAGAAAAAGGAGTCGATTGGATAGTAGCCTTACCAGTTGCGCTCTTTTACATGAGAATGGTAGCACATTCTCGAACAGGGCTATCCCCGTATGAGGTGATCTTCGGTAGACCACCAAATATGTGGGGGACGCCTATACCTCGCAAAATCACTGACGTTGACTGTAATATGCTGACAGATTACCTGGCTTCCTTGATGTCTGCACTACAATCTTGTCGTTCACAGGTATCCGCAGCTTTCCCCGACAATACTGAGGTGAAACCCCATGACGTGGTTCCTGGGGACTTGGTGTTGGTCAGGAACTTTGACCGGAAGACCCAACTGGATCCTAGGTGGAAGTCACCGAAGTTAGTTTTACTCACCACAAGGACAGCCGTGAAAATCGAAGGAAGAAAAGGGTGGTTGCACTCGAGTCATATCAAGAAATTTTATGGACTACCACCCAGTATAGAGACTCAACCCTGTATTCCCTCACAGACAGACTCAAAGCTCCCCTTGGTTGAGCAATCGAACTCAGAACTATATAAACTAAAGTTGAGGTCCAGTAAGTCAGACAATTTGATTGTTTAAGTCCTCTCCAAGGTGAATCGGTTGAATTTGTCTCTGACATGTATCCTCTGGACCGAAATAGAGAAAGAAATAATCAAATGCTGCTCAAGAAGCAAGCGTATTGTAAATCATTTCGTAGTCATTGTACAGTAACATTATTAATTTTGTTTTTTCTAAGTCTTTTGATCATCATTGTCAGCATCCTATTGCACATGTATTACCCTATTCCTAAGCATGCTTATAATATAACTGCAGAACATTCTTTTAGTGAATTACCTCCACATGAATTGTCTTATAGATTTGCGCTGCGCAACAACACATTCATTAGTATGTTACATCATTCCCATCAAACCAGCAATGCCACAAATTGTTGGATATGTGGCCGACTCCCTCCCTATCAGAACTATAAGGGAGTTTTGCCCCTCTTTCCCTATCCGTTTACACACAATGGCTCCTGTGGAGCATGGTTTAGTTTGATTAATACCCTAGATTCAAATTCCGCGGTTTATCAAGACAACTGGGTATGGGGCAACCTGAACTTAGTTTTGCTTAAAGTCTGCTACCCTAACAAGGAGGGACTTCCCAAAAGAACAGGAACTGATCTAGAAAATGAAGTATATGGATTAGGTAATTTTACACTTAACCTTATGATCCTGAACGTTGAATCTGAAGCTACACCAATCTTGCCCGCCATGTCAGTATTCCCAGTAAAGGGGGAATTATGTATAAAAAAGAATGGCTCCATACACATGGGCCATAGTAAATGCACCACTGTAATAAAATTCAGTGATCAAGGCAAGTCTACATTTAGAGCTTCTCGTCATTCCTACTTTATATGTGGCCAGACCGCATATATATGTCTACCTTTAGATTGGGATGGTACCTGTTACATAGCATTCCTTCTACCACCTGTTTTCCTAGCTCCTCCTGATTATCATAGAAATACCCATTTAGTACACAATAGACAGCAGAGAGATCTCCCAATTGTCGATTACACTGAAACAGCATGGGAGAAATACACAGATTTCAATAAAGGTTTCTTTCCCTATATAGGTACAGTCACTAATAGTAAGTTGATACGTAGATTAACCAGAACCCTTGAAGCCGTAGTGAACGAAACTATTTCCGCCTTAGGCAATTTAACAGAAGAGCAGTCTGCTATGCGGATTGTTGTGCTCCAAAATCGTCTTGTCCTTGACGTCATCCTGGCCGATAGGGGCGGAGCTTGTAGGGTCATCGGATCAAGTTGCTGCATTTTCATCCCAGAAAATTCGCCATCAGTATAT
The DNA here is from genome assembly GCF_964204655.1 of Triturus cristatus. Taxonomy (NCBI): domain Eukaryota; kingdom Metazoa; phylum Chordata; class Amphibia; order Caudata; family Salamandridae; genus Triturus; species Triturus cristatus. The sequence continues at coordinate 645,753,818 of NC_140585.1, forward strand.
AAAGCCATAACTCGCCTTCACAAGATTGTAAGCCAGATACACCAGAGTCCAGGCACCTGGACTTGGTCCGGTTGGTTCTGGGGCGTGTTGTCAGCCTGGGGATGGAGAATCCTATCCTTCCTAGGTATTGGCTTTCTCATACTATTCAGTTGCTGCTTATGTCTACAATGTGGGCCAGCGATTTGTGGTCTGTGTGCCACCTCGTGTATCCCACATCCAAGTATTCGTTCGAGATCCCGGAAGAAGAAAGAAGAACAAATGATGCTATATGAACAGATCGATGGATTGATGAAGATCGATATCTCCTAAGGGTCCGAAGGGGACAAGGAGGGAATGAGGAAATATGAATTTTGTACTCAGTTATGTCCCCTATCGTAGACCCCAACGGCTCCATGTGCATGCTATAAGTACATGTATGTTCCCTCCTGCTCCAGTTTTGAAGACGCAAATACATGTGCGTCCACCGTCAACATGTCCTCTTTCAGATCCGCCATGAATGGGTCAGATATTCCATTCCTAAGTATGAAAGGCCACCGACTTTATATGGTTCACTTTCCACATTTTACAGATTCAGGCGAGTAGGCCCGAATTCTGTCATCAAGCCTTTTCCTGCCTTCTGCCTCTGAAAGCTCCAGTCTGAGCCCGCATCTGTGACCATGAACTTTGTCTTACTCCTTGCGCGGCTAACGGAGCCTGATCCAGCCTGTTGCCTGCCAAAAACTGTATTTCACCTTCGAGATTATCTCATTCGCTCCTCATCCGATGCATTCCTGTCTAGTAGTTTAGGTAAACATTCTTCCAGCTCCCGTGCAAAGGGCCAGGCCTCGCTGCCCTCATGCCAATAATTCATAGCCCCGTTACCATGGAATATTCCTACCCCCTCGCATCTAGTGTAGACACTTAGACGCTTGTACACGCACTAACAGTCAGTATAGTCAGTATAGAATAAGATTCTATCCTAAGAGACCTCTCTTTTTGGATAACACAGTTCTTTAAACATAGGATATTAGATATGATTTGGGATTAGGTTGACATAACCCCAGACTTCTGTCTCCACATGTAGAGCTACATGCCAAGTCCCCTTCACCCTCTAGTTGCATGTCAATCACACGTCATGCGGCTGCGCGCGCATCTCTGCCAACTATTTCTGCTGACATTGCAGGATTCTCTTATGGATCCACCCACCTATGACATCATGTATGATGACGTTTATTAAATTACGCCCTCTATTAGCTACGTATGCACCTCTTATCAGCTGTTACGCCTCTTGCATCTGTTTTACTGTAATGTATTTTCTATAAAACTGCCTATCTGTCAATAATATATGTTCCTTCCTTCCTGAACTTTCGTGGTGATGGAATAGAAGGCCCACAATTCGAATTGTATTCCTTTGTATAGGAATAAAACCTTTTTAAACCCTCTAATACCACGGATTCTGCCTCTCATTTTACTGAACTATTCTTAATAGACTTTACCGCATAAAAAATAGTACCGGTAACGAAATATTTACCACAGGCCAACAACGACCACAACAATTACCATCCTTGTTGGCTGAGTTTCTGCGTTGCCAGTGGGGGGGCTGGGGACCAGAGAATAAGTGTCACCGGTTGGGCGCAGTGCGGGGGTTATAGGAAATGCTACATGAGAAAGAGGTCTGCAAGGTATAGGAGTCACATGTCAACCATACAGGGAGGCAGTATAGTTTAAGAGGGCTTGATCTGGAGAAATACAAACTCAGAATTTAAAACAATCAAAAATCTCCTACCACATGTTAGTAGATGACACTCAGTTCTACTCTCCTATCAAGAGGATATCCGGAGACTGGATGACACCCTGAGGAAAACACAGACTAGCTGCACTCAACCATCTAAAACTACGGGGGAATATTTACAAGCCCCTATCACCACAGGAATGTTGTTGTAAATATGGAGCAGCCCTGCTTTTTAGAAGTGGCGGAGCTCAGCTTTAAGTCAAGAAGGCTAACGCTGCACTCAGTCACTTCTTTGTAAATATGCTGCTAAATCCGCTGAAAACCAAATTTAAAATGTTCTCCCCACCCCTTAAATCCCAATAACCTCAACCATGGTGCCTTAACCTCAAATTAATTAACTGCACCCCAACTAGCTGCGACTCTGTAAAATCATTAGGCATCCCTCTGGACTCATATCTAACCATTCAAGCTCACATACAAACTGCTACCATAAGCGCCAACCTACATCTGCACCTCCTAAGAAAACTAAAATGCTTCTTACCACTAGAAGACCTCAAAATGGTGGTTCAAACCCTAGTGGTCACAAGACTGGACTTTGGAAATACCACACTCATTAGCCTACATGAAGCTAGCTTAGCTCCAATAAAAGTGACAATTAGTGCAGAAGAAAGACTTCTAATAATCACACGTTGTTTTAATTGCATATCTCCATCTCTCAGAGCCCTGAACTGGGTTTCAATTGAAGCTGGGATCCAACTAAAGATGGCATGTTTGACTCACAAAGCCTTACACAATTCTGGTCCCAAATACATGGCCAATAGAGTCAAGCTTTCAGGAGGCAGAGGAGATTCTAGAAGTCTGAAATCCCTCATAGATAATTCACCAAGATTTTAATAAAAGAAGACTCATGGCCGCACATTCCCTGGATCTGCTCTAAAAAGATGGAACTTACTACCACCCTCAGTGAGGACCATTACTTCAAGTAAACTCTTCAAGAAAGAAGTTAAAGCTTTACTACAAGACAGGAATATGACATAATCAATCAATCAATCAATCAATCAATCAATCAATCAATCAATCAGGGGATTGTAAGCACGCTACTCACCCGTGAGGGTCTCAAGGCGTGGGGGGGAGGGGTGGTTCCACTGGTAAGTTTTAGCCGAAGAGCCAGGTCTTGAGGGTCTTTTTGAAGGTGTTCAAGGATGGTGCGCATCTGATGTCTGCCGGTAGCTCGTTCCATGTCTTGGCTGCAATGTGAGAAAAGGATCTTCAACCTGCTCTGGCTTTGTGGATGAGCGGGGTTTCAGCCAGGGCAAGGTTGGAGGATTGGAGGTTTCTTTTGGGTACGTGGAAGTTTATTCTGTCGTTAAGGTATTCAGGTCCGTTGTTGTGTAGGCATTTGTAGGCGTGGGTGAGGATCTTTAAGGTGATTCTTTTCTCTACGGGGAGCCAGTGGAGTCATCGTAGGTGTTGGCTGATGTGTTCTTGTCGGGGGACGCCGAGGATGAGTCTGGCTGTGGTGTTCTGTATGGTCTGTGGTTTGCGGAGTAGGGACTTGTTGATGCCGGCGTAGAGTGTGTTTCCATAGTCCAGTCTGCTGGTGATGAGTGCGTGGGTCACCGTCTTCCTTGACTCGGGGGGGATCCATTTGAAGGTCTTACGGAGTATGCAGAGGGTGTTAAAGCAGCTGGATGTGACGGCATTGACTTGTCGGTTCATGGTGAGTGAGGAGTCGAGGATGTTCCCCAGGATCTTGGCGAGGTCTGTTGGGGTAGGTGGACTCCTGAGGGCGGTCGGCCACCAGGTTTTGTCCCATGCTGAAGGGGTGGTTCCAAGGACTAGGACTTCTGTCTTCTTGACATTTAATTTCAAGCAGCTGTTGGCCATCCAGTCTGCGACGTCTTGCATTCCTTTTTCGAAGATGAGTTTAGCAGTGGTGGGGTCTCGGGTGAGGGAGAGGATGAGATGGGTGTCGTCAGTGTAGGATATGATGCTGAGGCCATGGTTTCTACGATGACTGCGAGGGGGGCCATGTAGATATTGAAGAGGGTCGGGCTCAGTGTTGATCCCTGTGGGACTCTGCAGGTGATTTTCGTAGGATCGGAAAGGAAGGGTGGTAGTCTGATTCTCTGGCTTCTTCCAGTGAGGAACAATTGGATCCAGTCCAGGGCTGTTCCTTGTACGCCGGAGTTGTGTAGTCTGGTGACTAGTGTGTGGTGAGAGACGGTGTCGAAAGACGCTGATAGGTCGAGTAGGATGAGGGTTGCTGAGTGTCCTTGATCCAGGAGGATGCGGATGTCGTCTGTGGCGGCGAGTAGGGCGGTCCCCGTGCTGTGGTTGCTTCAGAATCCGAATTGGAAAGGGTCGAGGACGGAGTTCTCTTCGATGAACCGTGTCAGTTCTCTGTTGACCATTTTCTCTGCGACTTTGGCTGCGAAGGGGAGGAGAGAATACATTTGTATATTGTACCTTACTATTCATGATATCCTGTGTTTCGATTCCTATGAACAGCATTTCATAATGTGATAGTGTATCCTACTATTTGAACCTCATTTTATACAGTATCCTACTATTTTTGTAACCCTCTTTTCGACTCCTATATACAATGTTTCTTAAGAGATTTATTCCTTACAGTACCCCAACCATCATTCAACTCTCTCTTTGTGCAGTGCTCTGATGCCTCAATCATCATGTTCACACTTTATAAAACACTATAAATAAATAATAAATAAATACCACAATGGTGGAGGGGTGCCTTTACTAATAAGAATTGATTTCTACCCAAATTAACCCTTTTTGCAGCATTAGGATAATGAAAGACTAAGGAAAAAAATCACAACGCTGTAACCTATACCTTGCAATTTTCACACAGCTCTTTGATGAGAGTTAATAGCTCACTGTTCTAAATTGGGGTTTTAATTTTAAATTGCACATAACAAAACGATCTCTCTGACAACAGCAGCAACCCACTGAACTATTTACATGTTATGCACTACTGTGAACTGCATGGTACTCATGCTTTGCAGCAGGCATATTAACCCTCTGCACTACTTCATGCTAAGTCAAAACCTCTAGTAGACAAAACTGGATTGCTCTCCAGAAGGTTCATTAATCACCAGAGTTATCTTGACATTTTATTGCCTGGAAACTACTAGAGGCAAGAAAGGCAGCAGCAGGTGCTTTTAAAACCACTATATATTAGACAACACAGCGTCCCCTGAAGTCAGCGCCAAGGTGCGGTGGCACTGATTGCACTGCCCTAGAGCTGGCCCAGGATAAAGGACCAAGGAATATGAAGAACCACACCTGCACAGTGCCTCCCCTCTCCTGATGCAAAACATCAGCTGTTAAAATGTGGATTCTTGCTTGCCGAAGGAGTGCGTCATTTTGTGGTACAATTTTATATTCCTGTGTTGAAGATGTTTGGACATAATATTTTTGAATTTTTAGCCGGGTCAGAGTCTTGAAGTAAGAAGAACTGCAGCCTAGTATTTTTCAGGTGGGGCACTATGTTTCCAGTACCTGTCTTTTCTGTAAAAAGCATTGTTATCACATGTTTTAAACTAGTTCAGTGTGTTAAGTGGAGTCAAACCATTACTCAAATACACACAATGCACTAGGTAGATAAAAAACAAGAAGGAATGTGCAACACGTTGACATTCCATGCAGCTTGCAACTTGCTGCAAGGTTGCAAAGGGAACCCTAAAGTAAGGCAGCTCCAGTTGCCACATTAATGTGACCAGAAGGCAACTCTTATTTTTTCACATAATATTAGTATTTAGCTTATTTGAAATTCAATTGTTTTTTCTAAAACTGAGAGAGAGCTAATTTTCTATATGTGTAAAGATCCCCCTTTTTTTATATTCTTTAAGTAGAATGATTTCTTTGTATTTGCTGACTTTATTTGATTTAGGCCATCCAGTATGTCTTTGATCCTCCTGTGGAGCATAGCCTGTTTACCACCTCTCTTACTGGTTCCTTGTATTCTTCTACAAGTGCTTGCTTTCTGGGAACTCTTCTTTCTTTTTCGTGAGGCACTCCATGTGAGCGGATGTGGTTTCAGCTGTCTGCCATTAGGGCCCGACCCCCCAGGTTGCTCCCAGTCCCGCCCCCATCAACAACCCATAAATCAGCAATCTGACAACCAGTGCTGTGGGTGTAAAAAGGCGATGTTTATTACCAAAAAAAACATTTCAATAAACATGACAATATATAACTAGTAATTAAAAAATTCATCATCATAAAATTCATCAAAATTTCGTCACAACTTAATATTTACATATGCGTTCCTCCTAATATCGTAATCCATCAGCAACAATGCAAAAAAACTTCGTTTTCCTATAAAGATGTTATCTATTGTTCCAGCACTAAGGGGCCTTCTGGCTCGCACCCCCTCAAATGAGAACCACGTAGGCGCAACCCACCTGCGTCCTTAGGAGGTGGGCCCCTGCCATCTGGTCCTTGTCCGCAACCCTAGGGACCCACCCCTCCACCACCAGCCTGCCTAAGGGGGGGTTCGTAGGGTATAACCAGCGGGGCAGCCCCATGCCCTATTTTGTAACATGGAACCCTTGCCCCCCAGCCAGTGTACCCATTTCCTCTGGGGTGAGCTTACGATCTCTCCCCCTCAGTGCTGGCCTAGGGAGTATGCAGGAGGACTCCCCTTAACAATGCAAGGCACTCTATGTGGCCTCCTTACAACCACCACACCTAGCTTGACCAACACCTACCGAAAACCTTAGCTCTAAGGGATGGGTGGGTGGGAGATTCGCCACAGTCAGCGGATTCCGTGGCCGGCGCTGGGAAGAAAAGAGGATGAGTGTCCACGCAATGCGCCCTAAATAGGCCACCATCCACTCCTCCCCCCTCCAGCACCGTCGCCGACCGGAAATGACGTCATGGACCTTTGACCCGGAAGGAATACCTGCCCCGGTCACGGAGGCCTATCAGACCACCAAGAAGCATGGGGGCATGGCCGGGACCCCAGGGTTCCGTGCCCTAATGGCGCGCTTCTTTAAGGTACGCGCTCTTCCAGTATGCTAGTTCACAGAAGTAAACATGCTGTATTTCTTTTTAAAGGTTTCCTGCCACCTATCTTTCTGCTTGACGGATTCTACTTATCTTTGCCACTGCCAGATACCTGTGAGGATCAATGTTCTGTCTACAAGCTTGTTTATTTTGGTCAGTGCTCTTTACTTATAGGATAAGTTAAACAACCCTCTTCCTCATTTCCGTGCCCATGCCCTAGATACTGGAAGTAGGGGAGGGTGGGGTGCTGAAATACCTTCAAAATAACTATGCTGGAGTTCAGAATTAAATGAGCAATAAACAGGACTTATTTTTTTAATCTTGTCACATTTGCTGTATATTGAAATTCTGAGGTCAAATGTCAGGCTCTCTCTTTCAGGAAGCTTGATATTTACTTTTCTTTCACTGAATGCAAAGTGAGAAGATTTATGTGACATTCTTGCTGGGTATCGGAATGTAAAAATGCTACAAAGAAATGTAAATAGTGGTAAATGAACTGTACAAAAATGTCAGAATACATCAGAATTAGGGAAGCTCTGAAGTGTGGTGGAACCAATTATTTTAACTCGTTAACCGCGGGGGAGTGCGGCCGTTTAGCGGACATGCGCATGCACTACGGAGGTAGTGCTCGTGACGGCCATTGGACGATGAACGCATGCAACGGGTTAATAGGAACAAAATAAATTAATACACTAGATGATGCCGGATTCCACACATTATCATTTGAGCGTGGCATAGTTTTATCAGTAAATTTGAATTTCTGTGCAAATGTAATAGTCTTTTCAATTGAAAATGTGTTTGCTGTAATGGCAGTGTGCTACCATATCATGCATACTCTACTCTGTGAAACACCACTGTTTGATACTCTATGACACTCTACACCATGCCACTCTCTGACCCTCAACTCTACTCCACACCACTTTCTGCCACTTCACTCTATGACGCTCTTATACTCCACTGTATGCCACTCTGTGCCTCTCCACTCAACAATACTCTACTCCACTTTATGTCTCTCTATGCCACTTTACTCTATACCACTCCACTCTAGGCCACTCCACTTTACGACACTGTACTCCACTGGATGCAACTCCACTCTAAAACACTTGTCTCTGCTCTACACCACTTTACTCCACTCTAGGCCACTCCACGCCACTCTATGTCACTCCACTCTAAGACATTCAATTCCACTGTACGCCACTTCAATTTATGGCACCTTGCTCCACTCTATGCCCTTCCATGCTATAACATTCTACTCCACTCTATGCACCTCCACTCTATGACACTCTACTCCACTCTATGCCACTTCACTCTATGACACTCTACTCCACTCCACTCTATGCCACTCTTCTCCACTCTACTCTACGCCACTCCACTCTATGCCACTCCACTCTATGATACTCTACTCCTCTGTATGCCAGTCCACTCTACTCCACTCCACGCTGCTCTACTCCACTCTACGCCACTCCACTCCATGCCACTCCACTCTACGACAATACTCCACTCTAATCTATTTTGTTCTACGCCACTCTATTCCACTCCACTTTACAACATTCTACACCATGCTTCTCTGTGTCCCTCCACTCTGCAACACTGTACACCACCCTACACAACTTCACTCTACACCACTCCACTCTACTCCAATTAACACTACTCTACTCCACCACTTCAATTCACAACACTCTACTCCACTCTAAGCTACTCTATGCCACTCCATGCCACTTTTTCTTCTCAACTCTACACACTCCACTTTATGCCACTCCAGTCCACTCTACTCTACAACACTCTAAGACACTTCAATCCAATGTGACACTCTTCGCCACTTTACCCTGCGCTACACCACTCCATTCTACGACACTCCACTCGACTCTATTCTATGACACTCAACTCTACCCCACTCTATTTCACTCCATGACACTCAACTTCACTCTATGCCAGTCCACTCTATGCCACTTCTCTCTATGCCACTCCATCCTACGCCACTCATCTTTATAACACTCTACTCCACTCAACTCTATGCCACTCCACTCTACGCCACTTCACACCACTCTCCTCTATGCCACTATCTTTTCACCATGCTGAACAGCAGCCAGGCTGGTGTACAACATGGCTAAAACACATTGGCAAAGTCAATAGCTCTCGCATAGGCAAGAAATAATGGCTTTGCCAATGTTTGTTACCTTTTCTGCCTTCCTCTCTCTTACTCTTGGTCCAAGTCTGATGATGCAGAATAAGTCCTGGCCCCCTAAAATAAGTGCAGGTGTCCACCAAAGAAACCCCCTTGCTTACATAAAGCACTGCTAATAGGCATTAAGAGTACATGAGGAACAGGCAAACACAAGTTATTTGCTCTGGTCTGCACAATTCTGATCTGTGGGAGAGCTTGAATTACAAACCAAGGCCCATATTTATCATGGATTTGGGTCACTCTTGTGCCACGCCAGGGGGCATAAGGGTGAAGCAAAACCTAAGTGAGATTCATCAAGCCTCGTGTGGCCCTGCATGGCTTGATAAATCTAGAGTAACGCAAGGCAGCGCAAATCGCTGCTTTGCGTTACTCTGCCCCATGGGGTGTTCAATTGTTGGAGCGTGGGTGTTCCCACATATCCACCCATGGATTTTGGTGCATTCTCTGATCACCATTAGTGCAGGCGTGGCCTGTGCAGGTAAAAGTAGTGGGGTGGGAGGGGATTCGACGGACGACGACAGCGAGGGAAACAAAGTAAAAAAACAGAAACCATGATTGTTTTATTTTTATTTGTTTCCCTTGTTGTCATATGTTGAATCCACCCCACTCCTCCCCTCCACCCCCCTGCTCTTACCCGCACGAGGCGCGCCTGCATTAGTGATAGAATGAGGAATGCGACAAACTGCTATGCCTCCCCGTTTTTTCCTGTTTCTATGTGTGCTGCAGTCTGCACCACACATAGAAAGAGGAAACTGCCTCTCAGGATTGTTTTTGAGCAGGAAGGTGTTCCTTCCTGCACAAAAACAATCCTGCCTACAACTCAGACACCCTAGCACCATAAAGCAAGGGAGCCTGTGTTGGCACTAGGCAGCCATAAGTGCGCCAGGGCAGGAAAGGACAGGAATGCGTTGTATAATAATGCAGCGCATTCCTGCCCTTTCCCTTCCATACAGCGCAGTGCAGTAAGGCGGCTTGCTTCATTGCACCTTGTGAGAAAGATTGATAAATCTGCCCCCAGGTCTCCCACTTCGAATATCAAAAAATGAAGCAACTAGAAAATTGCGTCTTGGAATGCACTGTGCACCTCCGTGGGAGTTCACGTGTATTCAGCGCTGCTGCCACGAGTTTATTTTGGTTAGTCTGAGTGACAATTCATGCAGCTTACCTTAGAAAACAATAAATAAACAACAATTGCGGTTTATCCGAAGCCCATTAATTGCTTATTTTGTCAAAAATACATGTACTTCTGCCTTAAAATTAGCTGATTATTTGATGGGTATAAACCATCTGCTGTGGCAGTTCACAGTGACCAGTTGTTCAAAGAGAGTCAGATGCCATGAGCAGGCTCTGCAGCGTTCTACATTAAATGTTCCCTCCCTGTGTCTTTGGGCTGCTGTATTTTTCTGTCAAGCTGTTTCTTTGAGGACTATTGTTCCTCTTGCTCTTTTCACTATAATATCCTTTAGCAGCTGCAAATCTGGGATCCTCGTTTATGACGGTGTTTTTTATGATTGCTGTTGGATGAGTGGCACTGGCATTAGCTTTGCTGCTCTTTTACTTACCCTAAGTACCGTATGCTCACAATCAACGCCGCAGTTTGCAGTTCTTAAGACCGTGTTTACCCATCGAGTACAGCTTGTCCTTGGACAATGTGCATCCCCACATTTTTATTTAGTGCATGATTAAGTTGTTAGATTGTTGCTCTGCGGTTGCGAATTTTCGGTAAGTATGCGGAAGCAGAATACTTGGAACTTGCAAAGGGGTTTGGCTGCCAATTTATTAAAGCGTGAAAACGAATGTAGAAGCTAAGAAGTGTTCTTTTATTCACTGAAGTAAAGGGCTATGTGTTTCACATACTGTCACACGCCTTGGGAGGAGTTGTGGCCTAATGGAGGAAAAAACTGGGGAACCAGGTTCGAGTTCAGGCGTCCCTAAACCATCCTGTTATTCTGGCTAAACCATTTAAGCTCCCCAGGCCTTTAAAATATATATCTGACCTTGTGCAACATAATCTAGTGCTCATGTAATACGCACTGGCCGAGTCTGCACTATACATTTTTTTAAATAAACCATGTAACACCACAACAAACTATTTAATGAGAATACCAGATTTCCAAGAAATCTAGATTACCCAAAATCTGGTAGCATTGTAATTGGGCCTGGTATGGTAGCTGTTGGTGTTCCTGATCGACTTGTACAAAGAAAACAAGCATTGGCATAGCCAATAGGTCTCGCCTTTGGGACCGTATAAGTATTTAGTTATGCAGCACAATATCTTTGGTGCAACAACATCAACTGTTGCATGGCTAAACACTTATAAGGTCCCAAAGGCGAGACTTATTGACTATGCCAATGCTTGTTTCCCTCTAATATCCTTCCGCTATCCTTCTGAATCCAAATAATTGACTAACCTATCCGCCACTTAAATCACTTTCATATTTCACTATACTAATTCAACACTAATCCTTTATGGATTCCGGAGGAGCTTGCTACTCGCCTAAAAAGCGCTTCATCAGGGGTAGTAAGCGCTATATAAATTCAATTACAATACAGTAGCTGGTGTGTATTATTGTGTGCATGAGCACACATGTGTTAGAGAAGCGTTAGGCTGCCACTGACTGCGCAGAACCTGTAGGGGGCGAAGGAAACATAACACTGTCACAGGCTGCCTGAGCTGACCCTGGGTGTACATACATGTGTGAATGAAGCCTACAGTGCCTCTGTCTGTGCTGGGCCTGTACTGTTGTGCTGAACATGTACTGTGTGAGAGAAGAGTGCACTGCCACTGCACATGCTGCCAGGCGAGTGTACGTGCGTGTGACGCTTGCATTACTGCTGCGTGTGTTATACCTGCTCCCTACAGGATGAGCGCTTGCCCCATCACTGCCTGTGCTTTCGCTGGTGTGAGTATGTTGTGTGTTGCAGCATGAGTGAAAAACATTTAGCGGTGGGTGTCTCAGCGCAGTTCTCACGAGTGTACCACAGGTGACATAGTGGATATGTCACCTGTAGGATTAAGAAGACCCATGTTGTTGTGCTGGCGCCAGCAGTTGGCTGCCCTCACTTGACCGGATAGCGGGATCCTACGCATGACTTGCTGTTATGTACTTTTCAAGAAAAGGGCAGGAAGTAAGCAGGCGCAAGGTTTGAAAATAAGCAAGATGAAGATGATATAAGATGCAATTGAGTTCCCTGCCACATACTTTGGAAGTAGAAGACTGGCGCGGTCAAGGGTAACTTAATTTCCTTCTCTGTGCCTCAGTTCACAAAGTGGGCTACTTTAGAACACTCTTTAACCCCTTCAGTGCCACGCCCTTTCCCCCTCCTGTGCCGGGCGTTGCATTAGTGGGTGGGGTTCATGACGAGATAGTCTCGTCATGGGCACAGCGCAACCGTGCTCCATGACAAGACTATCTCGTCATGGGCACAGAAGAGGTTAATTCATTCAAAAGTAGTGGGTGTGGTGTAATAAATGGTAACTCCACCTTTAATTAATCTATGTGCGAGATATCAGTAGCACCTACAACCAGGCTAGCTACTCAGTATTGTCAAACATTTGTGGCAGGCTCAGCAGAGAGTCCATGAACTGAATGGGCACTGTCCCCTATTGAGAAGCTTTGGCATTCACTAGTTCCTTCCTTCTCAATCACTTTGTGACTCCCTTAATTCCTTCTTCCTCGATAAAATCAGCACGATCAAGGCCAAGATTCCTTCCCCATCTTCCTCTTTCACTGACCCCCGTTGCCCTTCTGCCGTAGCTCGCTTGGACTCCATTCCCCCCCCTCACAATCGATTCTTTCACCTCCATTCTTTCTATGGTTAAATCCGGCTCCCCCTTGGACCCCTGCCCTGCCTATATCCTGAAGCAGATTTATACCCATTGCCCCACTCCACCTCTCTCGTTTCTCAACAGCTCCTTATCCCAGGGTATTGTTACCCCTGCACTTAAATCGGCGGTGATTGTACCTATTTTAAAAAAACCTGGCGCGGATTCCTCAAACCCAGTCAATTACCGCCCTATATCCCTTCTGCCCTTCTTGGCAAAAGTGCTGGAACGCCATGTGGTCAGAACCTTGAGCCAATTTGTGGAAAGATACAGCGTCTTGGCCCCAAGGCAGGCTGGTTTCCGCCCCGCACACTCAACCGAGTCAGTAATTATATCGGTCCTAGACAACCTTCGAGAAGGTATGGATTCCAGTAAGCCTCAGGCCCTGGTCCTTCTTGATCTCTCCGCCGCATTCGACACGGTGGATCATACCATCTTACTTTCTCGTGTCGAGGCGGCGGGAATCGGAGGGACTGCCCTGTTATGGCTCTCCTCCTTCTTGAGTGGGCGCACCCAAGCGGTCCGCCTGGGCGAGTTCTCAGCTGACTATCGCCCAGTCCAGTGCGGGGTCCCCCAAGGATCCTCCTTGTCCCCTCTGTTATTTAACCTTTACATTGCCCCTCTTATTATCGCGCTACAGCAACTGGAGGTCTCTGTCTACAACTACGCAGATGACCTCCAGCTTATTTTTTCCCTCTCTCCCTCCCCCCAGTCAATTGCTAACTTTCAGTTCATCATGACTTTTATCCAGGACTGGATGAACTTCAACGACCTGAAACTCAATCCCGACAAAACGGAATTGGTGTTGACGGGTGGTTGCTCCAGTCCATGGTCCTCCTCTTTCTGGCCCTCTTCTCTAGGCCCTCCACCCACGCCGGTCCCCTCTGTCAAAACTCTTGAATTCAAAATCAATAATCAACTCTCTCTCCATTCTCAAGTCAGTGCCGTCGTCTCTTCAGCCTTCCTCTCCCTCAGAACTATCCGGAAAGTTTCACGTTTCTTCTCTCCATCTGCCCTCAAACTTATACTTCTGGCCATGGTGACGTCTCGCTTGGACTACGGCAACGCCATCTATCATGGCATGCCTGCGTACCTCGTGAGGCGCCTACAACTAGTTCAAAACCAGGCGGTCCGACTGGTTTTTAACTCACCCAGGTCACAACATATTACTCCCCTTCTCAGATCCCTCCATTGGCTCCCTGTTCGGCAACGCGCTCTTTTCAAGCTTGGCTGTACCATCTTTAAAGCCCGGTCTGGCACTGCCCCGGCTTTCATTAACACAGCCATTCAAGACTATATCCCCCCTAGAGAACTGCGCTCTACAACCCAGCAACTACTGGTGGTACCTCGTTTCAAACGGAAAAAATGGGGAGGTTCCAAATTCTCTACCACGGCTCCCGCCTTTTGGAACTCCCTCCCACTCCAACTGAGGTCTTGCTCCCAATATCCCTTATTCCGCAAAGACCTCAAAACCTTTCTCTTTACCGAAGCCTTCCAATCCTAACCACCCTGTTCCCTCAGTTGTTATGCCCCTTGAGCAGTAGTAATTACATAGCGCCAAGAAACCGCCTGGTGTATGTGCGCTCTACAAATTCCTTAAACTCAAACTCAAACTCAAACTAGTTGACAGTGTGGGGAGCCACACTGCTATGGAGCATTCTAGACATCCGAGCTCATCAGCCTGAGCAAGCGCTATAATGCAAACCCTGGGGAATGCGGCGAAAGCCTAGAGGAGTTCCAGCTGGCAGTGGGCGCTATGCAGATAGATGCTCTCTTGTTCTTACCTCGGTAGGAGGTGCCCAGAGTTGAGGACGCTGAGGAGCGGGGCTTCTGCCTCCTGACGGTCATCAGGACTTGCTCCTTGACCCGCTGGTCCCCTGACATGCCATTTATAAGCTTCTTGTCTGATGGCAGTGCCAGGGATGAGTCGCTCTGTCCCTGGAAAAATTCGTAGGCCTGGGCCATCTTCAAGTGGGCTGGAGAGGCGAGCATGGCATCCGGGTGCAGGGGGCACAGGCTCTATGAACAGGTGTGGACAGAAAGTTTCCAAAAAGAGATACAGGCAGCAACCAAGAAGAAGTGGGGAGGTCTTGCTTGCAGTTACACACATTCAATTAGGGTGGCAGGAAGAGCAGGAAGAGCATCCATTGCATGCAACTGACCGAGCGAAAAAAAGAGATGGAGAGGAAAGAGCGAGTGAGTGGCCGGGACGTGTGGGCGAGGAGAGAGGCACATGCACTTACGAGAGCAGTATATAACAGCAAGGGGTGCCAACATCCATTGATAACTGTAGGGGAGCATAAAAGTATCATTATGCTTGATTCTGCAAAATTGGAGCAAGATATGGAAGTACAGTTATCAGATGATCAGCAGAGCAAAACTTGTACTTAAAACAAGAATGTGTCGCGAGTGGTCCGCAGGTCAGAGAGAGGGGGGGCCAGGAGGTGAGCCGGCGAGTGCGCGCACGTGCTTGGGAGAGCAGTCTGCTCATTTTCAAGCACTGCACTCGTGCTTGTGACGCAGCCCTGAAGGCTCCCTCAAGGTGGATGCTGCCACAAGCACGAGTGCAGTGCTTGAAAATGAGCACAGCGACAGCTAAGGGCCCTCCTATGCAGCGCATGCGTGCTGCGTAGGAGAGACCTAAAAAAGGTGGGGAAGCTTTGTTTTTTCAAAGCTGGTGGGGGAAGCAATAGAGGCCAGAACCAACAGCGGGTGCAACAAATCGGGAGACATGGGGGTGGAAGCAATATGAGGGGCACTGGTGGGGGAGTGCAAGCAACATGAGGAGGCGTTGGTGGGGGGAAAGCAACACAAAGGGCATTGATGGAGGTAAAGGACATGGATAAAGCAAATTGGAGCAAAGAGAGGGAGCAAATGGGTGAAATAGAGCAACATTGGCGGGGAGAAGCACAGAGGTGAGAAAGCAATGTGGGGAAAGTGGTATCAGGATAGAAAAAAAACTGAGCATGGCAGAGTGGGTGAGAGAAATATACAAGGGAGATACCTGAAAAATGTATGCACTCTCGTGGAGTGCTTGAACAAAAATACATTAGTAGCACCTGAAAATCATGCAGTGGAAGAACACAAGAAATCCTTCCATACTCTAAGGGAGGGGCAAACACAAGAAGGGTAAGGAAAGCACACGCAAGCTAATGAATATGAAGAAAGCAAATGAGAAAGACAATAAAGCCAACCAGAGGTAAGCAATGGGCAGACCCTAAGTCCACTGTAAGCTAACAATACATCTGGCAACAGACAGCGCCTGCGTAGAGACTTGAAAAGACAGTATATAAATACATATGCAAGGAACAGCCACATAGAAAGTTGTTAAGAAAAAGGCGATGATCTAAGTAATCATCAATTTAAAGGGGATCCTATCAGCCTCATGCAAGGCTCTCTAAAAGAAAAGTGTGACTGTTGAACACCTTTAAATCCCAAATTTGATAGTTCCTCCATTTTTTGAACTTGCTGCGGAATGTCAAGCGCCTCTAGCTCACACCAACAAGTGGTATTCCATAGCCACACCATTTTATAGCTGAAGCTCGCCTCCGGAACCTAGTGGTCGAAGTGAGCGGGATCGGAGGGGCACGACATGCTCATTCTTTTTTAGTTTAAGGAAAACAGTTCCCCTACTTTCTATGAATAAAATAACTGTCCTGGGATGGTTAATTCAGAGAGCTGGTATGCATCAGCTGAGGTATAAGGCATGGAGTGCCTGTACCCAGACCACAAGGCAGCAGACTATAAGTTTTGCCGCACCTTCTCAACAAAGACTTTACGAAACTGTGAGGGGCGTCTTTTGACCTGGCTCCAGAATCCTAAGTCAAGGAAGGAACCAGTCTCCAGTGACAGTGATGAGGCCTCCTCCGCTGCATCTTCTAGGAGGTCTGTGAAGAAGGGTAGGTCTTCTCCTTCTTCTTCTAAAGACCGTCCCAGTAAAGCCTTGAAAAAAGACATCTCATTGGTCTGAATGGCGTAGTCCTAGCAAATCTCCTCACCGAGGTGTAAAGGAGAGGGAAGGACTGTCAGCAGGAGCGACATCAGAGAGGAAGTCCAGCTCAGTTCCCCCATCTTCGCCTCCTGCGGCTCCAAAAGTTTTCAAACAGCCATCATCACTCTCTTATAATGTTCAGCCGGTGAAGAAAACTCACTCGCCGACGACGCTGTCAACGACTCCGTCGACGAAGGCATCAAAGGTATAGTCTACATCCTCATCTCCTTCAGTACTACCACCGTTGACGGGCTCGTCGGCGGTGATTTCATCGTCTCCTTCGCCTTTGGTGCCGACGGCATCGACGCCGGTTGTGGGTTCCGCAGTGATGGTAACTCTATCGTCGACAATAGTGTCGACGACTTTGACGTCGACGAGGAGGCCGATGACAGCAACCATGTCTACCACAATGACGTCGACAGCAGCATCTGCGGCAGTGTTGACGACGGTCTCGACGACTCCACAGTCGACGGCGCCCATTTCGACGTCGACGCCCATTACCTAATCGACAACCCCGTCGACGACCTCGTAGATGAGGGAAAAAATTCCTATCATGATCAGACAGTGCCAGATTACCCCTGAAATGACTTCCCCCAGGAGGGTGACTCCTCTACCACCTGCACTCCTCCTTGAAGAGGATGGTTCTGAGGAGGAGGAGGGGCTTTTGAGTATGCGAGTAGCCGATCTCAATTGCACGTGAAGTACCAAGACACAGACTCTGAGGAAGAGTACGTGGAGGAGCAGCAGTATGATCCTCCTTTGGGTTATCAAGAGGACTACCAACAACAGATGGTCTCTAGGCCTTCCTCCTTACTAACGGACTTACAATTTATGCTGTCGGACTATAGGCGGAGATTCCCAACACAATCTCCTGGTTCAGTCGGGGTGCCAGTTTCAGCTCTTCCACCGACAGTGGCTTCTACCCCTCAATTGCCACCGCCTCCACCACTGCCCGTGGCTCCTGCTACACCGTCAAACATCCTTCTGATCCAGGATGATACCTCTGTTGAGGACCAGGGCAACGTCACTATTCTAGATCCGGACACTGAGTGGGATGACTATGTCATTCCTGATCCAGCTTCGCCTTCACCAGCGCCAGTTGATTCTCCCCCTGGAGACAAAGGGGGTTTCCATAATTTAATGGAAAGGGCTGCTAAGAGATTTGAACTGCCCATGCCCACGGTGCAGTCAGAATGTTTCCTTTATGACTTCAGAGAGCCTTACAGAAAATCAGTTCGGACCATTCCTACAGTGGGTCATGTCTGGGACGAGGGTCTGAAGGTGATGAGAAATCCAGCCACTGTGATTCCTGTTCTGCCTGACCTTGAAAAGAAATATAAGGCTCCTGAGGATAGCCCGGCTTGCCTGATTAGTCAGCCTAAACCGGACTCTGTCATCTTGCAGGCAGCCCAAAGGAAGTCCAAAAATCCTTCAGCTCCCCTCACGACACCTCCAGATAATGAAGGCAAACATCTGGATAACGCCGGCAAGAGGTTTTCCTCCATGTCCAGCCTGATGGTCAGAGCTTCAAACGCCTTGGTGATACTTGGTTGTTACGATCGTCAGATGTGGTGCGATCTTTCCCCCTATCTGGATCAATTGCCGCATGATGCGAAGGAGGAGGCGAAAAACATTCTCCAAGAGGGAGAGAGGACCTCTTCAGAGGTCATTGAATGTGCAATGGACACGGCAACAACTGCGTTCCGCTCCTTAGCAGGAGCTGCTGTCCTTCGTCGCCAGGGCTTGCTTTGAGCTACATGGTATCGTCCAGAGGTCCGAAACAAAATCTTGGATCTTCCCTTCGATGGGGAAGCTCTCTTTTGGAAGCATATTGAAGATGCGCTTCAAGATATTAAGACGGATACAGAGACCACAAGATCCTTAGGGGCCCTGCAATACCGCAAGGTACCCTTTCGTGGGGCCAGAGGCAGAGGCCAACCCTCCTACAGAGGAGGATACCAGCAACAACGGTATTCTTCCAATACCTCAGCCTCTCAATCTTACCGTCCGCAATATAACCAGCGGCAGGGTCAATCATCCTCTTTCTCTAGGTCTAATAACAGAGGAAGACAAGGACACCAGGGAAAGGACTCCTCAATGCGTCAATAGTGGCTTGCTGGCTCTAACTACTGTCCCTTCTCCTCCTGTAACACCAGTGGGAGGAAGAATCTCACATTACTTCCACAACTGGAGGCAAATAACATTGGATCGTTGGGTTCTGAAACTCCTTCAATACGGCCATACTCTGGAATTCGTCCATACACCACCTTCCAAGCCCCCTCGCGCCATCAAGTCAAAACATCTTTGTCTTCTACGTTTGGAAGTCCATAAAATGCTCCTGAAAGGGGCGATAGAACCAGTTCCTCTCTCTCAGCGGGGAGTTTTTTTTTACTCCCGGTTCTTCCTGATTCGGAAGACCTTAGAGAAGTGGCGCCCTATTCTAGATCTGAGGGAGCTCAACACCTATTTCATCAAACAGTCGTTTCGGATGATGTCCTTGCAGGACATCGTTCGACTCCTAAACTCAGGAGGTTACATGGCCACATTGGATCTACAGGACGCATACTTTCATGTACCCATCCATCCAACCCACAGGAAGTTCCTTCGCTTCACAGTAGCCAAGAGCCACTTTCAATTCAAGGTCCTGCTATTTGGACTCCTATCAGCTCAGCGGATCTTTACAAAGGTACTAGCTCCTGTGGCAGCTTTTCTGTGAAAACAACAGCACCAAGTTTACCTTACCTGGACGACTGGTTGCTAAAGGCTTCTTCAAAGCACGCGGCAAAGGAATCGGTTGCGGCGTGCACAAGCCTTTCCGACAATCTGGGTCTTACTCTCAACACGGACAAGTCGACTCTGGGTCCATCCAGAACAGCCCGGTTCTGGGGAGCCATTCTGGACACATCTCTCAACAAAGCTTTTCCGACCCTGGAGAGACAAGAAAAGCTGGTGGTCATGGCCCGTCAACTTATAAGAAAACAGTCACTTTCAGTACGCCTCTACAAATCCCTCCTAGGGTCCATTTCTTCCTGCATTCTGCTAATACCTCACTACAGGTTGCGGATGCGCCCTCTCTAGGAGGAGCTCGACTTGCAGTGGCACCAGGTGGAGGGTTCCTTCGACGACAAGATCTTCGTTACCGTGTCCATGAGGGAGGCTGCACTATGGTGGACGATCGAGGAGAACATTTCTCAGGGCCTCTCCTTCAGGGTCACCTCAGCTCCTCAAACAATAACCACGGATGCCTCGCTGAAGGGCTGGGGAGCGGTCTTGCAAGACCTTCAGGTAAGCGGCCGCTGGCTACCCCAACAGCGTCTTCTACATATCAATCTGAAGGAGCTCAGGGCGATCCGGCTGGCTTTACAAGCTTTTCCCCCGCGAATAGAGCAGTCTGCAGTCCTGGTAAGAACAGACAATATGACGGCCATGCATTATATAAACAAAGAAGGTGGTACAAGGTTTTGTCTTTTGTCAAAAGAAGCTCAGACAATCTGGGAATGGGCTATCCAGCATGGGATATTGCTGAAAGTGGAGCACCTTCCTGGAGTTCTCAACAAAACGGCAGACTCTCTGAGCAGACTGAAATCAGTCAACCATGAATGGGAGCTGGACCAGTCCACTCTGGACCAGATTTTTTTCCAATGGGGCAGGCCAAAAATAGACCTCTTTGCCATGCCGGAAAACAAATAATGCCGATTCTACGCACGCAGGCTTCACCATCCGGGATCATTGGGGAATGCGCTTTCGATGGCCTGGTCAGACGCATTTGTTTACGCTTCCCCCCCCCCCCATTCCACCCATCCCCACACTTCTCAGGAAGCTCAAAGCGGAGCCTTGCAAGATGATTCTGATAGCTTCTACGTGGCCCCGACAAATTTGGTTCAAAGAGCTACATCTCCTCTCCCTGGAGTGTCCAATTCCGTTGCAGCTGATTCCTTCGCTACTAACAATGTCCCAGGGCCAGGTCTGGCACCTGGATCCTTGATCCCTGCAGTTATCAGCTTGGCTCCTGAGCACCAAGAATTTCTTGGTTTGACCCTCTCAGCAGAATGTAGGGATGTACTCCTTGGAGCTGCTCTGAAGCTTAAGAGCATTCAGGTACAAGGCGCATCTTTCAGAATAAGGTCGGACATCTCTCGCATTACAGAGGATAGAAGGTGGAAGCTGGGCAAACGGATGGATGCCCTCAGAGAACTTGGTGCTCAAGTGCAGTTAAGATTCCCAGCGTTTCTGAAGGTGATGTGGGCCAACAAGATGTATAATTTTAGATCACCTGAAGAAGTGGACAGCTTTCTGGCACACAACAAACCTGCAGCCAGCTAAAGTGTTACTTACTGATACTTATCGTTAGTGAAGGGAGTTCAGCTTTTTTCTTTTTTACTCTTTTCATTTTTGTTAGTATAAAGGTTAGTGGGTCTCGGCTCAAAGAGGCAAGTTTTTTAATTGCCAATGAGTGGTTTGGGAGGGTACCCAAGGGAGGGGTGGGTGGTTAGGTGGGTGTGGCACGTGTGTGGGTGGGGTGCATTGGGAACTTAAAAAAAAAAAATATCCGTAAAAGGGACCTCATGTTACTTAACAACCATCTGTAGATGTAGATGTAGACTGAAATGGAATCAGGAATATGATGGGGGATAGATCTGGTTCAGGGGGAGTGGGCACCTAGAAGTTCTATGTTGGAACGTGAACGATCTGAGAGTTAAGAGAAGGCAGAGCCTGGTCTTGCAATATCTTAAGGATAACCCCGCCAGGATTCTTCTGCTCCTGGAGACACACCTGCTATTCTCAGAATGTAAGGCATTGATGGGTTGATAGGATTATAGCTTCTGACCAACAATGCTGCTCAAAGGGGGTGGCCATAATATTTAAAATTAACTCAGGTGTGGCGCTTATCAAGACACAGGCAGATGACAGAGGACGATGGGTAATAGCAGAGGTGAGATGTCAGGGAGCCAGATATACATTAGCTAATTATAATGGTCCTAATGAAGATGACACAACCCCCCTAAATAATCTTTGTCTAGCTTTGGCAGATTTTGAAGCCCCCCTGATATTAGGTGGTGACTTTAATGTCCTTCTAAATAATAAGTTAGACAGATCTTCTCCCAGAACTCAGATTGCGGCACCACGGGTTAAAGCTTATCTATCTGCAACCCCTAAAAACCTTAACATTTGTGATGTTTGGTGGAAAGAAATGGGCGAGGTGAGGGAGTATTCCTTCTATAGTAAAAAAAAACAGCCACTACTAGAATTGATTATGTTTTCATTGAACTACCACAGGTAGAAATAGTAAGGTCAATAGAATATGTACCTATCCACATCTCAGATCATGCGGCCATAGCCTTAAAATTAGAACTCCCTTCAAAGCCCACTTTGAGGAGGTGGACCCTGAATAGGAGACTTCTCCTGCAACCTACAATCCCTGACATGATAAAGAGGGGAACAGCCATCTTCTTTCACCATAACTTGGATTTGGTGCCTTTAAAGCATGGTTGAGAGGGACTTTGAGGGGCGCTGCCGCGAGCTGGGCCAGATCTGAAAAAAAGGGGATGTATGACGTTACAACGCATACTTTTACAACGCATGCACTTACAACACAATTTTTACAACGCAACATCCACTACAACGCATTCCATTACATCGCATGACACTACAACGCATTTTAAAAAACTACCTTTACAACGCATTCCATTACATCGCATACTACCTTTACAACGCATACCATTACAACGCATAATGTTACATTGCATTTAAGGTAAGTATTGGATAGTATAGGGGTAAAAATTACTATTCTTACTCCAGGGGGTGCAACAGTAGGGTAAGTGTTGGATAGTATAGGGGTAAAAATTACTATTCTAACTCCAGGGGGTGCAACAGTAGGGTAAGTGTTGGATAGTATAGGGGTAAAAATTACTATTCTAACTCCAGGGGGTGCAACATTAGGGTAAGTGTTGGATAGTATAGGGGTAAAAATTACTAATCTAACTCCAGGGGGTGCAATAGTAGGGTAAGTGTTGGATAGTATGGGGGTAAAAATTACTAATCTAACTCCAGGGGGTGCAACAGTAGGGTAAGTGTTGGATAGTGTAGGGGTTAAAAATTACTATTCTAACTCCAGGGGGTGCAACAGTAGGGTAAGTGTTGGATAGTGTAGGGGTTAAAAATTACTATTCTAACTCCAGGGGGTGCAACAGTAGGGTAAGTGTTGGATAGTGTAGGGGTTAAAAATTAATATTCTAACGCCAATGGTATGCATTGTAATGGTATGCGTTGTAATGCCTGCGTTGTAGTGACATGCGATGTAGTGTCTGCGTTGTAATGGTATGCGTTGTAATGGTATGCGTTGTAGTGTCATGCGTTATAAAGGATGTTCCGTTGTAATGCCTGCGTTGTAAGTGTAGTGCGATGTAATAGTTGCGTTGTAAAGGTTGTTTCCCAAAAAAAGGAGATGATTGAGTTAGAGGAACAACTAGCAGTGGTGGAGACGGCTTTAAAAGCGGGATAGGTGACTGACAGGGAGAAGGAAGCCCCATGAGCAAAGGTTGAGGATCTACAGTTGAAGTTCAGACTTAAAACTGAGGAAATCATGATCCAGAAGTGGGAAGTAAGTTAAATGAGGGATTTTCAGGGTGAGAATTGTGGCAAACTTCTCACCACGAAGAGTAGAGTGGAAAGATCATGTAATTACATTAGCAAGATTACAGTTGGTAGCCAAGTTATGGAGGATAAAGGGGATATTGAGCAGGCTTTTGTGGAATTTTTTCAAGACTTGTATCGTGAGGATTTATCGGTTGAGGAAGATGTCATAGATCAGTGGCTCTCTGGGAAACAGCTTCCAAAGTTGAACCCGGATAGCCAAAAATCACTCTCCCAAGATATATCAGGAAGTGAAGTACTTGCCGTCCTAAATAAAGATAAGAAAGGGAAAGCGGCGGGATCTGATGCAATTCCAATTGAGGTTTATATGTTAATAATTGATGAAATGATCCCGGTCTGGCTGAAATTGCTTAATGGTATTCTTGGAGGCATTTTTGTTTTGTCAGATTCGTGGAGTGAGGCTGTCATTACTTTGATTCTGAAGCCCGGCAAAGTCTCAACTCAATGTCAGTCTTATCGACCTATATCATTATTAAACTGTGATTATAAGATCTTTGCAGGGATATTGAATGCTCGGCTTATTAAGATAGTGGGGTCGATAATTCATGAGGACCAAAAGGAGTTTCTCCCAGGTAGACAGATGCTGGACCTGGTCTATTCCTTAATTGGATAGGTATATTTGGCAACCACACAGGGCGTCTCTCTCGCAATCATTACTGTTGATGCAGCAAAAGCCTTTGATCGAGTCAACTGGCATTATATAAGTAGGACAGTAAAAGCTTTTGGCTTTGGCGACACTTTTAGAGAAGTCCTTAAGAAAATATATAAAGTTATGTGAGTTTTCTCTGGGGAAGATGGCGACTGACTGACATCGCCGCGAGGAGGCTCCGCCGAGTCTCCCCTGACGAGACGGCTCTTTGAGATGCGGAGGCGCTCGTAGTGATCGTATCAGGCAGCAGCAACCGTAGCAGCAGCAACTACATATTACGGATCAAACCAGAAAAGTCTTGAATAAGAAAAAGAAAAAGAAAATGCGACAAGCAAGCGGGCTTACTTCGAACCTAACCCTGCTCCGCTTCATTGTTGTAGTCTATCCCTACCGTGAGGACGCAGCGGCTCGAGGATCACGGATGAGAGGCGACTTGCACGATACCCTGGTTCAGTGCGAGAGCGGAAGGCGGCTTCACCAGCGGTCCGATTGCGGTTTGGAGCAGAGAAGTCTTGCCCAGGAGCTGCGTGACACTCGTCCTGGGAACAGAGCAGGAATAAGGCGCAGGAGCAGCACGGTGTGTATCGGGTCCAGGCAACACATCCAGATCATCCAACGCACCTCTAGACTAATTGTACAAGTAAGGATGACAGGCAAGGGGGGGAGAATAGGCAAAGGAAAGCCCGCCCTGGTACCTACTCAATCAACACAGACAAACTCCTCACTAGCACCTACTCGGCTAGGGAAGAGGACCGATGATGTCTGTACTAAACCAAACAATCGGGTCGAGAAGGGTGACGGTGATGGTGATGTTGATGTTGGGTGCAAGAACCATCAAGAGAAAAACCTAACCTCTAGCTCTGTGGGGAAAAAAAGCAGAATACTTAAGGAAGTTACGGGTTCACAACCTCTGATCTCCAATAGCTTTGCGGTGGCAAGTGGGCCTACAAACACTGTATTAACCGACAAGCAGGATCATACCACCTTAACCGGCTCCATTAATCCTACTACTCCTATCTCTGATGGCATTAATCAAGCAGCTATAGCCCTTACCAAGGTACCAGTGGCTCCGGCAGCAATTGACATCAATAGCACAATTACTATGCCCACCCCTAGTGATATTAAAGATACTACCTGCGCCATTTTTCCCCCACCCGTATCTTACGGCAATCAGACACTTACAGGTTGGAATAAAAAAAAAAACAATAATCAGGATAAATTCTACTCATTAACAGAGGACTCCGATATGTCTGATATTAGTATTTCTTCATCAAGTGGGGAGGAGGACAAGAAGTGGTATAGTAGTCCTAATACTGATACCCAGAGAACAAAAACAGGCATCAAGAAACTACTTAAAAGGAGAAGTAGAGACCAGGCGCTAAGAGGCGTTGATATATCTGGAAACTAGAGTGCTAGGGAACTGAAATGCGACTATAACAACACTCCTCTCACCCTAACCCCAGCTGCCATTGTGGTGGAGGGAACTCCGCCAAGTAATATTCCCCAAGATACCAAGCAAGTGGGAGATAATGGTGATCCAAAAGGCGAGCCTGCCCTAGCAGTTATCCTACAATCCATCAGAAGCTTCCAGGATGAAGTTAAGTCAGATAATCGAAGATCCCGTATGGCAGCCAAAAAATTACAAGGGGCGGTTAGAAAGGTTGGTAAAACCTGTGCCGATATAGCGGATCGAATGGCTATGGTGGAAGGAAGGACGGAACAGCTTGAAAAGGAGGTGTCTACACTCCAGAAGCATCAAGAGGAACATGAGGTAGTGGTAAAGGATCTGATGTGGAAAATGGAGGAGCAAGAAAATCGACAGAGACGCAACAATCTCCGCTTCTTGGGAATTCCTGAAGGGGCCGAGAAGGATGATCCCAGGAAGTTTATGATCAGCTTATAAGAGGGGCATTTCCAGAGCTACAATCTTGGGATCTGGATAGGGAAATTCAAAGAGCTAATAGATTCCCTCTCTTTCCTGGCAAACATACAACACCCTCACAACACCCTCGCGCCATGCTCTTGTTCTTTGGGAACTTCCTCCTTCGTCAAATTTTCTTTGATCTGGCGTGACCAACAAAGAAACGAACATTCGAGGGAATAACATTCTTTACTAGACCAGATTTTGCTCACGCCACAGTGGAGCGCAGGTGGAGGCTTCGACAGCTCTTTAACCCATTTCAAAAATTAGGGGCTGAAGTATACCTGCAGAACCCTACCAGGCTGAAAATAATTTTCAAGGGAATCGTACGCAGCTTTATATCTGAAATCTAGGCGCAGAAATATCTTGAACAGATTTCGAAACAAAACTAATTTGAGTTGTGACTGATGAAAACTCCTTTCTTTACAAGGAGGACGCTCTTCAACCATGTGTTAATTATAGTTATATTTATTCACTGCTTTTCTTGTCATTGGGTTTGCTGGGCTCAACGGCTCAGCGGCTCAGCTGACTCCCCTTCTGATATGATGTGCGCTGCTGATGTTTAATGACGATATACCCTCTTGGGGTTCTATTTCTTTTTTTCTTTTTCTCTTGTTTTTGGCGTAGGGTTACTGCTCCTTGGAGTTAAGGCTTTTTCTCCAAATCTCATATTCTTTCTTGTTGTAAATTATGGCTCAAGCGGTGTTGGGGGAGGGCTCGGCGGCTCGCGGGGCTCTGCGTGTCGGATGCCACACTCCTGGCTTTGCCAGGTAACCTCAATAGGTGGTGGGGGGTGGGGGGGGGTGGGGGGGGGTGGGGGGGGGGGGGTGGGGGGGTGGGACAGACAGGACAAATATACGAAAATAAAAAAAAAACAAAAAGAAAACAGAAAGAAAAAAGAGGCGGATTTGGATTACCTTAATATAACAAGATGGGTTTGCTAAGAATTCTATCGATGAATGTCTCCGGCCTGAATGATATTAAGAAAAGACAGATGGTGGCAGTGGGTCTTCAAACTTGGGGTACGAACATTGTCTGTCTACAAGAGACGCACATTGAAGGGTCACAGTTGCATATCTTAAACACTCTAGGATACCGATTGATATGCGCTACATCACAAGGGGCCAGGGTAAGAGGGGTTGCCATTTTAGCTAAAGGAAGTGGGTTTACATTTAACCATTCTAAAGCTGATAAATTTGGTCGTTGGGGGGTCACAGAATGCCAATATGGGGACGGGCAAAAGCTCTCGCTATGTGCCATATATGGTAGCAATTATGATGAGCCTTCAGTTATTTTTTTTTTTTTTTTTTTTTTTTTTTAAAAAACCTTTATTCGTATAAGTCAGATACACAGCTATTCAGCCGACATCCCGGAGGTTCGGCAGCTAATCAGTCGACACATGAAGTCCTCCATAGCTCTAATGCAGGATAAAGACAAAGGTTTCATTTTTGAAAACTACCTACAATAAACACAACAAGCAAGGCAGTATATACCACAAGTTCGTGCCAGTTCCCAACGGGGGCGCGGCCCCATTTCCAACATCAAATCAAAGCCACCGATCGGGAGGATGAGGGAGAAGCAGAGGCGCTAACATTCTAACGGAGGTGCATCAGAAAGACCCAAGTCGGAAGTGAGGCTAGGGGGAAAGTTGCTCCTCTGGTGGTTCAATGGCAGGAGGCAGACATATGCCCCCCCTATATTGGTTCCAACTTCCCCATACCTTATGCCATTTCTTAGGCCTCCCCCGTGCACTATACACCGTTTTCTCCCGAAACATGCTCCAGTCCATGTTGTCCTTCCATGCATCCAGGGTGGGCGGGCTATGAGAGCCCCACAGTCGTGCTATATCTCGCTTAGCCACCATATTGCCTAGGGTCGCCCATTGAGTCTGCGCTGCGTCATAATCTGTAGGACCCCACACATTCAAAAGACAGCGCCGCGCCTCTGGGTGCAGTACAATACCCGTGACCTCCTGCATCACAACGTGAATCCGCTTCCAAAAGTCCGCAATCACACCACACTCCCATATGATATGTAGAAAGGTACCCACCATCCCGCAGCCCCTCTTACATAGCCCATCCTCGGTAAAACCCATATGGACCAGCCGGGGCCCAGTGACATAAACTCTGTGCAGTATCTTAAGCTGGACCAGCCGTAGTCTGGCGGGGATCGCGACCTCCTTAGGAGAGGAGACGGCGTATTGCCAATCCTCATCGTCCAGCTCAAGGCCGTCCCTAGTCCACTGATCCCGCACCCCCAGGAGGAGGTCGGTCCGGACGTTCACAAGCTTTTTGTAGATTAGGGAGATTGTGCTCTCCGGCATATGGCCGTCCAGGATCCGGTCCTCCAAGGGAGAGGACTCAGGCACCTTTTCCCCCTCAATGAGGACCGACCGCAGCGCATGGCGCACCTGCGCATACCGGAAATATTCCGTGCCCTCCAGCGCATATTCCGTCCGTAGCTCGTCAAACGACTTAATCCGCCCCTTGGCCAGCAGGTCCCCCACCCTGGAGATGCCAATCAGATCCCATTTCTCGAATCCCTTAGAGTGCCAAAGTTTCCCCAGCATATCGGAGTCATACAACGGAGTGGCGAGGGTGAGCCTATCTTTCCAGCCCAACGAGTTCGTGACTGTCTTCCACACGTTCACCGCCACCCCGGTCGGCCCCGTGAGGGACCCAGCCAGGGGCCTCGAGTAAAGTGCTCTATAGTAGCCACCCCCACGCAGCAACCACCGGTCCATAGCAAAGCCGGGGCTAAGCGCCGGGCCGTAGACTCCATGATTGATCGCACTCAGTTGGGAGGCCCAATAGTATCTTCTGATGTCGGGAAGCGCGATACCCCCATCGTACCAAGGAAGAGTTAGTTTTGCTATCGCTATACGCGGACGGCCGTCCCACAGCAGCGAGCGCTGGAGACTCTCAACCTCCCGAAAGTAGCTGGCCGGTACCAGCTCCTGGGTGTTCTGCAGGGCATAGAGAAAACGGGGAAGAGACATCATTTTGAATAGCACAGCACGGCCAAGGAGGGAAAGCGGCAGCCGCCGCCAGCCCGCCACCTCCCGCCGCAGGCGCGCCAACGGAGGGACCAGGTTCCTCTCGTACCGTACCGTTGGGTCGGCAGAGATATAAATCCCAAGATACATGAAACCCCTATCGGGCGATCTGGATCGGGCAATTCCGCGGGGGAACCGGGACGTCTTCACACAGGGCATACAGATATGACTTCCCCCAGTTAATGGTTAGTCCCGAATTCCTCCCGAAGGAAGTCAAAATGTCGCAGACAACTATGAGGGACTTCCGGGGTGAAGTGAGATAGAGCAGGATATCATCGGCATAAAGGGAGATGCGGTCCTCGTGGTCAGGTGACCAGCGAATCCCCCTCACATCTGGGTGCCATCGTATCCAGGCCGCCAGCGGCTCGAGAGCAAGAGCAAACAACAGCGGCGACAGAGGACAGCCCTGCCTGGTACCCCTCCCCAGCCCGAAGGGACGGGACGCCCTACCGTTGACCGCGACTTTAGCGAGAGGTCCTTCATATAATAGTCTCACCCAGCCCACAAATCCGGGTCCGAAGCCGAATTTCGCAAGCGCAGCCCACAGGTATGCCCACTCTACCGTATCGAAAGCCATCGTTGCGTCGAGCGCTGCCACAATGGCCGGCTCCCGCATCGTCCCCACCCTTGCGATCACTCCGTGGATGCGCCTAAGGTTCAACGCGGTGTTACGATGCGGGATGAAACCGGATTGGTCAGGGTGGATCAGATCTCCGATCACCCTGACCAAACGGTTAGCGAGGATCTTAGCGAGGATCTTCGGCTCGGCATTAAGGAGCGAGATCGGCCTATATGAGCTGCACCTGTTCCTGGGCTTACCATCTTTATGTATGACCACGATTGTTGCCAGGCGCTGGTCGAGTGGGAGGCATCCCGTCTCCCGAGCCTCCACGAACATAGCTCGCAAATGCGGAGCGATCGTATCCGGCCGGAGTTTGTAGAACTCAATTGGCAGGCCATTCGGGCCCGAGGCCTTGCCCGGACGCAATGAGCGGATAGCCCCCGCGATTTCGTCGACTGTGATATCGCCATCAAGATCGTCCCTGTCTATGTCGGAAAGGCAAGGCAAAGCAAGATCACGCAGGAGTTCACACGAATCCCCCACTGGCCTGTCCGACACGGAGGTATAGACCGTGTGGAAGTAATCCGCAAAGCACTGGACTATGCCATCCGGCTCCGCGACAACGACGCCATCCTCCGTCACGAGGTCTGGCACAACACGATTGACCCGCTCCTTTTTATCCAGCCACGCGATTAACTTCCCGGCCTTGTCCCCGACGTCGTACAGACGGCCCCGCTGTTCCCTACTCAAGGCTTTGGCCGCGTCCGTCACAAGGGCCTTGTACTCCGACTGCTTAAGGGTCAAATTGTGCAGCGCCGCCGCCGTGACCTCCCCCTCCAATGTCAGTTCCAGATCCGCGATCTCCGCCTCAATCTGGGCGACCTCCGCGTCTCGCCGACGCTTGGCCGCTGCTATCAAGGAGAGGGCCTCTCCCCTAAGCACTGTTTTGAACGCTTCCCACAAAGACACCGCCGACGTGACCGAGCCGAGATTTTCCTGGAAATAACGATCGACCGCCTTCAGCACCGCACTACGAGTCGTAGGGTCCCTGAAATACCACGGGTTAATTGGGGCCACCCTACCCTCCACTCCTCTACCAACATCCATACAGATCCACACCGGCGAATGGTCAGAAATACCCCGTGCCATGTGCCTGGCCTCAGAGACAAAGGAGGCGTGTGCAGCTAGGGTAAGCACATAATCAATTCTGGAGAGACTGCCATGCGCCCCGGAGTGGAAAGTGTATTGCCGCTGTGTGGGATGCAGCAGTCTCCAACAATCAACCAGACCAAGGGTATCTACAAAGTCCGGAAGCCACTTCTGAGCCCCCCCCGAGCTCCTTGGCGGGTGTCTGTCAAGCAATCCGGAGCCAACCGCATTGAAGTCGCCACCCACCACCAACATTCCCTCTGGGAGATCCAACAAAGTCCTCTCTAAGTCCGCAAGTGTGGAAGGTTGCAGTGCAGGAGGGACATAAACCGACACCAGGACCAGCGTCCTGCCCTCCCACCTCCCCGCTACAGCCGCAAAGCGTCCCCTATCATCAACAGTAGTGGAGTCGACCTCGAATGGCAGAGAGGACCTGACAAGTATTCCAGCCCCTCTAGACCCCGAGGAAAACCCGGAGTGTGCGACAAATTTGTAGCCTTTCCTGTTGAGTGCATAGCACGTGTTACCAATCAAGTGCGTCTCTTGCAATAAGACAATATCAGGGGTACATCGCTTCAGAAATTGCAGGACAATCCCATGCTTAATACGATCCCCCAAGCCATTTACATTCCAACTGAGTATTTTTAAGCCCCTACCCCCCATCCCAACATGTAAGGAGACCACCACCCCCCGCGTGGAACCGCACTCGAGTCACAGAAGCTTGCATCCTTACGCCTTGCATAACCAAAAACAACAACAACCCCAACAACAACCCCAATCCACCCCCCACCCTGCACCCCTGCGTAAGCTCTAAAATGCCCCCCAACTTGCAGTGTGCCTGTCGCCCCATACAAAGACTAATCTACAAAAAGAACCCCAGAGGAGGAAAAAGCTCCCATACTGCCCCCGCTACCCCCCGGACTGTCACCCTCCCGGGGGAACCGGAGATCTAGTACTTAAGTCCTGGCTCATTGTTCATCACCGCCACCGTCTGCTCCACCGGAGCGTTCCACGCTAGTCCGTCCTTGGGGCAATGTGTCCAGCCAATCTCCGACCATGTCCGGTGATTCAAAAAAGAAAGTCCGCTCTTCGAACACCACACGCAACCTGGCCGGGAAGAGCATGGCGTATTTCAGTCCCATCTCTCGTAGCCTTCTCTTGACCGCCAGGAAGCCTTGTCGTTGCTTCTGCACCATCTGGGTAAAGTCCGGATAGAAACTTACAGTGGTGTTCTGGAATAGCGTCGGGCCGGACACCCGTGATGCTTGCAGAATGGCATCTCGGTCCCTGAAGTTAAAGATCCTGGCGACAATCGGCCTCGGAGGGGCCCCCACCTTGGGCCTCCCGCCAGGGACTCTGTGGGCCCGCTCAACAGTAAAGAACTTACTAAGGCCTTTGGGCGCCAGATGGTTCACCACCAGGTCCTCCACAAACAGGTCCACCGACTGTTCCTCCGAATTTTCCGGGACCCCAATAATGCGCACGTTATTGCGCCTTGCACGGCCTTCGAACTCTTCCAACCGTCGGGCAAAGTGATCATTTGCAGTCCGCAAGGTACGGACTTCCAGCTGAAGGCCGGAGACGTCGCCCAGTAGGCCTGCAGTCTTGAGGTCCAAGGACTGAACCCGCTCATTAGTTTTCCCCAGGTCTGCCCGAATCAGATTGACGTCGATCGATATGGCGTCCACTTTATGCGCCAGGGTCTCAAATTGTTGCCCGATAGAGGACTTCATCCCCTCAATGGCCCCCATGATATCTTGCAGGGTTGGTTCCGCGGAGGGGGGCGACACGTCCTTCAAGGCCTCCAGTGTCTGTCCCGATCCGCCCGGAGACCCCTTCTGGTGGGCATAGCGGTCCATGTTGTTAGTCTGGGTGTAGCCTCCCCGCCTGGTACTCTTGGGCTTCTGTTTTTCGGCGTCCGATTTGCTCGACATCGCAATCTGCCGCGGAGACAATCTCCTTGCCCATACAGAGTAGACAACCATGCAACCAGTGACTGGCGCTACCCACGCCCAGGCCCGGGCGCGGTGGAGACAGGAAAGCGAAAGTGAAAGTGAAAGTGAGGACACCTTCCTACCGACGACTCGCCCCTCGCACGGCCGCTGTTGTTCAATTAGTGCACGGGCACTGTGCCAACGCGAGTCCCGGGCACCTTCCGGGGAGTAGGCCACAAACTTCCAGGCAGTACAACTTCGGTCTCCGGTGGGCGATTTCGATCCGGACAGCGGCTCTTGCCTCAGCAACGGCTCCCCTCCAATATTCCGGGCGTCAAAAGCAGGATAATAGACAGGATATCTGCCGGAGGGAGCGAGGGTCTCGGGAGCTCTAGGCTCACGCGGCCATCTTGATCACGTGCTAAGCTCCTCCCCGAGTCTTCAGTTTTTGAAGAGATTTCAAATTAATTAATGCACTGGCCCCTGCCTCTAATACTTTGCGGGGATTTTAATATAAATCTCCCCAATAACTGGTCCCTAAAAGAACACTGGCATTACACTGGTCATAAACCGAAAGTTTGTAAAGCATTAAGTCAAATGTGTAGTATTCACGGCTTAGTGGATGGCTGGCAGACCTCAAACCCTGCTGACCCTGGGTTCACATATTTTTCTAATCCAAATCTCTCCCATGCTAGATTGGACTCTTTTTTTATTTCTAATTCAATTAAATCCAAGTGCCAGACTATGAAACTTCCCCGGATCCTATCGGATCATAACCCCCTTATCTGCTCCCTAGAAATTAGTAATCATAATCGCACACCTAACTCATGGACCTTTGAGAAATCTCTCCTCTTAGATGAGAATTATTGTAAGCATATAAGGGAGTGGATTCCTAACTTTTTATCCGATAATGAGGGGAGTGCTTCAATTAGTACTATATGGGATACGCTAAAGGCCGGGATCCGTGGGGAGACTATGCAATACTCTTTACAGATTAATAAACAATCTAAAGAAGCCATGCAGCGTCTTCAAAATGAATTGAGGAAGACTGAAGAAGGCTTATTAACTATCACCTTGGGCAATAGGTTAGCTAGGAGTGAAGCAATTGAACAAGCGCAATATCAGGTGGCAATCGTTAAAGCTCAAATTAGAAATATTTTTACAGAAACAGCAATAAAAAAGGCACATGCCCAAAAAGAGAGGGTTTATGAAGTCAACGAACAAATTGGACATCAATTAGCCGTTCGTGTGAGGCAACAGGCTACCATAAACATAATTCGGGATATTCAGAATTCCTTTGGAACCCAACTAGAGGACCCTAAACGTATAAGAAAGGCGTTTTGGCAATATTATCGATATTTATACTCCGAAATGGGGGGAACTGATCAGGCTAGTATTGAGGATTACCTAGATAAATCTAGTCTAGTAAAATTTGAAGCTGAAGATGCAAATATATTAGAAGTCCCCCCTACAGAAGATGAAATTATCGGCATAATTAAAGACCTACCAAGAGGGAAAGCTACCGGGCTAGACTGTATTCCATCGGAATTCTACGCACTCTTTTTTAATCAAATTAAAAATACCTTGGTCAATCTGATTATTTATATTTTTAATGGAGGGCATCCCCCAGAGTCTTGGTCTCGGGCTAAAATAATCAGTTTTCCTTAAAAAAAAAAAACGTTGGATCAGCTCGGGTCTTATCGCCCCATCACTCTTATCAATACTGACTCCAAAATGTATGCGAAAGTGCTAGCAAACAGACTAGCCCCCTTAATTCACAAGGTGATCGCCCCGAGTCAACATGGCTTTATCCCACATCCATCGAGTAATCACCTTGTTTGATGGTATGGAAGTGGCAGGAGACCCTATGGCTCTTATTTTACTAGACGCAGAAAAAGCCTTTGATAGGGTCTCCTGCCACTTCCTATGGGCAGCTATGTCCAAAATAGGGATTCAGGGAGGCTACATTCAAGCAGTTAAAAAATTATATGTTAATCCTAAGTCTGTGGTGATGGTAAACGGTAGTTTATCAGAAGAGCTGACAATTGGGCGTGGAACACGGCAGGGTTGCCCCTGCTCGCCGTTGCTCTTTGCAATTTATATAGATTCTTTTATTAGACGATTAGAGGAGGATAGAGCGATCATCCCTATAATCTCAAAAGGCTATTCTACTAAAACTCTGGCCTATGCGGATGACATTGCCATTGTGACCACCGATCCAAATTCGGCCATCTCCGCAATAGAAAATGAGGCGAAACAATTTGGAGATGTATCGGGATACACACTGAATCAAGGGAAAACCCAGATCGTGCTAAATAAGAAATGTGTGATGAGGGACTCGCGGGTGGTGGAAGAAGCCACTTATCTAGGAGTTTGCATTACATCTGATCTAGATAACCTGGTTAATACAAATTTGAAACCACTTACAACGGTATTTAAGAAAGATCTACAATGTTTGGATAACCTACATCTCTCTATCATTGGCAGAGTTAATGGGATTAAAATGGTGTTCTTCCCTAAAATTCTTTATCTGTTCAGAGCGATTTGTTTAGAATTTTCCTTACCCTGGCTTAAATCGATGGAAGGGATATTCTCTAGCTTTTTATGGGCTTATTCACAACCACGGCGGGCTTATAAATTCCTTACTCTCCACAAGGATCGGGGTGGGCTAGCTTTGCCAAATTTACAGGCGTATTATTGGGCAACCGTGCTATTATACAGTAAGGAACTGTTGCATAGTGATTCGGAAGGTCAGGTGGGGGAGGATCAGACACCCTATACACCTTCTACTTTCCAACTACTCCTAGGTAGCGAGAGCAGAGGGTACTGGTGGAAACATCTTCACGACAGTTACCACAAAAAAGTTAAACATAAAACATTACTTAGTGGATTTAAGGTCTGGAAAATCGTTAGGAAACTGCTCGGGATTGGAAGACTGTCATTCTATACACCTATAAAATTCAACCCAGATCTGCCCGAAATTTTTAATTACAAATATATCCATAAATGGCATAATAAAGGATTTACCCATTTAGGCTGCTTTTTCTCCTCTACCGGGGTATATTCGTTTGAAGAATTAAAAAACAAATTTAACTTAGATTGGCGGGATTTTTTTAAATACTTGCAAATTAGAAATTTTGTTACAGAAAATAAGACAGACGGTGGGGATGGTTAAGTATAAAATTAAGCTAGTAGACATACTGCTATCTGATATAAATAACACGATTGGGGGCATTTATTCTCACATTAATACTCTATTTCCTGATGATATGGAGAAAATTGCACAGAAATGGTTAGAGAAGGCTGAAATCGCCAATGAAGAGTTTAATTATGCTTACGAAATGTCTCAAACAATTTTAATGTCAACCAAACTTCAAGCACAATTTTTTAAAACCTGCTTCTTTCTATACTACACATCGGATAGAATCGCAAAATGGGCCAATGGCCCGAGTTCTTGCTGCCCTAGATGTATGCTTTATAAGGCCGACTGTATACATATTTTTTCTACTTGTGCAGGACTAAAATTGGTCAAACAAGAGATAGGGAAATTTCTGTCTACCATTTTGCATAACACTACTACTCTATCCAACGGGTCTATTCTATTAGGGGCAATAGACCCTGGAAATTCCAGGGTTGGTCACAAACTTATCTTTATCGCCATGGCTGTTTTCAGGCTATGTATTGCCTCAGCATGGCGTGATAATTCTGCTCCCACTTTCCAACAATGGTTGGCCCGTTTTATGGCTGTCGCTTATACCGAAATTGCAATTTATAAATGTAAAGGCGGTAGGCGACGTAAAAAAGGGTTAAAAATTTGGTCCCCTCTAATTTTATGGCAACAGACTTCCGGCTCTTTGGACTGAATTGGTGGTTTAAAAGGTAATCAGCTTTGGATACCTTAATATATATATCTTTTTCTTCTTTTCCGTCTTTCTCGATTAAAATGTACGATATATAAATGTATATATGTATGTACTCCTGTCTGTCCGGGAAGGGAGGTGGGTGGGGGGGAGCTGGGGGAAATTAACCCTTTCGCCGCGGCGGGAATTCCGCCGCGGCGCGGGAGGGTGCGGGGGGGCAGCGCGGTGGCGCTGTGCTCATGACGGAGCCGCTCCGTCATGAGCCACGGTTGAGCTGTGCTCATGACGGAACGGTTCCGTCATGACTCTGCCCATTTGCGTTGTCCCCCCGCACAGGCGGGGAAACAGCGCCGCGTAGGCGGAGCGGCCGCCAACGGCCGTGACATGACGGAACCATTCCGTCATGAGCACACGGCAACCGTGGCTCATGACGGAGCGGCTCCGTCATGAGCGGGGAAGGGGTTCAGGTTGTTGTCAAAAAAATTTGAATAAAGATATTTAAAAAAAAAAAAAAAGAAAATATATAAAGTTCCCTGGGCCCAGATATTGGTTAATGGTAACCTTACCACGGCGGTTACAATCCAGCGTGGTACGAGGTAGGGGTGTCCATTATCCCCCATTCTTTTTGATTTGTATATTGAGCCTCTGGCCCAAAGTCTAAGGCTGAATGATAACATCATACCTTTCATAGTGAATGGGTTTACAAGGAAGGTAGCACTTTATGCCGACGACCTGATTTTATTGTCATCAAACGTCAATTCTACTCTACCCGAGCTACTTGCTGAAGTTCAGGCTTTTGGGAAAATCTTGGGCTATGAAGTTAATAGCGATAAGACAGAGATCATGGCCTGGAACGTCGCAGCTCAGGGAGTAAGGCTCTCCAAGGAACTAAGATATCTGGGAGTAATAATAACCCAAGATCTAAGAAATATTCCTAAAATAAATTTGGAGAAAGTTTCCAGGGAGGTGGAGGTTTTATTGAGGAGGTGGCAGAGTATACCATTATCCCATTATGGAAGGGTCAATCTGATTAAGATGTGTGTTCTCCCTAAATATGCCTATCTTTTTAATAACATCCCCATGGAATTTGATAAATGCCAAGTGCTGAAAATACAGGGCAAGATTTCCTCCTTTATTTGGGCAGCCAAAGGGATCAGATTGTCCTGGAAGAAACTAAGGCGGAAACTGTAACACAGGGGTATGGGCCTGCCGGATCTTCAGCTGTACTGCTGGGCATATCAATTAAAGAATTGTAGGATGTTACTTCTCAGGCCAGATAGTTCCTTGATCGGCAGCATGTTTAAAGCTAGGCTGCTGGATCTAGACGAAGTAGACTTCATGTACAAATTTGGCGCTCCTAAAAATGTTTTAAGTCAGGCTGGAGACTTTATACATGGCGGCAAAACTGTGGTCGGACTGTCAGGTCTGTTTAGGTCTGTCTTACTAAAGTGAATGGCCTCCGGTGTGGGATTCCCCAGGGACACCAGAATGTCTCTTAGACGCTTTAGTCCAACCATAAAAAGAGGCAGGTGTTACACACTGGAGAGACATAATGGACAGTAACAAATGTTTCTCTTGGGATTACTGGAAGAGTCTTACTAGCGGAGCTCTTTCTAGATTTAAGTATTATTAAATTTCATCTTGGTGTAAGAGCCAAACCTGGTCTTCCTCTGAGATCAACTTTATGGAAGATGAGTTACAAGATCCGACAGTGAAAAAGAAGTAAGTAGGACTGTGGTATCACTCTCTTTTTGTTGCTGCAGACAGGAAGATGGAACGTCCATACCTGGTCTGGGAGAGGTGCTTGCCGAGCTGAAAAATCTCTGGCAAGTATCCTTAGACACACTATATCCACTGATTAAATCGGCTGCATTTAGGAGGAATCACATTTTTACACTCCACAGGATATATTAATCCCCACTTAAACTCTCCAAAATAAAGGGCAATGGAGAAGCAAGGTGTGTGAGATGTGGCGCCCTGAAGGTGGATGACATACACGTATTTGTGGCCTGTCCTGTGATTCAAGAATTCTGGGGTAACGTGGGTAAGACCTTGTCCGATGTCCTGGGCATGGAGATTGAGGTAAGTCCTTCTATTATCCTTTTTGGTATTGTATTGAAGCCTGAAGGGACGCCGGGTTTCTAGGGGCTACAGAGTAAATTGGTGTTTTATTTGGTCCTTTTGGCAAGGAGGGAGATTTGTAAGTTATGGCGCCAGGTGCTACCCCCAACATGGAGAGCTTGGTGGAATGTAGTAAGATACTTTAGAGACTTGGACCAAAAAGTTCATGTATATAGAGACAGAACAGAAATTGGGTTATTTTGGAATTTGTTAGATTGTTTAGATTCTGATTAAATTGTTTAACAGTGTCCAATGATTACACCTCTTGGTCAGCTCATGATGTGCGGTGTGGCTGTGTCTCAGCTGAGACTGGACACCTAAATTATGAGCAACAGGGGCGGATCAGATTCAGGTTGAGAGGTTGCTTCATCTACAGAGGTCATATGAGGACTAAAAAAAAAAAATAGACTGTAGGGACGTACTTTCTGAGGCACGGGCTCCGAGTACCAACAAGACATACAGGTTAAAGTGGAAGCAATTCTGCCTTTGGTGCTAGCAGGAGGGCACTCATCCTCTTTCGTCTGCACTGCATGAAGTTCTTCCTTACATTGTTTTGCTAGCAAATGCAGGGCTCGCTCACTCCTCCATAAAAGTGCATCTTGCCACCATCTCTCGCTTCAGATGCACATATTCTGGTCCTTCCCTCTGGTCGACAAGGATAATTAAACAGTTTCTCAAGGGCCTATTTAGAGTTTTCCCACCAGTCAAGCCTCCGCCGCCTCTTTGGTACCTTAATTTGGTTCTCACCCAGCTCATGAAGCATCCATTTGAGCCTATTCATCGGGCGGGCTTGAAATTCCTCTCCTTGAAGGTGGCTTTTCTGCTAGCCCTCACGTTAGCTTGGAGAGTAGGGGAATTACAGGCTCTTACCATTGAGGAACCCTTTCTCCAGTTTAAAAAAGGGACAGTGATACTCCGTACCAACCCAAAGTTCATACCGAAAGTACCTTCAGACTTCCATTTGAATGAGCCGGTTATACTCAAAACCTTTCCCTCAACCGACTACTCCAGCAGAGAAAGCACTCCACTCACTGGACATTCAACGGTGCTTAAAACTCTATCTTCAATGTACTAAGGACTTCAGGAAGTCACCTCAACTCTTTGTGGCCTTCAGCTCCCCTCGTAAGGGGTTCCCCCTTTCCAAGCAGGGGATTGCTCGTTGGATTACCAGCGCTATACAGTACTGTCACCAAGCAGCGGACAAGCCCCTTGAAGGTCGGGTCTGTGCTCATTCCACAAGGGCAGTTTCTTCTTCGACAGCCCTTTTTGCCGGAGTTCCTATCCTGGAGATCTGCAGAGCAGCGACCTGGAGCAGTACTCATACATTTACAAGACAATATTGCCTGAATTCTTCAGCGCATGATGACACAGCAGTTGTCCAGGCAGTCCTGAGGAACCTCTTTCAGTAGCTGTGAGCTTTCCCTTTCATCCCTCCTTCCGTTTTTGCTGTTTCAGACCTTGGCACATTTTTTAACTTCATTTGTTTATAAGTACTTATATTTCTAAGAATGTTTATTAACCATTGACATTGTAATTATGGTGAATTGCTGTTGCTGTGTTCTTGCTTATTCCTATTAATATTTCATGCTTTTGGGTTTTAATAATCCAGAATGGTTTAATAATGATCATGGTTCAAAAAATGTGCTCATAACTGCTAGCTACAAGCATGGAAATCTATTAATGTTC
The DNA here is from genome assembly GCF_964204655.1 of Triturus cristatus. Taxonomy (NCBI): domain Eukaryota; kingdom Metazoa; phylum Chordata; class Amphibia; order Caudata; family Salamandridae; genus Triturus; species Triturus cristatus. The sequence goes on from NC_140585.1 coordinate 645,794,150, forward strand.
CAATACTGGAGTAAGAAAACAAGTTACTTACCTGTAACTGTGGTTCTCCAGTATTGGAAACTTTCATAGATTCCAATTTTGATATATATGTCATAGTGGCAGTCAAAACTGTGTAGTTATAGTTAGGCCAGAGTTTCCATAGGAAGTACGTTTTTGGTTTAGGTAACAACTTTGGTGCCGTTTGATAAATCTTCTCAAAACTTTCCCTAGAAAAGATCATCCACCTCACCTTCTTCATGGAAAGTTACAAACCAATCTGTCAAGAGGACCCTAAGCAAAATGGTGGGTCCCAAAACAATGATTTCCCATGTTGATTTCCATTGGAAACTTTGCTCTCCGATGCAGGAAAATTTGAAAAAAGTTATAACTTTACTCAGAAAGCATGCTTTTTGTGATTAGGTATAAATCAGGTCAACTGTTTTCTAAAAAATTGTGTTTAAAGAGATGCTCAGCTTGGGCTTGAAGGGGTTAAAAAGTACAGGATATTAAAAGAATATGAACTTCTGATTGGCCATGGGAGTTTTTTCTCCCATCTGCCATTTTGTTACCGCAGGATTGGTCCTAGTCTCGTGGTACAGATTGATCTGATTAGCTGGTAACAACTCAGAATAAAACTTGGTCCCAGTGTCCTGAACAAGTTTTTAAAATGGGGCATAAGAGGACAGGGAAGGGACACTCAGACTCTCAGACACTTCTGGATAGAGCCAGGGGGAACCCTCAATGCCAAAAAAACATGTTGTTGTGCCACAGTTACCATGGTACTCCTGTGGTACCCAGTGTGGCCCTCCCATGAGAAACCACAGTACTCTCATGGGTGATGCTTGAGTGGAGGATACCTCATGAGTAGCTAGGTGTCTGAAAGAAAATGAAAACAAATTATTTAGGTTGGGTGTCCACAGGGGATGGACATCGAGTAGGCCCTGTGTGTGTGGAAAACCACTTGCTGCGCACCACTAAATGCTCTTTCTCATGCAGTGGAGGAGGTTTTGGGTAAAGCTCCGATTTGCTATCAGTAGCAGTGGAAGCCTTAACTACGAAAGCCCCTAGAACAGAAGGGCCCTCATAAGAACTGGCATACCTATTATTTATGTTGAGGCAGGAAGTCATGCACCTTGCACACCCTCAGTACCTGACACCCTCCCTGCCTCAGTGACTGACCCCTTGATGACCGCCCAGGATTAACTCCTGGTATTAGGCTCAGGTATGCTCCTGCATTAGCGTACCGTTGAGCCTCCTTCCAATCCCTAAAGAAGTGGCCTGACATCTGCTACTTTGTCCCACCCCTCTCATCGGGAACCTGCCCCCATCCAACCTAGACATAATGCCTCCCTACCTACACCAACCCCCTCACTCCTAACTACTTAAAACCGCACGGCCCAAACTCTTTCTCAATCAGATACCACCTAACCTCTCACCTAAAGCGAAAACAATCTTCTAACACAAATTGATTAGACAATACCCGGAATCACTTTTCGTGGACATCTATCACTGCTCCTCCAAAGGACAGATAAAAATTGATCTCATTTTCCACACGAAAAGACCCAAGAAGTGGAACTCCATCCTCAGCTCTCAGCTTCACATTGGCAATACCAGTAACACTCCCCATAGCTGCAAACTGATGATCTCAATCCCTAACCGCACGCCGCGGAGTGGAAACACTTCTGTGACCATATACTCCAACGGCACTGTCCTGATCCAAGCCAACAACGACAACCTAGAGGCATTTGACTCCCTCTTCCCCTCTCTTCGGGCAGCCCCCTCTCATGCACATTTCACCCTCCCAACCCACCTTTTCTCCCCAGAAAGCCGGACCCTCCAGCAAAGCCCACCTCCCATTCCTACGCCCTCTATCAATAACAGCTTTCCGCCTCATGACCCCACCCTCTCCTATGTCACAAAGAACAAGGCTCCCCTTCCCCCCTCCGACTGTCACCTCTTCCCCCTCGCCCACTACCTCCACCAACGACCAACGAACATCCTCAACACACAGTCTAAGACTCCAAACTGCCTCTCTATTCCCACATGCAAAAGAACGCTGAAGCCACCTCACGACCCGTCCCACCCCGCACCCTCTTTCCAGCTCAGAGCCTACATGGACAACACTATAACAAGAAGTCCTCATAGCAACGTCAGACCCCCCTCTCGTGATGACCCTGCCCTGAACACCCCCAACCTCACCTCTGAAGAGACAGGGCAGCGTCTCACTCTGCTGGAAAGCCAGCTAGCAACTAATATCCTGGGCTTGACTGAAATCCTATCCAACCTCGCCATGCTCCGTAAGCATGACCAAAATCTCCACCGTTCTCCCTCCCTCTCCAACCCCACACACCAAAGGCCTCCCAAGGCTCTCCACCCCAATTGGATCTCTACCACCTCTCGAATCAGATACTGAGACCTAAAAGAACAAGAGACGCTATGTCCTCTAATGAAACAGCTGATCTCTCCTCCTTGTACGACACCCTATCTACTGACTCCCCCCAATCCAAGATTCAGGTGATCACTGGATTCAGAAGAGACCACTCACCTCTGAAATCTCCAAGACCCCCGACCTCCCTCACTATCATCCCCATGGCCCCCTAAGGAAGAAACCCAAAAAAGAGGCATTCTCCACCAACTGCATGCTCATAAACTGCAGATCAGCCACCTAACATGCCACTGAGCTAGCAGAGTCCATCTTCACCCACGACATAGACATAGCCTTTATCACAGAGACCTGGCTAAATGACTACTTGTCAGAAAAACCAAGACCGGTTCACTAGGTATATATTAGGGCCTAATAGATAGGTACCTGATAGAATGCAAGGCTGAACTGGAAAGGAATGGACAGATAGGAATATATAAAACACTCAACAAGAGTTACAGGTATAAAGATAAACCTTTTGTATTTTACTTTTTGGTTGAAATACTCCTTTCAATTTTTTTACAAAAGTTTTTTTGTCAAGTAAGTGCATATATCAATTTTATACAAACAATCAAAACCAATCAATAAATATATCTATTAATCAAAAACATAGTTAATGCCCCACATAGAGCTCAAATTCATCCATGCACACACTCAATCAAAACCACATTCATTACATCAAATCAGATTGGGGGTGAGAACAAATTATCCTTGGGTGTTCAAATGGATGTAGTGATTGTATCTCATCCAGAAGAAGCCAGATGGTGCTTTAAGAAGAAGAAGGTCAACGAATCAAGCGTCAACGCGCGTTTCGGTATAGGACCCACACGGGGGCCCCACCTTCATCAGGGCGTAGACCAGGGATAATGGGGGGCAAGAACAAGATTAAAAGCTAAATCCTTGGAAGGCCGTGGATATCAAACTGCCGAACCTATATGCGAACGCAGTTCGGTGTCCAGAAGGAACGTCCAGCCGAGTTCAACAATAAAGAAGATTCCTTTCATCTAGCTGGAAGGTACGTGTAGTATATGCTCAAGTCGTGAGCACCAGAAATTTGGATCAGTAATGACACCCTCTAGGTGCGAGCAATGAGTGCTTCAAAGGAGGTGGGATTGGGAGCATAAAAATACAAGATTTAGCACTGAAGGATGGATAACCAAATATCCGAGACCAGGATGGTTGCTGGAGCGCATACACAAAGTTTTGACTGATGAAAGGTCCAGATCCCACATTCATCGATTTCACAGGGACGGCAAAGGAACGGCGTTACTATAACCTTCGCTCCTGAGTATTTTTGCTATTTACCCCGCATATACCGCATATACCGGTTCTTTATTGTTCTCTTGAGGTCCCCCTCTCCTAATTGGTTTTAAATGACTACTTGTCACCAGTCCTAGATACTCTTGTGCCCCCCAGGCTTTGCAATTATCAATAAAGATCGAAAAGACCAAAGAGGCGGGGGTATAGCAATCATTCACAACAACATATCCGTGATGGAAATCAACACCTTTAACTATAACACCTTTCAATGCTTAACCGCTAACATTAACACCATCGACAACAAAACACTACACTGCCATCTCCTATACCACTCCTCAGGCAACACCCCCGCATTCACAGATCACCTATCGAACTTGATTGCTCATTGTTCGCTCCGTGACGCCAAGAACCTTATTCTGGGAGACCTCAACCTACACTGGAATGAAGAAAACAACTCTCCAATACAAAAAGGAAACGACCTGCTACACAGCAACTACCTCACCCAACACTGCACAGATGCAACCCATAACAAAGGAGCAACACTAGATGCCATTATCGCCCAACGTGACACCGTCACAATCAACCACATCCTACCTGTTGACTGGTCCGACCACCACTTAATCCTATTCCACATCACTTTACCGATCTTATGTCTACCTCCCACCCAAGACCCCCTAAGTGGACGAGAAGTCTAACACAGATCAACATGGCAGACCTAGAGGAAAGGGTAAACTCGCTCCTTTCTATCTCCACAGACGATCTCTCCATCACGGAACTCACCTCTCATTACAACTTAACTATGACGACCATCCTAGACCAATTAGCCCCCTAAAACTAAAACAAACCAGGAACATTCCATCCAGATCCTGGTTCAACACAGACATCAACGCTGAAAGAAGACAATTAAGAGCCACAGAAAGACTATGGAGGAACAATCCCTCCACAAGCCTCCATGAGCAACTCAAAGCAGCCCGAAGGAAATACAAAAAGCACATCAATAACGAAAAATCCACTTTTTTCTCCACCGCCTTGGACAAGGCGAAAAACACGCCCAAAGAACTCTTCAACATCATCAGACAGCAAACTTCCAAGCCCCCTGCTACCTCAGTTCAGGCCTCCAAAGACCTGTGCAACAACTTCGCCAACTTCTTCAACGACAAAATCACCAAGATTGAGCTTTCTCTAGACATTACCCTTAATGCCTCCCATGAAAGCCCGACCACAGAGACCGAAGACAGCACATGCAGACTCCCCTCGAAAGCCTGGAAATCCTTCAACCACATCCCAGAAGCCAAGATTATCAAACTGATCTCCACCTCCAAACCCGCATCTCACGTCCTAGATCCTAATCCCTCCCAATTGACCAAAAAGCTGGGACTCTCCCTAGCCTCGTTTTGGTGCAAGATCATATTATGTTATATAGGCTTATAAAGCGCACTGCTACCCAAGGGTGTCCTGGCACTAAGCACTATCTACCTGGTACCCACCGCCCCAGACCCAGGCTGAGACTAAGCTGTGAACAACCAAGTTTTAAGATCTTTCCTGAACGACATGAGCTCTGTGGCAGACCTAAGATATAATGGAAGGTCGTTCCAGGCATTGGTAGCTCTTAGTACAAAGCTCCTACCACCCCAGTTAGCTTTTTTAGCTCTAGGGACGATCACTCGCTTTGCTTCCATTGAGCGTAGTGTTCTCCCGGGGACATACCACTGAATGCGCTTTTTTAGGTCTTCTAGGCCGCTCCCCATCAGGGACCTAAAGACCGTACAGAGAGCCTTAAATTGAGCTCGTTGTTTTATCGGAAGCCAGTGAAGGCAGCAAAGGCCATTTCTGACCGACATAAACCTTGGAGTGCCCGTGAGCAACCTGGCCGCCGCATTCTGCACCATCTGTAATCTGTTAAGTTGTTTCCTACTAATAGTAAGATACAAGCTGTTACAGTAGTCCAGACTGGACAGAATGAGGGCTGAGACAACTGTTCTGAAGCTTTCTTCAGTGTGGAAGAGTTTTATTTTCCTCAGGGTTCTCAAGATGAAAAAAAAGATTGTTCACACCACCCCGCTCACCTGGTCCCCGAGTGTTGTCCATGATTACCCCCAGGTTCTTCACTTTCAGCGAAGGGAGTGGGGGGCTGCCCAATTCGCTAGGCCACCAAGCTGGAGACCAGAGGTTGGGGTTATTCCCAAAAATAATCACCTCAGTTTTGCCTGCATTCAACTTCAGGCAGTTTGCAGACATCCAGTCAGTTACTGCAGCCATACAGTCATGGCAGCTAGGGGCCTTATCCGCTTCTTTGCCCCGCTGAAGGGACAGCACAATTTGGGTATCGTCAGCATAAGAGGTTAGTAATAGCCCAAAAGATCTTATGAGGGCAGCCAGCGGGCTCACATATAAATTGAAAAGTGTCGGGCTGAGGGATGACCCCTCTGGCACTCCACAGGGGAGGGAGAACGGTTTCGATCTGTCCCTTCCTAAATCCAACGTTTGTACTCTGTCGGCCAGAAATGAATTCAGTAGGTTCCAGGCCTCACCGTGGAGCCCGCCTTCGATAAGCGGCCCATCAGCACCTCCTGATGGACCGTATCGAAGGCTGCCAACAGGTCCAGCATGATCAAAATGGCTGAGCCTCCCTGGTCTACAGCATGGCGAACCTCCTCCATGGCTTTAATCACTGCTAACTCAGTGCTATGTCCCGCGAGGAATCCATATTGAGAAGGGTCCAACGTATTGCTGTTCTCAAAGAAACGACTTAGTTGCTTGTTCATAGCCTTCTCCAATATTTTTACTGGTAAGGGGAGTCGGGAGATAGGTCTGTAGCTGTTAGGATCACTGGGCTCCAGATTGGGTTTTTTAATCAGTGGCAGGATAGAAGCGGTTTTCCATGCTGTAGGGTAATGACCACCCTCCAATATGAGGTCAATAAAGGGGTTAGGGTGCTGGAAATGACTTCTGGGGAGATTTTTATTACTGCAGTCGGAAAAGGGCCCATAGGGGAACCAGAGCGGCATCCCATAAGCAGATTGGTAACCTCCTTGTTCTCCAGTGGAGTGAAACTGTTAAAAGTGGGAGAGTTGTTGGTTACCTTTTTCCCAGGTGCTAGATCTCTGGCCTCCCCCTGAAGAGTTTTAAAGGAGGAAAAAATGACCTCAACTTTTTTCAGAAAAAAGGAGGCTAGAGCATCCCAAAAAGCTGGACTGCTCTGAACAAGTGGTTTGGGGGATTCATAAGATTCGTCACAGTTCTGGAGTTCCTTTGCGGAGGAATTAGCTGCAGTGATCTGTTCGGAAAAGTAGGTCGTGAGAACTGGCGTCATACCAGACTGCCTCAAAATCGGCCAAGTCACGCCACTACTGAAAAAAACAGGCCTTGACACCACCAATCTGAACAACTTCAGACGCATTTCCAATCTCCCTCTCCTTTCCAAAACCCTCGAAAAGTGCGTTCTCCTACAACTGACAAAACACCTGGACAACATCAACTTTCTAGACCCACACCAATCAGGCTTCAGAAAAGGCTGTAGCATAGAGACCGTGATCCTTAATGCCATAGACGATATCTACAAATCTCTAGATACTGCCTACTTATTCTCTTGGACCTTCGGCAGCCTTTGACATGGTTGACCACAACCTACTCATTAAGACTCTTCAAAAAAGGGTAGGTGCAGATGAGGTGGTTCTACAATGGTTCTCTTCCTTCCTACACAACCACTCTCAAAGTATAAAAATCAAAATCTTTACGTCTGACCTTCACCCCGTCAGCAGAGGTGTTCCCCAAGGCTCAGTGCTCTCTCCTCATCTGTTCAACATATACATTGAACCCGTCACTACCCTACTCAAAAAAAACAACATCCCCTTCCACCTTTACGCAGATGACACCCAGATCTACCTGGACACCTCCTCCATTGATGACATTCAGAGACTCAGCAACACGCTAAGAGAAGTCCAACACTAGCTATCAACAAACCACCTAAAACTCAACCAAGACAAAACAGAAATCCTCCTTATTAGTAACAAAGAAGAAAACCCCCAATTCGTACAATGGCTAAAAGCAATTGAGGCCCTCAATGGCAATCTCACTCTGGCTAACTCGGTTAAATCATTAGGAATCACCCTAGACCCAAAACTCAACATGGCCAAACACATTAAGAACTCCGCAAAGAGTGCCTTCCTCAATCTGAAGCTACTTAACAAAATAAAACTATACGTCCCGCCCAAAGACCTCAAACTAACCGCTCAATCTTTGGTGCTATCCAGACTCGACTGTGGGAATGCAGTCCTTACTGGTACAACAAAATCTCACCTAGCTCCCCTCAAAACAACCCTAAAGGCAGCCACCAGAATGGTCACCGGAGTCAAGAAATATCATCATCTCACCCGCACTCAGAGAACTAAAATGGCTCCCCATCGAATATGCGTGCCAGCTTCAGAACTGCTTGCCTCACGCACAAAGCCCTGCATACAGGAAAACCTGACTACCTAGCCTCAAAACTGAAGAGAGACGGTCACACAAGGAACCTCAGGAGCTCTAAAACCCTTCTACTCATCCCCATGAAAACACGCAAACAAAAAAACGCTGCACGGTCCTTCGCTGGAAACGCGCCCAAAATCTGGAACTCCATCCCAATCGATATCAGGACTACCTCTTCCTTTGTCAAATTCAAGAAACTCCTAAAAGACCTCTTCCTCAATCGTGCCTTCCCGAACCGGTAACAGCCGCCGAAGCGCAGAAGCCTGCTCTCTGCAGCATCTTGACACTGTGTTACTTAAACCTACCTCTTCCCAGCTCCCCTCCTTCTCGTTCCCTCCTCCCTGAAAGAGGTGCAACCCAAGACTTCGTGCACTCATCGAGGTTTCTCAGGACTTCCCTACCTCAATGTTGCACAGCACGCTGGGACCTCCGAAACAATATTATATACCATGACCTATTGTGTTACCCTGCATTAAAAATGTTGTAAAGCACTCCGATCCCCTCAGGTCTGGCAAGCACTATATAAAACTTCTCAGTAAATAAAGCACTGAAGAAAGACCTGCTTTTTCTTTTACTTCTAGTCAACTCTGTCTTGAGAAGGTGTGCACCGCACATGTTTTTGTCTGTTATGGAAAGAATGGGTGAATGGGTAATTGCTAATTTGCTTTATTTTGTTACAGGTTGGCACAGAAGTTGAGTCTTCAAGGTGCAGTGTTTCCTAAGCTGTCTTTCTCTCCACACTAATTACCAATAGTTTTTGATCCCTGTGGTGGTGGTAACATTCTGGCCATCGGATTTGGTGGCAGAAATACTCTAGAGCACCAATTTTCAATTGCAGTTAATCACGACATTTAGTGGTTGGGAAGGGATATCCTTTTTCCATAATATGATACACTAAGGTTGTGTTCAAGTTTGTATCACTAACCATTCTGCTTTTGCTGTGTAAGCATGTGTGATGTAGCCTAGTGAGTATGAAACACGTCCGGTTCCAAAATTCACTAACTCTTTTGTAATTCTTTGATCTGCTAAACTTGCAGCATGACGGTTAAAGGGCCAGTTGCATAAGAAAGGTTTAAGTGGTCCTTTCCTAGTCAGTTGCACCTGTTAGACCAAATATGCACATGACACACAGATTGACATCCGGGTGGGGAAGGGTGAGAAACATTGGGAAAAAAATCACAAACTTCCTGAGACACATGAACATTTCGGTGTATGGTAGCTTCCTGATCTTTAATATAAAACAATTACATTTTAATAATTGGTTGATCTGTGTGCCATTCCCATGGTCACAGTAATTACACACAATCCTAACCAAATACAGAATGTAAAACTCTTGATGGTCTGTTTTGACCAAGGCTCTTCATTTGAGCATCAGATCCCAGCAATCACAAAACTTCCTGCTGAAGATGCAGAGAAGAACCATCCCACTCTTCTAGGCAAAGCGTCATAGTGTGCTCACCAGAGCTCTCAACTCTATTTGCAAGACTATTGCAGCATATTGTTGTAAGCAGTGATTAATTTGAGCTGATGGTTGCTGGCGAGGGCCATCAGTACATATTTTTGGGTACTAACACTCATCTTTTCGTATCAGATATTTACTGAGTGTACTTGTGAGCACCCATCCAGAGCACCCATGTCTAAGTCTGCACTACCGATGACATAGTGTGAAAGGCTCTACATCTTACTGATAATACATTGAATAGTACAGATATGACATCAAACACATTCACAGCCATCTTCCCAAATGATGATAATGCAGAAAGTGTGATATACATTGACAGATCGTTGAGAAGTTAGTGATAATACCGGTAGCCATAGTAACTTGAGTTTTGAGAAGTTCACTTGAATGAAGAAGATCTGTCTTCACGTTTAAGTAAAAGTTGGCCCACTAGATCTCCATTGGAATGTTCCTGTATATACCTTCAACCTGTTAAAGAAGCAGTTGCTCCTTTATTGTTAAAGATAATCATCACTTATCTGTAGTCTTTAACAATCATATCTTGCCTGGAGTCTAAGGTAGTCCCACTAGGAAAAAAGAGACATCATTCCACTCTTGTAAAAGTTCACTTTGGAGGCAAAGGGCCCATCCAACTTTACATCGATTTCTCGTTTGCTCTGCCAGGCAAAATGAATATAAAAGGCAGTCATGTCTCAGCTTCCTTATTCTGTGAAATCATCAGTCCTTTTTAATGATTTTCAAGCTGGGTTCAGGCTTCGGATGGACATCGAATTGGTGTTTATGTTAGTGGTAGACGACGTAAGAAGGAGAGTAGATGGTGGCCATATGACATGTATAGTGCAAGAGTGTTATTGGTGCCAATTTACTGTTTTTATTGTTTCCAACATTTCAGATGCTCTTTCCTGGTTTGGGCAAGGCTTGACCCCCTGCTGGCTCACTTACTCTTAAGAAAACCTTAGAGTCCTAATCATCATTAACAAATAGTCTGTGAATAGTTTGAGTGCATTTTGTGTACATATGTTTTCGAAGAGCTGAAATGAAATGAAATCCAGCATTTGTAAAGCGTGAACAATTACCCAAGGGTGTCAAGGCGCTGGGGGCCGTTGGGAAGATTAAGCAAGCTATTGCCCAGAATCACATGGTGCTGGGCTTACCTGCCGCCGGCACCGAGGATCGAAATGTGATCCTCTGTGTTTCGGAGTCAGGCGCCCTGGCTGCTCCGCACACCTCTTTCACAAGAGCTGGCAGCAGATCCTTGTTGGACTGGCATCTCTGTAATCTTGGTACTCCAACCAAAACTTTTAGAATGTAAGAGTACTGGCTCCAAGTGCTAAAAGGTACAGAATGTGGGCTACCTCAGGAACCTTGCTGTTTGTCAACACATGCAAAAGAGTTGAAGTGAGCAGGCCTTATTAATTACAAAAATCAGATTTAAAAATCAGATCTATCAACAATGATTTGCAATTCAGATGATCCATCAAGTTCTGACTTTTACTGTTTCCTAGGGTCAAGTTCTGCTGGTCCTCAAGCATGGCTGGTGTGCACATGCTGCTTGTGAACTTATACTCACATTTCTTTGTTAGCCACCACAAGACCTGACTTTCCAGTTTAGCATTTGTTTAAATAATATGTGTCTCGCAAAGCTTTGTTACCCTAGTGCCATGAAACGGTTGGCGTACATGCGTCCTGCAAATATTAGTAAGATAACAAGCACAAAATGTGCTCATACACTGCTGCATCAGGTTTGGAGCATGCTCTCTGGGCTTTCCACACAACATTAACCCTTAAAACTTATAGATAACTTCACCAACAACACCCTTCTTTCATTCATACACCTTAGAATCACAACAATTGCCCCTGCCCCATACAGTAATTTGGGAAATCGACAACAAGTAAGAAAGCACTATAGAAATGTTGCAGTATAGTACATACTTCCTAATAATTTTAGTTACACTGGGACTCATATTAGAGGTATTCTGAAGACAGCACATGACTCGTTTTTGCTGCTCTTGAAAATAGTGAGGTGAATTTGGACCTCTTTGAGTGCTTGATGGCATGCAAGGTGATTAAATGCTTGCCAGTGGATCTCTACTTTTGATCCAGTAAAGGAAATCGATATCAAGTGAACTCTTGAGTCTTCTCTGTAGATTGCTGGGGCCTGTACTCAATGACAAGTACTAAAGTGTATAAATCAGTGATGGATTGAATGCTTGAATTAATCTCAGCCACAGGCAATTACTCGGGCCACATTCCAATTCATTGTTTCTTTGCATGCCATGTCACCTCGGTTTTGACCCAGCACAATGCAGGCAAGTCTTGACCCTGCTCCAATGGGACCAGTCCAGCACTAACTGCCAGGCCAGGTCCTCCCTGTGCCGGAATTCAAGCAATCCAATTGTGACATGATCACAGTAAAGATTAGGGCAATTTTCTTAGAGCTGTGGAGACGCTGCACAACACTGTTTTGCAGACATAGTTGCTTGAATGCTGTTTTGGGGACTGCATTAATTTGAGTAGGGGAGGCATATGATAGGTGACTTTCATAGAGCACTCCTGAATTGTGTACTTAATCCACGGGGATTGAGAGAGTGCCCAAATCTTCTTGCCAAGGTGGAGGGAATAAATCTGTTTGACATAACCCAGGAGTAGGATTTCAGGTTTTTTAGGTCTCGCCTACGCTGCGCACATGCGCTGCATAGGAAAAAAACCTTTAGCAATCGCTTCAGCTTTGCTGCCAAACACGTGCACGTATTGCATTGCTTTCAATGGCAATGCGTGCACGTTTGGCGATTCCCTTGCGGGAGTGAGCTTTAAAACCATCTGGTTTTAATTAACATATGGTTCCTGCTCGCTCCTGCAAGGGAAACAGGCCCCCTCCTTTCTCTTCTCCCCCTGCTGCCTCCTCCTCTTTGAGCGCGAGGAGCGCGCTGTTGTTGCTGCGTCTCTTTCCTAAAGTCACTTATAATGAGCTCTAGTGTGTGCCCCGCCCTGTCTTTGTGCATGTCGTGCTGCAATTTTCCTCCCTCCTCTTGTGCTCTGTGCTGCTTCTGCCAATTCCCTGTCCCCGTGCTTTGTTCAGCCATGACAGTGCCCGTTCAGTGTGTGCGTGCCAAAGCGAGGGGCACAGGAGGCTCAGCGGCGGCTCTAGTGCCTGCCGCGCTGCTCCTCCTGTAGCTCCTCTTATGTTGTGCATTCCATCTGCCATGAGCGCGCCCGCCCTCTCCTGCTCAGTTTGTGGGTTGTGGCCATAGCAGATCGAGTATCGGCACCTCCCGCTGTTGGCTTCTTTATTACAGCCCCCGTTCCCTGTGTAGGCTCGGTCAGGTAGGCGTTACTGAGCAGTTTCCACTTGTGTTGCCTGCCGGCACAGCAGATTTTCTACTCCTTTTACGTTAAGGTTTCAGCAGGACCCCACACACTTTTCATCAGTCTAACTGCCATTACATTTGAAAGGCGTTTCTTAAATCTAACATTTTGAAATAACAGCTTTAGTGACATCTGTTTCTGTCAGGCATACAACGAAACTGCGCATTTTTCCCTCTAAAGGGACAGCACTTACTGGGGCCCCGGTGACTGGGGGGGAAATTGATGTTTATTTAGGACTTCAGTTGCCCTGCTAACTACACAGCGTGCACAACCCGCAGCCCTACCCACATAAAAATATTTATAGGTTATGCCATTCCGACGCCACTTAAAGCCGATACCAGGGGTCCCTATTATGACGGAACAACAAGGAGCTACCAGATTATAAATAAAGCCTCAAACATGGCCTTGTTCCAAGGGGATTGGGAGCTCCAAAACGCAAATAAAATGTAATTTTGCTTGATACTTTGAAAGCCCTTACATGGGACCTGCATGGGGGTATTTATAATGCTGGGAAAAAAGCAAGGTAATTGCTAGCTGGGCCCACCCCATGCTCCTTCTTCTAAGCAACAGTAGAGAACTGAACTCTTAGCATGTGATGGTCTGCTAGATAGCGTGAGAACCGAGGCAATCAAAGCTTTTTAAAGTGCAAGACAAAATAAAATGTTGTCTCATGGAGCACTCTCTACACACCTGCTATATGATGCTATATGTTACATTTATTGAATGTAATGCTTCACTGTAAGAAGCATTTCTCGCCTTAACAACAACTCCCCAAAAGGCAGTTGTCAAACCGTTTGTAGTAATTTTACACCAGTTGGGGCCTTAAGGCTTCTGCGTCATCTCGATTTATGGAACTGCTGACCCCGATATCTGAAGTTTCACCAGTGTTTTGGGAAACACTCCCAGGCATATTTTTTGTTTGGTGGGTATCCTGACAGCCCACTGAGACTTACAATGAAAGTCGGGAGAGGGTGTTGCGTAATGACCGGAGCTGCCAACTTGGAGCTGGGGAACCAGATTCGAGTCTCGCTGTCTGCTAAAGCATCCTGTGATTCTAGGAAAATCCCTTAATCTCCCCGTAAAATAATGTGTCCTTAACTGGTGCTTATGAAAAGAGCCGTGTTGATGATTAAGCGCTGGTCCTGAACGCTGGAAACCACTGGCGCAAATCACGCACTGGCCAACCTACCTTTGCTAGTCTGGTGTATGATTTGGGGATCCCACCTGTTTTTGAAAGTGGTCATTTTCACACAGAGTGTTTCTGCTATAAGACGGGAGTGCTTTTGTTAAAAATAAATGTGGGGCAGGCCACCATGTGATTGATGCCCGCTCGGCATGTGTTTTATTTTTTTCCCCCAAAATAAATGACCAGGCAGGGGGCTGTTTCTGAAAAACTAGATACAAATGTCCCTGGTGTCAAATGAGTTTTCTCACTGTGTGTCCGGGACATGTTGTGGTATTTACATTTGAAATGGGGGCAGAAAATTCTGCATCTGAAGGCTGGCCCTAAGGAAGGCAGTCCTTCCAGTGTTCTATAGCCAATGGACCTGAGATGGTTGGGCCACCATCTAAAAGTTTTCGAGCGTGGAGCAAGCTGGGCTCTTCTGTTTGAAACCAAGCAGTTCTGCTACCTGTAAACGAGGTTGAGGAACCCCAGTTTTGGCAAATGGGACATCCACTGGTTTAAAGAGGCGGTCCCATATCCACAACAATCCTAAAGTCATTCTCTGTCTGTCACTTTCACCTGCACCCAAAGTGTTATAGTTAGGGAGGTTCCTCTTTGGGGTTTTTGTGTTATAAATATAACACATTATAACAAATGCAGGGCAGGTGGCTGCGTCACACTGGAGGGTGGTGGTGCATAGCATTGCTAATAGACTCTAGTGGCACCTGAATCGCTATGCATTTAAAAAACGAAATCTGAAACACAGTAGGTCTTTGATACTGGATTTCAGGCACAGCTGTGGTGGCATATAGCGTGCTTAAAATATTTGGGCCCATCTGGTGGAGGGGGACCAGGACAAAATTAGATGGAACATCAGCCTCACAAGAGCAAGTGACGTCACTGCGCTCATTCCTCTGCTTCAGTTTTGCCCGAGTCACAGTCGCTTCTTTTCTTTTTTCGCCCCTCGCCCTCACTTTACCCTTTCAAAGCTGTTCTCTAGCCCTAGTCCCTTTTGTGATTTGTGTCCATCAACAGGCTACCATCAGGTTTCCGGTAAAAGCAAGATGCACATGACCCATTAACTGGACGTTATACTGACAGTACTTTACAAACAAGCATTGGCATAGCCAATAGGTCTTCCCTTTGGAACCTTATAAGTATTTAGTTATGCAGTACAATATCCTTGGTACAACAACATCAACTGTTGCATGGCTAAACACTTATAAGGTCCCAAAGGCGAGACCTATTGGCTATGCCAATGCTTGTTTATCGTGTAGGCAGAGGTGAAAACGAGATAGGCAGCGGATCAATCTGAGAAGGTTGCAAGGGCCGTCTTCAAGTTGAACTGGTAGTCTTTGTCATCTGTGCACATTTCCAATTCAGTCTTGTAGGAATGGTGGATGTCTGCCTTGAGGGACATTGTCGCACTGAAGAGCAAAAGTGACAGTACACAGCCCTGAGGTACTCCGCATGGGATGTCAGCTGCCCTGAAGAGGTATAGGCCCAATCTAACTTTATGGGTGTGAGCAGAAAGGAATCAAACCAAGAGAATGCTGTTCCACTGATGCTGTCCAATGTAGCCAGCCAAGTCTTTTAGTCTTTGGACTTCTCTCTATTGAAGTGTACATTTCAAGCCATTTGATACTGAATTGTTTTGACAGTTTTATTTAGGGTCCTGGTGTCTGTTTCACTAATTATGTTCTAGACTGCTGATTGTAATAGTTTAATTGTTAAGAATATTTTGCACGAAGAATGGGGACACGGGGGTGGGTCCCTTTTCATGCCTTGGATAAATTGCCCGCAAATGTAACATTTCAGTTTGACCCGAAGAAGTTACCATTATTTCCACTGCAACAGTGTAACGTTTTTCAAAGTAACAGTCTTTAGACAGATATGCCCCACTTTTCGAAAACATATTGTGATCTGCACTGTCTGTCCCACTAAAGAACACATGCCAGCCCGTGCATTTCAGCTGGAATTAGGAGCAAGTTTTCAAAACTGCATCGCCCAAAATATGTATTTTACTCGAAAATGTTCTCACCGTCATGCATCTGTTATTAAAGCACGCCGAAGAATACACAAAACATAGCTATATGAGACATGTCTGTAGAGCGGTGGTCCCGTAAAGGTACTGTGACCCCAGACAAGTCATTCTCTCATTTCTATTTTCAAAAGTCCTGGTATCTCCGAGCTATTGAATGCTTCGTGATTTTTTATATATATATATATATATATATATATTTTTTTTTTACAATGCTTCTTCGTAGGCCGTCTGGCGCGATCGAGGCACCATTAAACAGCCCCGCATGGCGCGTGAATGTGAAAGCCTTGCCTCGGAGTGAGACGAGACAGTCCCGACGCTAGCATGTGGCGCGGAGTATTCTAAGCTACGCGCTTTCTAATTTAAAAATAAGGTGTAATATGCTTATCAGACTTTATTTCAGAGGAAAGGCTGTCTAATTTAGCTTGGTCGAATGGGGGTAATTTTAACTTGGAGAGAGCTCGTATGATCTCCCTTTGTTCAGTTAACATTTCCTTGACCCGCCATTCAACTCTTTTACATGGTAACGTTTACCCGCAATTCAGCCTTCACCCCAATTGGCTTTGAATCCATAATTACATCTGTGACTAAAAGAGGAGGATTAACAGACTTACCCTAATTACCTCTCATTGTGGTGGTGGTACAAAAAAAAAGAAGCTGGCTCCAGAAGTGAAGGGTGTAGCCAGACAGAGGCAGCCTGGGGTTCAAAAGTCTAGGAGCGCCTGGCTCCGCAGACCCATAAAAGTGAAGTGTTGACTGAATGCAAACAGCCCGCATTTCTGAGGGGCCCAGTGAAGGGAATTGACAACAGACCATCAGTCATTAGTTTAAAGGACGAGGTGGGGGGGTCCGTTAGCAACTGACCTGCTAACGGACGGCCCATTTAATTTCACCCTTTGGGCAATGAAAGATGTTGTCTTCGACACCCAGTTCTGTCCATATGGCCTCCCAAGGAATTTAACAAGCGCCTTCACAAGGAGACTCATTTTGCATATTCATGCCCTGGAAGCTTTTTGCAACAGTGCGCGTTTTCACGTGCTCTTTCTCACTTTCCTTTCAGTGGCTTGAAATCAGACGTCGTGGCGCTGCAGTTCCGCGCAGGGAGATTAGGAATTTGTGGACAGGAAGTTTACACCCGCCATTAAGAGGTTGTTAAAGAAGGTCAGGGGTTCTTTTATAAACCGTGAAGTGTCCAGTCACCCCCTCACCTCCTGGAATGAAGTGTCACCGCGAGGTCACAAGGTTCGAGCAAGGAATGCAAGCTGGGGAGGGTTTCTTTTTTTCCGAGTGTTTGAAGTAAATGCCGTGGTAGGCCATGCTTGACGATAAACGTACTCGCGAGCTGTGTTATTCCCACACTCGCATTTGAGTGAACATGTTTTAACGCCACAATAAGTATACTACAGAGACGACCGTGCATTCACGCAATGCTCATAAAAGATGCAATCGTCGTTTGAATCCATCGTGCGCTATATACCTCAGTCTTAACCGAACCCTGAAAAAACAAAGCGCATCCATGTAGTTATAAAGTGCTTTATGCAGCAGGTTGTCTGACCCTTTTGGAAGAGAATAAAATGGTAATAAAAGAAGATGACACATGGCTATAGAGCATTGTCTATGTCTTCTAACGCCCACATCTGCTCACCGAGTGAAAGGAGTCACAAAAGGTTTGTGTAGCAAGGCCTTTTTTTGTGCTACATGTTCATTGTCTCATATAGGACACGCCACAGGGTTTCACAGAGACCGCTTTACCATTGACGCTTGAAATGTTTTTATTATTATAGAGCGAATCTATCTGCCCCGTGGGCTTTAGCACACCTACTTACAAGATCTCCAGAAAACGTTAACATTTTTAGGCCCCGGCAGACTAAGGGGCATATTTATGAGCCCCTTGCGCCACATTTGCGTCACTATTCCCATGTTAAAAGTGACGCAAAAGTGGCGCAAGGGGCTTATAAATCTGCCCCTAAGTGATTTGCCCAGAATCACAGGATGTTGAGTGGAGGCCGGGATTCCTAGCTGGATACCCAGTTCCAAGGTCGGGAGATCAAGCCGCAACTCCACCCCCCCCCCCACTTCCTCCTTGCTATTATCTACATACTAATGTATTGCAACCTGTACTGCATGGTTTATAATGGCCGTGATGCAAGTTACTTCCATGGTGGATGTGTGGACCAATCCCTCAATGCGACCATCACCATGCCATTGCTTCTTGCCCCTGCCCAGTGCTTGAAATGGAAAAATAGAAGTGCAGGTACCCTATACCAGAGTACCTGCTTCTTTCTGAGAAGTGCCGGTACTCTCCAATTAAAAGTATTACATCACTCTTGAGAAGTGCAGGTACTCTCCCTCTCAAAATACAAAAGGGCTGCTACTCCGTACTGGTCAGTACCGGCCCATTTAAAGCAGGGCCCTGCCCCTCGAGCTCCCTCACTTCCTTAGCAGTTCTTCCACCTATCACCTATAGGGTACCCAACTTTCCATTATCACTTCGCAATATTATTTGTGTGTATGGAGTTATTGCACACTTGTAGACACTTTGCACGAGACATCAGAAGATGATTGATCAGGAGTTAAGGAGGTATGAGCCATGGAGCGCATTTCCGGGACCTCATTCCAGAACCCCTTACTCTACATTAGGTCATTTTAAAACCTTTAACTTGGCCGAGTATTGAGCATGTTGAGTCTGACTACAGTGAAACTACATTTGAGTTCCAATCCTTATACCACATCATGCTTGCCAGGGCCAGAAAGGGGAATATGTTCAAACCAGGCCCGCTCCCTCTGTCTCCTTGCACTCCTCTCTCTCTCCATACCTGGCAACTTATAAATAAATATCACTCTGTGAAGAGAGGTGGGGCCTTGGAGGGTGCGGGGCCTCATGCTGAGAGCACCATAAGAGGCTCTAGGGCATTGAGCCGTTATGCATCAGGGTGAACTCCACATAGTTACCTTTATAATACAGACTTACAGCAATTTGGGCTTCAGGAGCTCCTGGATGGGCCTCTATGGTGTTTTATGTGCGGCTAAACAGTGGCTCAAGGGGTCGGGCCTCAGGAACGGATTTAAGGAGCTCTGACTATGCACCCAAACTGTGAAGGCCTATTTTTTTATTTGGAGTCTTTGACAGGGAGTACAACACCTTTCCAGAGTTTAGAACCTTACTTGGTATCAGCTCTAACTATTTTCTAAACAATACCTCCAGATATATCACACTTGAAAATATCCAAGGAGAGGTTTAAGCTTGCATTATCGTTCCGCAATTTAAGTGGATCAATGTGGGAATTAAGTTGTAGAGCGTAAAGTCCTATTTTCTGAAAAAAACATTTTCTCTAAAGTTAGGAAAGAAGATCATTTCATAAGGTTTTGTAGGATTCTAATTAAACATTCTGTTCTGTTACCTGTGAATTTGTACACTAGCAGGGAGTCTTTTAAATCTTGGCAGATGGTGCAACGGACTGCCAGGTGGGGCAGAGTCCGAGTCCTTGGCGACCTAGGAGATTACGCCTACCTTATTTAGAGATCCCCACCTGCATGGTGGTAGTTACTGTTTTATCAATTCTTGTCACAATTCGAGTAGATGCCATGTTTAAAGCACCTGCTCAGCAAACAACTCAAACAGTTTTTTTCCTCTAACCAAGAACCAAATGGTTCAGACACACATGAGTTTTTCCCTGTACGTGAGGGTCATGCTACATTTTCCTACCCCATGTCCAGCATGCCGGGCATGCAAACACAGGCGGGAAAAACAGTGACGTCAGTTGTTCCTAGATAGGTTAAAAAAATGTAACTAAGATAAGAAGAAGCAAAGAGGAACACCTTTTATTACGAGATGTTTGTCTTTGTAGGCTTGTGTTCTGCGGAGAGAATCTTATTTTGCATTGGGAGCAAGAAGGGATGGTGTGTATAACATTTTACTAGTAAGAATGGATGCTCTTTAAAAACAGCTGTTCTTCTGCTGCTATTCAAGGCAAGACAAAGATTTGGTGGTGAATAACATTTTCAATAAGATCTTATGCATGCAAATACTTTGTCTTTCTTAGGAAAACTTTATGTTTGCACAGTGATGGAATCTTTCTTGAGTCAATGTGACATGATAACGAAATAAAACTGCCACAGAATCTACAGCATATTGCCTTACCTCGCCACATAATGTAGCCAAGCTTGCTCCTTATTTTAGCCCTCCACTACTGCATAATTCGTGCGACTCAATGTATACTATAAGTTATACACCTGCATAAATTGGAGGTAAATATCTTGGGGTGCTAGCTACCAAATAGTTTATTCATTGAACAATTTTAATGTTTTGAAAATTTGTCTAGTTCTCATAGGCTCACTGGGCAGAGGCTTTGTTTTTTCGACGCAGCCCTAGAACACAACTAGGCTTTGGCAAAAGGGATAGACAGTGCTAAAATTGTATACAATGAAGTGCCAGAGCCCAAAATATTTCTTGGGAGTCTACTGCAGCTGGCTCTGCCCCAGCTCATGCCACTGCTGCCAAATGCCAGTGACAGCAGTAACTATCTGTTAGTTTAAAACAAAAATATTGAATTGGCAATCTTGCCAGCCAGCTCCATGCCTGCTACTGGGGTGGCTGCTCTAATCCGTAATGAATGAGAACTATACTCTGCAGTATCCAACCCTGCTGACACCAGGGACCTGCTGAGCATCCTGGCAAATTGGAACCTTGTCAGTGGCGTCCCGTCCTCATCAACCAAAAGAGGACCAACTACCCCTTGTGCCTGGTGTGCCATAAATGCTTTAAGATTACCTAGTGGACAGCTCTCATATCCTGGGGCCCTGTGAAGCAGTATGTGGTCCCCCCTACCCATCTGGTTGGTCTTAGAACGGGTAATGGTGACCAGCAAGAAATCTTTTGGCCATTGAATGTCTGTTAGCTGCAAACCCCCACTTCTGCCCTTGTTCTTTGCCACAAGCTCCCCTATCCTTAGTGCCCAATAGAATGCCAGGGAAAAGCTGTCCTAAACAAGCGAACCTCATCTGGTGACCTGCAAACCCCCTCAAAGCTGGCCATGATACTCTTCAGCTTCAACTTGTCTATGGGGCACCTGGGATCCTGCCTGCACCCCTCCAACTCTGCCAGCCCTTCAGTGCCCTATGCACCAGGAAAGCTTTTGTCCCATCTGCGTACCCTAGCATCTTTGCAAAGCAGGATATTGCCGCAGTATGATGCTTCGCGTAGGCCACAGGTCACCCTTCACCTCTCAAGATCACAAGAAATTAGATTACAGACTCCGGTGACAACCATTCACCAACCCCATTGCTTTTTCTTAAACCTGCAAAACATGTAATAAGACTCCTCATAAGGCCGACTCATCCTGGGAGCTAAGCTGGCAGCCACAAGGTCTGGTAAGATGTGGCATCAAGCTGCCATAATTGATACAGGAATGGTGAAGGGAACTCTGCTGCTTCTGGGTGGTGGTACCTGAAGGCCTGCATCTTAAAAAGTGACAAAGCATCTGCTGCATTGTTCAATACGCTAGGCACAAGTTTTGACTTTGAAGTTGACATTCAGCCTCAAATATAGTAGTATGATTTCCTTCAACAGTCTCAAGATCAAATTACACTTGACCGCTTGTTGATTAATGTATTCCATCACAGTCATGTTGTCTAACCAGAAAACCACTGATTGCTCGTGGAACTGCTCTGGCCATATTGTGAGGGCCACCAAGATGGGAAAGAGCTCCAAGAAACCAATGTTTGCCAACAAACCAGACTCCACCCAGTCTGCTAGACACTGTTGGGCACACCAACATGCACCCAAAATGCCCAGGTGACCTCGTGGCGTGCACCAGGTGCTGGGCCAAAATCACACCTCTGGCATTCTGTGGGCCTCTGGCTTCTAGCCGGCTGGAGTTGGATAACTGTACAGATACAGCTGATGCACAAGTAGAGAACTGGATCAATGGAGCATTTGATCAGATTGCTTCTTGTGGAAGTCGTGCCTTTCATAGAAAACTGCCTTGTGGTGAGTGGTTTAATGAGAATTTACTAGCTTTAAAAAAAGCGTAAACTGATAGAACACCTTTGGTGCAGTGAGTATGATCCCGCTCATAAATGGGACTACAGGACAGCAATAAAAATGTATCATGGAGGCATCAAAAAGGCTTGTGCAGTTTCCAACAACAAAATCCAATGGGCCCAAAATGTCTCCCACCAGCTATTCATGGTGGTGAAGTCTCTCTCATCTCTTAATGCAGTCTCAGCATCAACCATTCCGTTTTTTGTTTTTTTTTATTTCAAAATGCTTTATTGATTTTTACAAGGTATACAGAAGGCATATAGCAGGGTAACCAAAATGTATCTCAGGTAGATTTTACATCTGATTACACGTTTTAGGGAACTGCACCATTCTGGCTCCTTTGAAGATAAAAATGTCAAAATAAAGACCAAAAGAAAAGAAGAAGGAAGGACAGGTAAAAGAAAGGGAAAGTGAGCGAGAGAGGAAGAGAGGGGAAGGAAGAGCCCGGCTGGGCTAGTTGTAACAACGCTATTACTTATCTGCGTGTGTATCGGCGCTTGGACTTGTATTCTTTCATAGTATAAAAGACTAGTGAGATTACAATGAACATTATACATACATACATATAGTTATATCGAATGGGAAGAAAAGAGCACTAAGTGGGGACCGTGGTAACCCCTTTGTTCATGGGTGTTCGTAAGAGTCAAGAAACAAATCCAAATAGTCCCACATCTTCCTGGAGGATGGTTTCCAAGGGGAGTTTTGCAATGCGATGTTGTCTGCCCCCCCTGAGGTGGATGATCCAGTTTAACCAGCTTTTGTATGATGTCTTACTTGTATCTTTCCAATTAGCAAGGACCATTTTCACTGCTGAAGTAAGTAGCAGGTCCAGTAGGTCTACGTCAGCCTCAGATCTCTAGTTGGTGTTAATGCAGGTCGTGGGTAGATTGAAGGAGTCTCTGTCCATAGTACATTTAAACAAGTCAGTTATAAAGGCAAAGATTCTGTCCCAGAACATCTTGAGTAGGGTGCACTGAAAGATAAGGTGAGTTAAATCCCCTGTATCCCTATTACAATTCCAGCATGTAGCGTCATTATGCAGCCCTAGAGCGAATAACCGGGAGGGGGTCCAGAATGCCTTTTGCAATTGCCAGTATTTAGTTTGGGCGAGAACAGGGGAGATCTTGTTACGTGAGACTGATCACCATATTAAGGACCATTCCTGTTCTTCTGGTGGGGCTGAGGCCAGTTGACCCCAGAAAGCTATGTCTAGCCTTCCTTGAGGACTGGATACCAAAGCTTACCAGCCTAAAGCTTGATCGCCAGTTTGAACTGGACAGGGCGCACAGAGTATCCACTTTTAAACCCATGGCAAGACAAACTGCCCGACCAATTATTTGCAAGCCATTGAGATCCCAGCACACGGAAGCTATCCTTAGTCACGTGCGGAAAACCCACCAGATCATATAGAACGGTCACAAGATCATCTTCACACAAGACTACTCCAAGCCCACAGTCGACACCAGGAAAGGCTTCCTTGCCTTAAGAGACAAACTCAGAAGCAAGGACATGCAGTTCTCCTTAGTTGGCCCCACCAAGTTCAGGGTAGCGGATGGAGGCAAGCAACACTACTTCAATGACCCTAAAGAGCTTGCTTCGTTCCTGGAAGGCCCGGCAGTTCATGACATGGAGGCCTCCCAATCCGCCTCTAGCAAGAGAAGATCCTCTCCGGAACCTGGCACGGTTTGAGGAAGAAGCAAGTACCTCCGTGGTCAGGCTAAGCTTACCCTGGCAGCCATCAAAAAACACTACTAAGTATGTAACCCTACCAATATCTACCTAATTATTTACCTTATTATCTACCTCGCATTGTCAACCAGCAACCAGCAACCAATATCTACCTCGCTAGCTACCTCATCTTATCACGCGTTATCTACCTAGTAACTTCCCACGACTAGGGAAGATACCAACAGCTATGATCTTACTCTCATACACTCGGTGCCTAAAAAACCCGAAACAGAGGGTCCCTATCTATGGGCAAGGTGTGAAGGACGAGATCTCTTGAACAATCTACAAACAACTACAAAATCGCGATCCCATGGTCAGTAGCCCTATCTCCCATGCAACGCACAACAGATATCCAAGACAGCGAAGGGATACCTCAAGCATCTAGACCTCATGACACTGTCTCACGGTCAGTGCTTTGCAGAGGCCATAGACAAAATATACCCACAAGAGGACACACAAGACTGTTTTCTTTTTAAACAGTAGATCTCTAGAATGACGGAACGAAGATCCTGCCGTCGCACCTCGATATACGAGGTCTGCTGGGAAGGGAGAGGGGGTGGGAGGGTATGTAGAACCCCAGAGGTTGCAGAATGCTCCGTGCATTGACTGTTTTCTTAGTACCTGCTTTCTCTAGTTTCTAGCTTCTTTTTTCCTTTTCATCTCACTCTCTTCTTCTGGGAACGGTGTTTGGCACTTCTTACTGTTTTTCCATGTAGCGATTTCCAGCATGCAATTGTACAGGGCAAACCTTTCCAGTCTGTATCCAAGACATATGGGGAAAATGTCTGTACTGGGCCTAGGGGGGAGGGGGGACGGAAGGCTACTGCTGTCTCTCCCCCTCTGGGCCCAAGTAGCTATTTGTGGACCCTTAAAGGATATAAAGAATATAATTGAGGTATCTACCACATATCACCCTGTCTGATGGCGAGAAACAACACAATCTCCCTGGCAACTGACCTCAATATAGTGTCCCTAAATATCAAAGGCCTAAATCACCCAATCAAACGCCGGAAAACTCTAGACTACCTAGACAAAACTAAAGGGGATATTATCCTACTACAAGAAACAAAGCTGTCTTTAGACGATGCCAAACTCATCAGAGGGAATTGGATCTCACAGATGGCTTGCTCCCCTGTGGATAGAAAGAAAAGAGGGGTAATTGCCCTAATATCAAAAAGATCCAACATCTCTCTAGAATCCCAATCTTACGACAACGCAGGCAGACTCCTGGTTACGCACCTGAGGAGGGTGTAGGAGCTAATACATGTAGCAAACATATATAGATCTAACACGGACGACCCATCCTTTTGGACCGAAGTGTCCAACACACTAGAGGGATTTCCTGAAAATGACCTCACGGTGGTAGCAGGAGACTTCAACATCCCATTAGATCACATACCAGACAGACAATCCACCTGTCAATACCACTCCACGAGCTCACATTTTTTTTTATTTTTTTTATTTTAAAAGTTTTATATTGCGCTAGCTTGACCCGTGGGTAAAAGAGCGCTTTACATACATACTGTAAAAAAACAGACGGAAATTGCATTACATAGTAGACAGGCAGTAAGGAAGCAAAACCAGGGATAAATAAAATACAGCATGGAAGATAAGGTGGTTAACACAGTCCGGCCACCAACTATCCTTGAATGTCAAGAGAGAGGAGTAAACTCGGATATTGAAGACTAGGTTAGTTGAAGTTGGTCAGGAAAGTATTTGTTAAGGAGATGGATTTTCAGGTCCCTTTTGAAACAGGAGAAGGAGGGGTTGCATCTGAGGACTCTAGGGAGAGCGTTCCACATCCTGAGAGCGTTGCCAGAGAATGATCGGTTTTGTGTGGCTTTCTTTTTCAGTTTCGAAGGAATAAGAAGGAGTGAGTTGGAGCTTCTCAGCGTTCTGGATTGACCTGCTCTTACCAGTTTGTTGTTCAGGTAGTTAGGGGCCGGAGAGTGAAGGGTTTTGTGTGTGATGCAGGCAAGTTTGTAAATACACCTCCCTTCCATGGGAAGCCAGTTGATGGAGTTGAGAGCTGGAGTGATGTGATCAAATCTTTTTACTCCAGATCCGAGCCGAGCGGCCATGTTCAACACTGCCCTTAGAGGGGCTAGGTGAGCTTTTGGAGTCCCTGTTAGGATGGCGTTCCCATAGTCGATTTTAGAGAGAACTAGGAATTGGACTACTGTCTTGAGGTCATCATGGGGAAGAAAAGGTTTCAATTTCTTGAGGTGTTTTAGAGAGAAAAGAGCACTTTTTGCAGAGTTTTTAATGTGGGCCTCCAAAGATAAGTTCTTGTCAAGGGTGATGCCTAGAGACTTAACTGAGTCGGATAGGACGATGGGGCAGTTTAGGGCAACCAGATTCTTGAGCCACTGTTGGATTGGACGATGGTTGCTTTTTGGACAGAATAGAATTAGTTCTGTTTTATCTGGTTTGAGCTTTAAGTGATTAGTGTTGAACCAAGTTTGGATCTCGATTAGAGTGGCATTGAGGTGTTGGATGTCGCTGGGAGACTTGATTTTGAAATAGATTTGGGTGTCATCTGCGTAAAGGTGGTAATTCACTCCTGCTTTTTTCAAGATGATTGTGAGGGGCTCCATGAAAAGATTGAAGAGGGCCGGGGAGAGGATCGAGCCTTGCGGGACCCCAAGTGTGACTTTTGTTGGCTTCGAGAGACAGGAGTTGATTTTAATTTGTTGCGAGCGGTGTTGAAGGAAGGAGGTGATCCATTTAAGTACTGTGCCATTGATGCCGGAGCATTTCGCCAAGGTCTCCAGAAGCGCTGGATGATTTACTGTGTCGAATGCCGCAGATAGGTCAATAAGGATGAGTAGGCAGGCATCACCTTCATCTAAAGCCTTGTGAATATCGTCAGAGACGTTGAGCATAGCTGTTTCCGTCCTACAGCCTTTCCTGAATCCTGATTGAAAGGTGTCGAGGAGGTTGAACTCATCAATGTGCTTGTTGAGTTGGTGGAGAATGCATTTCTCCAATGTTTTTGCAAGGAATGGGAGGTTGGAGATAGGTCTGAGGTTGTTGAGATCATTAGGGTCAGCCCCTGTTTTTTTTAGAATGGGTGTGATTTGTCCAAGTTGAAGGGAGTCTGGGACACAGCCTGAGGTGAGAGAGGCGTTGATGATTTTTGTCCAGAAAGGTGAAATGGTGTGGTTAAGTTATTTTATGAATGTGGATGGGATGGGGTCCATAGTGTGGGAGGAAGGTTTTAGGTTAGAAATTATACTGAAAACCTCATTTTCCGACATTAGCTCAAAGTCGGACCAATGCGCATTGTTTTTTAGCTGGAGGCAGACCTGATTGTCCTTGGTAAGAGCTCTTTCTGAATGATCAGGGGTGGTTAGAGTGGGGCAGGTTAAGAGGGAAGGAGGGTTAGAGGTTTGGATGAATTATTAATCAATTTTCGAGACTTTATTAGTGAAGAAGGTGGCAATTTCTTCACAACGCTCATTGGTGGCTTTGATTTCTTGAGAGGGAGTGCAGTTAGTTTGGCTTTTGACAATGTTGAAGAGTTCTCTCGGTCTGTTTTTCTCCAGATCTAGTTGGCTGCGGAAGAAAGACGCCTTTTCACTGAAAATGTGTTTTTTGTATGCTTGCCGAGCTGATCTAAGTTGCGCTAGGTGTAAGGTCGAGGGGTTTAGTCTCAAAGACCTTTCCGTTTGTCTGAGTTGATGCCTTTCCTCATTCAGATCCACGTTAAACCAGGGTTTAGATTTGGTTCGCCTCAATTGTTTGAGTTTGAGAGGAGCTACTTGGTCTAGAACATCTGTCATTTTTGAGTTAAAGTGTGTAGTGAGGTCATCGGCTGTCGATGATGAGGGTTGGAGTTGAAGATGGGCATGAATCCTGGATTCAAGTTTGGATAAAGGGATTGCTTTGATATTTCTGGTCCAGTGTTTAGGTTTGTCATAACGAATAGGTTGGTGGAAGACAAGTGCATCAATCTTGAACAGAATGAGGTGGTGGTCGGACCAGTCAAAGGGAGAAATCGCTCTCAGAGACACCAGATCATTGTTGGTAATGATCGCATCCAGTGTTGCACCTTTGATGTGAGTTGGTTTGTTGCAGAGTTGTTTGAGGTTATATATTTCAAGTAGGTTGGATAGGTTCTGGGTAGTGGAGTCTTCTGGGTTGTTCCAGTGGATATTGAGGTCACCCAGGAACAAGTCTTTAGTGTCTGTCATGGAGAACCGTGATATTAGGTCTGTTAGTTCTTCGGGGAAAAGGGTACGCTCTCCAGCAGGGTGGTAGATGGTGTGGAAATTGATGGGTGAGGTGCCCTTGGCAGTGAGTTCGACACCCAGGTATTCAAACGATAGGTATTCTGCAGGTTTAAGTTTGGTAATCTTTATTCCTGCCTTGTGGATGATGGCTAGTCCTCCCCCCGTTTTGATCGGTGTGTCTTGTCTGATGATGGTGTACCCTGGGGGGGTGAGAATGTCAAGAATGGGGGTGGAGTGGACATTGAGCCAGGATTCAGTGAGGAAAGCGATGTCAATTTCTTCAGCGAGTAGAACTTCAGCAATGTCTGTGGCGTGTTGTACTGCTGATCTGCAGTTGAGGAGCATGCAAGAGAGAGGACGGGGAGCCTCGATGATGGGGGGAGTAAGGTGGATAGAGGAGTATTGAGCAGGAGGTCTAGGCGAGTGGACATTTTTAGGGATTCTGTTAGTGCCGATAATAACAGGATGGGGAAAGGGGCTGACTTCTGGCTGAAAGCGAAGTAAGAGTCGTTGATCTCATCAGGTTTCGGTATCGAAAAGGGTTGGCGATCCCGGTTGGGTCGAAGTGCCTGACTCGCTGACTGACTGGAGGGACGAGGGGTGCACTGTGGGGCCAGGGGAGCGGTATTGAGTGGGGTGGGAGGAAATCTACCCGGGGAGAGGGAGCACGGCGGCTTGGTCCTGTTGAGAAGATCTTGTTGTAAGTATAGGAAATCAGCAGCAAGGGAGTTAATTTTCAGCTCCATTCTGTACAGTTGCTGTGCTATTGAGCTGAAAGAGTTTAAGGTTTTAGGCAGGGGCCGAGAATGACTTGGGTCTTTGGAGGAGAGTGAACAGGGGTCGGGGATTGGATGGAACCAGTGGGGTTAGGAGAGGGGAGAGGTTGGACGCGGGGAGCCGGATTAGTAATGCTCCCATTCAAGGAGCTCAAAGGAGGAGTAGAGGGTCTACTGTCCAAGTGAGGAGGGAGAGAAATTCTAGGTAAGAAGTCAGAGTTCCAGGGAATGTCAATGAGATTAGCGGTGGAGGCAGGTTGCGTATGTGGGTGTGCGACGGCGGAGGGGGAGCGTGTAGTGATAATAGGGGGGACGAGTTTATAGGATTGGTGACGACGTTGGCCATGGGGATGTCACGGGGGTTGTCAGTGAGGTAATCGGTGGAGACCGGTTGTGTCTGTGGATGTGGGACATCAGAGGGGGAGTGTGCAGTGGTAGTAGGGGGGAGAGTGACCACTGGATTGGAGATGACGTTGGATATGGGGGAAGTAAGGGTCGGGAGAAAAGGGTCAGTGTTGGAGGAAGAGGTAGTTTGTGAGGGAGGGTTCAGATTATCAGGGGTCGAGCGGAGAGTGCCTGTGGGGATTTCAGTTGCGGAAGGGCAGAGGTTAGAGTCAGAGCTGTCAAGATCTAGGTCGGTCTTGTGGTGTTTGTTAATTGTGAGTTTGTTGTTCCTGGTGTGCTCAGTAGATGTAATATTTGTGGGTGTTTGGCGGCGGAGAGTAATGATAGGGGTAGTGTGATTATAGTGAGTGATGGTGGATGTCCATGAGTTGAAGAGAGGTTCTTCAGGGCAAGGAGATTGGATCAGTTCCACGTTATTAGTAAGGGTGATGGTGGGTTGGGGAGATATGGTTTGACGGCTCAGTTGAGTTAAC
This sequence comes from Triturus cristatus, assembly GCF_964204655.1. NCBI lineage: Eukaryota > Metazoa > Chordata > Amphibia > Caudata > Salamandridae > Triturus > Triturus cristatus. The sequence goes on from NC_140585.1 coordinate 645,823,969, forward strand.
GAGGAAAGAAGTGTGGGGAAGTGGCGGTCAAAAGTGGTGAGGTGCGGGTCGGTGGCCTGTATGAGAATGGTTCCAGTTCTATAGATGGAGATGGTGAGCTCCCATTTGAAGGTTTGGGAGATGGTAGTGAAGATTTTTTCACCATAGGGAATGATTACTGACTTGGCGACTTGAAGGTGAAGAGAGAAGGTGGTTTTCCATTTAGCCGGGCGATTTGTGTAGAAAATGAAGTTAGTTTTCATGTTGCCGTTGGTCGCTGTGTGGTAGTTATCTACAATGAGTGTTTCCAGGTGTTGTTTTAGAGTACTATGCTTGAAGTTCTTTTTTGCATTACTGGTCATTTTGTCTGGGTAGTTAATGGACCAGGAGTTGGGTACGTAGCGCACAAGATTCGAGTTCTGGGTGGGGTAAGGTGGGCGCATTGTTGAACGGTAGAAATTCCGGGATACAATCAGGACTCAGGCCGAAGAAGAAATGCCGAGGCACAGTCCGGAATCAAGCATAAGGCAGGGTGGTAGTCATCATACAATTATATGCAGTATATACACTAAACTTTAAATGCAGCACTACAAAATATATGAGCCAAATTCAACCTGAAGGACACATGGCGGCTCCAACACCCAGACACCAGAGACTACACTTTCTACTCCAACCCCCACAACTCATACACCAGGATAGATTATATCCTCATCTCCGGCAGCCAGACGCGGCTAATCGAACACACAGACATAGCATCAAGACTAGTGTCTGACCACTCGTGTTTCAGCCTAAAACTAGCTGGGTGCCACAATGGGGCGGTGCCAAAGAGATGGCGCTTTAACAGCAACGTACTCTCAGACCCTGCTGACAAAAAAAAGATAGAGGAGGCCATAATAGACTACCCCATCAACCATTCCAACTGAGGAAGGGTGTAACATTTTGGCACATTTCTTCTAGGAAAAGATTGCCAATATTTATGACTCGTTTCCCGTTGAAGCCAAAAATGCTCCGTTTGAACGTCTGGTTCGACTGGCCAGAGGACATCACTAGGCAGCTTAGATTCAGAACCATTGATGCAGCAGAGCCAATGACTTTATATGAGTCAGTAAAGTCAGGCTCTCCTTTAGATCTTGCTTCTCCGTTTATTTTTAAACGAGGGTTGGATGTGGTCCACCCCGTTTTAAGCGAATTGATTAACAGCTCCTTAGATTCGGGCCAGCTACCTGGGAGATGAAAGCATGCGGCTGTGGTTCCGCTCCTTAAATACGCAATTGCTGTACCCCACCAAGCCAGAAAATTGTCATCCAGTCTTGCTTCTCCCACTATTTTCCAAAATTGCGGAGAAAGCAGGTAATAAACAGTTCACAGCTTTTATAGACAGCTTAAAGACATATTTAACCCAGCGTATAAACAATGCCGCGGATTCGAGTAAAGAACTTTATAAAATATTGAAAGAATTTACTTCCCCTCGGGTTGAGCAGTCCTCTTTTTCTCCTACTCAAGAGTGGGTTGATTCTGTCTCTTCCTTCTTTGATAATACAATTAAAACCATCTATGCCTCTTTTCCTCACCAGGATAGAGACCTTAACTACCCAACTAGTAATATGACTAAGACACCTCCTCTGCTGGAAATAAATGAAGTCCCCCTGTTAATGGAATTCGAACCCATAACCATTACTGAAGTAGTGGAAGGTTTAACCAAGATTAAATCAGGTTCCCCAGCTGACCCTTTTCCTCCTCGATCTTGTACTAAGATTATGCCCCTATTTGCGAATGTATTAACTGTTATTTTTAATATGTCACTAGAGCAAGCCAATGTTCCGAATAGGTGGAAACATGCTCAGGTCAAGACAATTCTTTAAAAACCTTCGGCTGATCCCAATCTACCAGTAAATTACTCTCCCATTTCACTGCTACCTTACTTTGGGAAGGTACTGGAGCACCTAGTTAATAAACGCCTCACTGTCCATCTAGAGAACCACTGCCTCCTTGATCCCTCGCAATCAGGCTTCCGGGCTGCTCACAGTACGGAGACTGCGGTTGTTGAGATAGTGGATAACATCAGGTTCACTCTGTAAAAAAGAGAATCAGCAATTCTGGTCCTCTTGGATCTGTCTGCTGCTTTTGATATCATCTCCCACAGTATCTTGAAACATCGACTGTGGGAGGTGGGTATCAGAGGGAAGTCATTAGACTGGTTTGAGAATTATTTGGCTGACCGATCCACCACTGTTCATGTAGACGCAATGGTCTCACATAGTCACCCAGTAACAGTTGGGGTCCCTCAGGGCCCCATTCTCAGCCCCATGTTGTTTACTCTATATCTAACACCTCTAGCGGGTATCATCAGATCGTACGGCTTTGAGACTGTGTCTTATGCCGACGATATCCAACTGCTTGTTACTTGTGGCTCTGATTATGTTGGCACACGATCCCGAGAGCTGCATGGTCCAAATTAACAACTGGATGAGTTTAAATAAACTACAACTAAATGGCAGCAAAACCGAGATTATTGTATTTGGAAGAGCTGAGCAATTCTGGGTGCAAATTGGTGGCCCCCGGAGATAAGTACTTGTCCTTCTCCCAAGTTAGCAGTACGCAACCTAGGCATTACCAACGACAATTCTTTGTTCATGAAAACCCACGTTAACAAGGTTTTAGGCTTCTGCTATGGGATTATGCGTAATCTCCGTAAAATCTTTAAGTGGCTACCCATCGAAGCGAGGAAACCTTTGGTACAGGGTCTTGTTATTAGCCGTCTTGATTATGGCAACGCTTTGTTTACGGCACTTAATGAGGACCTGCTTTCCATGCTCCAGATTTTTCAAAATACCGCAGCCAGACTTATTCTTAATCTTCCCCCCAGATCTCCTTCTGCCCCGATTCTTAAAACCCTTCACTGGCTCCCGGTGCGTCAAAGAGGACATTTTAAAATCTTAAGTCTTACACACAAGAAAATATATGATACCGGTCCCGGCTACCTAGCAAAATAATTGCAATGGTATGTACCTGGAAGATCCTTAAGGTTTGGTACTAAATCATACCTTGCTCAGCCGCGTATTCGAACCTCCCGTATTGGTGGCCGTTCATTTTCTTACCTTGCCCCCATGCTTTGGAACAAACTACCATCAGATCTTTCATCCATAGCTGATCATAAATGCTTTCGTAAAAGGCTGAAAACCTGGCTTTTTTCCCAATAAGTTTTCGCTTCAGGTATCAGGCTACTATTTGTTTTACTGTCATTTTTGCTGCTAGCGCCTTGAGACCTCCCGGTGAATTGTGCGCTCTGTAAGAATATCTGACATTGACATTGACATTGACATAGAAAGCCATGACCAGCTACGTAAAACCCAATCTGGGTTTTTCCCTTGATATAGCACTGAGCCTGTGCAACTGCTGGTGACAGAGTCAGTGCGTCGAATTTTGGTTGCTGGTGAATTTGTGGCACTGCTGATGTTGTATCTTAGTGCCACGTTCGATACTGTGTGCCATAACATCATACATCATGTTAGAGAGACTCTGGGAATGTGGGGTAGGACATAAAGCTCTGCGATGGGTTGCTTCTTTTCTGCAAGGGCTAACCTTCCAGGGGGGAAAGAAGCCCCATCAGTCAAGGGTGCTCCAGTTGAAGCAAGGGGCACCAGAGGGCTCCTCTTTGAGCCGAACCTTGTTCAATGTTTATGTGCAAGCACTGGCAGGAGTAATTGAGAGCTTTGGGTTTTTGATTGAGTTATGTGCTGAAGACACACAGCTCATTATCACGCTGTCAAAAAATGCTACTCAGATGAACACATTCTTAAGCCGCTGCCTTTCTGAAGTGGCTAATTGGATGGACTTAAAATGGCTTAAACTTAATGCAGGAAAAACAGAGGTTTGGGAATTTGGATAACCAGGTGAACATCTGGTCAACTACTTGGTGACCCAAGGAGTTGGGGCCCATACCGGAGGCCAAACCTAAGGTCAAGAATCTTGGCATTTGGATGGACAACAACATATCTTTTGACAACCAAATTTCAGTTGTGGCGGGAAAATGTTTCGGATTCCTGACAATGCTGAGAAAAATATTGTGCTTCCTTCCTGCCTAATCCAGGAAGACAGTGGTTCAGACCATGATAGAGTCAAGGCTGGACTACTGGAATGTTTTATATCTCAGGATGACACTAGGTGGATTCAATAGACTGTAAAGACTGCAGAATGCGGCAGCTAGGCTTATTTTGAATCGGCCTTGATGTTCGCCCATGGATGCTGCTCTCAGGCAGCTTCATTGGCTCCCGGTGAGAAAAAGAGCTGCCTTTAAAAACTTTTGCTATAAAGCTGTGAATAGCAAAGGGTCACGCTACTGACAACCATTTTTTATACCTTACGAATCCCGGCTATAGTTGCCAGATTTGGAAAAATATGCATGTGCGAGAGGTCGTTTGGCTATCTTGCACTCAAATTGTGGAATTCTCTGCCCGTAGCAGTTCAGCAGGCCCAGTCAGAAGAAACGCATAGGAAAAAATTTAAAACCTGTTTTTGTAGAGCAGGTTGTAGGGGGATTTGAGAACTGCATGTAGGTGGATCGACATTGGTACCAAGCACTGGTACACCTCTTATGAGGTGGCCATGTGCTGTAGAAATTAAATTATTATTATTACTATTTCACAAATTCTCAAAACACGCCTTACTAAGACAGACCAAAATGGTGCATTTTACAGCACATTTTTCAGTACATATTTAATTGTATCAACTTTCAAGGCTCAGTAAATAGAAGATGATGACCTTAAAGCGCACCAGGTTACCCACCCAGTCATATGTGTACCCATAGACATTCTTACCGAGAGCACCAAAAATAGACACGAGTAGTGATTCAGAGAGAAGTAAAAGTGAGCCTAGCCCCCATATGGTGTGTAGCGAGCATGCGCAGTGAGCAACCACTACTAGGTTAAAACATGGTTCTTGTAAATACTTCAACGATGTGTAAGCCATGCATCTCAAAATAACAGATGGATGCTGGTCTGACTCATTTAGGAGGCACATGCTCAATTACACTGAATCTAGAGAAGATGCTAGCAGCTACCAGGGCAGAGGAGAGAGCGGGGCACCAGGTGACTGCCATGAAAGCAAGATCAACATGTAGTGAGACAGCAACTGCTGCGAAAAGCACTCAGATAGGCTCACGACAGTCTTGTTATCGGTATGGTTTTCGGTTTCCCAATAAAGGAAAGGGCCCTGTGTGGTCAAACATGCCAAACTGCAGAAAGGAAAATAATTTCAAATCCATCTGTCGGTCGCAAGAAAAAAAGGGAGATGTCTGACCACAAACTATGGAGAGAACAGAAGGCTGGCACGTGGTGACACTGCCTCAGGTCAGAAGACACCATCAGGAAGCACCAAGTCAAATCCAAGTGGATTAGCAGATCACCCAGATCTACTTCTAGTGAGTCAACACCTGTATTCCTTCAAGCAAGAGTGAAGAGGATGAATACTTGCTGATGTCGTCTACAGGTTAACCCGACACCTGCATGGTGTCAGTCAAGGTAGGGGACTAGACGGTTGACATTATTGTGGACAGTGGTGCCTCAGTACTCTTAGCGGGCAGCAAGAACTAAACTTTTCTATTCCCTGAGCCAATAATTCACACATACAGGAGAAGGATCTACACATGAACAGGAGGTGATCCACTGAACTGCGCTAAAAGATTCAAGTCAGTCTTGTAATATCATGGGAAAGAAACAAGTGCATATATCCACATCAAAGGACATCCGTCAGCGTACAACAGCATGAGTCTAGACACCGCGGTGCACCTGGTAATAGCCAGTGGCCACCATCCAGAGAAGAGGTCTGGCACATGAAGTCAGAGGGCGCACAAAATAAGTGCCCCATGGTTCAACTGTGAGTCAATGACCACCCCATACCTTTCCTCACCGATAGAGTATCCATCAACATGCCATTGGACCATTTGCAATACAAGAACTGCATCCGCCACCAGCCCTCACACCTTCTGACTTGCGTGCGTACACATGGGCTACATCTTAGCCACTCTACAGTTGTGGGTCAGTCACAGCAACGACAGAATAAGACAAAGTCTGTGTAAATGACCATCCATGTGTTGAATGGCAAAGCATTGGGCACCTGCCTTTTCAGCTTTGCAGCAGCTCTGGACATTGAATTAATATCCATCAACTACCAGTGTACAGCGTCGTCCCACCATTGAGCCACTTGTGGAACCTGCAGGGATTTTCAGGGTTTAATTATTAGCCTCTTTTCCAGCAATAAGGCTAAATCAGTAAAGTGTGTTACCACTTTTGAGCTCTTCAGCTGGGGTTGTAGTGCTAAAATACAGAGTTCTGGTGTATTTCAACAATCAAAGCCAGTCAATTCCAACAATCCTGCAGAAACACCTTCCTAATAGGTAGATAAGGAGGGACATGTCCATAACGAATGCCTGATGTCGGCATCTAAAGCATGGCAACAGGGGCACACAGAGGAGGCCGTGAGGAACATCTGGTTAATTCTATGCGGCGTTAGATATCCTCTATGTAATATTGAGAATTGGATAAATTGCAATCTCGAATTGTGTGAGATATATACTTGGGATATTTCAATAAACAATTCCATTATTTATCCGATATCTTCCGAGTTAAGTCAGTCTCACATTTGTTTTTTTAGGAAATGAGGGATGTCATGAGATGTGCCTGAAGTCTGCAATAGAGCCAGCGTATTAGGTGCCTGCCGTGTCCCATAGTATGTAGTGCTTGAAGCAGCTCATGCGTTATGGGTTCCCTCCCATCCTGCGCCCAGTGCTGTCAAACATAACAGAGGGTCCTGGCGTGTGTTAAAAAAAAAAGTGTATCTGGCAAACCATGTGCGTGCACAAAAAGAACCATCGGTATGCTACAGTGTGCTGAACACACAAACTGGGAACTCACTGCCAGTAACCCCTCTTGTTCCTAAGTGCCCAGCCTACGTGTTATCAGGGTGCCTGAAGACATGGAGTGACTGCATAGTGGGACATTCGGTGCATAAGGCACCATGGAAGCAGTATATCATTGCTTTCTTCCGATAGGTCAGGGCTATGCTCAGTAAAAGTGAACTTGTTTGGAGTAAGGCTGCACCCAGACACTAATCTATGAAGTTGGCCCCGGCAGATCTGAATGCTGTGTAACCTATTTCTAGAAGATTATGCCCGGCCAACAACAAACAGGATAGCCAATCGAGTTGTCTGGCTAAACAATAGGCTTCAAAGTCAGTGGCCAACATGCTACCCTACCCCTCCTGTCCTCCAGCAGTTGTTGTTTAGTTACGCTTACTCTAAGACACAACTAACCCCAGCCAAGCTCCACCAGCATTATGCATAGTGTTTAACAATCAGAACGCCCATGACCACCACTGCGCACGAGTCGCGATGCCCACTGCCCACCATGAATGATCAAGTCATTGCCGAGGAGGAGTGGACAGAAAAACTCATCTGCTGCTGGCGGCAGACAAGGGAGTCTCCGGGGCTGGCTAAAAATAATTAAATTATGGCCGCACGGTCAGACCTGCGCACGGTGCCTCTCCCTTTCTGTCTCAGTCGCGGACAGTCACGTGCACCAATGCGCATGCGGTCACCCATCAGCCCCACCCTAAGGCAGACGCGACGGAAGAGGAGACAATGCATCTCTGCGCGCTGCGCACAGGCACCTCCTCCTCCTCCTGAATATTAAATCCACTGCCTGCCTGCACGGTCTGCACCGGCTCAATGCAGACAGTTCTGTTTTTTTCCCAGCAGGCTGCGCACGCACCGCGGAGCAGCGGAGACACGGACAGAGAGGAGTAGCAGTCTCAGTCTGTCAGAGACAGACAGTCAGACTACTGTGACTCTCGTCACGTCACGGACCAAAAATCGGCCCCAGCCACAAAACCGGAACCTGTCAGAAAACCGGCCCCCACCCCATCCAGCCTACCGGGGGATTGCCCGGTGCCCAGAATTGCCAGTCCGGCCCTGGACCTCAGTGGCGAACAGGAAGAAAGAGACTGGCTTGCCGCGTCATGGCTCCTTTTAATGGGTGTGATTTGAGCCCCGTGACCCCCGGAAGCACATTAGTGTGGGGCAGTGTCCTGGAAGTCACTACTCACCCCCGGGCAACCCTAGGCCCGGGGCAAGCTCCCCGAACCTTAGAATTGCCTCCGGCTTCCCAACATATTAGCCGGCATAATCAATTTAGGAGAGGCTCTGTGAGTTTATTCATTGAACAATTTCAATGTTTTGCAAATTTGTCCAGTTCCAGTGGGCTTACAGAGAAGAGGTTTGGTTTTTAGGTCTCGCCTGAGCCAGCGCATTTGCCGCAAGACAATTAGTAGTGGGCTTTAAAAAGTGCTACCCCACGCTTTTGCTGGCCTAGCGTTTGCGGTTACGCATGCGTGCACGCGCGCAGCCGCCAGCTTTCAGCGCCCGATCAGGCGCATCTGTCTTTCCTCTTGCTTGCTCTCTGACCGCTCCTCCGCTCTCCCCCGCCGTGTCTCACATTAATTCACGCTGCTTTCACTTTTGCCGCACACCAAACAGAGCCTTGATGACTGCAGTGACTCGCTCAGGCTTTCGACCGGCTTCAACTTTTCAGGTACTTTCTCGGCATATACTTGTTTTTTTTTTCTTTTAGCGCGCGCACACTACTCCCGTGCTTGTTTTCGCGCACGCACGCACCACTCGCGTGCTTGTTTCCCCGATGCTCTGCTCCGCTGTGCCCTTTTCAAGAGGTAAATAAAAAGCATGATTTATGTGGCCCGAGATTTGTTAATTGTTTACAGAGTGAAAGCTCTTTCTCTCCTTACTTTGTCTCTCCCTACAATATCTTTGTAATTGGGAGCCTGTGTGAAACAGTGGCCTCGCTTCCGGTCCTCCCGCCCCCACCCCCGCAGGCCTCCTCCTCGGCCCTGCGTTGAATGAGCCGGCTCGCTGGACCCGCTCCGTAGCGTCTCCCCTCCCCTGGCGCCAGGCACTATAATGAAGGCTTGTATGGAAGCGCTTAAGCACAAACAAGGATCCCAGCTCTGCAGACAAGTCCTTTCTCTTTATCTTGCATAGCTCTCTTTCTCTCCTTATCTTCGCAACCCCTCCCCTTATTTGTCTCCCTGTTTCTCCAACCCCTCCCTATCTTTCCTCACTATCATTCTACCTCTTACTCCATATCTTATTATCTTACTCTCCTCCCGCCTTTCTTCTTTCTCCTGCTCCGTTTTCTCCCTCCTCTCTCCGTTTCCCTAGTTGACATGGCTCCAACCAGTGTTGTGAAAGCTTTACAGATTCTCAGCTATGAAAACAGTTTAGTATTATGAGTTTTATCTCCTGTCTATGTTTTCTGTTCCCTTTCCTCCTTTGTGTGCCTCACTTGTTTCAGTCTTTTCTCTCCCGCTCTCTTCATGCTCCCACACTCTTCCCCACCATCAGCTGTCCCCTCTCACCCACTTTCTCTCCCCTCACCCACTTTCTCTCCCCTCACCCCACTGCCCCGAGATGCCACCTCATCCCTGCGGGTCGCTGTGCAGTTTCCATTCATCCACTGCCATGTTGGCATTAATTGCTAGCGTGTGCTAAATATCTTTGTAATTGGGAGCCTGCGTGCGACAGTGGCCTCGCTGCCGGCCCTCCCGCCCCCAACCCCGCAGGCCTCCTCCTCGGCCCTGCGTTGAATGAGCCGGCTCGCTGGACCCGCTCCAAAGCGCCTCCCCTCCCCTGGCACCAGGCGCTATAATGAATGCTTGTATGGAAGCACTTAAGCGCGGACAAGGAGTCCAGTTCTGCAGACAAGTCTGCGGTGTGGGACAGAGAGCTGCCCAGCCCTATGACCCGCCATCTTGGTAGTCCTGTTCAGGAAATTACTGGTGGGGCCTAGTCAAGGGAGTAGCCAAAATATTAAAATCCCCCCCACTTCGAACCAAAAATCTTATGGCACCATGCAATCTAAACAAGTCATTACGACAATCCTCAGAAGAGCTCTCTTGTCTATTCCATCCATGCATCTACCTATTCATCCTTCCCTCCACCTGCTGATATCCACAGTCACCTTTATATTCTGTCATGCATTCAATCTTTCATCCATCATTCAGTCTTTCACCATTCTGTCCGTCCACCCATCTATATCCAAACCTATGCATCCATCTCCAAGCCCATCCATCCATCACTCCTTTCACTCATCCATCCTTCCATACGTATACCCTTTCACTACATTCATCCTTGCACTCTAGCCATCTTCCCTTTCACTCATCCACCTACCCTTTCCCTCAGCAACCAATCATCCATCCTTTCTCTCATCCTTCCACCCAACCACTCATCGATCCATTTACCTTTTCATTCACCCATCCACTCACTCATCCATGCTGTCATTCATCCATCCACCCTCCCTTTCACTCATCCATCCATTCTTTTAATCATCCATCCACCCTTTAATTCTTCCATTCACCATCCCTTTCACTCATCCATTTACCCTTTAATTCATCCATCCTTTCACTCATTCAGCCATACTTTCATTCATCCATCCTTTTGCTCATCCATCCATCAATCCATCGACCCTCTGTTACTCGGTCATCCATCCTTTCACTCAGCCATCCACCCTTTCACTCATCTATTCCCACCCACCCTCCCTTTCACTCATCCATTCCCACCCACCCTCCCTTTCACTCATCCATTCCCACACACCCTCTCTTTCACTCATCCATTCCCACCCACCCTCCCTTTCACTCATCCATCATTTCATCCATTTGTTTACTTACCCATCCATTCTTTCATCCATCCATTCATCCACACAGTCACCCTTTCATTCACCTACCTTCTCTTCCATTCATCCATTCTTTCACTTATCCGTCCATCCACAATTGTATCCATCATCCTTCTAATTCCCCTTTCACTCACACACCTACACATCAGTCATTTTACTCACTCAACCACCCACCCACCCTTTCACATTAAGTAGAGCCCAAATCACGACTCCACCCACGCCCCTGGGCCTAGTGCTGAAATTGAAACAATGATTTCAGGGGCCCAAAGTTTTTTGTCTGAAATTCCCTCTGCTTCAATAGAAGTCAATGGGGAAAATGCATTCCCCCGATTTGTTTTTCTATATCTCCACTTTCCTTTACTTCAATGGTGGCAAATACGCTCATACCTCTTTATACCGCCACCTTACAGTTCTGTCTCTGTATCTCACGCTTACAAATTATTTTGCATCCCTCCTTTCTCCGTTGTCATTGTATACCACCCGTTAGGGCGGGACCATCCTGCTGAGCGTCACTGTCAGGGAGGAGTGTTTATAAGTATTTAACCATGCAACAGTTGGTGTTGTTGCACCAAGGATATTCTGCTGCATAACTAATTACTTATAAGGTCCCAAAAGCGAGACCTTTTGACTATGCCAATGTTTGTTTACACAGCCATAGAAATTAAGTGGGCTATTTTTCTCTTTCCATAGGGATTTGGCAAAAGGGATAGACAGTGCTTAAATTGTAAAAAATGAAGTGCTGGGGCCCAAAATATTTCTTGGGATTCTACTGTAGCTGGTGCCGCCTCAGCTCATGTCACTGCTGCCAAATGCCAGTGACCACAATAACAATCTGCTAGTTTTTCAAAAATATATTGAATTGCCAATGAGAAATTGTGCTAACAAAAAAGACACCTAGTGCCACCATCAACTCTTGTTTCAGGACTTCGGACCGTACGCGTCTTTCTCTCGCGCTTGAATTAGGGGCCACTATACCTCTTAGAAGAATGATTACATGACTGTTCACAACAACAAATAGCAGTGCGACTTTTCATTTTAAACCTTGAAGAAGTCCCGTGGGGACGAAACGCGTCGCGTCGGCTATGAACATGCACTGTTGTTAATGAAAAACAAATGAAAAACTACTTGAATAAAAGAAGAATATATAAAAAAACTTTCTTACAAGAGATTGAAGTCTCAAGCTACTCATTTGGGAGATTACTTTTTACCTATTACTTGTGTATTTAAATACTGTTGCATATGGTTGATAATCAGTTTTTATATTTGGGTAGGTGCTGAGCTTTTTTGTAATGTGGTGGATAAGTATGTGCCGTGTTTAGAAAAAGGTGCCGGTGTCGAGCACGGCAACCACCAGCACAAATTAAATACTGGGCATAGACTACTAAAGAACGCTAGTTATGCTATTTTATATAATGTTCAGATGCTGGAGACTGGTTTGACCAGAAAATGTCTCGCAGGAAATGTATAGCTAAGTATCTAAACTTTTTTCTTCTAGAGCCACTCTCCCACCAGTAACTCGACTGACTTTAATATATAAAGTGTAAGTGCACAGATAAAAGTCATCTAACTTACCTGTGAAATGTATTCGTACAATAAGTAGGATTTTCGGGAAATTATACATTTTACTCAAGATGAAAATGTCACTATTTCACCCACCCCTAGTACAAAGGTGACTACAAGGTGGGTTATAGTTAGGGATAGGTTTAAGCTCAGTCTTAGGTTTAGGAAACGGCTTATGATAAGGTTATCGAAAGGTTCAGTACAAGGGCAAATGTTAAGGTAAGGTTTAATGTTAGGTTTATGGCTAGTATTAGGTTTAGAGTAACATGAAGCGTTATGCTTAGAGCCCTGGTGGAGAGGCTTAGGGTGAGGGTAAAGGTGAGTTAGGTTTAGTGTGAGTGTAAGTGTTAAGGTTAAGGTTGTATAATAGATATCAATGACGTAATGGTATCTGGCTAAATTCATCACATAGCTACCTGGCCAATACAGTGGTTCTGAGGAAGCGGTAGACCGACTAGAATGCAATGCAGGTCATTCAACTCACGTGGCCCTCCTCCTAACCTGTGAGAGCTATTACAATGTTGTGTAGAGGGAATATATCTTGTGTCCTTCTAAATAACCTCAGTGCTTGCACACCCGAGTCTTTCTAGCGCAGTGTTTGGGATCTGCTGTTTCTCAATTGGGCCACATTGTTCACGAGCTTGTTTCTAGGGGAAACATGCATCACTGGGTTCTTGTTTATGTGTATCCTTGGAATTGGAACAGGTCTGTCACTTATTTTGCTTTGTTTTTGTTCTTTGATGCAACATTCCTCTATTGTATGTCAGATGTTATCTGGTCCAATGTGGCTCAGACTGAGAATTCCTCTGACCCTGTGTCTCTATTACCTATATTTTCTTGACTCCCTTTTCAGCGCCCCAACAGAGTAGTCTCAGGTTTTTTTTCCAGTGCCCCTCTAATCTAGGCTCCCAGTCCCCCAAGAGGCATTGTGGCTCTTTCTCACAGTGCTCCCTGGCATGGGTTGATGGAAGTGACCAGACAGATAAGAAAACGTAGATAGACAGATATTAGAGATACACATAGGCATCTGTCCGTGGATAGATCAGGAGAGCAAGGCATGGCTCTGCTGTCTGTAACAATGGGGGAGATCGCTGCTGTCTGTGACAGTTGAGCGATAGCTCTGCTGTCTACGCCAAGCCTGTGATCTGCCAGCTCGGGAAGAAATTAATCTTTCAAATGTGAGGTACAGCTTTGCTCTAACAAGTGGGGAATAGCTGTGCTGCCTGTGACAAGTGAAAGGTCGTTTTGCTGTGTGCAACCAGTGAGTGGCAGTGCTGCTGTTTACCCTGAGCAAGGAATGAATCTGATGAAGACGGGATGGATCTGCTAGTGTCCATGGATGGGAACCGGACTATTCTCTGTCCTGGTGTTAGGATGGGCAAGCAGGCCTTCCTGCTTCCTTCCACTATATTCCAAAATATTTACAAGCACCTCGATACATTTACTTGTGGAGCCCAGATTTACAGAGAGAGTTGAAAGGAGGAAAATCTTGGGAGGGTGGGGGGGGGGGGTGTATGTGGGGGCGTCCGTCTTCCATTCCCTAAAGAGTTTAAGATTCTGAGAAGTGGGGGATATCATTTTTCGGAGAAGTAGGGGCTTCATTAAATATTCATCGTATTCAACCGGTGCTAAAGGTCTCATTTTCAGTGCCTACCTAGTTACCAAATATTGTGTGTCAATTCCCTTCAGACTGATCCTACCCGAACAGAGACTCAGCCTGTGTGCTTTACACCCAAGAGAGTAGCAGTTCACTGGCTGTGCCTTTTGTTTGCTGAACAGTGATGCCTTGATGTGGACAAGAGTGCAATCTAAGCATGTCACCGGTGGATAATACTGAGAGCACCATTATTATCCTGTGATATCTTTTGTTTCTGAAATTAAGGGATTTTTCCATACAAATATGGTCGATTTCTTTTTTCACTTTTATGATTTTGGAGTTCGGATAATGCCTTGAATTGTTCATTTACCCACTGTCAACCTATTGCTTAAGGCCTGGTTTGGAGGCGCATGCATCTATATTGACATCCCCCCACAAATTCTGATTGGCCGATACTTTGAGGGCTGTTCAGATCATGACAGCGTCTCTCATTAGGTAAAAGGGAATCTTTTTGTGGTTGGTACTATTTAAAAAGTGTTCTTTCATCCTCAAAGCACATACTTTATTATGCACTTGACCTCCTTTGACCTCTTGTGTACTAAAACCTTTTTTAATGGGAGTCACACCAAAGAAGCCCTAATTGTTTTAATCTGCCCTATCAGTTTCCAGTGTTTTATGGGATGAGTTCTATGGTAGAAAATGGCAAAGCTGAGCCAGATAGGGGCATATAAAGTATTAAAAATAATTGTAGGGTTATGTAAGAAAAATAATATTTTCCTTTTCTGAAAGTTCTTATGGGTTTTGTACATTTTTTTTAAAGCACTTTAACTCTGGTCACCGCACCTTCCAATACTCTTTCTGATGATTTTTAGCGCTGTTCCTCTTTGTGAACCGAATGCATGGGTTCATTGCGATCCTGCAGAGAGAGGCCTTGCAAGGGAAGCTCGGTGTTTAGCATGCATTGCTGGCATTCTTTCTCCTACAACAAGTCCTTCATCTCCACTTCACACACCATGCCGTTGCCATCAAGGGAATAGCTGGCTGCGTCGGAGGTCTGTCTGCCAAAAAGGAATTAAAGGAAAATGTGTTTTGGAATCTCTAGGTTCTGGTTCAGTAGAAGTTTACAATTGCTGATCTGTGAGAAATGCCAAGAATGAGTCATTCTGGGAAAGCTGAAGTCATATCAGTGCAGGAAGCCACCAGGCAGCGCAGGGATCCTTTGACTAATGATGGAGACCTAGAGAATGTGTGCAGAGAGAACATTTTAAGACAGGATTAAGCAACATAACGTAAAACAGCTGCGAAAATGAGTTACTATCCAGATTGAACAAACTGAGCATGTGCATTCGTTTTGTACTGTATTTCTTGTGCGCTTTTATCTAGATATTTTCTAGTTATTTCATTTAAGGTGCTCATTACAAGCTTGGGGTGAATCCCGATTGAGTTAGTGACTTGTAAGGTAGCAATAATCATGCATCTTTTAATTAGCTCACCTTGTGGAATTGCTAATTCTAGGGGGCATATTATCAAGACAGGTGATAAAATTATCGCCGCTTTAGCGGCAGAAAACTGCCGCTAAAGCGGCGATAATGGGCTTGATAATATGCTCTATGGAATTCCAATTGAAGCCCATGTTAGATGTGAAGGACATCTAACCTGAGCTTCAATTGGAATTCCATAGAGCATGTTATCAAGCCCATTATCGCCGTTTTAGCGGCAGTTTTCTGCCGCAAAAGCGGCGATAATTTTATCGCCTGCCTTGATAATATGCCCCTAGATGTGGTATTAACATAGGAGGTTTCCCGAAAACTCGTAGAGAATACCTAAATCCGACAATGAGTAAGTAGAAGAAGCATTTTGCCGTTAAGGAAGGTTTCAGATCAGTATTTAGTCATCCATGAGTAGTGAAACTCAGGGGCATATCAGCAACAACCGGCGATAATTATCGCTCAGCGCTCTCAGCGTGAGGATAATTATCGCCGGGTAACGTGGATTTTTATTGCTGAGATAGCGTGCTATTAGCAACGCTTATCTCCTCAGCGATAAAAATCCTCACGCTAACTACCTAACGTGAGATTATCGCTGGAAACCCAGCGATAATCTCACGCAATGGGGTGTTAGCTTGCTGATAGGGACTCACAAACTTAGCCATGATATCCACCTTCCATAGGATATCATGGCTAAGTCAGTCGTGAAGCAGGCGTAAGGAAAGTAGCGATAACAGGGGTTATCGCTACTTTTCCTGCCGCTATGCTTCATAGCGTGGGGCTTGAGGATAGGAGAAATGTCACTAATGTCGCTTAGCGACATTTCTCCTGTCATGTTAGGTCAGGAACGCCCACTTTGCATCTCATTAGAGATGCAAAGATGGGCGTTAGGAATCCCGACGCTAAAGCAAGGATTCACGCGTTAGCGTGGACTTGCTAATTAGGCGATAAAATTATCGCCGCTTTTCGCCAGCTTGTAAATATGCCCCTCAATCCCCCTACCCCATGCAAGACAGTTGGGCTCTCCTTCCATGCCCAAACATACATAGATCAATGTTTGGCCAAGTTATGGCATTGTGGGGCATATTATCAAGGACGGCGTTAACATTATTGCCGGTTTAGGGGCAGAAAACTGCCGCTAAACCGGCGATAATGGGCTTGATAATATGCCACAGAGAATTCCCATACAAGCCCATGTTCACACCAGAACATGGGCTTTTATGGAAATTCCATAGAGCATATTATCAAGCCCATTATCACCGGTTTAGCGGTAGTTTTCTGCCCCTAAACCGGCGATAATTTTTAACGCAGTCCTTGATAATATGCCCCATGAATGGGGAGCCAGTGGTGCTCATTCAGGTGTGGCGTGATTTGCCCTATAGTGAGCATTTCTGTCTAATAATGAGGGCAATAATCTGTGCTTTTTATTTGCTCGTCCTTGGTGTGAGTATCCTAGGTATTTCCTTGCAGGTTTCTTATACCGTTTTGATGATTTCAGTTAACATACGAGTAATATGTACAGATTGCCCCTGTAATTCTTCAAGAGCTGCTGTAATTCAACAAATACTATAACACACTCCAAGAGAGTAATCATTTGTCAGATTACACGACAAAACATGCTGTGCTCCCAGAGTAGCTAATCATATTCATATTATTTTCTTTTCAGTTAATAATATGTTTGCATAAAGGCAGGAACATTGTTTTCTAGAGATGTTAAAAATTAACTTCAATTTCATCCTATGAGCATAACATTTATTCTTACATAATTTTTTTTATTTCCATTTGAGATAATGTACAAAAATATTTTTTGTAAATAGTGATACTTGACCGTAGGTGGATGTTGTGTATGATACACATATTTAAAAAAAATCGAAAAACACAGAAACATTTTTTTGTTAGATCCAATTTTCAAATGTGCACGAATTAGTTTTATTGCTCAAAATCTACGGGTTGACTGTTTTGGCTCCTGTATTTCCGTAAAGCTAACCCTCATAGGGTGGGTGACTCTTGAAACTCCTGCAGACTGTTTGTAGACAGAGGTGGTTAAGACAATTCAACAAAAGGAGAGATTAAGGGCAAACGTCTTCTGTTGGGCGTCCACTATATGATTTCACTTATTTGATAGACATTAAAAGTTTTAAAGAATTAACAATTAAAAGGAGCCATCGATAGGCGGTATACATGTCTTTGCAAAACAATTTGTAAAAAAGGACCCACCACGAAAATAAATAAAAAATGTGAAATTAAAGCGGAATTTTACACAGATTGTTCTGGCACTGTGTCAACAACTTTTAGGTGTATGTGCACAAGCGAAATGCCATCAGTCACAGTTCTCATAGCCACATTCTGACCCACTGTCTCACTCTCTATGCTGTGGTGGGTGGCAAAATGTGAATGGCACACGAACAGAGCAGTTGGAGGTAGGGCTGGTTCAGAATCAGCAACAGGTTAGACTGATGACTCAAAGATGTCGGTATTTCAAGGCATATGTAGTCATGTGCTCTGTCTTTGTTTCCTCTTTGATGCATGAACCTAACATGTTACTGACTCTGACCTGCCATATCCTTCTTTCTGGAACACCGGGAGAGTTGGAGACCAACTGCATCTCACATCTGCATCTAGAGAGGCACTGTTCTACCATATCATTAACTGTGTCTGAGTCCTACAATGAGAATGATAGAACATCTGACCAGACAATTTTTATATTATGTTGTGCAGATGTTTAGAGTGCACTATCACCTGGGAGAGTATCTTGGTGCTGAGCAAGTGTGAGCCTGTACACCAGCCACGGCCCGTGGAGGGAGTTCCGTGGGGTGGAAAGGCGGGGTGGGGGAGGGGCAGCGTGGGGGGTTCTAAAAACCGGAATATGGATAACTGGAGGTAAGTAAACAATTAAATAAATAAAGCGAATTTCGTAGCGCGCCCTGCCTCGCAATGCGAGGCAGCGCGCGCTACGAAATTCGTTTTATTTATTTAATTGTTTACTTACCTCCAATTATCCATATTCCGGTTTTTAGTACCCTCCACCCTGCCCCTCCCCCGCCCCGCCTTTCCGCCCCACGGAACTCCCTCCACGGGCCGCGGCTGCTGTACACAAACCCACAATATTGGAGGAACAGAATATCATGCATAAAATATATTTTTTTAATGAATCGAACTGTAAGTCTACATTTGATATACCTATCGCCGCATCTATGTATCTACACAGTACCTATATTTTCAAGATACATAGATGTGGAGTTAGTAATAGTACAACTATACTTCCCTATATGCAATTACCTTGCAATTTTTAGTTGCTTAATATTCTGCCCTCGATGTCTTGCACCACAACATTGTTGGTGCCGATATTCAGTAGTACAACTGTCCAAAGGGGAACTTTCTTTGAGTCAAAATGAAAAAAACATATTTTTCTACAGGGTCTATGGACCCCATGACTGGGTTTGCAAACCTCAGTTTGGCCACCAAAGTCTGTGAACCCTTGCAAAGAGTCTGCAAAACCACAAGAGCATGGTGGACCTTCCTTGAGGTCTGCGGCCCTGGAACTAAACCTGTGGACCGGCGGAACATCTAACATGTGGCTACAAGTTAGCGATAGTCCTTACACCATACAGCAGTGTCCACAAACCCCCTCTAAAAACATGTAAAAACTGTGGGAAAACTCTGTTGTGCACAACAGAAGGCTGTGTGGTTTGGGAGTTGGCGGCCGCAATATTGTTGTTAAATCATAGAGAGTAGTCCTTTCCAAGCAAAGGCTCAATTTACTCCACAGTCTCCTTCCTGACGACTTCTTCCACGAATAATGTTAGCATCACATCCATTTAAATACTAGCACACATGAGACCACCGAGCATGGTGAGATAATCATCCTGTGTTTTTCTAGAAGGAGAGGTTCGATTTGGTGGTAAGGGTGAGAAGGAAATTGAGAAGCTGAAAGACATGATTTTTTCTCATTGAGTTTGGTGGCATGCCCATAGGAGTAGACTATGATGGTAAATTTGAATATTTCCTTTTTTTCGATGTTAACCTCTATGCAGAAGCTCTTCGCCATCCGCATATGCGAGAGTACCTTTGATGGTGTGACGGCTACTTGAACTGCAGTATACTAAGCATAGTATGCATTTTTAACCGGTTTCCACTGCAGACTTTTGACTGAAAAGGAGATCGGATAAATATTAACACATTTTGCTATTGATATTCAGTTTAAGCTTCACTTACATGATCTCATCATTTAAAAACAAAAATCATGAGACTCCTGGTTTATTAATAATTTATTTTTATGGGTTGAAGTTGTATGTCCCTTAATATTTGATGTAAGGATTTAACCCACTCAGGGCACATATGTGGAGAGGTGTGGCTCGCTGGTTAGCGGCGGCAGATCCGTAAGCAGAGAATCGGCCAGGGACCAGGGTTCAATTCCCGACGTGGCAGGGTTGTGGACCAGGGTCAAAACGGACTTGATAATTCTTGCCTCGGTACCTACTATAACCAGGAACACACTCGGCAACTCTGGGCATTAAGCTTGCCTCATCTCTACAACGGCCCCCCACAGACGCTGGGGATGCCTGGTTTCACCTTGGAGATACCCAGAAAGAGACCATCTCACAGGGATAGCCAGGACGGGTTCCCCAGCGGTCTATAGTGCTGGGACACTTCCGAGTAGCTGTGCGCTGAATAAATTAAAATAACATAACATATGGAATACACAGTTTGAGAGTGCATGTTTTAATCTAAGGCCTTTGTAAACTTTTGCATTGGAAAGCTCAAGTTTCAATTGATGGAGAGGGGTATTCTTTACTATCAAGAGCTTGGAGCCTACCCATTGCTTAACATTAAGTGGCATCATTGTCACACTTCCTTGATACCTCCCAATTGGCCAGCGTGTCCTGTGCATCACTTCCTTTTCTGTCTGTGGGGCATGGATCAAGCACAGATTGATTCTTCCTAATAGTGTCTGTTTGCTGCTCGCTGTGTGATTGAGATACTATTTTGTCTCCTGCAACCCCTTCTCCATGTTGCTTCTTCCCCCTCCTGCCCCTTCTCCGTGTTTATTCTTCCCCACAACACTTGAAAGAGGCATCATAGCGCTTCCTGATTTTCAACTCTGGAAATCTGGTTTAAACCTCCGACATGTTCTATGTTTCTATTTGATGTTCTATCTGCCTCTTCTCAAGGTGATTACTTGCCATTATTCTCTATCATGACTGAGTGCTGAGCATGTCTGCTACTCCTGTTTGGAAAATGCTTTTAACATCTATAGCTCCACAACACTGTCCATATTCCTTATCCCTAAGCGGTACAATATATTTTGCTACCCTGCCCACTTGCCCTTTTCAGTCTAAAACACATTTATTTGTAAACAACCAGTTATAGTAGAAGCATTGTACATATGTATACGTTCCTGCAAGGGCTCTAAGGTATTAGAGGGAGAAGGTGCACAGGCCCATCTCCACACTCACCTGGAATGGCCCTCAGATGAGTCAAGGCTCTTTTGGACCTACTTCCGTGCTCCTGCTCCTGACTGCCACACTCTCTCTCTGCCCTCTCTCGCTCCCCCTCTCTCAATAGTTCTTCATTGCTCTTTTCCAGTTTTTTTAAAAACCTTTTTTGTCTTTCACTCTCTCACTCCAGCTTTTGCCTCTCTTTGCCCTTTTACTTTTTACACATGCCTCTTTGCTTCTTTGCCGTTTTCCAGCTATTGCCTTTTTTTGGCCATTTTGCCTTTAACTCGTGCCTTTTTGCTTCCTTGCTCTTTCCAAGCTTTTTCCTCTTTTTGCCTTTTTTTGCCTTTACTCATGTGCCTCTTTGCCCCTTCCTTTCTACTTTGCCACCTTTTGCCATCTCTTCTGTCCCTTGTTCTTCACACCTTCTGCTGCTACCAGCGGCCTTCACCCACTCCTCAGCCACCTCCCTGGCTCCTTACCTGTTCTTCTGCCCATATCCCTACCTCTTCTTCTTGAGTTCACAAGCCCTGCCCACCGCTCCCCACATCTCTCACACCTCCTAGGACATACATAATGGCGGCCACATGAAGCCGGCACGCAACCGGTGCTCCACAGGCAAGCCTGTCTGTGCCAGTCTGTCCCTGGACTGCACCCAACACCACAAACCCTGGTCAATCAACTCCCCCAGAGCTACACCTCTGCCACAGTCCAATCCCTTGGCACTGGTCGCCACCACAAGCATTGCTGCAGTGCTACTCCACTAACCATGGTAGGACCTTTCATCTGCAGTACCTGCCTTTTCACGTATTGCTCCATGTAGACTCCTACATCCGCAAGCCCCCTCAGACCACTCCATGCTCTGAACCTGCAACACAACAGCAGATCGCATGCTCACTCATTAACACGCGGTCTCTTACCAAACACTCCACCAAGGTCTGGGGCCTCATCGACTTGCTTGCACTCGATGTTCTGTTCCTCAACCCATCATCAGCCTCCGACATCGCAATAGCCATTCCGGAGAGATAGAAGGTCATCCACTGTGACTGCATGAACCAACAAGGAGGAGGGCTCTCCATTATCCACAGAGACTCCATCCAATGCATTACTTTCATGAACAACACCACCCTGGCCATGGAAAAACATGAACTTCAAACTCTAGACCGATGAAAGAACAACCATCAAGGGAACCCTTGTGTACTGACCACCGGGACCACAAATCAGTTTCACAAAACTCAGCCCCCTCCTCACCATCGACTTCAAAGAGCACTTCATGGTACACTTGAGCATCACCAACTCACAGGACACCCACTCTTCCCCCACAGGAAGGCCCAGTGAACCCGGCCACAACTGGAACAAAGTCACTAAAGCAGACTGGATCAACGCACTCACATCTATCCAGCCAGAACACACCAGCAGCCTGGACCTCAGCGTCAGAAACTTCAACACTTGGATCACAAACTGCACCAGCACCCTTGCATTAGACACAGAAAAACTAACAAAGAAGCCAGCTGGTATACTGAAGTACTCAGGGACTCCAAACACCACTGCAAACAGCTGGAGATGGAGAACAAGCAAAACCACCAAAGATAGAACCACTTACAAAACTGCACTCTATCACTACTACCTCTAACTGCAGGAAACAAGGAACAGCCCCCACAGCAAGCACTGAAGCCAGCCTCAAAAACAGGGAACTCTTCGCAATCATCAAATAATTCTCCAACCCTCCCAGCTGCAGCAAACAATGCCACCCATTTACAAGAACGCTGTGACAGCCTCACTGACTTCTTCCATTACAAGGTAGCCACAATCTAGAGAAACTTCAATCCTCAGCCCAAATCATCCGACTTCATCAACCACCCCACCACCACCAACAGCATGACAGTCTCCCAGCTAACTGACTGGAGCAAACTGACCCACCAGGACACAACTTTCATCATGAAGATAGTACACTCAGGGGCCCTCACCGACTCATGCCCCCACCACATTTTCAACATTGGTGGGCCCATAATCAGCCTTGAACTCACGACTATCAACACCCCAATATCAACCTCTGCTTTCTTGACAATTGGAAAAAAACAGAGGTCAGGCCCGCCTAAAGAAACTCCTAAAGAAATCATTGGCCAACCCCAGTAAACTCAAAAATCACAGTCCATTTTACTACTACCTTTCCCAGTAAAAGTAATGGAGAAAGCAATCAACCAGCAACCTGCCAAGCACCGGGTACAACATCAACTCCTAGACACCTCACAAACCGGGTTCTACAGCAACCACAGTGCCAAAACAGCCATCATTGTAGCAATGGACAACATCTGCACCATCTTCGACTGAGGTGAGACAGCTGCTCTCATCCTCCTTGACCTCTCCGCGGCTTTCAACACCATCTCACAACATATGCTTGTCGCCACACTCCACCACATCAGGATCCAGGGAGCAGCACTCAAGTGAATCACCTCCTTCGTGAAAGGAAGACCCCAACGAGTAAGCCTCTCACCCTTCACCTCCAAACCCAAGGAAATCATCAACAGGCTCATCTCTCAATCCTACCTTTTTCAACACCACTGGCCAACATCATCAGATCACATGGATTCATCATTATCTCTTACATCTACAACACACAACTCATCCTCTCCCTCTAACAAGATCACACCAAAACCAGGAATAACTTCCACAATTGCATAACAATCGTTGCAGACTGGATGAAGGAAAACTGCCTGAAGCTCAACGGCGACAAGATGAAAGTCCTGATCTTCGGAAACAAGAACTCTTCCTGGGTCTCCACCTGGTGGCCCTCAGAGCTCAGCCCCACACCAATCCCGACTGAGCATGCCAGAAACATTGCAATCATCCTCAAGAGCAAACTCACCATGGCCACAAATGTCAACGCTGTCACATTCTCCTGCTTCTTCATCCTGCTGGTGAAGATCTTCAAGTGGCTTCCCCAGGACTCAAAGCCCTTGTCACAAGCAGACTGGACTATGACAATACACTCTATGCAGGAATACCGGCCCACCTCCTCCAAAGATTCCAGACCACCCCCCCTCCAGACATCCCGGACCTCCCTCAATGTACCCACATCACTCATCACCTAAGCCAACTGCACTGGCCAATCAACTCCACTCCACACAGTTCCACTTAGAGCCACAGTACACAATTACACTCTACTCCAGGCCACACAATTCCACCCCACTCCACACAGTTCCACTCCACTCCACTCCACACAATGCCACTCAGCTTCACTCCACACAAAGCCACTCCACTCCATACCACTCCACTCTATGCCATTCAATGTCACTCTACTTCAGTCCACCAATGCCACTCTACCACATACCACATAATGCCACTCCACTCTATGCCACACAATTACACTCAATTCCATGCAACAATAAGCCCCTCCGCACAATGCCACTCCACTGGTGTGGGAGACAGGCTCGAAAATAAACCATAGGAGCTTTTTGAATTATGCATTTTGCAATTTTTATTTGTTTAACTTCAGTCTGAAATTAAGGATGGTATAATGAGAGTGGGGTACATGTCCGTGAGAATGACTGGGAGATGGCTGCTGGCCTCATTTTCCTTGACTAATATTTCATCTTCTTCTCTCCTCTAGGTTCCAGGGGATCACTGACGATCCCTTGGGAAAACAAACACAAAGTACAATCTAGGTAAGTAATAATTAACAAGCATTTGCAATGCAATAGGTCTCGTATTAGCAAGAGTTTGAGCTATTGGCATTGTAAATGGCAATGCTTTTTATTTATGTGCTTTGAAAACGTGCAAGCAATGAGGAATCACGCACTTCGTACTTATGCTCCTTGCTTACGAGAAGCAAGCCTGACAGTAAAAGCAGTGTAGTTTACTGCCAGCCATGCTTCTCATAAGCAATGACTATCAGTACAAAATAACTGTTTACTCACCGCTTGCAGGTTTTCAAAACACATAAATAAAAGGCATTGTCATTTACAATGCCAAAGTTTATTTAGTGAATTAAGTGTAAGTCTTAGGCATCTCTATAAAAGCAAATAGCAAACAACCGTCCATGGCTAGATCTAGGCATAAGAATATCTTAACTTATGCAATTGTGGGAAGGTATCTCTCTCCAAGAAAGGGGGTGAGGAGAAAGCTTGTTGGAAAGATGGAAAAGTGTGTTTGAGAGGCATAAATTCCTTTCATGAGATTGCTTGCCCTACATCTGTGTGAGGGAAGCTTGCATTGTGCTGCTCACATTGTATGTTGTTGCAGGGATTCTGCTTATGCGCAGAACTATGCGCAGGAACCCAGGCCCTCAGTGAATTGCGGTGTACCAAAAACCCACCTCAGGACCCAGAACCCCTTATCCGGCCAGCATCAGTGTCCCATTCGTTATCCGAGGTTTAGCTCGGCGGTCCCAATGTATAGACAACCCAGAACAAGCGACTTAGTATATTTCTCAGGAATGGTGGGAATCAGAAATACCTTTTCGTAATTATTCTCGTACCAGTCCACAACAGAATAAACAGAGACACGGTTAAAAGTTTAAAGAGTTTATTTTATAAACCTTGTGTCCTAAGATGCAGCAGTGTGGCTAACATTAGCAGACAAACGATTAAAATCAAAACCATCAGCATAGTTACAATACCATAGAAGATGAAAGGAGTAATCATACTAAAATGACAGTGGATCTAAGCCACCTTCCTTTCTCTAACACACTAATATTATTATTAGACTAATAGAAGGTCTCTAGGCTTGAATGGGGAACCCCATACCGTAAATATCAGCTCAGAGAGTTCACATCGCAGGATCAGCTATGCTCTGCTCCTAGGAACGCTCTTCTTCCGAATGTGTTGAAAACATGTAACGCTGCAATATTAAAAGCACTCGACTTTCAGGTATTTGCAGCTGCGTGTGTGTTATGGCTAAACTAGTGGGCCGATCAACCTGAACTCAACAACATGCACCGTCTAGCGACCCAGGCTGTTTCTTTACACAGTGTACAGACCAAGGTCGCTACTCACTGTTTGGGATGGTAATAACAGACAGTTATCATGTGAAGCAAAGTCGAGTAAGCATTTCTCAAACCCCCCCGTGATCGGACCACTAACCAGTAGGGGCGCACTTGCAAGAACGCAGAGTTAAAGTTTGATAGAACGGAACCAAGGGCATGAACTATAAGTCCATATAAGGGAAGTGAAAAAAGTTCGAAGGAAAAGAAAAAAAGAAAAAGTTTAAAACGTAGTAAAAAAAAACATGTAGAGGACAAAAAAATCAGTGAAGGACGTAGGACGGAGTGAAAGTACAAAAGTCAATCCATCAATGTATAGGCACAATAAGTTGCAACAGCTTCCAAGAGGAAATCATTGGAATGTTCTGCAAAATTATCTGCCATCCAGTTCAGCACGGGGAAGGAACATACATGCTCCTCAACTACCGGAGCTTCCAGCACCAGACGAGGACAACTGGCGGGTTCTTCAAGATAGCTTCTTGCTAAGAAGTCAATCGCGGCCGTTCCGATGTCCCAATTCCCAAGAACTCCATGCGCTGCAGCACAGGCCATAATCCCGACACCAGAACAGTCCAACTCATGAGCCACTAAGGGGCTCATTAGCCGATCATAATCCGGGTTAGGAGACGCCGAGTTTGACAGACACAAATCCAGAGCCCATTGGAACGGACAATCTAGGCAATGAAAGACTGGCTGCACACAAGTAAAGTAGGCAAACCGGAAGGACAATCCATAGGCTACGCTCAAAGTTGCCAGCGGTAAAGCGCCATAGAATTCAAGCATCCAGTTACGAAGATGCAGCAGGCGGGACATGTTGTCGTGTGACGCATGTTGTGCATCCATCCACGCTGGAAAAAATAGAATGAAAAAAGGCCGGGATCACACCAAAAATAGTTTGAAAAGAAGTCACGAGGCCGGAGCCCACAATTTAAAAAAAATTAGCTATGCCACTTGTAGACGAGGCATTAAAGATAGTCTGAATCAGAGTCCCAAAATGAAGAGGCAGATCAGTATTCAAAAGCGCTTGCACCTCAGTGCGGGTGTTAGCTACGTGAAGGACAAATGTTTCACGGGATGAAGTCAACGCGACTTCTTTTTGAGACAATAGAGCCCTTATTCTGCTCATCTTGTTGAACTCTGCTTTCAAGGTTGGAATGGAAGGCCAGATGGATACATCGAGCCGGCTATGCGGGGGTGGGAAAAGGACGTTATTACAGCAAACCACTCTCTGTGATACAGTCACAATGTAGGGAATTCCCACTAACATCCCAAAGCAAGCTTCATTATTTAGCAGCAAATAACTACCGTTAGCAAGCAGCGTAAAAGATGGAGTAATAACTGGCACAGGAATACCTTTCAGGATGCAAGCTAAATTAGGGGTGTGCACATTACATGCACCATGCAATTGAATGTGCCTACACACAACAGAATGATCCGGAGTGGAAGTGCATTCTTCACCTTTCAAGTAAACCTCCTTGCCGTCCCTCACACATCTGTATATGAAAGGGAGTGACCAGACTTCATGCAGGAAGGCAGTACCCAGTTGTTCATACCTGCCTAGAGCATAATGTTTCATGCATGAACTAAACTTGAACAGGGGAAACGGTAACGTGATCAACCCAATTACAAGCCACACAGCAGAATTCAATTCGGCAACAGAGAAAGGCAAAGGTTCTAACTTTTCAATGTGCAGCAATGAATATGTAGCATCTTTCATGGACATGAACTGCTGTTTTGCAGTCAAATTGAAAGGGAGGAACAAAGATGAAGTATTCATGTAATCCCAAGGGACTTTCCCTGCCTTTAACGTTTGCAATGTCCATGCAAACTGCATAACAGAACGCATTTGATTTTGACCATGATACAATACAGACAAATCATCCTGCACAATGTCTACTACAGAGGATACAATATTATCTAATGTATAAATTCTGGAAGACAGGGTGTTAATGCTATTATCTATTACAGCCAATACTTTCTCCATATTTGCTTGGTCAATAGCGCGTAATCGGGAAGCAGCCTCAATTCGCGACAACTTCCAAACTTCGTTGTAAATAGCATACACCCATTTCTTGGACCTGTCTTTTGCAGGACCCTTAACAAAATCATTCAAATCTATCTTGTCGTTTAATTTGGATAAATGAAGTTTAACAGACTCTAATGTTGAATGTTGCAGCCAAGACTGGCACAACTTCCCTACTGAGTAGGTAGTCACAGTGTGAGAAGATTCAAAACGGGGGTCCACACGAACTTGTGTATACCCCGGTTTTAAACCAAGAAACCGATGTTGACAGGAATCTGCACTGGTTTGCCAAACCAACCACCCTTCCGGATCTAATTCAGAAACATTAAAGGATGTGTTGGAAACGTATGTCTGCAACGTAGCAAGGGACAGATCTGTATGATTAACCCAAGCAGGATAAGCACCCAGATCTGGAGTCGAGGGAGAATTTAATTTTTTAGTAGTAGCCAATCCAAAACAGGTTGTCTGAAAAATTTATGAATTTAAAAATAACATGTGATTCGGGATAAGACAGGCACGATGCAAAGCTTCTGTTCCCTGTACTTGCCATAGTTTGGAGCCCCAAACCGATTTAAGATCGACTGTAGCCTTCCATAAATCATACCCGCCAATTGCCAACTCGTCCATAAAGGTCTTGGAATACAACAATTTGGTGTGTGTCAGTCTAGCTTTAGAAGCAGACTCAGGCCCAACCCGAAAATAAAAGGAGGCCGGATTAGAAACACTAAAATCTGAAAAATAAGTGAATTTTTCCACTAATGTGGCAGAGATGCCCATCCTAGGGGCGGGGCAGTGTTCCCATTATGTATAATTTACAACATTTCTAAACGTATTTGCTTTGTGTAGGAAATGTGTGCCATAATGTTGATAGCAATATTTCTCACCATAATTAGCATTATCTAAATACAAATCCTCAGCATCAAATGCAGCATAATATTTCAAATCAGAAAACAGTGCCTCTAAGGCTTGAACATCCCAATCATCTGAGTGAATGTTCTGCTTAACGACATCACCCATGGAAACACGAAATACATTTGGCACATTAATCACTTCAGTGGGGCCATGAATCTGAAATTTAACGGCATCCCAAGCGATCCCATCACGCACAGGCCTGGAAGTAATGTTCACA
The DNA here is from genome assembly GCF_964204655.1 of Triturus cristatus. Taxonomy (NCBI): domain Eukaryota; kingdom Metazoa; phylum Chordata; class Amphibia; order Caudata; family Salamandridae; genus Triturus; species Triturus cristatus. The sequence continues at coordinate 645,852,902 of NC_140585.1, forward strand.
AAAGTCTGGTCCCTTTTCTTAATGTGAGATGAGGAGTGGGGGGCCAAAGTTCCATCAATTAGTCGAATAGTAGACCTATCATTCAGGTAGTGTCCATTGATAAGTCTAAAAAATGCTACCACAAAGCCAATGGACATAAACAAAAAAACACATATGAGCACCAGCCAAATGTAAGTCCAAGGGGGTATTAAAAAATGTCTTTTGAACCAAGCCACAAAAATTGAAACCTTGGACGGGGCAATAGAAGTCATGGAACGAGAATCAAAAGAGTCTTGTGAGAGGGCAACTGTGGTGGATTGTAAAACAGGCAAGGTAACATCCGCAGGATAAGCATACTCAACTTCTTCAAGCACATCACCAGGTCTTTGGGGCAACAAGGGACCAGTAACAGCATGCATCTCGACGGCAACATCAGGAACTGTGTCAGAGGCTCGGGCCACAACAGAATTTCTCAGCATCGAAGGGCAGGAAACCGCCGGAGTCATACTAAGAAGAATCGGCCACTCGTTGTAGTTTGACATTGTCAATCGAAATGTACCTGTTATCCTTTCGACCAGGAAGTGGAGGTAAAATGACTGTTCTAGTACCCTGTACTCCAAGTACTGGAACCGGTGCACGTTAAGAGGGGCCGAACTCCTTCTTGTTCTCCACCTTCTCACGGACCAGATCACCAACTCGAGGTAGCCAGCCGACTACCGGAATCTGAAGTTCAGCATCAGATGAGGAGGGTACGTGTTCCTTCGCTAGACTGTCTCTGGCTTCTTGAAGATTCTGCAAGACAGCACAGTGTTCATCTACGTCAAAGGGTGCGGCTGACGCCGCCATGTCTAGACCATCAAGGTCTGGAACAAACATTCGAACACCAAAGAGCATCATGTATGGGGTCCGCCCACCCAGAGACCTTCTAGGGAGATTATTAAGTGCACGTTGCACGTCATACAAGTGGGATAGCCAGCTCTGGCCAGTACCCAAAACTCTGGCTTTCAAAGATTGCTTTAAGTCACGGTTCATTCGCTCCACTACACTATTACCCTCAGGCCGGTATGGAGACGAAAATTTGACTTGGACCCCCAAATTTCTCATGGCCTCTTTGTACGCCTTTGAGGCGAATGCCGGGCCCTGATCAGAATGAAAGGTACCACATGCAAAACTCCCAACAAAGACACGCAAATCTTTTATGACAGTGCGAGAATCAGCACTCCTTTGTGGCCACACCCACAGAAAACGTGTGCACGGATCAACTGCAACCAAGATGTATTTGTAAGCAGTATCAGAGGTAAAAGGACCGCAGTGATCTAAATAAACGCAACTCAATGGTTTATTAGATATATACAACTGAGTTTGTGATGGGCGTGCCGCAGTTGAAGGTTTAATCTGCTGACAAATGTCGCAATTAAGAACATAAGCTCTGGTTTGTTTGTACAAACCGCACCACCAGTAACGTTGTTGTAGCAGAGATACAGTAGCCACAACACCGGCATGCGCGGACGCCATGCCTTCGTGTGCTGCTAATATCAAAGAAGGTCTGCAGTCTGCGTTGGGAATCAATCTGTCACCAACGTCGTTAATCCTCACCAATGGGACTTTATCAGGACTTAAGCGATAATGATAGCGAGCAGGGAAACCTCTCGGTGGCTTCGTTCCCAGCTCCGTAGCAGCAATAGCTGCCAAGATGTTATCATCAATCTTACTTTTGGTTCTTGTAACTGCTGCTACTAAATATGTTGCCACTGCTGTTTTTGCTGCCTCGTCAGCTAAGCTGTTGCCGACAGCATGGACACCAACACGTTGGTGACCAAGAGTGTGAATTACATTCAAGAGGGGCAGACGGTCTTTAAGACCTGCCACTCAAACCCAAAGCAGTTTATGCTTAATAGTGCTACCTTTGGAATCACGGTAGTCATTCTGAGACCAAAAGTGTAGATTGTCATTGTAAGATTGAACACAATAAAAGGATTCACTCACTATAAGAGTAGTGACTCGAGGATCAGCAAACTCCAGTGCAAGCACCAGAGCACGAAGCTCAGCCAACTGAGTACAATCACCCAATGACTGCGTATGCACGACATCGGACTGGAAATCACCATTCACGAATGTACCGACTACAATTGCGCAAGCCGCTGAATAGGCGTGCTTTGATCCAGTCGCGGGTTGCGCAGAATCGTCAGTGTATATGACACAATGGTAATCCTCGAGCGGGCACAAGGTGAACGAATTGATATTGCAAAAACTCCTGAGTTTGAAGTGCCGCGTCAAAGATAAAAGTGACGTCCGGCGAAGTCAAGGAAGTGACCCATTGTATCCACCTTGGATGCAAAGCTTTAGAATTCGGTACACTCGCTTTTGTCACCGCCTCAAGGGCAGGATAGGGTGTTACCACCCCACCAACATGCGTTTTCATTGCGACAGCGCTCGTTCTTTCAGAATCGCCATCTGCACTGCTGTCAGAACCTTCTCGACCGTGGAAAAACGCAGTTCAGCTGAAGTGTACAAGTGAGATTTGTAAGCAATGGGGACGGTGTCGCCCTCATTGAACGTTAAGTATGTGAAACCAACTGCGCCGGGCACGATTCTTATAACCAGGTTAGTGTGGTTATCACGTGTTTGTAAATACTTAGAAGCAAGAAGATCAGCTTGCAATAACTGCAGTATAGCTGAATGCGCTGGCAGCCAACAAGATTTGGAAAAAGTAGGTTGTACCAAGGCATAAAGTGGCTTGATACGCTGGGCATAATCCGGGATGTATGTTCGACCGAAATTCAGAAAACCCAGCAGGGATTGTAATTTCTTCAGTGAAGTAGGAGCACGGAGGCATGCGCACTTTTCTAGAAAGTGCGGAGCCAATCCTCGACCTTCATTGTTGAGTTCGTACCCCAAGAACAACACTGTATATTCCGCAATGTGCGACTTTGCAAAGTTGAACTTGTAACCGAAGTCTGCAAACAAAACAATAATGCGATCAACGCGACGGAGATGCGGGTCCAACTCGTCATCTGTGAGATAAATGTCATCTACATACGAGTACGCATCTGGGTCTATGCCCTCTAAGAGGGAGACCACGCGAGCGGCAAAGACACCTGGGCTGTTTTTATAGCCCATTGGCAATCTTTTGAATTGTTTTTGTTTGCCACCAGAGGTGAACGCCGTCCACTCATTACTAAGAGAGGACAGGTTATGGCTGTAAAAGCCATTGGAAATGTCAAGTGTGGTTTTAAACCTTTTTCTCACGAGACTATCGACGAGAGCCGAACTATGGGTGTTCTGTACTGCACAGGTCCGGCAATGAGAGTTTAGGTGCCGGTAATCCAAAACTAGGCGGTACGACCCGTCAGGCTTCGTCACAGTGAATAAGGGATTATTCATAGGTGACACACATGTTTTGATTACTCCCTGATATTCCAATTGTTCAAGGACCGACGCGACATGAGGTCTAGCTTCACGACGCATGGGGTATTGGGGTTGTGGCTGGGGCGTAGTCCGCAACGGAATCTCATGGCCGGGAGATAATTTATCCCAGCCAACCTGATTTCGATATAACGCAGGCGCCTGCACCTGAGCCCATTCCCCGGCGTACCTTTTAGCTAGGACGTTAGGCACAGTGTGTGCAAAGGCTGGGAGGATCACCTCCTCCCCTCTAGGAGCATCCAAAACGAAAGCCGGGGGCCAAACTGCCTCCGCCAATAGAATATCATAGGTAGTGGTCAGATTATCCCAAAACACCCCTTGAATTGTACGATGTATGTCACCTTCTATTTGAAGGACAATATTATATAGTCGATCAGGGGGAGACACCCGAGTGTCAGCAGTTTCAATATTCACGAATATATCAGTTGCTGTCGCCACCAGATATGGATGCAGTGCTTGTCGCACTACTGTAACTTCCGCCGCGCTGTCTCAGCGTTAGCGCCCATGTCAGGTTCTGAAGCTGTATCCGTACCATCTGAGGCATACCTCGCTGTCAGTGCAGCAACCTTCTTCTTCTGAAACGGGGGTCGTTGACGTGCAGAGTCCTCTTGCTTGCCTTTTCCGTCAGTCTGTCGGGTTTGCTCACGTGCTTGCGGTGCACCCCGACTTTTCCCAGTGCCTCCGCCACGGGACTGTGAAGCCGATGTTTCCTGTTAAGAACGAGGAGAGCGTTGTTCAGAAACCTGAAATCGATCAGGTGACTTAATAGTAGCACGATCGCGCAGATCATAAGTGCGTTCACTACCTGACTGTACTGGAGAGGCGGGACGAGACCCCTGTTTCTGTTGCTGTTTCTCTTGTTTTTTCGCCCTCTAACTTTGTTTTGGAAAGTTAGGGCGTTCGTCCTTACCAGACGAATTCGCCTTTGTCTGCTGAGAATCAGGATTTTTCACAGTCGGCTTAACACCTAAAGCGCTACGACCAACTTGTTTGTAGGCCATCGCGATAATTTTTGCGAATTCCCTCGGCTTGTCGTCTTCGTTCACTCTGTCTAATTTATTAAGCACTTGGAACTGCATAGCATCTCCTTTGAGGTTGCCCAATATCATGGTAGCAACCACATCAAAGACTCCGACAAGCCGCATACCCAATTCAACAGCAGCCTCCGCATGATTTTCCTGAACATGTTTAATAACGGAGGGCAGTACCGACAGAGACGGAGTGCCAAAGCACTGCGAGTATGTCGCTGCAAAGACCTTACCCCAGTTCTCGCAATCAGCCATATCTGGGACTAAGTCTTTCGGCAAAGTAATGGTAAGGATCCTGTGTTTCTCCACAGGAGTCGCATGCGTATAAACCGCTTCAAATTGGTCAAATTTCTCAGCAAGCCAATAAGGGAAATCATCCCTATTTTGGAGTCGATTGCCGACAACCGAATTAACCATAACAGGACTAATCACCACCGCATGGTGGTCCGTCTGATGTCCCGCAACAGCAGTAGCGACCGCCTGCACGTTGCGTGACACGTACTGCACTAAAGCCCTATGTACTGAAATGAGGGCAGTGTGAAGTACACGCAACTCAGCCACCGATACCTGTAGATAGCGGGGATGAGGCGTAAATCCGGCAAGTACCGGCCATGTGGCCCCTGCAATCGACAAAGGGCCCATTCTCGCCGGTCCAACCGCATGGGGAAGGGCGCCATTAAACCAAATGTTATGCTGCCAGGCAGAAATAGGAATTTCCTGTGTCCTATAAGGCGTATAGTTGGCTGGTAGCTGCGTGCCAGTATAGGTGTGGAACGTATCATCGTCCTCACTCACCGCCGGCAAAGTAACCCAAGAGTAGAACAACTCAAACGGAAACAACGCATCGGCACTTACCACAAAGATCACAGCCATACCATCGTCCGGCACCCCATACTGCGCCAAGTGACGTTTCAAGGGTGCCCGGCTATGAGCCGGAATGTCGACCGCCATTAGGACACTAACAGTAAATCTACAATATATTAGTAGCACTAGGGTTCAGATTAAATAACCTTTTTAATGATGAAGCTTGAAGGAACCTATTTAGTCGAAACACAGGTAGGTTAAACCGTCACTCCCGTTATCCGGAAACCAGAGTGAGGGTGTTGTGGACTAATACAAGCACTACTAAGGCGTCTCAAATCAATAGACCAAACGTTAGGTGCGCCATGTTGCAGGGATTCTGCTTATGCGCAGAACTATGCGCAGGAACCCAGGCCCTCAGTGAATTGCGGTGTACCAAAAACCCACCTCAGAACCCAGAACCCCTTATCCGGCCAGCATCAGTGTCCCATTCGTTATCCGAGGTTTAGCTCGGCGGTCCCAATGGATAGACAACCCAGAACAAGCGACTTAGTATATTTCTCAGGAATGGTGGGAATCAGAAATACATTTTCGTAATTATTCTCATACCAATCCACAACAGAATAAACAGAGACATGGTAAAAAGTTTAAAGAGTTTATTTTATAAACCTCGTGTCCTAAGATGCAGCAGTTTGGCTAACATTAGCAGACAAACGATTAAAATCAAAACCATCAGCATAGTTACAATACCATAGAAAATGAAAGGAGTAATCATACTAAAATGACAGTGGATCTAAGCCACCTTCCTTTCTCTAACACACTAATATTATTATTAGACTAATAGAAGGTCTCTAGGCTTGAATGGGGAACTCCATGCCGTAAATATCAGCTCAGAGAGTTCACATCACAGGATCAGCTCTGCTCTGCTCCTAGGAACGCTCTTCTTCCGAATGTGTTGAAAACATGTAACGCTGCAATATTAAAAAGCACTCGACTTTGAGGTATTTGCAGCTGTGTGCGTGTTATGGCTAAACTAGTGGGCCGATCAACCTGAACTCAACAACATGCACCGTCTAGCGACCCAGACTGTTTCTTTACACAGTGTACAGACCAAGGTCGCTACTCACTGTTTGGGATGGTAACAACAGACAGTTCTCATGTGAAGCAAAGTCGAGTAAGCATTTCTCAATTGAATAACATGTGACTACAGTGTCGTGTGCAAAAGCAGCAAAAGCGGCAAGATGGCATTCTAACATCTAACGCGGTTATGCTAACTTAGCGTTGTACATAGGTAGATAACGATCTTCACTACAATGTGTTTCATGAAAGGGAAGCATGCACTGCTACTGTGCTCTTTGCACCTCTTCATGTGTGAGAGAAGCTTGCACTGCATCTGCCAGAGTTACAACTGTATCGGGTATGAGGGATGCTTAAACTTCCACTGCCTGGGTAGTACTTCTTTTGCATATGGGATGTGCACTACTGCAGCACGTGCTGGGTTGTTCCACTTGTGGAACTTGCATTGCTGCTGCAGCGTTATAACTTTGGTATGAATAAGAAGCAGCTTGCTCTGTGGCTGTCTGTGCTTTATCTGTTATGAGCATGAATGAAGCCTGTGCTGCGTCCCATGCTACACATGTTCTTACTGACATTCCCCCTGCCTGCTATGGAAACTGCAGTCGCCGCTGCTGAACATGTATTACTGTTTATTTGTGTGAATTATGTTTGTAGTGCTGCTGCCCATGCTGAACTTATTTCATGTGTTCAGGAAGCTTCCATGGCTGTGGACTATGCTGTATCTATTTACTGGTAAGCGTGCTTGCCGTCTGCCAGGTGATATTATACATCCAAGCTGAGGTGCCGGCGGATCTCAAGTCTATGCAGAAGACCACACATGTGGCCTCAATGGCTGCCTTGACATGCAGGAATTTAATGGGCGATGCTAAAGAGCCAGGGGATGTACAGTACACCACGTCACCAATCTGAGGGGACTCTGCTTTCACGGGACAATAGAGCAAGTGTCCAATTGCTTGCTTGCATTTGAATATTGTCAATATTTATTTGAACCTGAATGCTTTACACAGTCAGTGAGGCCGTCTGTCAGGAATTTAAGTACCGGCCTCTCACCCATTTTGTGGATATTACTGGCATAGAGGGGTCAAATTACCAGTTCAGATCACACTTTGTGGTTGAGTGCAGGAGCCAGTATTAAAGCCCTGATGTTCTTGAACCACCCTCGACCCTAAAGACACTAGACCCGTTTCCTCAGTCCCAGGATTTACCGCAGTGTGCAGAAGAGTGAGAGACTGCCAGTAGGTGGAAAACTCTTCCCGTAAGAGTACCGTGCGTGCACCCAGTAAACTCTACATGCACAAAATTTTCCATTTTTGGATGTAAATAATCATCGTGATAAAACACCTCAGGTGTGGGCTGTTTTTACACAAACAGTTTAACATAATTCAGTATTTTCCATGTATACCTGATCTTTTTGGTATTGTTTCTAAAACAAATTAAACCCTGGAGGGTAAACCAAGGAGGTCACCATCATAGGTGATACTTGTGCCAAAACACGTCAGTAGAGAAGCCTTGTGGTGGGGGGCACGCCCACCAGTAGGAGGGAAAATACTGACAAAGAAACTTTTAGAAGAAATAGAAACACAATACACTTGAAGCATCAATGTATATGGCCTTGCCCTCCACTCAGTGCTCCACCTCCCACTGACCCTTCCTCACACCCTCCAGCCACCACGTGCCCTTCCTCGCTTACCTGTACTATGGTGCGGAGTCGCAAGGCGAATGCGGGGAAGTTGCCTCGTCCGTGAATGCGGTACAAAAGCGGTACAAAAGCGGTACACTTTGCCACTGGATTCAAGCAAGCCTGGCTGAAGATGGCTGAAATGCCAGAAACCGGTCCTAGGAAGCTTGTTTCCGGTCCAGGGAAGGCATGGCTTGGCAGTTCGGGCTGGACTGTTCCCATGAGGCACAGGGTCAGACTGATTTGCATATGGCCATGTCTGAACTGGGGTGGCAGAGTGGGCTAAAGAACGGTGATGGATCAAACCCAGATCTGTTGACTGGGTGTGAGTGTTTGATTGGTTCTGATGTTCCGTCCATCACCACCCCCTTTTGTACCGCTTTGTTCGCCATAAGTTGGCAGGGTATGCTCAGACGTGAGTCCCTTGCTCACTTTGCCACTGGATTCAAGCAAGCCTGGCTGAAGATGGCTGAAATGCCAGAAACCGGTCCTAGGAAGCTTGTTTCCGGTCCAGGGAAGGCATGGCTTGGCAGTTCGGGCTGGACTGTTCCCATGAGGCACAGGGTCAGACTGATTTGCATATGGCCATGTCTGAACTGGGGTGGCAGAGTGGGCTAAAGAACGGTGATGGATCAAACCCAGATCTGTTGACTGGGTGTGAGTGTTTGATTGGTTCTGATGCTCCGTCCATCACCACCCCCTTTTGTACCGCTTTGTTCGCCATAAGTTGGCAGGGTATGCGCAGACGTGAGTCCCTTGCTCACTTTGCCACTGGATTCAAGCAAGCCTGGCTGAAGATGGCTGAAATGCCAGAAACCGGTCCTAGGAAGCTTGTTTCCGGTCCAGGGAAGGCATGGCTTGGCAGTTCGGGCTGGACTGTTCCCATGAGGCACAGGGTCAGACTGATTTGCATATGGCCATGTCTGAACTGGGGTGGCAGAGTGGGCTAAAGAACGGTGATGGATCAAACCCAGATCTGTTGACTGGGTGTGAGTGTTTGATTGGTTCTGATGCTCCGTCCATCACCACCCCCTTTTGTACCGCTTTGTTCGCCATAAGTTGGCAGGGTATGCTCAGACGTGAGTCCCTTGCTCACTTTGCCACTGGATTCAAGCAAGCCTGGCTGAAGATGGCTGAAATGCCAGAAACCGGTCCTAGGAAGCTTGTTTCCGGTCCAGGGAAGGCATGGCTTGGCAGTTCGGGCTGGACTGTTCCCATGAGGCACAGGGTCAGACTGATTTGCATATGGCCATGTCTGAACTGGGGTGGCAGAGTGGGCTAAAGAACGGTGATGGATCAAACCCAGATCTGTTGACTGGGTGTGAGTGTTTGATTGGTTCTGATGCTCCGTCCATCACCACCCCCTTTTGTACCGCTTTGTCCGTGAATGAGCACGCTCTCCCCAAGGATGGCATCCAGGGACTGCACTTGCTCCTAGTTCAGCACGCTGAAGCGGCGCGAGACACATGCCGACGGCTGGCTGCCGGTGCGCGGCGACACTGCGGGGACGACATCACTCGGCGGCTCCTGGGGTGTGAAGTTGCTGCTATTGACATAGTGACCTGTCAACTCTGGTGTCCGTGCACGAGAAAAAAATGACTAATTTTCTAAGCCTGCACAGTGTCCTTATTTCTGCTCGAGTAACCTTGACATCACGAGAGTTGTGACGTAAAGTAGCGAAACTGGCGTCGGGAGCCCCTCGGCTGGTGGCAAAGTAGCAAGTCAGCACGAATGCAAAAAAAAAGTGCTTCGGAGACAGTATAATACCACCAGTATAACGCCGCAAGTAAAAGATCCAGTCCAAGTGGGAGGGGCCAAAAGGAGACAAGGAGGGACTGCAAAAGCCTCACTCACTTAAAAGCCAGCGTTTAGCATGAATGATGACGCAAGCCAATGAAAATAAGGGGCGGAGCCTACACTCCACTTCTGAAATCTAATTGATTACAAGAAGCCTTGTAGAGCGTGTAGCGCATGCGTGCTGCAACGCTAGGCGAGCCCTAAAAAACAAGTCTCCTCTCTCAACTTTCCTGGGGTATCAAAGTTGGGGTACATAGTTGTGACACAGCCTCTCCTTTAGCTACCCAACTGGATACTTTCGCCATGATAAAAAAATATTTTCATGAGTGTAGACTTTCTTATAACTTCAGAAAATTGAGAAAAATTAGTACCCCTGACAGACACTTCAGCCCAAATTCTCAAAGGATTAGCATAGGGTTAGCATTACTTTTGTAATGCTAAACCAATGGTAAAACATTTTTGGGATTCACAAACCAACTCAAATTGGTATTTGCGTTGGTTTGCATGAAAAAGTAACGCTAAGCAGTGCAGAAGACTTCTCTGCATTACTTTGTTTCAAGGGGCGATACATGGGTGGTAAGATGGGGTACCCATACTACCACCCATGCTTTTTGATGCTAAACCCGCTTCTCAAACATCAGTAGAAAAGGTTTAGAGCCACAAATTAGCACAGCTGAAAAGTAATCGATAAACTGAGAAATGTTTCAATTTCTCAGTGCTTTTCTGACTTTGCATGCGTGCTGCACTGTGCAGCACACGTACAAAGTAGGAAAAGCTTTTTTACTTGTCTAAACATAGTATTTTGTACAGAAAGGAAACCTTTTCTGTACAAACCCTATGCTAGACTCAGGCACACACCCTAGCGCTATGGCGCTAAAGTGTGTGGGTGGAGCTTGTAAGTTGAAATCAGTGGCAGGTCTAGGGAGAGAGCCATTTCCATGTGAATATGGTGCTCTCCTGCTCCCTCCCTGTCACACAATGCAGCGCAGCCTCTTTGGGTGCTGCGGTGAGTTGTGTGACATCTTTCAGAATCTGGGCCTTGGACTTCTCTATTGCGATTTTTCTTCTCTTGCTTTTAAGGTGGACTTTAGGGTGGGAACAGGGATTACTACCATGACCCCAGTACAGTGCCATACACCTTACAGAGTGTTTTGCCTAGTACTCCTCCCTTCCCTCTACTCCAGGACTTTGGCGTGCAGTGGTGTGTCCATCGGTGGCGACTACCACTCTTCGTACCAGGTATCCTCAACTTTTTCCATTTAGTCTCCGGAATATTCAAAGTCATTGACAGATCAAAATTAATTATTTTATTGTCATATAACAAATAAAACAATTCACCATTCATTAAAAAAAATACATACACTGATTAAAGTGAAAAATCATAGATAAAAAAAGATCTAGCTTATAAAAATTTATAAAATGAGACAAATTAAGAATTGACAGGGTTGATAATGTACATATGTAGGCGTCACTCTAAGTTTCTAAGCAGGCGCCACTAGAGTTTCTTTTTGTCTGATATCCCTGGCTGCAAAAAGAAATTTGGAGACTGAAACCACTACCACTTGGGTCATTTCGCTCTTACAGATCCTGAGGGCATTAATTTGATCTGTAATTAACATATTTCTACATAAAGGGGCGATCCACCTTCTTCTGGGCAAGATGTATTTAGAACAGAAAAAAATAAGTGTTCTTTTATTTCATCAGTCCTAATGCAAAATTTGCAACTTTTAATGCCATCTACTGATGGAGCCCAGAGTGCTGTAATGGCAGGTACTGTACCTAAACAGCAGGAACAAGCTGCAGGCACGTGGTTGCTTGATGTAAACCAAAAATTCTTCAGCCTTAGGTACAACTTTGTGCATTAAGAAAATATTTGGTCAGTGTTCCTCTATGCTGTCCTGCTTGATATGTATGTTTGCCAACTCCCAACATTTAGTTTAACTATTGGGACAGCTTTAGTTGGGATTGCCCAATGCGCATCCCAAAACTCTAATTATCCTAGACCTCTTGCTTTCGAGTTCCCTAATGGTCCATAGTCAGACTCAATGCAATAGCGGTCTTAGCGCTGCAAGCTCAGCAACAGAATGGATTCCAAGATCTAGTGTCAGTGGCAACAGTGGAGTCCCCTTAGCCATAACTGTAATGAGGAAATTATTCCCCTTGACGCCCAGCATACTCAAATTACAGTGTCCCCAGAGTTCTGCCCCATATAGGGCTCCACCCCATACCTGCATTTTATAGATGTCTTCCGCAGGGTTAACTAGGAACCAATGTGCTTTTTTTGACATTCTAATAGTAACCCCTGCTCGGTGGTTTGTGGCTTGGGAGCTTTTAGTCATCTGAAAGGAACCCAGACCCAGAGTACGCCAATCCCACACCTAAAGAATCAATCTCTGCAACCCTTTTCACTTTCTCGTTATTCAATAATACCACACCATAGAACCTCTTCCTTTTTGTATATATCATCAGCTTGGTCTTGGCAACATTTACTTCCAAGTGGAAGTCGTTCAAAATGCACTAAAGCTGTTCACTAAACTTTGCAGCCCCATTCTAGTTTTAGTTAAAAGAAGGGTGTCGTCAGCGTAAAATAAACTTGGGATTTTCTGTCCCGCTAATGAAGGAAAATCATTAACAAAATTGTTAAATATCATATACAGTAGTTAATGTAGAGCAAAAAAACTGTGGGTGCCAAAACGCAGGGGAATATTCTTGCACCACTGCTTTCATGCTCTTTTCTGGTGATCCAGCGGTTCACCAACAACAGATACTTCATTATCATATACTCACCTGGGCCCATAAACTTACAGTGCGTAAAACCGTTGGGGTCAAGTTTGTAATTTTCACAATGTTTAGGATTAGTTATTCAATACTCCTAATTAACCTTTCACTGATCAAGAAGTTCATTCCTCTGGTCAATGGACCATTAGTTGAACTAGTTGATGGTGGAAATTACATAAAACTAACTGTTATTTTATTCAAAATAAATAACCACAGACTCAGGAGAGTTTTAAATCTTTATCTAAATTAAATGTATGTGAACCATCTCAAAAATACATTGTAGTCACCAACCTTCATAGGAGAGAAAAATTCAATTTCATAAACACCAAGCATATACTTTGGACTCATACAATGATCAATGCTCATAAAGGGAGAGGATAGAGAGAAATGAACATCAACAAATAATGAGAAATTATATATAGCAAAGACAGCATCCACGGCTCACAGCATCTGTGTCTATCTAACTAACTAAAGCTATCTTAATTATACCTTTTGTTGTCCATGTTCCACCCACTAAAGTTTCAATATTGTAAAAATACTAAATATGATTAGTTAGGCACGGGGGAAGCTTTATCACACCATGCTTACATGTCATTAAAATCATTTCAACTATTGTTCGCAAACCCATCCCCTTAATTTGTATTCATAAATTTGATTCTCATACGCTTGCACATTTCACTTTGAAACAATATACTAACATTTTGGATAAGAGTCTTCATTGTTGAACTCTTCACCATCCGTTTCCAGGGTGTAACACTTGTCCTTGGCTCCCATTCAATCTCTTAGTCATCGTTCCGGTTTAACTTTCAGTGGACATGCGCAGACTTCACATTACTCAGTTAAATTCAGATATACGAGAGAGGCCCAAATGCACACTAGTGATAAAGTCAGAAAAACAAATATTAATTTCACAAATAAATGGGTCGCACTGTATGCTTTACTTAGTAATCTTTTCCCGCATTAGCATTAGTAAAATAGCTTTTTTTTTTTCAAGTAAGCAGATGCCAAACACGCGAGTCTTCAAGACTCCATTTTAGTATCTTCTGCTCATGTACCAGAATTTCCCTCCAAGCGTTAGTTCGTCATACTGTGTAGATGCAGTTGACGCATGCGCACAAAAGTTCCCCGTTTTAAGCGGTATTAGTCTGTCTTCATTGTTATCCACATTAGTACACACATACGCAAGCTTCACTAATCCGCGTGTTCATGTGGTGCGCATTAATTATTCACAACACTCATTAATAACTTTGTTAGTAAGTTCAATGAGTGGATTGCATCCGAGCAAGTCTCTTTCCTACGAAACCTTGCTCCATCACTGGGACTGGGTCCTCCTCCACATCCAGGTTGCGCATTCCCTCTCTCGTGGCTGTCCTTTCCTTCTATGCTCCCTCTTTCACTCCTCCCTGTAGCAAGATATTGGGCCTGATTTAGAGTTCGGTGAATGGGATAATCAATCACAAGCCTGACAGATATCCTCTCTACCATTTTACATGTACCATAGTGCACTTGTAATATGGCGCACGGGATGTCCGTCATGATTATGATGGAGACTCGTGTCTGACGAAATAAATCTAAATCAGGCCCATAGTCTTTTGTTACTTTCTTGGTTCAGGATCCCCCAACTCCTTTCACCACCCCTTCCCTTCTTAGTCCATCCTTTATTTTCCATATGTTCTCCTTGATGTTTGCTTTTTAGGTCTCGCCTGGCGAACGAAGCGCGAAGCGCTGCTGTCCCAGCGAGATCTATTGTTGCTGACTTGCCTCGGAAGTGGGACAGGAGATGTGCACGCACAGCCTTTTGGCGGATTGGAGCCTGTGTATGCGCTTACAGCCACGCACATCTCCTGTCCCCCTTCCCTCGCAAGCCAGCATGCAGTTTCACTTTCGCTCAGTTTATTATTCTGATTAAAGTGCAGGTTAGGAAGAGGGCCCAGGGTTCTCATGGCCTAGAGGGAAAGCAGGCTTCAGCGCCTGGAAGCTGGCACTGCTGTGCCTCACGCGCACGCCCTGGTGCCTTTTCGGTCACCGGAAGGTCTCTCCTACCCGCCTGGACACGCAGAAGCAGTACTAGCGTAGGAACTTGTAATGGGACATGAGAAAGCCATGCCAAACAATTCACCTTTCAGACAACCACGAAAACCCGCCGAAAACAAAGAAATGCCCGAAATGACGAGATAACGCTTCCAATACACAGCGGTCGGGCGCCTCTTTAAGGATAGGTGTCTGTTTGTGGGCATGACACCTGAGCAGGGGTGTCACCCCCTGTAGATCTGCGTGTGCCTGTGTTCACCTGTTCGGGTGTCGAAGACCCCGGGTGTGATTTCTGTCCGGGGACCTGTAGGCACCTCCGAGTTCTGTATCTTGAATATTGTGAGAGGTAGATGTGCTCAGCTTGTGTTTTCTCGGCTGGGGCCGTGTCACTTTCGTCTATTACGTTTGTGACTGGGCCTGGCTCCTCCTGTGCTCCATTGGTTCTTGTGTGATTTACCAATCTGTTACACGCCTGTGGGTGTGGCACAGAGCCCAGGGTGTGTCCTTTCACTCAAAGCGTGGGTGCCAGGTTTACAAGGGTGTGGGTGTGTTGCTTTATTTATGTTTGCTGTTTTTATAGCGCGAACTCGTTATTTTATTGGTAGGCCCAGGGAGATGAAGTGATTTGCCCAAAAACGCATGATGTTGCAGAGGCTCGAATCAGGTTCCAACTATGGTAGCTCTGGCTGTTGCGCCACTTTCTCCCCTCTTTTGTTTATAACGTCCTGCGCTGTTTATATGCGCAGATTTAACAAAGTGATGTTTCCCATGTCAGCTCGTTGTGGTTTCTCCCACAACATATTTACTGCCCACGCTCAATATCCTAACGCTGCAGAAGCACATGCAGTTTGTCCTTTCCTACAGGATATGCTCACGCTCATTAACGTACTCCTTTCCTACAGGGAACTCTCAGCTCGCACTCACAGGTATACTCAGGGCTTTAAGTGGGATGAAAAAACTGGGGGGTGTCTCAAAGGGGCGTGGCCAATGCAATTAGGGCGTGGCTTAAAAAAACACTTAAGCTAAAAATCTGTGCTTAGCATAGTGTGCCGCCCGACTTGTAGTTTGCTGTTTCTGTCCTTGCATCCATATATATGATACAACAAGTAACATCATACCTACAACAAGTCAGAACTATTGGGTTTGTGAATGTTTGTTACTTGCATAAGATAAATAAGCAGCAATTATGGCTTGTATATAATATTGAAAAAGCTCTCACTTAAAGCCCTGGTGACACCACAGCAATGCTGCTGCTCCTGAGTTTCAAAAAGACAAGGGAAATTCAGAGAGAAAATTACTCTCTTTAAAGGATTTCCCTTCCCCCTACAACCTCACCTTGCATGACCTCATGCCATAACTTTTTCACTAGTGAGCAGTGTGACCAGTGTACATGCATGTGCCTGCTGTCACCTCAGTCTGGAAAGAAACGGTCCGCCTGTGCCAGGGCACACAACAGAGCCCGATAGAGAACTGTTTCGAGGCCCCCTTTAAACAAGCATTTGCAATGCAATAGGTCTCGCATTTGCGAGTATTTGAGCTACTGGCATTGTAAAATGACAAACCTTTTATCTATGTGTTGGTTTTGAAAACAGATAAATAAAAGGCATTGGCATTTGCAATGCCAATAGCTTAAAATTTCGCAAATGCGAGACCTATTGCATTGCAAATGCTTGTTTCTTTCTAGATAAGTCAGCTGTGGGAGCCCAGCATATGTGAATCGATCCATTCTGGTGAGTGTGCATTCCTGCTTCCCTCACATCTCTCCTCTTACTTTCTTCCTCTTGGGAAGAAATCTGGTTTCGGGATATCTTAACAAAAAGTATGCATTATTTTGATCTCTTCCCTTCTGGGGTGAGTTGTAAACCTGAAAGGTTGTAGGTTCAAACACCATCTCATTGCTCTTGCATTATGTATCTTGTTCCTGGCCATCCATTCTAACGGACATGGTCTGTATACACTTAGAACTCTTTACCTTCTAGATAATATTGTAGGGATTCAGTTGCTCATTTTTCCACCAGGCCTTCTTTCTCCACTATTGAATGCAGTTTTCTAGGGAAAAGCTTCCTGTTGATATATATTATTAATTTCTCATTCCCCTCTGTATCTTACTGCAAGATTACTGCTCCCAATCTAACTCATAAGGATCTAAGATACAAAGGGTTTCTCAAAATTAGGTGACTGTCATATTGGCTTTGGCGCAATTATTGTCTTGAAAGTCTGAACAGCTTCTCGTATCTACAGGAAAAGGTTTCTTCAGGAGCTGATTGGTGTTAATGTTCTTTTTTAGAAGAACTTTGAAGGCAGAAGCTCAATGGAAAAAAAGGGAATGAATTTTAGGTTATATCCTATTAGTCATAAAAAGGCTCACAAGACCTTCCTTGTTTTAGGAAAGGGTATATTCTGGATAGTAGCAACATTTTACTCTTGGTGTTCAATACATATGTTTCCAAACAGATATCCTAGATACTTCACTTGTCTACGAGCCACTTTACTTTTTTGGGATTTACTTTCAGCCCTGTAGTGTTCCTAATACCACTACTAAATGGGTTAAGTGGTAATCTCAGTTAAAGCTAAAAATTATGATATTATTGGTATATGCAGCTGCATAGCTATGAAGTGGTTGAAACAAACTGTCATTATGCTTTGGGGGGTTACTTGTGCCCCATGTAGTCCAACGTGGGAAAACAGTGAACTGGTACAACCCACTTGGTGTAGAAAAAGCGGTCTTCTCTTTGCCCTTCGCGTTCAGAGGCCCCTGGCAATAACCCCTACACAGGGTGAGTGCTGAGATACTGAGGTTCTCCCAGCTTCTCAATCATCTCATCAATTCGGGGTAGGAATAAGTGTCAAACTTAGATATTTTGTTAACTTGAAGTAAATCAATCCAAAAGTGAATCATACCATCTGGTTTTGGCACTAAGACGACTGGGGAATTCCATTTGCTTTTTAAAACTTCAATGAACTGTAGATTTGGATGGTTTCCACCTCATTGTCTACAGTTCCTGTTTTGCTTTGGGAATTCAATAAAGTCAAAGCCTCACTATCTTACCAGGCTCAGTTGATATACAATGTTGTATCATAGTGGCTCATCCGGGGGTAAGAGAATTATGGTGGGACATTGTTTCAAGACTCCTAGAAGTCCCTTTCTTTTATTTTCCACTAACTGTTGGCCAATATACCTTCTACTAGGGTCTGATTGACAGTAGATAAATTGAATAGATAGGATGAGAGTCAGCCCTTCCCACTATTTTAATAAATTAATATGACAAACCTGAGATTTCTTACAGGCGCTATTCATTTCAACTTTATAGTTTACCTGTGTACCTAGATCGATTATTTTTTATATTGTTCCTGCCACTGACTCAACATTTTATTTTCTTAAGAGGGTAGGAGTAGGCACCTAGACACCTAGCTTGCCACTTGCTTTGGCCTCCAGTTCCTGCTTGTTCCAGACTGATTCAGTGACACTGCTGCTGCCTCAGTTTTCTCAACCGGGTTTTCCCACTAACCACTCTTAGCCCCACTCACCCCAGGACCTACTTAATGCATGCTGCAGTGCGACCGAAGGTGCAACAAAAACAATCCCATCTACGCCCATCTGCACCCATCCGCATTTGGACTATGCCCAGTACCACGACTCCTGGCCCTCCCGCCCCCTAAAGATGCCCCATTGGTGAGATCCACATCCTCGATCCCCAGATGCCGCAACAAACACTGCCACCGCTCCAACCCATGCTCCACATTAGGGCCTTTCACCTGCACCCACTGCCACTTCACCTGCGACTGCACACACAGCAACCCACCAACCAGCACCTCCCCAAACACACCACAGACACCACCTGAACAAAAACACCAACTCCCATGTGCACTTCTCAACACACGCTCACTATGCAAACATTCCACTGTATTATGGGATCAGCATCACCACCCTCACACCCGACATAGCCTTCCTCACTGAGACCTGGCTCAACTCTACATCTGCCCCAGATATTGCCACAGCGATCCCCGACAGATATAAAATCACTCACCAGGACCACACCAACAAACCGGGAGGAGGAACAGCCATCATCCACAAAGAGACCATACAGTGTACCACCACCAGCAACAAGACCACCACCCCCATGTAACATCTCAACATCAAGCTTCACACAGACGACAAGACAACCATTAGAGGCACCCTCACATACCGATCCCCAGGCCCCCTCTCCAGCTTCTGCAACATCATAGCAGACGTAATTGCATCCCTAGCCTAAGAATCCAAAGACTACATCATCCATAGTGACCTAAATTTCCACATTGGCGACTCCCATGTCAAAAACACCGCACACCTCCTCGACAGTATGAGCACCCTCGGATTGACTCAGATCAATCCTACACACTCCGCAAGACACATGCAAGTACTCATTTTCAACTCCAGCAACTGGTCAAAGACAGTCATGTCAGAGAACTCACATGGACCGATCACTCCATTGTCTACTTCAGCATCTCCAGCTCCCGCACCGCCACCCCCAAGGTGACCAATGCTTCCCACCGGAGGTGGAACAAAATCTCAGAGACCAGCTGGGCGAAGGCCCTTAACACCTCCAACCCTGCTACCGCCACCAACCTCAAACAGGGAGTGAAAAACTTCAACTCCTGGATCACCAATTGCGCAGACAGCATCATCCCCATCAAGAGCAACATCCAGAGAAAATCCTCTAAAAAGGCCCGCTGGTATACACAAGAACTCAGAACAGAGAAAAGAGATAGCAAACAGTTGTAGAAGAGATGCCGAAACCAGCAAGGAAACCTACGACAGGGCAGCCTTCAAGACCTCCCTGAAAGTCTACCACTGCCTGCTAAGGGTATCAAAGAAGACAGCCATTGCCGCACGCATTGAAACCTGCGCCAACAACACCAAGGAACTTTTCAACATCATTAAGGAATTCTGCAACCCGGCTGCCTGCGGAAACAACATAACACCCTCACGACAAGACCACAACCATATACAGAAACTTCTAACCCAAACCCACACCTACGGACTTCCTCAACTGATACGCCACCATTGTAACTGACACGAACCACACACTGACCACCTGGAACATCCTCTCCACCAGGACACCACCTCCAATATGAAATCCATCCACTCAGGAGCGCCCACAGACCCATGCCCGCACCACATCTTCAACCTCGATAACCAAATTCGGCCAGGAACTCACCACCCTACTCAACAACTCTATCACTACTGCAACATTTCCCGATTCCTGGAAACATGCAGAAGTCAGACTGCTACTCAAAAAACCTTCCACCGACTCCAGCAAACTCAAAAACTACCGACCAACCTCCCTGCTCCCATTCCCAGAGAAAGTACTGGAAAAGATCATCAACAATCAACTCATGACACACCTGGAGCAGAACCAGCTACTCTGCGCCTCCCCGGCCGGCTTCCGCAGCAATCACAACACTAAAACCTCCCTTATCGTAGCCACCTGTCGTGTAGTTCCTACTAATCCCTAGGATCTGTGCATCGTTTGGACTACATAAACTAAGGGCTTGGTGTCTGGACTGGTTCCGGACACTCCTGCAGGATATGTTCGCCTATAGACCAGCTAGCTCACAGTGCCACCATAAGCCCCCCTAACCTTACCAGGGAGTGAATGGACTCTGGCAACCACTGAACATGACAAGCCTGATCACTCAGGGATCATGGAAACTGTACAGAATCTTTCACTCTGTCACTCGTGCTTGCTTTCTCTCAGAGAAGTATACAGAATACACAGTGGGACATTTTCACTCTGATCATTAAAGAATCAGTTAACTATTGCGTATGCTTCCTCATTGTATGGTATATCGCATTTCATTTTACTTTACATAACAGATTTAACCCCTGAGGAAGGGAGGTTAGCCCGAAATGTATTGGAATGTGTAGAACTCTGGATAATGTAATCCGCGCTTGAATTTCAAGTTTCTGGTGCAATGCATCATGGAGATTGTAGTCTTCTGGATTAAGACCACATTTTGATTTTGACAAATTAATTCATCATTGTGAAGAAAACAATACATCTAGTCGTTAAAAAATTTCAGATTACTGTGGTTATTTCTGAGTTTATTGAACACTTTTGAAACCCTATCTAGGGTAGGATTGGTGCCTAGGAGGAAATACCCCCATCCAAGGGAGTGCAAATCGTTTGATTATCTTCAAGCTCTGATTCGGAGAGTGATACCCTGGGAGCACCTTACACATTAATGAAGGCCTAAACGCTTCTTTTAAATTCTTTGCAATATAAGCTGTGCACGACTTCAACTTTTTTGATATTCTTGCATAAAATACATGTGCTGTAATGATTAGGAGACAGAGGTAAAGGTGGTTACAAGCACTGAACGAGTGAACAGTAGATACATTTCTACCATGGTGCTGAAGCACTGAATGTATGCAGGCATATATGCCAAATACGGTAAACTAACATACTCCTACGATGCAGCCCCTACTCTGAGTGTGCCTAGAGTTTGTGTGGGTGTAGAGCCAGGAATCCCCCAAAGGACGATCCAACCCCATTACCTGATAGGAGAGAGTGAAGGACCCCGTCTTGGTCTAGTGTTTGACATTCCTCACAGAATGTCAGACCGGTACGTTGTGGATTCTGAGCATGCACAGACCCTCAGTGTCATCGGTAGTTCCTCCTCTACCAATCTATGGGGAAGCCTATTATTTCTAATAAAAAGCAGCCTTTGCGACTTGCGCATTAGATTAGTGATGTTATGGATATGTAGATAGCGCTGTTGCCTCATGGATAAAGATAGGACGACTTTTGTACCTAGTGCATAGAGAGGTCCGGTAAATGATGTTCAAGGCATCGTGATAATGTTGTGCGAAGCTGGAAGTGTAAACAAAGTAGTTTCAGAGAAACTAATCCGACATTGTCGCGCATGCAAATGTATACTAAAGTTCAAAGCTGGACTGTCATTTTCTAGGGCAATGTAAGAAAAAGGCTGCTTTGCTACATGGGCCCAACTCGGAAATATAACACAGTGACAGCATCTGAACCCTCCTCGACCGCGGGAAAACAGCAGCTTTGATCCTCTTCAAGCTCTTAGCAACATTTGACACCGTATCCCACCACACTCTAATCGAAAGACTCCACCACATCGGCATCCAAGGGGAACAGCTCAGATGGATCACGTCCTTCCTCACTGGAAGAACCCAAAGGATCTACCTCCCACTGTTCACCTCTGAGCCTAAGGTGATCACCTGTTGTGTACCCCACACTCATTGTTCAGCCCCACGTTCATCAATGCATATATGACCCCGCTGGCCAACATCGTCAGATCCCACGGTCTCAACTTAATTTTCTACGCAGAAGACACCCAACTCATCCCATCACTTACTGGCGACCCCACCACAAGGAGAACACACTTCCACAGATGCATGACAAACCTCGGCGACTGGATGAAGAACTGCCTGCAGCTGAACACAGACAAGACAGAAGTACTGAACTTTGGAAACAGCAGCAACACAAGGGACGACTCCTGGTGGCCATCGGACCTATGACCCACACACACAGCCTCTAATCACGCCATAAACCTCGGTATCATCATTGACAACAAGCTCACCATGAAATCACAGATCAATGACGTCTCCTCTGCCTGCTTCCTCACTCTGCCCATGCTACATAAGATCTTCAGGTGGCTAACCCTACATACGAGACACACGTGACACAAGCCCTCATCACCAGCCGACTGGGCTACGGCAATGCCCTCCACGTAGGAATCGCCGCACACCTTCTACATAGACTTCAGACCATACAGAACGCTGCAGCCAGACTCATCCTCGACCTTCCCTGATGAACCCACATAACATCCCACCCTTGATTTTTTATTTTTAACAGTTCTTTATTGAGTTTTAGTAACCAAGAGTATTCACATATAAAGAAATACGGGTATATCAAGTTCAAGTTCAAGTTAATCTTTATTCGGTTATTAAAACAAAATAACCATAAAAGTACAAAGACATAATTACACATATATAAAAATGACAATTATAGGGACCAAACATATTAAAAACCGAGTAAGTTCAGATCTCAATTGTTTTCCGTAATTTAAAAACATTTTTAAGGAATGAGGAAATAAATACGACTGTTAAAATATTATCTAATTTCTGTACAGCTAAAAAAGCAGGGCGACATCGATTAATTTCCATCATTTTTAGCAAAGGAACAACAAACATTTGTCTTGGTCTGGTATAAAATTTACAAAAGAAAAGTATATGCATATCCGATTGCACTGATAAATCATCACAGGGACATTTACTCAAAATTTTTGACCAATTATTCATAGCTGGAAAGCTGAGTGATCTAAATAGTAGATTAAATCTAAAACGTATCAGTAAAAACCTTTCATAATCACTCGTTTGTAGCTTTAAATATGGCTGTAAACTATTGCAAATTACAATTTGCTCATGAGCTACTACCGTAGTTTTCTTAAACTCTGTTCTAACTCTGGTCTCTTGCAAATAGGTCATACATCTATCTTTTAGACATTTCCTAGATATATTACAAAGAGAGGGCGGGTCTGTATAATAGTCCCCTAGCCCTAGTAGCGTGAGAAAATTATTAATATAATTCAGCCATCTAATTTTCCCACACTTCTCTAGACCCATTGCATTTTCCATAATCATTCGGTTTAAACCAGATTCATCTGCGGTCCATATTCTATGCCATAATAGTACTGGTGCAGTTTTTATTATATCTTCTAAATATGGTTCCCCAAGTTCTATATGGCAAACATATGTTGAAACACTCTGTGGGACACCTAGGAGATATTTCATAAAATAGTTTTCGACCACTTGTAATATGCTGGCGTTTGCATATCCCCATAGGCCTGCCCCATAAGTGACGATAGCTACACAAGTTGCTTTGTAAACAGTCAACATTTCCTTAATTGGTTTTCTCCCTATTTTTCGGCTAAAATTTTTTAAAGCCATGATAGATTTACAGTACAACAATTTCCTTGTCTTAATTGTATTGTTCCATAGCCCGGAGCTATCAATTAAGACCCCTAAATAGGGAAATGTTAAGGTGTCCTCTACTGGGGTAGTTCCAATATAAATTGCTTTTTTCTTCCTCTGTGCACCCGGCCCACAGTGCATGGTGAATGTCTTAGAACAATTTATGCTTAAATCAAGCTGATTCATAAAATCTGAAAAGGATGTAACTACTCTTTGCATGGCCTGCGGAGTTCTGGCCATCAGGACCGCCTCATCTGCATATAACAGAATTGGGATTGATCTTTTTCCTACCATTGGTACGTCCCTACACTCTGTTATCAATGTCTTTTCCACGTTGTTAATATAAAGTGTAAAAAGAAACGGCGCCAGGACACAGCCCTGTCTTACACCCCTTTTGATTGCAAAGGATCTAGTGCATTCACCATTTTTTCCATATCTTACTCTGGCCGATGCTCCCGCATAAAGATCTCTCAGGAAGTCAATAATCTGTTTATCCACACCCAGTTTATCCATTACTAACCAAAGTTTACAATGTGTTACTGAGTCGAATGCTGAGGTAAGATCCACAAAAGTTAAAAACATTCGTCCCTCTTTCACTTTGGTATATTTTTCAATTAAAATATGCAAATTCAAACACTGTTCAATAGTACCAAGACCTTTCCTAAAGCCATACTGCAGGTCACTTAAAATATTAGCTTCATTAGCCCATATATGTAACCTATCTAAGATTACCCTTCCTAGAATTTTAATAGTAGAATCCAGGAGTGATATTGGGCGGTAACACTTGCAGTTTTCACGGTCACCCTTTTTAAAAATTGGGACTATCAGGGATTCACACCACGATGGGAGGAGGCCTCAAACGTGTAAGGATTGGTGCCCAAAATTCCTTATTATTTTTAAATAGGTCAACAGGGACTCCATCAGGGCCAGGTGCTTTTCCCGCCAAACTTGCATCAATACATTTCTGCACCTCTGTTATTGTTATTTCAGGTTCAAGTTGGATACTCCTCTGTGTATGATCTCTCAATTGGTTATTATCATTGGTACTATCCATGTTATCCTGTACAATGGAATACAATTTAGTAAAATATTCGGCCCACTCACTCTCAGTGATTGCTACATCTAGTGGGTCCGTATCGCTGAAATTTAGAAAAGGGGCATTAACAACTCTCCGGAATGAGGCAGAGTCTTTGCTTAACGAGGCGTCACATAAAGCATCCCATGCTTCCAGCTTTAAAGCATTTTTCCTATTTTTAAGGGTCTGCTTATAGACACTCCTACAGTTCCTGATTAAGTCAGTATCCTTCTCTGTAGCATGTATAGCATGCTTTAGACTTCTATAAGCCTTAGTACATTCAGAATCAAACCACCTCTTCTTCCTTGTGTTCCCTCCATTAGTACCAACCCACAATAACTTCCTTGTTTGGGCAATAATCAATGAAAAATTATTAATACAATCAGAATCATTGGCATTTACATCTGTACATACATAAAATTGAAGCAACATGCTTTTTATTAATTTCTCCTGGAAATCTGCGGGGCAAATTTTTGTCCACTTCAGAGCATAGCCATTTTTACGGGCCATAACGATGTTATCTATTATCACTTTAGATTTGGCCCTACCACGATATTTTTTAAGTCCCATGGTTATTTTAAGGCTTAAAGGGAAATGATCACTAAGTGGACAGTCCAGGATTCTATAGTTCCGTATCATATCCCTATGTCTAGAAGTCATTAGGACATAATCAATAGTTGTATTTGCCCCTCTGCCATTAAACGTTGGTAAAAAGGGGATTTCCGGACTAATCAGCTTATTTACAAAGTCCAAATCATTTTCAAATATTAATTCATTTAAACAATCCCCTTGTCCAGAGTGTTCAAAATGACTAGAGCCAATGTCTCTGTCTAATTTTATCCCACATAACCCATTCTCACCACTCCTGCATAATTGGCAGTTAAAGTCTCCTACCCAAATAATACAGGTATCCTCTGTCCTCCGCCCAGTTGCTGAGGTGATGTTACTACCTAATAATCTAAAAACATCCATTGGGTCTTCTCCTTGGATGTTATCATAAAAGTTAATCAAAATTATGGAAAACCCCTTGTTAACTGTGATCCTTATAATATGATAATATACATTATTAAAAACTAGCTCAGTTTTAACTCCTACTAGCAGGTTCGAAACATAAGTACACAAACCTCCTTTAGCCCTACCATGAGTTGAGCTGACTGCTGGAGAAAAGAATGTTTTAAATCCATTAATGTGTATAGGTTCAGTTGTCCATGTTACCTGGAGGCTAATTACATCAAAATTGCCTACCAGTTTTTCCCAGTTTTCGTTGCCCAATTTGGACCTTAGTCCTGCGATGTTCCAACTCATAAGGGACCAAGCCTCCCCACTAGATTGATCATCCACTAGGTCATTATTAATATCAGGAGGTGTTTCCTCACCACAAAGTGCCTCAATTTGTGGGCTCTCACTAATAAGGACCACCTTAGCTGTCTCTATTTCGGCGATGGTATTCTGAAGCCCTTGGTCCATTATCTTATAACTTTTGAGAATATTCAGATCAGTGGGTCTATTGTCTCCCTTGAGTCAGTCAATATCTTCTAGCCCCTGCAGGATCTGAAATCTATTTGCTAAAGGGATTTTAAAATTTGGGCTAACATTACCTCTATGTCTGAACCTATATTCCCCGGAATGCCAGGTATCATCTCTCCTTAAATCCATTACCGGGTAAAAGTAGGTTAGGTCTAAAGTCTGAATTCTGCCAGTGTTATAGTTAGGTTCCCATTGACAAATAAAACTCACAGCTCTTCTATCCCTCAAGTTCACGATAATACAATCTCCTTGAATATCTTTATGCCTCTGTCCAATCCAGTGTACCCTCCTAACATTTAGAATTTCTACACGAGTTTGTCCAGGCAATGGCCTATTGTGATTCAGCCAGTGAATTACCTTGTTCTTGAGTTCCTGATAGTTTTCTACCTTTCCGTTCCTCAACTCTGGTACCCCTGTCAACACCACGGTATAGGGAATTGACTGTGGAGGGAGGTCAATATATATTCTTTTATCCTTATCATTTTGATTATAGATTTTTAAGTCTGCCATTCCCTCCTTCTCATCATATCCCTTACCTTTCTCTTTTTCAATTCTTTTTCCACCAGTATCTATTTTATTCGACATATTTGCCCCCGTAGGTAGGATAAGGGGTGCATCATCCTTCTTGCTCCTTTCAGGTAGAGTCGCAGGTACTAATGTATGCGGAACATTAATAACAGCATCATCTGTCTTATTAGTACTTAATGCAGCTTTAGATTTAATTAGTGCACTAAAATGTTCCAATGTTTCTAAAGTACCTGCCCCTTGCTTTTCTAAGCCCTCAATTTTATCAACAAGGGTCTTTAATCTTCCTACCACTGGCAATATCAAAGACTTCATTACCTGCTCAATTTTTATCATGAAGTCTACCAAATCACTCAATGTAATGCCTTCTTGTAGGGTGGAGTTATCTTCAATACGATTTAATGACTTTCTTTTAACTCCATTCTCTTGGCGGGGGGGTAAAACAAATTTCTTATTTTTGCCTTTTGGTTTCCCTTTCTTGCGCACAATCTGCGCCACTTTTGTTTTTGGTCTACTCCCCTGTATCTCCTGCAGGGAGGTTACCCCAATTGTCAAACCCACAGTGTTTATATCTTCATTTTCACATACGATTATCTCCTCCCTGTGATCGGGCACATTGTTTGCATTAGATTGTCCCTCACTTAGTCCTAATCTAGGAGTTAAGGACAACCTATTTTCTCGAATCATAAAATCATCAGGAGGTGTAGTTTGTGAAATTACAACACAGTTCGAGTCCTTGACCGGAAAGTCCGCATAAGAGGCCATTAATATAGAATCTTGCGATAATTGCATACTCAGCATGGCATTAGAGTGATCCTCTGTGTCCTGTTGCTGTTGCGCTAACAAACATAGACTAGGGGGTAGTGATAGCCGCCTCTCGGTGCTCTCAATAGCATTGGCGACTACCCCAATTGTTTTTTGCAGCATCCTGTCTATTGCTGTTAGACTTGGGAGAGGGGTCTTAGTTGGGGCTTTAGTTTTAACAGACGAACGAGTGGCCATCCGTGTAGTTTTCCCCATTGTTCACAGTCACCGTACGCTCGATATATACACAGAACCCCCTAGATTGAAATAGCAACTAAATACCTGTGGGGAAAATCAAGGGAGGTGGCCCAGCCCAGCCACGGTCAGCCCCGGACGGCCACAGACGGTCCCGCCCTTGTCCCGGGCTTCTCCCGGCGCCGCCCGCGCGCGTCCCGCGACGCGGGAGTCACAGCTGTCTCATATGCGCTTCCTGGCGCGAAAGACGGCGTGGGCGGCGGCTTCCTGCCGCTAGGAACTCTGGGGGATGGAGTCCGGTGTCCGGTGTCTGCTCCGCGGCCGCAGTAGATGTAGGAAGCGGCGGCGAGACACCGGGCACACACGGAACCAGGCACAGCACCGGGAAGAAGGTCAAAGTGTCACCACCACGGCCCAAGGGTGAGAAAGAGCTGCCCGCTCTGCCGGAGTCACAGCTGTCTCATATGCGCCTCCTGGCGCAAAAGACGGCGTGGGCGGCGGCTTCCTGCCGCTAGGAACTCTGGGGGATGGAGTCCGGTGTCCGGTGTCTGCTCTGCGGCCGCAGTAGATGTAGGAAGCGGCGGCGAGACACCGGGCACACACGGAACCAGGCACAGCACCGGGAAGAAGGTCAAAGTGTCACCACCACGGCCCAAGGGTGAGAAAGAGCTGCCCTCTCTGCCGGAGTCACAGCTGTCTCATATGCGCCTCCTGGCGCGAAAGACGGCGTGGGCGGCGGCTTCCTGCCGCTAGGAACTCTGGGGGATGGAGTCCGGTGTCCGGTGTCTGCTCCGCGGCCGCAGTAGATGTAGGAAGCGGCGGCGAGACACCGGGCACACACGGAACCAGGCACAGCACCGGGAAGAAGGTCAAAGTGTCACCACCACGGCCCAAGGGTGAGAAAGAGCTGCCCGCTCTGCCAGAGTCACAGCTGTCTCATATGCGCCTCCTGGCGCGAAAGACGGCGTGGGCGGCGGCTTCCTGCCGCTAGGAACTCTGGGGGATGGAGTCCGGTGTCCGGTGTCTGCTCCGCGGCCGCAGTAGATGTAGGAAGCGGCGGCGAGACACCGGGCACACACGGAACCAGGCACAGCACCGGGAAGAAGGTCAAAGTGTCACCACCCCCTCCCACCCCCAAAGATCTTCCCACCCACCCCACCCTGGCTGGTCCGTGAAGAAAGAAAGAAAAACAAGAGAAAAGAAGAGAAACACTAGTAGAGAAATGCGTTCAACCTTTGGCATGAAAAAGGGACGAAAGAAGAAGGGACGAAGAAGGGGACTAAAGTAAGAAAAGGGCACATTATGCGAGAAGGTACAATCTAGAGATGGAGACAAACAATAGCAAGCCCTTATTGAAGCGCCAATTTGGTACATAACCAATACACATATACTTAACTTCCCAATCCTGCCATCTTAGCTATTGTCCAGCCATCTTGTCAAAGGAGCCCATATGTCCATCCCCTTGGCTCTTGATCTCTGCCCCCTTCTGGCGTATACTGCAGTTTCTAACCTGAAAACAGCCAGGAATCTCCACAACCATTGTTGTCCTGTAGGGGGTACTGGATCAAGCCAGTGAGTGGCCAAACAAAGTCGGAAAACTGTCATAGCGACAAAGAGAAAGGTTTGAACCCGAGCTGGTAGATAAGAGGTGCTCACCCCCAATACTATCAGCTGAGATGTCATCTTCACTCTCTGCCCCAGATGGGATTCAAGGATGGTGCCGACTTCCCTTTTGATCAAGCCCAGCTCCGGGCAGGAGGCAAACATGTGCACGATATCTGCTTCTGGATAGCTACAACGGGAACATATTGTTCCCGCACCTCATCCCCATTTAGAAATCTCAGATGTTATGTAAAGATTAAACCAGGTCTTTAAACATTGCAGTTGGAGATTCGTAGCAATACAAGAGGTTTGGGCCATATTTAAGGAATCTTCTGCCTCCCCTACTGCAACCTGTAGTCGCTCTTGCCAACATCCCAGATGTTTAGGTAAGTCATCAGTCATTGTTTCCATTAACTTTTTATAGATCCCACCAAGTGTACCAGACCGTTTGAGTAGCATCTCAACTAGCGTCACCCGATCAAAGACACTACTGCTTCCGGTCTTCCTCCCTAAGAAATCTCTTATCTGGAGATAATTAAAGAAATGCCTATTATCAACCCAAAGGTATCGTTAATCGTGTCAAAGGTAATCACCCCTGTTTAATCCATGATGTCCCCAGCCATCCTAACTCCTTTGTCATTCCATATTTTCATAAATCCATCATTACAAATACTGGAGAGCGATTTATTACCATACAAAGGGGTATAAGCATGAATTAGGCCCATACCGAACCATTTTTGAACGGATACACAGGTTTTAAAAGCACACATTAACGTCTAGAACTTCACTCTTTTGTAGAACTTAAAATCAGTATAATCTAGGAGACAGCCCCTGGCCCCTGACCCCAACAATATATCATAGATTGAAGCGGGACCCGCCTACTGTCCTTGAGTAGGTTCCACCCCCCGATTAAACTTCCTATTTTAAATAATATGGCCACCCAGTGGTATAATTGAAGATTAGGAACCGCCCATCCTCCTCTATCCCTGGGGAGCATCAAAAATTTAAGGGATCTCCGGGGACAATGATTGGCCCAGAGAAATTTTGTAAATAGTTGGTTCGTCGTTTTAAACCATGTGTTATTAATAGCCAGCGGAATTGCCCTTAAAAAATATAAGGTTTTTGGTAAAAACACCATTTTGATAACATTGTACCTCCCCACAAGGCTTAATTTAAGATTATCTATACGATGAAAATCCGCTTTAAATTTTGGAAGCAATGGATCCAGGTTAGTTTCCACAATCTTAGACACTTCAGCCATTATCTCAACCCCCAGATAAGTTTCCTTATAACCTGAGGGTCATTAACCTGGAGTCCCTTACCGACTACAACAAGAGTTTTATTGGAGTTGAGTCGATAACCCGAAAGATCCCTTTCAATTTCAGCTAGTGCTCCAAGTGGGTTAGGGGTCATGATGGCGAGATCATCGGCATACGCCAAGATCGTAGTGCTCCCCCCTCGCAATGTACTGCTACGATCTAGTTGTTATCCATATTTTTCCTGACCAGAGGGTCAATGTACAAAGCGAATAGCAGGGGGGAGCAGGGGCACCCCTGGCGCGTCCCCCTGCTTATCGACACAGGACCTGACAGTTCCCCCATAATAGCGATTCTGGCCACCGGGTTGTTGTACATTAATGAGATAGCCTTAATAAAGCCAGCACTGAACCCTCTACTCTCAAGAGTTGCCCATAAGAACGGCCAGGAGACCCTATCAAAGGCTTTCTGCGTGTCTAGCAGGATTAGCCCGATAAGGTCTCCCGTAATCTCAGCCGCATCAAAGAGAGCAATCACCCTCTGAATATGATTGATTGTGCTCCTACCTGGAGCAAACCCATGTTGGACAGGAGATACTAGTTTTTTAATCACTACGGCTGACCGATTTGCCAAAATCTTGGCATAGATCTTGACATCGCTGTTTATTAGCGTTATAGGCCTATAAGATCCCAACTCTTTAACCGGTTTCCCTTTT
Source organism: Triturus cristatus (assembly GCF_964204655.1). NCBI lineage: Eukaryota > Metazoa > Chordata > Amphibia > Caudata > Salamandridae > Triturus > Triturus cristatus. Next base: position 645,884,179 of record NC_140585.1, read on the forward strand.
TTGGGAAAGACCACCATTTAGGCCAGTCCCCAAGAATCGGGCGCCATCTGACCTGCCTGGGCTTTAGGAAAGACTTCAACCAATAATTATAGTAAACAGGGAGCCAGTTTTTTATAAAATTCACCTGGAATAAAATCAGAGCCCGCCGCCTTCCCGTTAGCCAAGGAATTAATGACACCTGCAACCTCTTCCGCTGTAATGGGTACCTCTAATGCTTCTCTTTCCTCCCTAGTTAGCCTTTCTCCCGGCAACTCTGTTAGATAATCCCAAATTTCTTCCTCACTTCCCGTCGTATCTTCAGTATAGAGTAGTTGGTAGAAGCGTTGGAAGGCAGCCCAAATGTCTGAGGCCTCTGAGACTTCCCTTCCTTGAGGATCGTTAACTGATAGAATAGCTCCCTGTGTCCCCCATGTCTAATGCGTACCGCAAGCAGATGTCCCACTCTCTCGCCACATTCATACATTTTAGATCTCCACGCCGCATATTTCCCTGCAGCTTTCTTTGTTGAAGCTTCTAAAATTTTAGATTTGGCTAGTGCTATCCTAGGTTGTACCTGGCCTACCTCTCCCCCATTCATAATAGCTTCGACCAATTGCGTCTCTGTGTCCCCTAATTTAACTTAGAGTTTAGCCGCTTTCTGAGACCTCCAGCCATACCTTGAAGTTTCCCCTCTTATCCCTGCTTTCAGTGCATCCCATACGATATCCACCCGGGTGCTACCCTTATTCTCAGATATAAATCTCGGAATCCATATTCTCATATGTGCGATGTACTCTTGATTTATTTTTATTTTTTTATTTCTTTATTGGTCTTTTTCATATTATTCCATTCTCTTACAATACATGGCAAAGCAAAATGTGAAGAATACAGTATATATCCGTATGTAACTTCATCATAACAACAGTATAATAGAATAGCTGTTCCTTTTACAGCAGCACGGCTTCACATGCATATTCACACATTGGCTTATCGCTAATAGACAGTTTCACATACATTGTTGCGATTGCCTGCCTACCACATATCTCTGCAGCTACCAAGTGCCTATGCTAGAGTAAAAATAAAAAGAGAACAAAGGGACATGTTGCTAACTTCACATGCTAATATCGCCCACATTATTTATGTCCTTTGTGTCAAATGGACACAACGTTATCAGGCACTGGAGACCTATACATGTGGCCTGTTCGATATTACAACGAAGTGGGCTTTGCCAGAGATGAAGTGGAATGATGAATGATTGTAACAACAGACATATCAATAAAACATATTTTATCTAAAATTAATATATTGAACAACAAAACGAAAGGGCTGCTATCTGGAAAAACTATGCTAACCATTGCCTTACTGAGTGTGGGACCGGTTAGTGCATGAATAACTACTTGGAGACTCATCAGGACTCGACTCAGACTCATGTGGGTGTAGGGGGCTAATGTCACAGCACTAGGCGTCGGGTGGGAAAGAACAGGGTGCGATGTACTCTTGATCATGTAGGAGAGCTCTATCAAAGTTCCACCGTGGTACATCCCTCTTTAAGGCCAGGAGTGGGATCTCAAGGACTAACGGATTGTGGTCAGACATGACCCAAGGGAATTTAGAAATCTGGCAGTTAATTGAGAGACTCTGGGACCCATAGAAATAATCAAACCTAGCATGTGTCTGATGTGGGGCTGAAAAAAAGGTGAAGCCATAGTCATGGGGTTCTTGCGAAGTCCAGGCATCAATAAGCCCATGTGTCTGACATAAATTCAACAGTGCTTTGAAGACTTTGGGTTTACGTCCTCTCTATAAGCTCGGTCCTAGCTTCATCGTGTTAGTTCTCAGATTTAAATTGAAATCCCCACAAATGATTATCGGCAACGGCCACCCGACAAGTTCCATACTTAACCAATCAAACAGAGCCGAATCATCGAGCACTGAAGCATAAACCAAACAGAGCATGAAGGAGAAGTTATCTTCATTACGTAGAGAAGGAGCCCATCAGCCCAGGTGATCCACCTTAGAGCGTGAAAAATTAAAACTCTTTCTACGAGCAATAATAGCTACCCCTTTTGTACATGAGCCTTGAGTTGTATAGGAAATCAGTTGATAGCCTGCTAAGAATTTATCGCCACCTTCAGGGGTTCCTACTGTCAAATGTAGTGCCAGAGAGGGTCTGGAGTTAGCACATAGACCATCCTTAGAGACCTGCTCAAGTTCTTTGCTCCCCTGTTCTCCCGCCAAACCATTTCCCTCCACATATTGGGGCTCTCCCTGTGTAATTACCCCTTGGTCCGATTCTGTAGATGAAAAGGGTACCAGTCTCGTACTTATAGTTGCTGAGGGTGTAAGACCCTCACCGCTTGCAGCCATCACTTGTAAAGCTTCAGTGTTGTTATCTGCAGCCATTCCAGCATGCTGTTCGCCTTTCTCCTGGATCACCCGTAGTTTGCCTGATACAGAGCCCTCCTTCTCACCTGGACGCTGATCCTTTGCTTCCACTTTCGTGAAGGCCGCCTCCACTCTTCCTGACACTGCGGGAGTAGCGTCTCCTCCCTTCTTTCCACCAGGAGCCTTCCGGGTCACCGAGGGAACATCCCACCATTGAAAAGATGTCAATCATGGTGTTAGAGATCTGAGTTGTGGTAGCTTGCTTTAGGGGAACTGGCTCAGGATATCAGGTAGCATAATCAACCATGACAAGGACAAACCCGTGACCTCATATCTACTCTTTTAAATGGTTTATCAATTATAGGTAGAAGATATGAAGCTCTGTAGGGTTGGTATCAACTATATTTTGGCAGATTTCACACTCTTAACAACACTGTTTAACTTTGGCAAACACCATTAGTCAATAGTTTGTTTTGACTCGTTTTCTCAGTTTTTTCTTTCCCATAATTACTTGCGAGTAAATGACTACGGGCTAGGAAGAGGACTTACTACCTAAAGGGTTGAGGTACCAATAGCTGGTTGTGTTTATCTCTCCCCTATGTCTGTATTTTAAACAATTTCTCTTGGGGACTACTTCTCCTTTCTTGGCACCTCTCCAGGATTTTTGTAACAGGGGGTCTTCCCTTACAGCTGCCCAGAAGTCTTGTTCACTTTCCCAGACCTCTTTTCCCATTCAAATTAAAAGAGGGTGGGTGTATTGATACCTATCCCGCCTCTTTTTTTCTCTACTTTTGCTTTCTTTTACTGGTGTAACTTCTCAGTCCTCAGAGGAAAAAAAGATCTATTATTACCCACAGATCCTATTGTTGAATTAATCCTAAAATGTACAGACAAGAAGTTATATAACTTTCTTTCCTGTAAGCCAAAATTCAGCCTTTATGTGATCTGTCCTGATTGGGCAGAGTTATGTGAATTAGCCAGGCTGCTTTGATGAAGTGATAAGTGGCACCTGGGGTGAAGAGCCATTCTGGGGTGAGAGGGTTCTACTGCATAGGAATGCCAGAGCAAGAGGGAGGGGTTGTAAACCATGATCTTTAAAAGAAGGAGGGGACAGGCAGGAGAAGCCATTAATGTACACCCCTACCCTCTGAACTCAACCAGATGGCAGGCTTAAGGAAGGAATGTGCCGATGCCAGGGGGAGGGAGTCTCTGGAGATGAGCCATCCTGGAGGTTGGTTTAGCCAGCTCTTGCCTCTCTGCTGAGACTTCAGCCATATTGCATTTTGGAGAAATAGTGCTTTCTGGGAGTCCATTGTGCCGCACTTTGGAAAAAATGGTTGTGAGAAGTTGGCCTGGTATATTCTGTCTACTAGTTATAGTGGGCACCTTGCACCAGTCCAAACAACCCCTTATTGGTTATAAGTTAAAGACAACCTTTATTGAAAGCTATCCTAGTGGTAGCTATGGAGAGCAGCCTTCAGGCTAAGTCTTGAAGGAATGTAAAGCAGCTTGTTTTACCAGTCTATAATCTCTTGAATGGCTAAATGAAAGACAACCACACCAGGTATATATATAAAATATATGTATTTATTTATAAACAGACTCTCCTAGTCTCTTTATGAGGCTAGAGGTCAAAACACATAAGTTACACTTCAAATATGACAGTAAAATAGCACAAATACACGTCAGGCCCTAGGGGCGAGCCAAACCATATACTAAAATAGTGGTATAAGAACCACAACTTAACTAGACACAAGGCCTAGAGCCTGTAGAATCGCTGCGATCTGAAGGAACCACCAAAGGTAGTGACACAGGGGACCCACGGGGGCCGTGTGCAGTGTGTGAACACAGCTGCAAGCTCCCGTTAGCATCTATGCTGAAAGTCGCGGTTAGATTTTTAAAGATTATGGACACTTAGAAATGAGTCAGGACCAAGCCCTTTGGGACTTAGGAAGTTCTAGGGTCAACACCCACGGGATCACCGGAGTACTCGTGTTACCTCACCCAGGGAAGCCGGGTGCATAGGTGTCAAATGGTGTCGGGTCGCGTTGTTGATTTCAATGGAGCTGGCAAAGAAGTGCTGCTGCTGGGAAGATTCAAAGTGTCCGAAGAGATCCAAGCCTGGATCAAAGTTGAGAAGAACCTGAAAGTAGAGGGGACAGAGTCTGGGTCACTTGCCAGTGACCAGGAGGGCGAGAGGCGGATGCCCACCGAAGTAGGGTGATTTCAGGTGAAGAGGGTGAAGCTTGACTCTTTAGCCACGAGGACCAGGAAGCGCCGAGGACAACCAGGAGCTGGATTCAAACTGTGCCACAAAGGATGTCGAGTGCTGCAGCATTGGTGCCTGGATTGGACACAACAAGCCTTGGCAACAGCAACCCACGCAGAAAAGAGAAAGATGCTTCGGTGCAGACCAGCAATGTCTGAGGAACTCACCACTTGGTTGGGAATCAGGGCACATCTGGAGCAACCAGGGATGCCCAAGGAAATAAAAATTACCTTCACAGAGACCCACCAGTCGACGGACCAGGGATCGCAAAAGGACCTCAAGAGGAAACACAAAATGGCAGCCCACGGGTCACTCAGGATGACTAGGCTGACAATCTTCAGTGGATTCTCTGCTCGAGGTAGGGGCTACAAGTAACCGCAAGCACGACTTCAAGAGACATCGAGAAGTCAATGCAGTTGCAAAAGTGCATGGGACCAGGACTTCCTGTTCCACGCTACTCACGAGGGCTGCAGGTCTCAGCTTTGCTGGGGTCTTGGGTCGGCCTCTGAGATGTCTGGAAATCCTCTTCCTGGGCTGCAAATACTTCGGAGTCCGGCAGGAGCTTTGGAAATGCAGACCGGCAAAATGCTTCGTTGGCGGGGAGTCACTCCTTGACCCCAAGAGAGATTTCTTCAGTCCTCAAGTCTTTAGTAGAGCGTCACAGTTCCAGGATTCAGCTTCAGAGTTTCGTCCAGGGATATCTAAAGTTCTGGTTACAGAGGTTCCTTACTTATACCTAAAGAAGGGGTTGGACTAGCTCTGGGGATCCACCTATGGGAGAGTTTGGAAAGAGGGGTGGCTACACCCATTTCCTTTGTCCATTTTCACTACTCCAGAGCAGGAGCTGGAAGCCCCTGAACCGGTTTGAGCTGGACTATGCACAGGGACACCAAATGTGCCCCCAGTGCAGGACTTCAAAGCACACTAAGAGTGCTCCCACCCAGCCCCAATACACATCATCCTGTCTGGGAGGTGCTTACACCTCCCTGTGACAGGAAACCTATTGGCCGGGCCTCCCCTGCCGGAGTTTCAGTCAGCAGCAGGAGGCCAGACCCGTGTCTGTGGCAGCAGCATCCATTTTGTGATGCCAGGGCTCTGTTAAGCTTCTACCGGGTATACCAGTACTGCCTTGTCTCTCCCTCTAGAAGGGTGGGATCATACTCCCACACCAGTTACTGATGTGGGGGTATGATTCCAAGGTGTTTGACACCAAACATGACATGTTTAGCATTAGCCTTTACCGTTTGGTTATAATGCACTTAAGAGTATATGGTCAGGCTGCACCACTGACAACCCCGGAGAAAAGATTCCGAAGGCTGCAGAGGGGCTCAGCTCATGCCTGGGCACCCTCTCACATATAACCAAGCACCTTGCCTTCAGGATTGATAAGGCCTGCCATAGGGGTGACTGATAGGTTACCGTGTGCAGTGATAGGTGAGGTATAGTGAACTTATACCTCAGTAAGGGGTGCATGCACCACCTTACCCAGGCTGCAGTAGCAGACCTGTGGTGTCATTTTGGAGGGCATTCCAGGGGTGGCACAATACATGCTTCAGCCCCTGATAGGCCTCTGGGGTACCTATGCCCTGGGTACATAGTATACCATATACTAGGGACTCACAAGGGTACCCCAGAATCCAATCTGGAGTGTACCTAAAGTACATGCAATTAATTTAGAGAGGAAGCAGCTAGGCTGGGGCCCCGAATGGCAGGGTCCCAGTCAGACTAAAGTCGAAAAACAGTGAAACACCAGCAAAAAGTGGGGGTAAACATGTGAAGCAGATCCTACTCTCCTACAATGGTCATGCTCTGGGGCGTTGCCCTGCACCTCATTGGACCGAAGTGCCCTCATGTGTAACCCCAGATGTTAGACTTGGCTTCTTCAAGGGGTTTACCCCCAGACATTTTGCTTATTGGCCTTCTGTTTTTGAACGTATTTTTGTTGGTTTTAGGACTCTGGGCCCTTTACCACTGCTATTAAGTGCTAAAGTGCATATGGTCTCTGTGTAAATTGTTATTATGGATTGGTGTTTCCATAATTGGCTTATTTAATTTACTACTAAGTCCCTTATTCAGTGCACTGTGTGTGCCCATGGCCTGTAAATGAAATGCTGCCAGTAGACCTGCAGCACTGATTGTGCTAACCAAACAAGCAGCCTTTCAACGGGTTCTCAGACCTGCCACTGCAGTGTCTGTGCGCAGTTGTGACTGTGATGTCGGCTTGGCAAGTGCACCCACTTGCCAGTCCCTAACCTTCCCTTTTCTTACATGTAAGGCACCCCTAAAGTAGGCCCAAGGTACCCCTGTGGGCAAAGTGCAGTGTATGTGAAAGGTAGGACATGTATCTGTGTGTGTGACATGTCCTGATAGTGAAATACAGTGTATTTTGTTTTTCACTATTGAAAGGCTATCTGTCCGATAGGATAGAATAGGAAATACTTTGTAACAGCGTACAAGTATAGCTTACCATTGGGAAAATATAGAAAGTTGGAGTTTAATATGCCTGAACTCAGAATATAAAAATGCAACTTTTAGTAAAGACGCTTTTTATATTGTGTGTTTGAAAATACCACTTTTAGATAGTAGGTATTTTCTTGCTTAGCCATCCTGTGTGCCACTGCTGGTTGGTGGATTGGCTGTCTGGCTTTGGAGTGACAGGGGCTGGGGATGTGCATTCTCTCAGGCAGCCACTGGGGGGGGGGAGTAATGTGTCCTGCCTTTTCTGAAGGAGTCAGGACTGGGATGAATAGACCTGGGCTGCATTCAGAGTAGTGGAAGGACTTTTCACTAGCACCTGAATAGACCTGGTCTGAATTTAGAGTGGGGGAGGAGATTTCCCTTGCACCTGAATTGGCCCTGTCTGCCTTGGACAATGCTGTCTCCACCTCCTACTGGGAAGCTGGACCAGAGAGGACCGAACTGGTTTGGACTGAGCACAGAGACTCTCTGCCCAAAAGAACAAACAGAAACTGAGTATAAATATTAGGACCTATACCCTAGAATTTTAGATTACTTGTGAGCTAAGGAACCTGCCAGGAAGAAGGACTGGAAAAGCTGTCAGGACGAACTGCCACTTTTCTGCGTGCTTTACTGTGTTGGCCTGCTGCTTCTGACTTTGTCAGGGATAGAACTTGTACTTTCATCATCCTTCTGTTTTCTCCAAGGGCTTGTAGTAGAGCGTGCCTCCGGTTGGAAGTCTCAGGGTGATGAAAGACTTCAGAGAACTCTTTTAGACCAAGAGGACTGCAAAGAAGAAGAGATGGATAAGCTGTGAGGAGGAAATACCACTTTGCTGAGTGCGTTGCTATGTTGGCCTGCAGTGTCTGCTTCTGTCTTGGGCAGTGAAAAGACTGGACTGAACTTTATGCAACTTCTTTCTGTGAGTTTCTCCAAGGGCATAGGTAGAGCTTGCCCCCTGTTCAAGAAGTCTCAGGAACAGCAAAGACTTCAAGTTTATCTGCTACCGACACTGGGAACTGTGTGTTTTTTGCTGCAACAGAAGATAAATTAATCCGACCCCATCAACAATGCTGCTGCCGACTCCATGTCCTGAAGGCACCGCAGAGGTGACCGCTGTACTATGGACTGCAACCCTGATCTCTCCGATGCCACTGCCTGACGCCGCCACCGAGGCGCTACTTGGACTGTGACTAGTGGGCACTGCACTTCGCCCTGCCGTGCTTCACGCCGCTGCACAAGTATCCCCGAGGATGCTGCTCCACGCTGACATAAGCGATGCTGCTTGCACTGTAGTTCAAGGACACTGCTTGTAAGTTACACGATGCACTATCCTCATTCGCACCGCAGCCTTGGCCTGCCGGCACCTCTGCTTGCACTGTGACCTGCCAGCACCGCGACAAGCACAGCATCACTTTGTTGCTGGCGCTCCTGACTTCAACCGTGAGGAGTTTGATCTGCAACACGTGTGACTTCAAGGGCCCGATGACTTTGGCACCGACTTCCAGAACCAACACCTGCCGACGCCGACTCTTCGGAGCTCAATGAGATGTCGCCAATTCCCTGCATTTCTAAAGATACTGTTTTGCGGGTCTTCCCAACACCGTAGCTGGCTCGCGACGTCGCGGCCAGCCATAACTGTTTGGATTTGTTGTGCATTTTTGTGTATTGAGATTTCTGAGAACTGTATGGTGGGTTTTTATTGTTTTTGATCTTGTTTGCACAGAAAAAATATTGGTTATTTTTCTAAAACTGGTGTGGTGTCCTTTTGTAGAGTTTTCACTGTATTACTGTTGGTTATGTGCGAATGCTTTACACACTGCCTCTGAGATAAGCCTGACTGCTCGTGCCAAGCTACCAAGAGGGTGAGCAGGGGTTATTTCAGTAGTGCACTCCCCTAATCCTGACTCGGAAGAAAGGTCCCTAGTTGGACAGGGTAACAACCTGCTAATCAGAGACCCCCATTTCTAATACCAGAGAACACAGAATAAGTATCTGAGTGGGGCAGTGCCTCTCAGCTCTGCTGCTTGAAACTGAGAGAAGAAGAAGGATTGCAAAGCTTTAAACTTGATTTGCACCATCAGGCCCTGCATTCTGACTGTGCCTGCTGCATTATCTGGAACTACAGCTTTGGATGTACCTTGTCTCAAGATGACTCAATAGTGGGTTCCCTGTAAGCTACAGGCTAACAGCTCACCTGCATCAACCCCACCAAGAGTCCCCTACCTGGAGTGTATCCAGTAGAACTTTAAGGGTGTTGGCCAGGTGCATTGTGGAAATTATGGTCCCAACCTATTAAGGACCGTCTTGGAGATTCCAGACCCTTGGATTTTGTTTTGGACATTTGACCCTCAAGAGGAACTTCAGGACTAAATTCCAGAAGTTTGGGAAAGTTTGGTGAACTTCTGTGATAAAGCTCTAGAGGATGACCGGACCCTCACAGAAATGCAATCCGGCGAACCCTCACCAAATCCGACCTGGTGGAGGAGGCTGCATGACATCTGCTGAGAAATCCTTCAGAAAAGTTTTTAAGTGTGAAGGTAAAATCTTGACCGGGGCCTCCCGCTTAGTGTATCCGACGAGGGCTCCATCACGATCGGCCTAAAACTTTTACTTTGTGCTGGTTAGAGGCGACCAAATGTCCAGACTTGGCGCTACTGGTTTCTAAGCACTAGAAAGTATTTAATCTTTAAAAAATCATATCACTGGTTCCATAGGGTGGATTCTTTTCACTTCGGTATCATTTTAAAGATAAAAGTATTTCCAATTTCTATAAGCTGGTGTTGGATTTTTATTGTGTGTTGTGTCTTAATTATTTACTGAATTGGTGTTTTTAAATGCTTTACGTCCCTGAAGTTAAGTCTGCCTGCTCGCAGCCAAGCTACTAAGGGTTGAGCATGGGAATATTTTTCTGAGACCTATTCTGAGCCCTAAACTGTGTTAGTGGCCTGATTGCCAGTGGCAGATGCATATTTGCCACTACTAATAACCCACATTCCAACAGTCAGAAATTAGAGTGACCATTTCTCAAACATATCTGTTACCTTATTTATGATATTAGCTTGAGTAGGCTCACCTCAAATATTTGATTGCACCCCTTTGCAATTTTAAGCCACAGTTTCTTATCATGCAGCTGGTACTATAGGGCATGAGTTCCGACTTACTTCTTTTTAGATAGTATCCCAAAAGCACTGAATAATGTTTGATGGCTTTGGATATTGTATGCACGGACACTTCGAAATCCAAGACAAAGAGAATTGTGATGCCAGCATAAGTGGCTAATTTATATAAAAAATGTTCCAATATGACACCCTTAAACGTATTCTTGCTTGGGAGGGCTCCTCACGGAGGTAATAGAGAACAGGAAAGGGTAAAGGATATCCCTGCGTTATGCCTCGCTTTAAGTTGATGTAATTTCAGGCTATTCCATTGATTTTATCTGAGTTGTAGGTCTGTGATAAAGTAGCATGACACACCTAACAAAGAAATGACCTAAAATAGCTTGTCATAGGAGGTTTCTAAAAAGTACCATGTCACCTTGGGCCAGATTTATCAAAGCTCTCCTCCGGTGCAATGCCACTAAAAGTGACATACAACTGAGCAAAGTCTTGAATTGAAATTTACTTTCCATTCAGTGCAATCAAGATTTGCGGTAAAGGTAGCCGCAAAGTAATGCAAAGTAAGTCTTTGTGCTACTTTTCACCAAAGGTACATCTCATGACTGGTATGTAGTGTGTCTGTATGGAACTATCCACTGATTTTGCCACAAAGTCCTAGCTACTGAAAAAGGTAACTATGTGCAGTTATGGGGAGCCAAGTGTTTTTACTAACTTTTCAACTAAAAGGTAAACATGCTTGTAAATCTTTCTATTCTTATATATTTGTATTATTTAACATCATTATCTTTAAGTGTTATCCTAAAGTACAAATATACAGATATAAAAATTAAAACATTTCATATACTTGAAGAACTAAATATGACTAGTTTATATTCCAAGTTATATTGTTCCACACCAAATACATCATCAATTGCAGCAGGGTGTGTTTACAAATGCATGATCCTATGTAGTTCTTTTCTATACATTTAATTAAAAATCATCCTTCACCAGTACAGTCACAGCCAACACGTGTTTTGTGGTAATAAGCCGCTTCTTCTGGTCTGTAATATGAACATGTAATACATCAAAATTTACCATATCTGCAACTCGTAAATCTGAAGACATCTGTGCATGGCTAAGATTTACGAATTTACATATTAATAAGTGTACAACATTCATAGATTGTTGTGTTTCCAAACTAATTCTAGAGAAATTATGGATTTAAAGATCACTTTACCTTTTTTCTTTTTCAGATTATATCAAATCACCTTACACATACTTAAAAATGTAGGCACATATATACATATCTAGCTGCATCCTTGTTTACTTTGTTGAAATTGTTATTGTCTTGTTGGTACCTCCATTAGACCACACTTTGAATATAAAATCTGTATATAGGTGTATAGATGTATGTACATGATTTAAATAGGGTGGAGACTAAATTAGGCTGCTCCACTATTTATAAACAAAATATGCATTCATGCAAAAGCCACAGGTTTTTCAGCCAACAACCGACCTATTGGCTTTGTAATGGATTGTCCTGTATCATTTATCAGTTAAAGAAATTCTACCCCATGAAACTGCTAAATGTAGGTGTCTTACTAAAAAAAAAAATTAAAAACAAATGCATACGTAGACTGCCACTGTGGTGCTAAGTCAAACAACCAATTACGAAAAGTTTGGGTCTATTTTGTCGGGGTCTCTATTCTAAATCCATCTAAAAAAAAAACGTAGCAGGTACATGGCGCAGTTCGAGAATGTGCGGCCATAGATTTTATGTGCTTTTTAGAGCATGACAATGTATTGCCATAGTTTTTGTACCTCATTCGATTGTCACACCATTGTATTTCAGAGACTACTATAAAAGTTCACAAGCATTCTTATCCAAGTTTGGCAGTTCTTCCAACCATTTCTAATTAGGTCTACATGTGCTTCAAATCAAAGTCAGCTCGCGCTGATTAGCACACCGTTCCGTCTACGCCCGTACCTCATTATCCGCAGCCACATCTGTTCTTCCAGAAACAATGCTTTCATGTGTTCGTGCTCTCGGCCGAGCTTTCAATGCTGACAGTTGTTGGTGCCGACGTTATTACCCGTCGAAAGGTACTCACCACGCGCTGTCTTTAAAGCATACAACGCGCTCCAGCTCAGCTGTGCATTGATTGCTCTTCCACAGACACCAAGGTTAACGATTTCACAGCAGCAGTGGAACGTAGGTTAATAATTGATAGTTTACTGTTGGGCACATATTCTCTTAGTATTTAAATTGTGCGTTCAAGTAATTTCCAAACTGTCAATTGATAGAACAAGAAGAGAGTTACAATTCAGAGATTCTCTCATGAATGACAACTGCGAAACTTTTATTACACAAATATGCAGTTACTTGCTTGTTTCTGGTTCCTCCCAGGGCCCACATGCCTGTCCAGATGACCAGATGACCACTGTTAAAGTTTGAAAACGTCTAAGCCTCGAGTCGGTGACAGATGGCTTCAGGTCTTCAAGAAGGTTTACTAATCAGACATACATAGCCGCTGCCATAGAAATCACCACAGGCCGCAACACAAGCAAATTCACGTAGACAATACAGACCTGCTGGATATAGCAGTTCAGGGACTGCCAGCAGGTATACTAAATGGCTCGAGGCAGCGACCACCTTTCTCAGAGAACTATACCGGCCATTCTCTATTCGTTTTAACCTGGCTCCTCTGACTTTGTTTACTTTAATTATCAGCCAGGGACTATTAGGGCAGCACTAGAGCACATTTTAAAGTGCGTTCTTCTTTAATTTATTGCTTAAGGTATGTACTGATAAGGGTAAAAAAATACCGCCTTTAAGTGATTTTCCCAATTATTATACCAGCCGGAACATGACCGTAAAAAATAAATGGCCAGTGACATCCTGGAGATTACATTTTCTGTTCCATTTGAAACACAATTATTATTTTATTTGTATTTCTTTTATTGATTTTTACAAGCAAAAAACACAACAAAGAAACGTATAATCTCCAATTAGCAATAGAAAATGCATACATGTGCAAGGGAAGGACAGTTTCCATCAAATGGGTACCAGTTTCTTGCGAATTCCTGATGAGAGTGCACCGAGATAGAGAAATGAATAAGAGAGTGTATGGTGTCCATTGTGTACAGTGTCGTGAAAGGAAAGAACATTGTATCAGGAGCGCCAAAAGGGGGACGCATGATATGCATCAGGGGAGGAATAAATGATAGCTGGAAAGTGAAACAGCCGAAGGGGTGCGAGTTATGGAGGAACAGGGGGGTCTCGACCTCATGGGCTATAGAAATGCAGCTATTATATATGATGATAGGTATTTGCTATGCAGCGCAATACACATCAATCAGTGTCTTGGTCTCTGTCCTCCAGTGGGAATAGTTGTAGGTAGATACGCAGTGGCTGCCATATGTTTTTAGGCCTGGAAGTGGGTGGTTGGAGGGCTGCGTAAGTACTCTTCAAGGGAGAAGCAACGTATTGGGCTCACTACCTTACACCATTTTTTAATGGGCTATTTTCGACAAATAGAGTTCTTGAATCATGGAGGGGCAGTATTTTCCACCCAATTTGTAAAGGTGGAAATCCAACAAAGCTGACCAATTATAGACTCATTGCACTAATAGATGTGGAAGCCAAGCTATATACGGCCTGCCTGCTGGCCCCTCTGGAAACATTTTTTAGACGATAACAATTGCATTCCAAGGACATAAACAGGTTTCAGGGTCGGTGCAGGCACCCTAACAAATCTGACATACTCAGAATAGTGAATTGTAATTCAAAGACCAAGGGCGCATGCTAATCAAACAGCTAGGACAGTACAACCGTAACTTTCCTATATGTCCCACTGTTCAAAATTTCAACTAAAAACCGTCATGTACCACAGTTCACATCAAGCCTTTAAAGAGGAAAACCTACCACCATTAAAACCATATAACCTTATGTGAAAAATGTGTGAAAAGTCGGAAAGTAGAAACAAAATCAGTGAGAAACGGCACTGCTAGTGCAAAAATCACAGAGTGCCCACCAGGTCCCAAAAACAATAAAGTGAGGAGATGCAAACCTCAAAGTTAAAATGGAGTACCGATCACTTGCACGGGAAATTTTTATTATATGCAGTGAGTGTCCTCAAATAAAAACGACATCTATTTGGCTATTCACAAATATACAGGCCAACATGTTTCGTTGCCTACTTTCATTACGGCAACTTCATCAGGGCTGATATGGGACTATTCATCACCTCGCTTGTTGGTCGCTCGGACTGCGTGGCTGCTGTAGTCCTTCGTATCTGCACACCACCGCCATGCGCTCCGTGCCAAAAGGTCGCGTCCCCACTTGCAACTGCTTAAGGCAGTCTCACCGCATCCACGGCGTCTTCAATCGCTTCGTGCACCATCATCGGGGCAGAGCACTAAGCGATTGTGGTGAGACTGACGTAAGCAGTACATGACGGTTTTTAGTTCAAATTTTGAACAGTGGGACATACAGGCAAGTAACGGTTGTACTGTCCTGTAAGGGTTGCTTTTTGATGAGCATGAGCCCTTGTTCTTTGAATTACAATTCACTTTTCTGGGTATGTCAGGACTTTTTGTGGTAAACTGCTGTTGAGTGGGGGGCGACCTGACAACTTACCCCTTGGTGCTCCTTTTTGTGACTAACCCTAACAAATCTAACAGCACTAACGCTATTAGCCGAAAATGCCAAACACAAGAACAACTGACTGTTCGCCTGCTTTGTGGACCTTAAGTCCGCTTTCAACAGTGTGGCCCGAAGACACCTATGGGAAAAACTGGCTAACTGGGGCGTCCCAATAAAATTATTGAACGTCATCAAAGAATTATACTCAGGTACCTGGGTGTGGGTAAAAATAGGGGATGGCTCATGTATATCAAAGTAAATAGAAACCCACAACGGATTAAAGCAGGTGTGCGTGCTAGCCCCCAGTCTTTTCAACTTGTATTTATCAGACCTCGAAGATGCTCTCAGGGAAGCTAACAGCCATCCACCATCGCTAGCCAATGAGGAAATTGGGTGCCTCCAATATGCCGATGATATTGTGCTATTAAGCCAAACTCCAATTGGTTTACAACGTTGAATGAGCGCATTAGCCAAGTACATGGAAGAGCAAGGGCTAGAATTAAACTTACCAAAACAAAGGTAGAGGGGCTAGTGGATGCCAAATACAAGAAATACACATGGCACCTAGATGAAAAAAAAGTGAATCTCAGATTCATGGTCGAACAAAAATTGAGTTACAAATCACAGCTCATCGCAATGCGGGCCAAAGCCCAAAATCTTATTTACGGCTTTAAACTACTAAAAAAGAAATTAAGCGATCCATCTACCGGCAACCTATTATCCGTTATTCTTGCATAGCTAATGCCAACAGTGACCTACGGAAGAGAAATAATGAGGGGTCGAGAAGTCCCAGTTCTGAACAAGATACAAACAAAAGTTTACAAAAATGTTTTCCAAATCCAGCAAAGTGCATCACCAGCCCAAGTTCGACTTGAGTTTGGTCTATCCAACCAAATATTTCGGAATAAAGGTGCATTCATTAAATTATGTGGGAGGCTGCTTGCATCTGAAATCGGTCCCATCGATTTATTTATTTTTAAAGTTTTATATAGCGCTAGCTTGACCCGTGGGTATCAGAGCACTTTACATAGACAAAGAAAAATTGCATTGCATAGCAGGACATAAGGATCCAAAAAGATAAAGCACAAATATAATCATTAGGCATACGGTGCAGGGGAGGGATAAGAACGCAGGTGGTTTAAACAGTCAGATAACCACCTATCCTTGATGGGCATGTGAGAGGGGAGTCATCTAGGTTATTGAAGTCTAGGGTAGTTGACTTGGTCTGTAAAGTAGTTATTGAGGAGAAGGGGCTTCAGGTCTCTTTTGAAGCCGGAGAAGGAGGGGTTGCATCTGAGGTCTCTAGGGAGTGTGTTCCTGTTAGGGCCTGTCTACAGAAGCATGCCAAACCTCATGTAATTAGATGATGCCAAACCTCATATAACCAGATACTCTTTGTTAAACATGTTTTATATTGTTTATTTTGCTAATCATGCGTAAATTAATGCCTTTTGTCCAAAAGATCCTGGTAACTGTAAGATTACCTTTTCTGTTATTATGCTCAAGTAATATTGTGATCACGTTCTTATGGAATAATCACATGTCCCCATAAACGTTGTTTGCCCCTCGTTTCTATTCATTGTCACGTGTTAAGGGATAAGGCATTTGTTTGCATAGGGCTGGAACGTTCCCATGAGTCACGTTGCAATTAAGACAGTTGGCACATTGCTTGGACACGCTCATGAAGCACGTTTGATGGAAACGGTGATGGCACGTGTATTTCCCCAATGCGTGTACAAGTAACCCCACCCTCTTGCCAAAGCTATTTAAACCCTACGCGAGCTCAAGCATTCGATTGCGCTGGTTGTTTCCCTGCTTACCTGAAGTCCATCGTCTTCCTCCGGATCTTCCTTCTCAGCAACCCAGCACACCAATCGATCTTCCGGCTTCCGGATGCTCAGTCCTGCCTTCCTGTCCTCTTCGGTTCGTCTTCCCCGCCGACAGCGAGCAGAAGTCCTGCTTCTTCGTTCCGAGTTCAGCTCTTAAAGGAGCCACGGTCTGAAAAAGAAAACAGAGTGAGTTAGCGATCGCGCACAGAACAATAGGAAGAAAACAAGTACGTTTTTGGCTTTTATTTAAAAAAAAAAAAAAAAAAAACGAAAAAGGAAAGACTTAATACAAGACTTTGTTTGTAAAAACATTAAGATAAAGAGTGGAACTTATCTTTTAGTGACTCTTTCACCGAAGTTGGCAACAAGCAAACAAAAAAGGAAAGCAGCATCTTTTCTTTCGAGATCTGAAAGAGGAAACAGGAGAACTTTAATTTCAAGAAAAAAGACATTTGCATATTACTATTGAGACAATTTATGTTTGTAAGTTTGTAATGCGATAGTCCAAATCATCATTTCTTGGTTCATTAGAATAATGTAACAGTGTGTTTCATTCTTTTGCAGAATACAGTGCTTGATTTCAAATTAACAAAACAGCACATAGACCATAAGATGTTCTGGTAGATATAAGACCAGAATTAAGAGGTATGCTGGTTTATGGTGGCGATAAATAGATAAAAGAACTAATCTATTGTATTATTTGATTCAAATAATTTATAATTGTTTTTTTGTGTTCTTTTTGGTTAATCAGAGATACAACATCAGAGGAGATCGAATGCTCGCAACTGAATAGAAGATTGGAGTGTTTCTCTCTCTCTTTATTATTTTGTCCCACTTCCCCCTTCCCATAAGTCTTTGCGTTTAGTAAACTGTTTTTACAATTCAGTTTGCTGGAGGCAAGTTCTTGGGGGCAGCCGAGAAAAATCTTCACGTCTCTCAAGGTGAACCCACTGGGCCTCAGGTGAGTGAAGGTTTGACAGATCCACATCCTGGGTACGTTACCAGAAAAGGATCGGCACTGGGTTGTCTTCTTTTTCAATTTAGATGGGATGAGGAGAAGTGAGTTGGAGCTTTTCAGAGTTCTGGATTTTCCTGCTTTGACCAGTTTGCTGTTTAGGTAGTTGGGGGAATGTGAGTGAAGGCTTTTGTGCGTGATGCAGGCCAATTTGTAAATACCTCTACCTTCCATGGACAGCCAGTTGAGGGAGTTGAGGGTTGGTGTGAATTGTGTTCAAATATTTTTACACCAATTATGAGTCGAGCTGCCATGTTAAGGACTGATCTTAGTGGGGCTAGGTGAGCTTTTGGTGTCCCTGTTAGGGTGGCGTTCCCATAGTCCAGTTTAGAGAGGACTACGGATTGTACTATAGTCTTGAGGTCATCTTGGGGAATGAAAGGTTTAATTTTCGTTAGGTGTTTTGGTGAGAAAAGCGCACCTTTTGCAGAGTTTTGATGTGGTTCTTCATTGATAGGTTCTTGTCCAGGGTAATGCCTAGTGATTTTACCGAGTCGGATAGGACGAGTGAGCAGTTTAGGGCATCAAGATTCTTGAGCCAGTCTGGGATAGGTTGATGGTTACTTTTCAGAGAGAAAAGTATTAATTGGTTTTGTCCGGGTTCAGCTTTAGGTGGTTAGCGTTAAACCAAGTTTGGATCTTGGTAAGTGTGCCATTGAGGTGTTGGATGTCACTGGGTGATTTGATTTTGTAGTAGATTTGAGTGTTGTCAGCATAAAGGTGGTATTTAACTCCTGCTTGTTTCAGAATGATTGTGAGGGGTTCCATGAAGAGGTTGAAGAGTGATGGTGAGAGGATCGAGCCTTGCGGGACCCCCAGTGTGACTCGTGTTGGCATAGAGACGCAGGACTTGATTTTAATTTGTTGCGAACAGTGCTGAAGGAAGGAAGTGAACCTTATTAGCACTATGCCATTGATGCCAGAGCGCTTTTTCAGAGTCTCAAGTAAAGCTGGATGATTTATTGTGTCGAATGCCACTGATAGGTTAATAAGGATGAGTAGACAAGCTTCACCTTTGTCTAAGGCTCTGTGGATATCGTCTGAAATATTGAGCATAGCTGTTTCGGTGCTACAACCTTTCCTGAAATGATTGAAAGCTGTCAAGGAGGTTGAAATCATCAATGTGTTTGTTAAGTTGTTGTAGAAAGCACTTCTTCAGAGTTTTGGCTAGGAGAGAGGTCTGAGGTTGTTGAGATCGTTAGGGTCGGCCTCTGGTTTCTTGAGTATGGGTGTAATTTGTCCTAGTTGAAGGGAGTCTGGGACGCAGCCTGATGTGAGGGAGTTGATGATTTTTGTCCAGAAAGGGGCAATGATGTGGTTGAGTTTTTTTACTACTGTGGATGGGAGGGGGTCCATAGTGTGGGAAGAGGGCTTTAAGCTTGCAATTATATTGAAGACCTCGTTTTCCGACATGAGTTCAAAGTCCAAACAATTGGCATCATTTTTCAGTTGGAAGCGGACCTGGTTGTCCTTGGTATGAATTTGGTCTGTTTGGTCAAGGGTGATTAAAGGGGGGCAATATGCGAGGGAAGGAGGGTTTGAGGTTTGGATGAAGGATTGTTCAATTTTTGGGACTTTATCTGTGAAGAAGCTGGCAATTTCTTCGCATCGATCCTTGGTGGCTTTTATTTCGTGTGGGATGTGCCATTTGTTTGACTTTTAACAATGTTGAAGAGTTCTCTCGGTCTATTCTTCATCTGGTCCAGTTGGCTGCGGAAGAAAGAGGCCTTTTCTCTAAAAATGTGTTTTTTACATGCCAACTAAGCAAATCTAAGTTGCGCTAGGTGTAATGTCGAGGGGATTAGTCTCCAACTCCTTTCCGAATGTCTGAGATGTTGTCTTTCGTTATTAAGATCCTCTTTGAACAAAGATTTAAATTTGGTAGATATCATATGCTTGTGTTTGAGTGGCGCTACTGCTGGAGTGAGGTTTTCCCTAAGAAACGTATACCTCCTCCATTTTATCATTTTTGAATTAAAACAAATAACTGAATAATATTAATAGTATTAATGGTTTGCTGTGTGTTTGATTAATCAACATTACTAACTAGAAAATACACGTGGGAATCGCATTTGCATGGCCTGATTGATACGTAAACTAATTTTCGTACGCATACTAATGTCAGATATTTAGAATTTGCATGTTATACGTTGCTTTTGTGATGTGATTTGTGAATTGTGCTTTAAATTGTGAGTATAAACCGCAATGCGTGTTGCTTTTGCAGATAAATACACACACATAAAGGGTTTAGTGAGGGAATAACATTTTAATAGTCATTTCCATGTATTAATTACGTTTTGTGTCTCTTTGCTTAAGTTGACCTTTCTGGAGTGGCCACAAAATGGCTGCCATCCCTATTTTGACGGACAGACGAGATACAGAAGTCACTAAGTGAAGTGCGCCTGCGCTAAAAGATGAGCAACAATAACCTTGTCCTGACCCCAGGTAGACTGTACTCGTGAAGGTCGCACCGGGAGGAGTGCCAATCCTCAAACAATGAACTTCCCTAAACTGAGAACTGTTATCATTGATGACACCATGGACACAAACCCGCATGGGAATAAACATGCCCTGAATGGACTAGAAACTGTTGCAATTTTATTAATAAATTGAGAACCACATCTAATGAAACATTGAATGTATGAGAATCAGGAAGAATGATCCTGGTTCCACCAATTGGATTCGTTCTAAAACATGTATTGTAACATTTTGTTGTTGATTTTACTATAAAAGAAGTAGACTAGAGAGGGTAGGTTCATCTTGTCGTGCTTTACCTGATTTCCTGACGTTATGCTGACGGAGAGGACGGTGACACTGCTGGACAGCTGCTTGCCAGAGACTCTGACGAACTGATCAGATGCCCAATTAATTTGAGAACTGATTGATCGATTTATGGGCAAAAAGACGAAAGATTTGAATTTGACATAGAGGACGCCATTTAGCCAGATTAGGTAAATATGCGAACCAAAATATTGAATGCTTTATGATTTTCTTATGCTTTAATTAGATAAACATTTTAATTCATTTAAGAACTGTGTCGGGTTATTATTTGAAGTGTTTTAATGTATATTGTTTAGAAGAATTAAGTGTCGCTTTTCCCAGCAACTAAGCTGATCCATGGCCAATAGTATGGGAGGAATTGCTAGGTTATAAAGATATTGAAACCCTGGTGAGGTAGGGATGAATAGGTGATTTGGTTTTACTCATCAGGTGGTTAGTGCAAATCTTCCTCCCATGGTTTCCAGCGTATGGAATAAGAGAGGAAAGAAATTTCCCCTCTCTCTCTCTCGAGGACCATTGATCTAAAAAGTAGAATGAATGATTGGTGTTATGGGCCCCACCAGTGAAAGAGTGAATGAATGTGGTTGTTGAAGAAGATCTGTGGTCTGTGACGTAGCGAGGGGATTTTTGATATTCAGCGCTGGAGCACTACTTGATCTAACACCTCCGTCATTGTTGAATTAAAGTGAGTTGTGAGGTCATCAGCTGTCATTGAGGAAGGCTGGAGCTGTAGACGGGCATGAATCCTGGCTTCAAGTTCGTTTATAGGGACTTCTTTGATGTTCCTGGTCCAGTGTTTAGGTTTGTCAGATCGTATTGGTTGGTATCTGAGAAGTGAGTCAATATTAAACAGTATGAGGTGGTGGTCAGACCAGTCAATGGGAGAAATCGATCTCAGAGAGACCAGCTCATTTTTGGTGAGGATCGCATCCAGAGTTGATCCTTTGATGTGTGTTGGTTCATTGCAGAGTTGTTTCAGGTTGGTTATTTCAAGCAGGTTGGAGAGGTTGTGGACTGTGGTGTCTTCTGGGTTGTTCCAGTGGATATTGAAGTCACCCAGGAACACGTCTTTCGTGTCTGTTAGGGAGAAACGTGTTATTAGGTCGGTTAGTTCTTCGGCAAAGAGCGCACGCTCACCAGGAGGATGGTAGATGGTGTGAAATTTGATGGGCGAGGTGCCTTTGACTGTAAGTTCAACACCCAGGTACTCAAAAGTCCGGTATTATGTAGATTGTAATGTGATAAGTGGTATTCCTTCTTTGTGAATGATGGCTAGTCCGCCACCTGTTGTGATCGGTCTGTCGTGTCCGATGATGTTGTATCCTGGGGGTTTCAGTAGGTCTAGAATGGGGATACAGTGGTCATTGAGCCAGGATTCTATGAGGAATGCGATATCTATTGCTTCAGCGAGTATAGCTTCAGCAATGTCCGTGGCGTGTTGTACTGCTGATCTACAGTTGAGGAGCATGCAAGATAGAGCCTCACTGTTGGAGTGTGTTAAATGTATAGAAGTGTATTGAGCAGGGGGTCTGGGCGAGTGGACAGTTCTAGGGATTCTATTAGTGCCAACTCAAACTGGGATTGCGAGGTAAGATTAGTTGATCTCATCTGCTTCCAGTGCTGAAATGGGGCAGAGAGCTCGACTAGAATAATGTGCCTGACTCTCCAAAGGAATGGAGGGCCATGATGTGCCAAGTGGGGCCATGGAAGAGGCTGTGCGGGGGGAAGGTGCGTAGCTACCCGGTGAGTATGTGCAAGGAGGCTTCAACTGGTTGGGAAGGTCTTGTAGGAGTAGGATATCGGCAGCTAGGGAGTCTATTTTCTGCTCAATTCGGGTCAGTTGCTGGGTAAGTGAGGAAAAAGAGCTACTTGCCTTCGGCGTTAGGGTGCATGACTGGGCCTATGGAAGGAGAGAGTATTGGGTTATGGAATAGAACGGTGTCATTGTGATTAGTAGCGGGGATAGATTGAACGTGAGGAGTTGGGTCCTTTATGTTTTCAGTCTTGAGGTTAGGAGGAGGTGTTGTGGGTCTTGGGTCCAAGGGAGGAGAGTGAGCAATGGTTCAGGGGAAGTCAGTGTCCAGGGGATTGGCCGTGAGATTAGAGGTGGAGATGGTTTGTGCATGAGGTCGTGGGTCTGAGGAGGGAGAATGTGCAGGAGTTTGTGGGAGGTCAGTGTCTAATGGATTATTTGTGACGTTGGACAAGGAGATGGTTTGGGCATTTGGAAAAGGGTCAGAATTGGAGTTGGGGATAGTTTGTGAGGGTAGAGTCGGGTCTCTTGAGGTTAAGAGGGAAGTGTCTGTATCGAGTTCAGTAGCGGTAAGATTGTAGTTTGTGTTGGATTTGCCTAGCTTAAGAGCAGCCTTATGGTGTTTATTAACTGTGAGTATGTTGGTCCTGGTAAAGTGGGTGTTTGACGGCGGAGTGTGATGATGGGGATAGTGAGATTGTAATGGGTGATGGTGGATGACCATGTGTTGTAGAGTGGGTCGTCAGGGAGGGGTAATTGAATCGGTTCCAGGTTTCTTGTCAGGGTGAAAGGGGAAAGGGGAGATTGGGTTTGATGGTTCTGTTGAGTTAATGAGGAGAGTAATGTTGGGAAGTGATGATAAAAAGTGGTGAGGTGCGGGTCAGTGGCTTGTATGAGAATGTTTCCTGTTCTGAAGATGGAAATTGTAAGTTTCCCTTTAAAGGAAGGGGAGACGGTTGTGGTGATTTTTTCACCATAGGGAATGATTACTGACTTGGTTACTTGAAAATGAAGAAGGAAGGTGTTTTTCCACTTTGTCGGGCGATTAGTTTAGAAGATGAAGTTAGATTTCATTTTGCCATTAGTCAAGGTGAGGCAGTTGTCTACAATAAGTGATTCAGGGTGCTGTTTTCAAGTTCTGTGCTTGAAGTTCTTTTTAGCATTACTGGTCAGATTTTCTGGGTAGTTTATAGACCATGAGTTGGGTCCAAAGCGCGAGAGTTTAGAGGTCCGGGTGGGGTTTAGTGGGTGCATAGTTAATGACTGAGAGGTTCTGTTTCTATATGAATCTTTGGGAGAAGTTAGTTGGTGTAGAAAAGAGTAAGCCTACAGGGTAGGGTCAGAGTTTAATGAGACTACACGGTGGCTCTAAGTTTATGTATAAGAACAATCCTACAAGGTGGCAACAGATCTTAATGAGGCCACCAGGTGGCTCTCCAAGCTAAGCCGAGAAATAGGTTTCCTCACCTAGTGCTAGGAGGGTCCTTGTGCCACGAACTCAGTGCAATTAAATTAAGGACAGGCTCGAGGTTCCATTAGTCTGCGCCGCTGATGATTGAGGAGACTCACAGCTGGCAGCAGCCCCCACCATGTGGGCCAGGAACTCACGCAAAAATGGAGACCAGTACAAGAGTTGCTGCCTGGTCGTAGGACCAGCGAACGTGGGTCAGTAAGCATATTTTCCAAAAATCTGTGCTGAAAAGAAATTGATAGGCGATAAGAAAAGAAAACTCAAGGATCCTGGGGCTGTTATCTAAACCAGGTGATTGAGGAACTGTGTGCTCAAGATATCTGGAACTCCAGCAACGGGAAAAAGGCCTTTAATAAAGCAATTAACTCAACAACAAACCTTCTGTCGCATTCAACAGACGAGAATATTTTACTGCTAAGACGTGACGCCTGGACAGCTCATATGGTACAAGGAAGCCTCAGGAATATTTATTGGCTTATTTGTCATCGGCTTTCAAACACCAATTCATGAAATTATGCTTTGGACTTTGCAATTATAAATATGAATCTCTCCAACATATATTCTGCGCATGCCCAAAGTTACTAAAAGAAAGAAAGATAATATTAAAGAAACATTTAATAAAATAAACATTCGAAGAAGTAGAGAAGCAGTAATCACCTGGCTAGGTAGGACCTCAATCCCCCTAGTCTAATATTTAAATCTGTATTTAAAGGAAATAGGTCGAAATCCTGTGGAATTCCAAACAGACTTTTAGAATTATTGGAAAACTACAAAAACGTTTAAGATAACGAACTGCTATAAATTCACAGTCATATACACGGTTTTTAATATGATATGGTTCCTTTCAATGTTAACCGATTTTTTTTTCAATGTCTATTGAATGTAGAACTAGGATTAATTGTTTTAAAACTCTATTAATGTTTTTTTAATGCTGTAAAACATGTTGCTTGGTGTAATGGTTCTCCCAATATCAGTTCAGGGACTGCCAGCAGGTATACTAAATGGCTCGAGGCAGCGACCACCTTTCTCAGAGAATTTTACCCACCATTCTGTATTCGTTTTAACATGGCTTTTCTGTCTTTGTTTACTTTAATTATCAGCCAGGGACTATTAGGGCAGCACTAGAGCACATTTTAAAGTTCTCTCTTCTTCAATATATTGCTTAAGGTATGTACTGATAAGGGTAAACAAGCATTGGCATAGCCAATAGGTCTCGACTTTGGGACCTTATAAGTGTTTAGCAATGCAGTACATTATCTCCCACTGGCACGCCCACACACTCTTAACATCTTCGAATAATCGTACAAGTTGTTTTTTCCATTTTTAAAGTCGATATGAAACAAAAAATTTTAAAAAGTGTAACTATTGCTTATTATTAGTTGCTATTTTTTGTTTAATTTTCTCCTTCGCACCTCTCTGCTACGGTACAATATGTGATTAATTTGCTATTTTTTGAGAGAATGCCACTTTTGTGCAGTGTCCCTGCGGCTCACTTCTTGCCAGCACTCTCCATGCTGGATGTCAAATCCAACGTTGACCAGTGAAAAAGGCAGTTTACGGAACCTATGTACAAGAGCGGGCGGCACTCTGCAATATATTCAAAATATTAATGCAAGCTGCCACTTTCGGAGTGCACATGCCCTAAATGACAAAACACTACTCTTCACTCACTCTTGCTGCAGCCCCAGCTCCCATTGCGTCTGTTGTCATATATGCATTAATTATTCACCTCAAATGCATTTGCACATTATGTGTAAGGGAAACTCCGGCTGATTGAAGCGTCATACAGCAAGCAAATTCCCGACTTTAGACGTTGTGCGTAACAGGAATACAAACAAGCTCACTGGTGAGAATGGTGCAGATCAGGGCATATAAAGGAGGTCTTCCGCAATCTGTCCCTCTCTATCTTCTTCTGACCCTACTTCTTCAAGTGTAATCTCAAGTGGATTTTCAACCTCCTCATCTGATTCAGGAGTAGTCTTTGTGGAACTGCTCTTTTCTCTTCTTGCTTTTCCACTGCTTTTTCGAACTTCAGGCTCTCTTACAGAATCTGATCTTCCTTTTGAAACTCTCAATGTTTCTCTTGAAGTCTCTCCTGGAAAGAAAGAATCACTTGACTCTCTTTCTCCCTCAGCTCTTCCAGAATTTTGATTTCTCTTTACTGGTTCTGTTTCTTCATCATCACTGGAATCTGACTCTTCAAAATACTCTTTACCAGTCCCGTCTTTTGGGTTTGGAACTCTCAGAGTATGACTTGCATGCACCCAGTTTTTCACACCAGCACACTTCACTGCAGTTGTCGTAGTCAGAATGACTTGTCTTGGTCTTCCCCACCTTGGAACCAAGCAATTTCTTCTTCTGTGCACTTTAATCCTCACCCAGTCCCCTGGACTCAGATCATGAGCTTGCTTCTTCTCAAGGGTAGTAGCGTCTTCTCCAACCTGGTGAAACACAGAATGAACTGCGTCAGCCAGGCCTTTACAGTAATCCAGAATCATGTCATCAGTTATTGTCATCAACTTATTGACAGGTACAAATGCATGACGCATTGCACGTCCCATCAAAATTTCATGTGGACTCAAACCAGTAGTTCTATCTGGAGTAGATCTAATAGTAATTAGCACTAGAGGCAAGACATCAGGCCATTTCATTCCAGTGGCTAAACACATCTTACCAATCCTGTTCTTAATTGTGCCATTTATCTGCTCAACAACACCAGAAGCCTCTGGTCTGTAAGCACAATGTAGCTTCTGCTGTATGCCCAATGCTTCACAAATCAAACTCATGAGCTCATTATAGAAGTGTCCACCTCTATCAGACTCAATCGTTACTGGAAATCCGTACCTAGGAATCAACTCTCTTAACAGTAACTTTGCAACTGTTATTCCATCATTTCTCCTAGTCGGATAGGCCTCCACCCATCTTGAGAACAAACAGACTACCACTAGAACATACCTCAATCTGTTCACTTGCGGCATTTCAATGAAATCAATCTGCATTCTGGTAAAAGGACCACCTTCTCTGCCTATTGTTCCTAGACTCACCACTGTCTTTTTCCCAGTGTTAAATTGCTGACAAATCAAACATCTTTGACAAATGCTTTCTGCAATCGTCCTGAACTTTGCATTGTACCAAGTCTGTTTAAAAGACCTGATCATCGCATCCCTTCCCAAATGTCCCTGGCCATGATACATCCTTGCCATTGCTGACAACATAGAGTTAGGCATGACTGGTCTACCATCTCTATAGATCCAGACATGATCTGTTTCTCTTGGGGCACAACCTGCCTTGATCCAGTCTTTCTTTTCTTCCTTTCCTGCCTCATCCTGCAACTGTTTCACCTCATCCCACGTTTCTAGGACATTAGTAAACATCACAGAACAAAAAGACATTTCCCCTTCTCGTTCCCTATTAATCGAGTGATTATTTTTAGCACAATACTGTGCTATGTCATTTGCAAATCTGTTTCCAATTGTCACAAAATCATCTCCTTGTCCATGAGCAGCACATTTTACAACCGCTAATTCCTTAGGCAGCTGTATCGCCTCAAGCAATTTTCCAATCACCTCAGCATTCTTTATTGGAGTCCCACTCGACGTCAAGAAACCTCTCTGTAGCCAAAGCTGGCCAAAATCATGCACAACTCCAAATCCATACTGACTATCAGTCATCACAGTCACTCTCAGATCTTTCCCAATTTCACAAGCTTTCGTCAATGCCACCAATTCAGCAACTTGTGCAGATTTCACTCCTTTCAATGGTGATGCTTCCATAACCTCTGAAACTTTGCACACTGCATATGCTGCACTCAGCACACCATCATCATTCCTCAGACATGATCCATCCACAAACAGCACATGATCACTCTCAGGCAATGGAAGATCTCTTATGTCTGGTCTCGGTTTTGTACAGTAATCCAGCACATCCAAACAATTGTGATCATCTTCTGTCTTTATTCCCACACCTTCATTATCTGGCAATAATGTTGCTGGATTCACATTCACACATCTCTCAAGAGTCACATTTGATGCTCCCAGAATGACTTTCTCATATTTAGTCAGCCGACTATGTGACATATACTGAGTTCTGCTTCTTGTCAAAAGAATTGCCACATTGTGAGGTACGAATACCCTTACAGGATATCCCATTATGATTCCTTCACTCTGTTACAGACTTTTACATGTTGCAGCTACAGATTTCAGACAACCTGGTAAACCCACAGCTACAGGGTCAAGTGTCGATGAGAAGTACGCAATAGGCCTTCTCAATAATCCATGTTTCTGAATTAACACTGAAAGTGCACATCCATTTCTCTCACTGCAGTACAACTCAAACTCTTTTTCATAGTCTGGCATACCTAAAGCAGGGGCTTCACACATTCTGCTCTTCAACTCCTCAAATGCTGCCATTTGTTCTCCATCTAGTTCCAATGGGTCTTTCATCTCACTTTTTGTCAACTTAATCAGTGGCTTTGCTATCAGCGAAAAATTAATTATCCACTGACGACAATAACCCACCATCCCCAGAAACATCCTCACTTCTCTCTGGGTCTTTGGGGCTTTCATTTCTCTGATAATTCTGATCCTGTCATCAGTCACTTTTCTCAGACCCTTTTCAATATTGTGTCCAAGATAATGCACCTCTTTCTTGCAAAATTGCAATTTGGCTGGAGATACCTTTAACCCTCCATCTGCCAGATGATTCAGTAACGCTATGGTATCTACTTCACAAGCTTCACGTGTCTTTGATGCCACGAGTAGGTCATCAATATACTGCACTAGTACTGAGCTTTCAGGCATGATCAAACTCTCCAATGACTTTTTCAATAACTGATTAAATATCGATGGACTCTCTGTGTACCCCTGTGGGATTCGACACCATGCTAAAATACGCTGGCCAAACCTAAATGCAAAAATCGGTTGGCTATCATGATGCAATGGAATTGAAAAGAAAGCATGACACAAATCAATCACTGTGTACCACTCAGCATCATGTGGAATCTGATACAAAATCACTGACGGATTTGGCACAATAGGACAACATGCCACCACAATTTGATTAACTTTTCTCAAATCCTGTACAATCCTGAACTTCCCATTAGGTTTCTTTAGCCCCATTATCGGTGAATTACACGGACTACTCAGTAGTTCTCTCAAAACTCCTTGCTGAATCATTTTCTCAATTATAGGAGTTATTCCTTCAATTATTTCTGGTGTCATTTTGTACTGAGGAATGTTAGGATAAGTAATTCCCTCTTTCACCGAAATTTTCACAGGATCTACATTATTCATCAATCCCACATCCTCTCCAGTAAAATCCCAAACTGTCTTTTTCACTGTGTCTCTCAGCTCTTGAGGCAAATCCTCTGGATTAAACACAGCATATGCACCGACCATTTCACTCTCTCTATTATCTAGAGTCATTCGGTACAAAACATCCTCATCTGGTGTTTCAAAAGCTATTCCATCTGGCGTACAAAAAATTGTACAGTTCATCTTACATAGCAGATCCCTGCCTAACAGGTTCACTGGACTAGTGTCACAGACAATAAATCTGTGCATGTCTGAAAATTTCCCTATTTGTACCCTTACTGGTTCAGTAAGACGTGTCTTGATTTGTGTATTGGCTACACCAACTACTTGGATTGCTTCATCCGAGAGAGGAAGATTTCTAATATCTGCTGACCTGACAGTTGATCTTGTCGCACCTGTGTCTACTAAAAAAGTAACACTTTCTTCATTTATTTTCCCATCTACAAATGGTCCTGCCTGGTCTATTTCTAGAGTTGCACCAAGTATGCACTCTTCCTCCTCTCCTCGGCACCGTCAATAATCACCTTCAGACTCACTCCCTTCATTCTTTAACAAATACTGTTGTACCTGGTTAGAACGCCTTGGTTTGTTTACCTGCTCCTCATTGTAGAATCCCGAATCCTGATTGTACTTTTGTGACCCTCTATTCTGCGGCAAGGGCGGTTTTGGCTCTTGGCTCTGCTGTCTCACAACCTTCTGTTGTTGCTGCTGTTGATTATTCCCCTCGTTCTGCACCTGTTGATTTAAGGGTTTACTCTCGTTATTAGCTAATGGTGGATTAGTACATTCAGATCTCCAATGTCCCAGTTGGCCACAGTTGTGACAATGGAACTTCCTCTTCGCTTCGTCAAGATTCCCCTTTCCTTTCCCTGCATATCTGGGCCTATTCCCTGAATTATTTGTCTGTTCCACCAACTGTGCTTCTTGTCTCTCCGCAACCTTCACTTGTGCCCACATTGCTTTCTCTTTCAGCTTTGTCTGTTTTGCTTCAATTTCATCACTGAAGTATTTTGCATGTCTCAGAATCTCATCTATTTTCTTACTCTGCCAATCCACTGTATGCTCACGAATTCTCTCACTAATCTCAGGTCTCAGGCCATATACAAATCTGTATACAAAATGACTCAAATCTTTGTCACCCAGGTGCTCGTCCCCACTGAATTGTTTAAAAGCCAGTATCAGCCTCTCATAGAAAGCATGAACTGATTCTTTTGCTTCCTGATGTGTTCGATCTATCTTAACCCAGTCTGTCTCTTTTGGAGGTACTTTACTTTTCAGGTATACAATCACCTGATCATACTTCCTCATTACCTCTGGATCTGGTGCTCCTGTTCTCGGATCTCTTGGATATTCCTCAGTAGGCCAACTTACAACTATTTTACACTCAGTCCACAAATCTGCTGGAACAATTATATCAAACAGACTATTCAGGTCAATCCACAGCACTTTTGACAATTTCACAAATCTGTCTACCTGCCTATACCACTCGACGGGCTTTTCTCTCAGTCGAGGGAAATCATTCGTAAATGATAGAATATCCTGTCTGGTCCATGGAACATGTACATATCCTCCTCCAGGTATTTCTCTCATAGGATAAGCATCCACTGTTTTCTCCTTTTCTCTCACAGGAAATGCTGAATAAGTCCTGTCCACTGATTCTTCCCTTATCTTATACCACCTATCCTTCCATTTTTCTACGTCACCCCATTTTCGCAATAAGGCGATCATCTCTTTAATCTGTCCTGTTCTACCATTACTATTCAAATTTTCAATATCCTTGTCTGTAAAATCCATCCTATAAGACCTCTGCAATGCTTTCACCTTATCAATGTCAACTCCTTGCTCATTCGCTATTGCTCTTAACCTGTCATGTGTATTTTTAGCTCTCCAGGTAATGTTTTTACACATGAATAACAATTCTCCATCATGATGATTTTTTAGAATGTCTGTAGGAACTGTCCCTACAACAAGCTCCTCTAATTCTATGCGTAACTTGGCCACATCAATTGCCTGGGAATCTTTATCCCTCTTTTGAAGGACTTTCATCCATTCATTCAAATCTTCAGTTGTTATTTCAGTAGTTCTTTTCACTGGAACCACCTTTCCTGGCACCCTCTGTGGTTCTAACATTGGCATCCCTGAACAACTAGCATCACTAGTATCCAATCTCGAATTAGACTGTACCTCTAATCCTTCACTGCATGTGTCACGTCTGGATTGTCTCAAATCATCATTACTTTCCATCCTTCTTCCTGAATCTCCTGAAGGACCAGCCAAACTTGTCATCTTATTCCCAACATATGGAACCACCAGACCATTTTCACCCATCCTCTGTTTATCAAAAACAGGCATAACCGGACCTATAGTTACAGGCAGCGTAACAGCTTCTAGATTCTTCGTTAGTTCCCTAATCTTTTCAGTCAGTTCTGATGTAGTTCTGGCTAATTCTCTCATATTCTCATCACCACATCTTTTCTCTCCCTCTTTTTCTCTAAAAGGGTTACCACTTCTTAATTCAGGTGTCACAACTTCTGTCTCAATGATACGCAATGTATCTCTTATCGGAGAAACAACTGGTGTGCTCTCTTCTGGTTCTGGTCTATATGGAGGTGGTCTCTTGTAAATCATGTCATTCAAGACCTCATCCTCATAATCGCTAACTCCATATCTTCTCACTTCTGCCTCAGGAACTCTCTCCGTACCCTTCCTTTCTTCCTTCTCGTCAACTGTTCTCATAGGATATAATCCCTCTGACATACTAGCATCTCGCCATCTCCTCATTCGATCATGATAAGTTTCACGATCATGTTTCCTCCCAAACATGTACCTATAATTGCCTCCAGACCTCTGCTTTTCTCGCTCATGTACTTCCTCTTCCCATTCCACCAAAGCCTCAAACTGTGTCGGCCTTGGTCTAGGCTCTAGGCTCATCATTTTCTCTCGCAAATTTCTCAACACGGCCAGATTAAATGAACCATGTTCTGGGAAAGCTAAGACACCATCTTCCTTAGTATATCTAGCCCAATTCTCCAACCATATACAGGTATGATACCCATATCTCGCAACCATAAAGGATGCAGGCGTTTTCGTTGGAGGTAACAATTCACCTTCTCTTGTTTTAACATCTTTATCCTTGTCAAACCATCTCTTTATTTTTCCGAACAAGGATTTCTTCTTTTTCTCTTCTTGGTAATACATTTCTGCGTTTACCAAAACTTTCGTAATACAACTGTACAGTACGATATTTTATCCAATAACAGCGCGACTCACACCAACGCACCAATCCTGGAGCGTCTACGTCACAAGAGTATAAGGTGACTCTTTCCAATCCTTGCGCGGCTCACACCAACACACCAATCCCAGCGCGAGCACTATTCTGATTCACTATTCAATCAGAGCGCGGTCTGTTTTACGTCAGCAGTCGCTGCAGTCGCTCCTGCTCCTGTCTCCTGTCACTCGTCTACCCTTCCTTTACAAAATCTTCTCAGTAGACTTCGTGTCAAAATTTTACAATATCTATTAGTTACAACATATAAACATCTCCATTGTCTGCTTCGCTAACCATAGAATAGTAAAGAAATCTTTTTCACAAGAATCCCGTCTCTTCCCTGAAACAGCACTCACTTCTGTTCCACTACGGAATTATTACTCTCGTTGACACAATAGCACATTCTTCTACTCTGCCCTTCTAACATGCATTCAGTAACTGCTTCCTCTAGGACTGCTCCAAAGAGTCTTACAATCAACTAAATGCTCATACATTCACGTACTTTCACACAAGAAAATGTAGTACATGCACACAGAATCCTGCTTTTCCCGAGAACAGCAAACAGTCTGTCCCACTACAGAATTATAACACACGTTAACCAAGCAGCATTTATTTACCTCTGCCCAGTCCTTCAGACAAGCTCAGAGAATACCTATTACTCCTCCCGTGATAAGCTTTAACGGCAAACCTTACGGATCCCTGGGACTTAAGACTAGAGTTTCACAGATAACCTTCGCTACCATTCACACTCCTTTTATACTAGAAATATATCCCTAATAGTAACACACAACGATGTCACGGATTCCGAACCCAGACAATGTGACGCGCAACTTCAATTGTCACACGTTTTTCCTGCATACGTACAGGTAATTCCAACAATCCCGTCTTTCCCGAGAGCAGCATATACTTCCCTCTGCCCTACTATGGAACTGCTACCAGCTCCCAAATTCCAGAAGCACTTCATAAAACTCAACACGACGACTCCAACATATAGTATTAGTACATATACCAACATCAATCAATAATCAATAAATCGAAAAGCCAATATACAAGCAATCTAATCAGATCAAGACAATAATCAAAACCATCAAATTCTGCTACCAGGAAATTGGTGCAGATCAGGGCATATCTCCCTACTTCCACGGATAGAGTAATTTCACAGATACACGCACATACACTCACCATACTCTTGGGCCCATTTCACTAACATACACTCAGATTACTCTATAAGTACCAACCATGAGAGAGGAAACTCCTAAACACCCTGCATCTACATCAAGGTCGATAAGACCTAATTGACACTGTCTTGAGTCATGATTTAAACAACAATAATCACAATAGAGTACTCAATAATTGACAAGAAATAATCACCAACACTGTATTTTAAAATTATGATTCTTTATCTAAAATTAGTTCAATTAGAAATGCAATAAAATAAAATCATTATTCTCATAGTTACCTATTCTAGCTAAATGTCATTAGTAAGTCAGGACAGGTCTCTTAGTAGAAGTCTCCCAAGTCGCCGTCCTCACAGCATCGATCCTCACCAACGCAAATTCGGAAAGAAGTGGCCTCAGAAATCCAAATGCAATGACCACGAACCCTCTCTAGTCTAGTATATTTATAATCAAAATTACAAAATAATAGCAACATAAAATGTTCTTGATTTCCGTTGAACCACTGAGCAGAGCGAGCAGGAAAGGATGTAGCATCGCTACATTTGGAAAATCTCCGCTCAGAAAAAATCACAAAAATAAAAACGGAAGAAGGAACTCAAATTTACAAATGTTTCTTTCGAAAGCCGCTCTTCCTTGATATCTCTAGCAGAGTCACCACAAACTGGACAATGTTCATTGTACTTTATTCTTGTCCAAGGACTTGGACTAACGCCCAGAACTGCTGTCCTCACGGAAAACTTTTAAACCAGGCGAAGGCTGTGGTCAGGTGACTCTCGACCATGTTCAGCAAAGCCCTCTCATAATCACTCGAATACAGGCTGCAAACGGTAGCCATCTTACGATAGGCCAAAACAGACCATCTTAATTAAAAGAGACAAAAACAACATTACCACAGCATAGTGATTAAACAGTGTTAATTCCCACTAATACCCTTATGTGTATGTAATTAACTAGCCATCTGCAACATATTTAAGCATTAGTACACGTTATTTCAAAAGCGTTTTATGCTTTAAAACAAACAACACTTAGCAACATTCATTTAATAAAACCTGCACATTATTAATAAGCAACACGAATGCACCCACGTGTAGTTTTCTCTTGTTAGTTCGTATTGGTTAATTAGAATTTTCACACAAAACAAATAATTAACGTTACAAATTAATATTTTTAATTTTCGACATATAGACAAACCGGAGCTTAAAAACCCAATAGATTTTCAACAGAAAACTCTGCTCCAGCAGGAACACTTCAGTCCTGCTTAGTAGCAACTTCCTTTTATGCTCATCCATAACTAGTTTATTTGCATATATCCCCTTCCAGTTCACCTCTTGCTGCACTCCGCCTCTACTAATCAGCCCAAAGCAGAGCACCTTAAGCTGATATGCTTTCCAAACCTTCAGACCTTTGCATGACTCTGCGATAGAATGCATGCTCGGTAACGACGATGGCCCGGGAAACATTCAGTTATTCTGGCCAAATCCCCCAGTCTCCCTGTGCTTAAAAACTGACTGTGACCCCATGTAACTGGTGCTAATGTAAAGTGCTCCTCCGATTCAGGCTCGCACTATATAAAAGTGCAAAAAACAGAAACAAACAATATCAGAGTCAAATCTTGTCAAACACAGAAACTATTAACTGTTCCCTATTGCGCATATATTGGTCACGATTGTAACTGAAACCATTTTAAAGATTTTTTTTAGCTCTACAACCTCCTGGTGTTAATTAAAATGTGGCCCCAATTACATTTCAAGTGCAAAGGAGAAGGTGTGGCATAACGGCCAAATCAGCCGACTTTGGAGTGTAGGGGACCAGGTTCGAGCCTCCTCGTCGGCTCAACATCCTGTGATTCTGGGCAAATCACTTTATGTCCCCATGCCCCCCTGCCAAAAAAACATGAAAGTGTCCTTGTGTAACCTAAATGGTGCTCATGTAAAGAGCTCCAAGACCTTTGGGTCGAATTCACACTATATAAATCTAGAGGGGAAAAAAGTGCAAAACACCTCAATGGTGCCAGAGTTTCCCATGCGCATCCTACAACACAGCCTCCCTGAGTCACTGCACTGATAAAAAGTAAAGATAGCGCCACCACATGCTTCACAAAGCAAAATAGCAGCAAACTGGGGGGCACGACCTGAGTGGGCACACACTCGCTGTGCTTTGTGACGCTGTGTACCTCCCTATAACGTCCTTCTGTGCACAACGAAAGGCAGGAAGAATGAGATGCCAGGCAGCACACGACAATTAGCGGAAGGAAATCGGAGTACCTGAGTGCCTCTGAAACCGAATGCCTGCTTCAGCACTGTAGCCTTGAGACCCACGCCACTCCTAGTCCAGACTCCACCAAACAGTCCGTCAACACCCTGGCACACCATAAGTGAGGGAGGGACTTCTTGTGGCCACAGTGCCGTTAACCTGCCTTGAGAGGGATAAGCCAGCACCAGAAACACAAAGGCGAGGGAGGCCTGTGCTGTGAATGGGAACTGATCGCCCCCCAAACACGTGGCGCTGGCAACCTCCCCAGGGACCAGGAAAGCATCTGCTAATTAGATCCGTAAATGAGGGAAACCTTTCTCATTACCTGCGCTTGCAGCTGCAGGCCATGAAGATGTTTACCGGCAGAGCAAGCCCGTGTGTCACAAAGCAAGTGTCTCAGGGTATGATTGCGGGGAGGGGGGCGGCGGGCTGCAGCAAGCAGCAGTCGGAGGGATACCCAGTTACGCCACACCCAGACAAACAAGCACGGCCGTGAAATTGACTCGGCCGTGAAAGTGAAAGGCCACGCTAATTAAAAACATATGGCCCCTGCGTGCCTGCGCCTGTAGACACTGAGGGCATATCTGGCGTTTCCCTTGCAGGAGCGAGCAGCAAGGCACGATAATTGCTGACAGATGGCGCCACTGCTCGCTCCCGCAAGGGAAACGCCAAACGTGCACGCGTTGAAATAGAAAGCAATGCAAAAGTACACGCTTTTTGCCAAAATGCTGATCGATTCCAAAAGGTCCCCTCCTAAGCAGTGCATAAGCGCTGCATAGGCCAGACCTAAAAATACTGCCTTTAAGTGATTTTCCCAATTATTATACCAGCCAGGACATGCCAGTAAAAAAAAATGCCCAATGACAGCATGGAGATGTAATTTGTTCCGTTTGAAACCCAATTTGTTTTTTTTAAAATTTGTTTTATTGATTTTTGCAAGAAAAAAACACAACAAAGAAACGTATAATCTCGAATTAGTAATAGAAAATGCATACATGTGCAAGGGAAGGTCAGTTTCCATCAAATGGGTACCAGTTTCTTGCGAACTCCTGATGAGGGTGCACCGAGATAGGGAAATGAAAAAGAGAGTACATGGTATCCACTGTGTAGAGTGTCGTGAAAGGAAAGAACATTGTATCAGGAGCGCCAAAAGGGGAACACAATATATGCATCAGGTGAGTAATAAATGATACCTGGAAAGTGAAACATCCGAAGGGGTGCGAGTTATGGAGGAACGGGGGTCTCGACCTTATGGGGTATAGAAATGCAGCTAATATCTGATTATAGGTATTTGCTATGCAGCACAATACGCATCAATCTGTGTCTTGGTCTCTGTCCTCGAGTGGGAATAGCTGTAGGTAGATACGCAGTGGCCGCCATATGTTTTTAGGCCTCGACGTGGGTGGTTGGAGGGTTGCGGAAGTATCACTTATGCTGTCGCAATTCAGCCGGTCTGGAATCCATCCCATAACCGAAGGGGGGGAAGTGGCTCCCCAGTGTAAGGATACCTAGCATTTAGCTAGTACAAGCGCAATGGCAGCAAAGCACTGGACCTCAGCTGGTATTAGTCGAACGAAACCCAATAGAGCTGTTAGTGGAGTTCGGTTCCAATCATCTGTGACAGGCTTTGGAACACTTCTTCACAATAACTGAGTATAGAGTGCACAGTTCCAAGCTAGGTGAATGATGTCAGCATGGTCCGCTGCGCATCTAGGGCATTTAGTGGACTAAAATTTGGCTATTAAATGGGTGGTGGTGTAGGATCGGTGTAAATACTTGAAATGCAGCAGTTTGTGTCGGTGATTGTTTGAGACCAATCTGGTCTGCTCACAGCAATAATACCATGTAGCGGGGTCCCTAAATCTCGCTTCCCTGTTAATGACTGGTTTCATATTGGTAGCTGTATGGTAGAATGTGGTATCAAATGTGCCCCGTCTGGGGTTGTACTGATCAAAGACAGAAGGAGGAAGTAAAGAGGGGCGGTCGAGATCGTGGCGCGTAGTGTGCTGTGCAGCCTCTGTAAAATAAATAAATCCATATGTGTGACTTCATGCCCCCCTGCAAGAGACGTGACCGAGCACAATCAAGTCTCACTAAAAGTATGAAAGTATCGCCCAGGCTGTGGAGTCGACAAGTGGAAAGGGTTCTCTTGGTGATTGATTCGGTAGTGACAGGTACCCATGGATTATCTGCGATGGGAATATGAGGAGAATAGAGATAGTCAAAACCGAGATACCTTTGGATTTTGGTCGTTGCCCAGGATGTGGTTGTGAGTGTCTGTATTTCTGAGGCATTTCTAGGTAATCTGCAGGGTAGGAGTGTAGAAAGTGGGTGTGGGTGGATTTGTGAGCTTTCGGGCTTTCAAAATTGCAACCGTGCATCATAATGGAACCAGTGGTAGGTGAAATGTTCCTGTGCTGCTAAATAATACAAATATAAATCAGGGACGCTGAAACCGCCGCGTTCATATTTGAAACACAATTTTAATAGTTTTCTTCTTTCTTTGATTGCTTTGAAATGGTGTGTTTTGTGACATCATTTTTTTGTTGCTTTTGAATTTACCAAGAGTAGGTATTTCATTTATGCAGGGGTGTGTAGGGTCAAGGGCCCTCTGCCCTCATGCTGACGGAATAACGACATAGACACTAGTGTATGCGCAAACAACTGGCCCAGGGCACGTGTAAAAGGCCCCTTTTATTGGCAGTGTCACCTGACCAGTAAAGCCTGTGATGGATGGATGTGGGGTGAGTATGACAGCCAGCCCTCAAGGGAGTGACTGGTACATTAGAACATACTGGAACACTAGAACGTGTCTAGCAGGACACTATAGGGTGGAGCTCTTTTGCAAGGCCAGTCATGAGGACTGTGGGTTTGTCAGACCTGGCAGGTATTGATAGCATTGACCAAACCAGTGGGTCACCTTATTACAGGACTTCCATTTTGGTAAAAGAACACTATAGGATAATCACTAAATGGCACATGGGGCCTCAGCACATCCATTTGTGGTGCTCCAGTGGCACCTAGATGATCACAATCCTCTGGCCTCCACTACCATAAAAGAGTGGGGGACACCAATTCCAAGCCTTGACAATTCCACCATTCAGTGCAGTGAATTTGCCCTGCAGGGAAGTCTGACTGTGGGTATCGGCAGTGTGGCAATGGATAATTCCGGAGGACAGCCAATAGGGCATGGGCTCATGGATACCTCATTTTGAGAAGGCTTGACTTATGGTCGCAGTTGGATTTGAGTAAGGCAGATTCCTCTTTGATATCTGCAGTAGTGATGACCTTTAGCATTTTTTATTACTCTGTTTTGCATCTGCAGATTGCTTATAGAGATAAAAATGCCCTCCAACAGGAAGAAATGCAAAGGTTCCAAAAGTAAATACGATTTTGTTTGCACTAGTTAGCACATTACCCCATACTCCAGTTTGGAGCTGATAGAAATTTGGAGTTTTTTGTCTCTGGACTCACAATTTAAAAACACATCTTTTTGTGAAGTTGGTTTTAAAATTGCAGGTCTGAAAATTCCAC
This sequence comes from Triturus cristatus, assembly GCF_964204655.1. Taxonomy (NCBI): domain Eukaryota; kingdom Metazoa; phylum Chordata; class Amphibia; order Caudata; family Salamandridae; genus Triturus; species Triturus cristatus. The sequence goes on from NC_140585.1 coordinate 645,923,406, forward strand.
TAATTCCATTAACGATTCTGTGCCTCTACCTTTTCTGAATCCACGTCTGGGTTAGGATGACAGTTGGGCTGTTTGTGCATTCACTCTAGACAGTAACACAAAGGGAGCTGAGGTGTGCCCTGCATATCCTGATGGACCATCACCAGGCTGGTGGGTCTTCATGAGCTAGAGTGATGGGAGGAGGTGACTGGGACACCTAAATAGGGCTGTGCCTGTCCTCACATAAAGATGTTTACCCCCGGTAGTGTGTCTGGAGCCAGAGCAGGGAAACCCAAGGTCTTGTGCGCTACAAAGACTTTCCTTTGACGTTTGCCTACTTCAAAGGCTGAAATCGGGATAAGTACTGGACCTGTGACACCATATAATCATAACACTTATGGTTTGAGGACATTCTGCCCAGAGGAAAAGCTGGATAGCTGTCAGGAGAGATTGCCACTTTGCTGTATGCTTTGCTGTGTTGGCCTGCTGCTTTGCTGCTTCTGTCCTGGGAGTGAAAGGACTGGACTTTGCTTTCTACATCCTGCTTCCAAGGTTCTTCAGGGGCTTGAGTTGAGCTTGACTGCTGTTAAGAAGTCTCAGGGCCATCAAAGTCTTCATCTGTTCTTGCTAACAACACTTGAACTCTTCTGCTGAGGGTCCTGTCTTGCAAAGCGGTGCCAAATCCAGTTACTGGGCACTTAGGTTTAAGTGGTTTGTGCTGCAACTCAAGAAACCCAACCCCAAAACCATCATTGATGCTGCTGCCTGCACCGGAGCTAAGGGCACCGCTTGTGAAGAGCACGAGGCACTGCCCCGACTTATTCTGCAGCTCTGACTTCACCGACAACAGCTCTCCAGCAGATGCCATGCCGCTGCCCGCACCGTTGCCGAGGGCACCTCTCTTGAAGAGCATAACACTATTGAATAGAAAAAAAAAAGAGATTTTTATAATTTGAAGGTAAGAAGGATACAAGAGAAAAGAAAGAGTGAGGGAAATGGAAATATAGGAGGAGAAAAGAAGAAGAAAAAAGAAAAAAAAATCAAAATAAATAGAGAATGTAAAAATATATCAAAGAACCACCCTAATATCTAAATGTATAATAATTACATGAAATATGACCTAAACAACAGAAAAACATTAACAGTTGCAATTAAAAAGAAATACATGTTTAGGAGATAATGTGAAACCTCCCAAAGACCTTTAAAAAGGTAAATCTGTTCCTTGCATTAGAACATTGGAATGCTGAGAGTTCCATTGAAGACAATGAAGTGGCTCAGGGACAATATGGCTGCTCTAAATTTCTATTGCGGCTTTTTGTTTTTCCCTGTTTATTTTACAACATTCAACCCTCAGTGGGTGACTCGATCTGAAACATTACAGTCCTTTTGCCTTGTGATATTCTAGTTATGTCTCGCCTAGCGTTGCAGCGCGCATGCGCTGCTCAAGTAGCGAGATTTATTGGGGTAAAAGTATTTTTTGGAGAAGGGCTTCTGATCCCGCCCATGCTTTCAATTGATCAATGTCCATATTTATTTAAAATCCTGTCTTTTGATTGGTCTGCAGGGTTTTTGGTTACCGCCCTGTGGCTTTTTTGTACACGCCCTTGGGACACCGAGTCTACGGCATCTCTCTCTTTTATGGCTGTTCTGTTATCTCAGGAAGCGTGACAGGTAAGTTTCAGGCAGAGTTTATCCAGTCAGCTGGGGAAGACCTCACGCGTGCTGTGCGCATGCATCCCGCGTGCCCTCCGTTTACGAGTGAGCCAGGGAGAGGAGGCGCGCTTCAGCTGCCTGCACGCGCCACTCCGTGCTAGTGCCCTATCCGTCCAAAGGCCGTAGCACAGCAGAGGCTCCAGAGCCCGAGCAGCATGCGCTGCTGGCCCCGATTCTGCAAGAGGTTAAATATCGCCAGCTGGGATGCCATGCGGGGGTCAGGCGTTCGCCAGCAACCAGGACGAGATTGAGGCGCGCCTCCGCCGATACAGCGTGATAGAGCCGAGGGGAAGAGCTGCAGGCGATTCCGGAATAGTTCTCCTGCTCCCTCCCCAGTGCAGTCCATCACTGTCACGCATCCCGGAGACCCGAAGGAGCCTCGTGCCGTTGTGTGCCTCGTCCTCCCCTCAGGTAAACACCCACGGTTGCCTGCAAGTGAAGTGTTGCCTAGGGTGAGCTGCGGGCCAGAGACTGTGCGGGCAGACGACCAATAGCGGGACTGCTGGGGGTCTATGTGGCATTGTTCGGAACCCTTTTGAAAACATAAGCGCCTCGCAAATCTGTATTGCTTTTGAGCTACCTTGCTGGGGAACTGTTTTCTTGTAAGCTGGGCTGCTGAGGTAATGTTACTGGGAAGCGGGCTGCTGGGGACCATTTCTTTTTAATTGCGGACTGGCGGGACATTCAAGTTATAGTGAACCCCGCTCCTGGTGACAATCAAGTATTGGGGCTCATGAACCATGCCTAATTGATTGCGGGCCGGTCCACCTGAACGCACTGTGTTAGCGGGCTGCCGGGGACTGTGCTCAACTACTGGATTACTGACTACGCAATTGGGGACCTGCTTTTACCGTGTTTAGCCCGGAAGTTAGCAATTTCCCTACCAAGGCGTATTAAAGATTAAAAGGAGCAGCCCGCACTGACCACAGGTGCTAAAGGGCTTAAACAAATACGTTCTCTGGGCTAAACTAGTCATGGCAAAGTAACCTACCAGGCCCCTGTGACTCAATAAATCGTCAATATCGTTGTAATGGTAGGAGTTAGCTCTGTGCAGCTGCTGTGGCCCAGTGGCAAGCATTTATCATAATAACTGGCCACAGTAATCCGTAAAACAAGGGTTGGCGACCTTTCTGTAACTAGAGGCAGCACCCTGCCTTTGTGGAGACCACCAAAACCGTCATAAACCAGTCCATCGACAGTCCAGCTTTCCTAAGCCGATAATGGAAAGGGAGCAAGTGTGCAAATACAGAGGCAGACGCTTATACCCAGTAATTTACTGTGGCACTTCCTTTGCTTCCGCCGACCAGACAACACGAGTCTTCCTCCAGTGGCTACTCAACTCCTTGCGCAGTCGCAAAGGACGCTTTGGTATTCGCAGGGCTGGACTATGCCCCGAGCGCTTTCAACTCAAGAGACAGAGAATGCAATGCAATAGGTTTTGCATTTAGAAACATTTAAGCAATTGGCATTTTAAATTACAATGCCTTTTATTTATGTTTTACAAAAGAAAAACAATGTCATTTACAATGTCAATAGCTCAAAATAATGTTATTGTGAGACTTATTGCATTATAAATGCTTGTTTTTAAAGGCGTTCTCTCACGTTATATACCCTTGCCTGAGTCTTGGACCTATAACTCGGGTTCAGCCCTAATGAAGGGGCATCTACCATTATAGTCCTCAGCAGCAGGCTGTAATTCTAAGTAAAAAGTACACTTTCCAGGTACAGTTATTTGAATGACTCATTATACACCGGGCCACTGGAATTATGCGATTCTGAGACTGAAATGTTTTCAGAGTAATTGTGGATTCGTCACCCAAAAAATAGTTTCTAGCTCAGGTAGATCAAAAGTTGCTTATAAGAATCTGTGAAATGTGTAACATTACAATGGGAGACCCTTCACAAAGGTTGACTGATCATCATTCAGTAGCGTATTGCTGTATTTTGGTGTAAAAGTGGTACTAATAAGGCAGTATTAATGTGGGTAAAAATGGCAAATAAATGAAGTAATACTGTCACAAAATGTTTCACCCTATGCTGTATACTTTGACATTTGTTTCTCCTTAATTTAGTCTACCCTGCTGCATAATTTAGTCCTCTCCTGCAGCAGAATTGTAGGGGTCCTGATTATACAGCTGTTAATAACCGTATCTTTTACCCTTTCAGTTTCACATAATACGTTTAATTCCCAACGTAAGTACTTTTTGAGCTCATATTAGAGAAGTCTCCATACGAAGATTGAACATTTTGAAAATAATTGGTTTTCCTGGGTTAAATGTAAGGTTAAATACGATCTTTTTCCAAAGTTTTGAGACGCTTAAGTACTATGGGCCTCATTTATGAGAAGTGATGCATCACTGCGTGAAAGCAACGATGCGTCACTTCTCATTGCGCCCTCCTTGTGACATGATGGATGCGTCATATTTACAGTATGACGTATCATGTCGCAAGGAGTTACAGATACATCAGTATTTCTGACGTATCTGTAGGCGCAAAAGTGACCCATTGCTGGAGTGTGTCAGAAAAGTGACGCAACTCTAGCAATGTGTCCTTTCACATGGGGCAAGCCCCATGTGAAAGGGCCTGAGTCAGTCTTACGCCTGCCATGAGGCAGGCATAAGATATTGATGCATTTGCATCCTAGAAGTGGTGCAGTGAAATCTCGTAGATTTCACTGCGTCACTACTACGAGGCTTACTTACGTGGGAACGCCCCCCTGAATACATTATACCTGGCGCAGGCATAATGTGACGCAGAGGTTTACAAAGTGACGCATCTAGGTAGATGCGTCACTTTGTAAATATGGTGCAAAAAGGCTCACTTATTACGCCACTGGTGCGTCACAAAAAGTGATGCACCAGAGGCATAAAAGTGATGCAAGGGCTCATACATAAGCCCCTCTGTATTTGAAGTCACCTACACATTCAAGTCATCATGCACTTATTTCTACATCTGAGAAATCTGTCTTATGTATCTAAATTTATATGGCGTTCAGTAATGACTATATCAGATGTTAGACTGTGATTCCCTTTTGGGCACCTGAATACAAGTTTTCATAACTGATGAGAAAAAAAGTTTCACACTCTTGCCAGAGAGCAGTGTTCTCCATTTTTAAACCATTCAATGCAATATCTCAGAAAAATCACCATACTATAATTTCCAATTCTATGATAACGTGTCAACCGGTGATGGCTCAATTTTCAAATTTCTACAGTTTATCAGTTTATGGGGCATATTCTCAAGGATCTATCGCCAAGTTATCGGCACTTTATCGCATCCAAAGTCGCGATAAATTTATCGCCCCATTCACAAGCTGGTGCTAACAGCCCATATCACCAGTTTACCTGCGAAAGCAGTCGCAAGAAACATCGCCACAGATGACTCCGGCAACTAACGCTAATGAGATGCAGGGTAAGCATTCCCGTGCCAAAAGCCGCGACAACACCACTCCGCAACATTTTCAACGACCAGCCAGATCGGCGATAAGAACACAAAACATGCGATAAGGCGCGTTAGCTGCAGGATTTTAACACCTGCTCTTACCTGGTGTAAAGTCGGACGACAACCAGCACCAGACAAGGGAGCACAGCCCAGAGCCACACATGAAGAACAAAAGATGCCCTGGAGCAACTGAGCATACAGCCCAGAGCCCCAACAGGGCAACAACACCCACCGCCACCACCCCTAGGACCTCCCCCCTCAAAGATATGTCACATCAACTTTACCAAATCATGAACAAAACAATTTGCATGAAGTTGCACAATCACAACACCTAACATACATGTGTGGACAGAAAACGGAGAATCATACATTCATCTTAGAACATCCAAATAATTTGTTTATTACAGAATAAACCCAAAACAACAATTCTGAAGAGTCATGGCGGGTCTTCTCAGGACATTCTGTAAGTCACAGCCTGCAAGACAAAAATCTAGATAAAAAGGTGTGTCATGTGTACATCAAAATACAGAGAGAGAGAGCGAAAGAGAGATAGAGATAGAGATGAAGAGAGGAAGAGAGAGAGAGAGAGAGAAAGAGACAGAGAGAGAGGGAGAGAGAAAGAGAGGGAGAGAGAGTGCCAACACTGCGGACCCAGGCCCCACTGCTCACCAGCTGCCACCGGTGTGACTCCAACCACGTGCCGGTATACACTGCAGTCCTCCAGATCCCTTATCTGAAACAGTTGCCAGAGACATGAATGGCAGAGTCCATACAGTTGCGCACGCCATCATCGCTTGCGCACACAGGCTGCTGCACCCCAGCCCCTCCCGCAGCCCAGCGGTGATTGCCTGCCCCAGCGCAACCAGGCCTCACTGCTCACCTTCCACCACCGGCGTGTCTCCAAGAGGGCCCACCACATGCCGGTGTGAGCTCCAAGCCCGGGGCCCGCGACCATGGCACCCTCCACAACATGCAGCCCCGCAGTGCGGGTCACCAGGTCACACACTTGCTTCCGGGTCTTGATTTCGCAATGGCAGAGATCACATCAGTGCACACGGCCTCATCGCAGGCTGCACACCCGCCCAGCTCTTGAGGTGCCACTAACTCTGTGAACCACGAGGCAACGCCATGTGGCGGTTGGCCCGCACTGCCCGCTGGCTTAGGCCTACACTGTGGTCCAGCAGGCCTCACACTACCTTACCAGCCCGGACCGCCCGGACTGCGCATCATCGCATGCTGCACACCTGCTCAGCATTTTAGGTGCCCCTACCTCAGTGCACCGAAATACACCATCCTGTGGCAGTGTGCCTGTGCCTGCCGCAGTGTATCCGGTGCCACCAAGTCTGTGCACCGCAAGCCATGGACCCTGACCTATGATTGAGTCTCGTGGTGCGGATGCCATCATGTCACCCCCGGCACTGGGCAATGTGAGGTGACAGTGCCCTATGCCCTCATGCATAAATGATAACCACATGGAGACACCCAGTTAGAGAGTGGGAATGGCGTCCAACACATGCGCCAGGCCCTTTTTATTGGCAGGGTCACATGTCCTGTGACGACTGTGCTGGATGGGTGTGGTGTGGGTGTAAACTAGCCATGAAGGAATGGCTGTGGCATGCTGACAACTAGACCTGTGAGCAGCAGATCCCTACAGGGAAGACCTGGGACATGTAGCGTTGTCCCCTCGTGAGTGTAAGCGGAGTGGACTGGCCTGGCGTATGCCAGTCCAGCGTAAGGGTGTGAACAATGACCCCGGGGCGCTGGGCGTGGTTCCGTCCTGGGCTGGACAAGGAAGTAACTAATGCGTGTGTCTCCGTTGTAGTGTCGGCGCCACCTGGAGCGCAATCGGCAATGTGTCACCCGTGACCCAAGTCCCACAACATGAGCAACATGGACGTAAGGGGGAATCACTGACCCTACATTCATCCATACTTCCACACTTGAAAGATCATAGACATGACACATCGGTGGGAACATGAATGTTTATTGCACATTCAGTGGAGTTTTGAAGCTGGAGCAGGACAGGGCCATGCAAACCCCACTTATCATTGTTGGCCCATGGAGGGCCAGCCAGAGTCCTTCAGGGAATGACAGGTACATCAGAAGAGGAGGAGTTCAGTCCACAGTCTGATAGCTGTGTTATTGGTGACCAAACAGAATATGGCAGTCCATGTCGAGGTCCAAGGTGAGTGTCGCAGAGTGCATCGGATGGAAGGTGATGATGCAGAGGGCAGAGCCAAGCATAAACAGGCCATATGGCGGAGATGAATGCTTCCGCTTCCTTCTCACCACCAAGGCAGATTCAGCCGCATCTTCGTCCTCTGCTGTTTCATGTGCCTCACATGTGGGTGGTGGTGTACTGTCTCCAGCACTGTGTGGCAGTGACACCTCAGGAGCGGGAGGTGGAATGTGTACCTCACTGTGTGGCACTGACACATCAGGGGACGGAGATGTGGATGGAGTGGTAGCAGCAGCATGCATCAGCGCCAGGCACTGGTGTGCAGCCGTGGCAGACGCTCTTTCCGCCCGCATCCGCTCCATGTTCTCCATGAGCCTCCGCATGAGTCCCAACTCCCGGGCGAGATCGCTGGAGGCACTCTTTTTATTTTTTTTATTTTACGCAACTTTTATAGCGCGACAAATACCCGAAGGTGTCTCGGCGCTGTGGAGCAACTAAAGTTCATCATCCTACCGTCTTCTCACTGGTTAAACAACCATGTTTTCAAAAGCCTACGGAAACTAATCAGATTCGGAGCGGCTTTAATGGCAATTGGCAAGAGGTTCCAAAGTTTTGGAGTGGCCACGAGAAAGCGCCTGTCGCCCCAGGAGACTGATCTTGTACGTGGCACCGGCAAAAGGCTGGTATTGGCCGATCTTAATTGCCTTCTGGGGGTATAGAACTGAAAAGCTTCGATCAGGAATCTGGGTCCAGTGCCATGTATGGCCTTATAAGCAATACAGAGGGCCTTGAATTTAACGCGGCTCTCAACTCTCAGCCAATGAAGCTGACGAATACCAAGGGTGGCAGATTTGCGGCGAGGGATGTTGAGGAGAATCCTAGCAGCCGCGTTCTGAATAGATTGCAGCTTCGTTATGACACGCTTCTGAGTATGGAGGAAGAGAGCGTTCCCATAATCTATTTTTGAGAAGACTAAGGTAGAGACCAGAGTCTTCCCAGCTGACGGGGGGAGATATGGTAGCAGCTTCTTAATCTTTTTCAAGATGTAAAATGAAGATGATACAACCTTATTGGTATGGAGGTCAAAGACCAGCTTGTTGTCAAAAATCACTCCCAGATTTCTGGCTTTTTCCACTGGGACAGGTGGATGGCCGAGCTTTTCTGGCCACCAACCGAGGGACCATTCAGGGGAAAGTTTTCCAAAGGTCATGATCTCGGTCTTGTCCGAGTTAAGCCTGAGGCAATTCAAGGCCATCCAAGTACTAACCTCGAGCATAGCTTTCTGGAAGTTGGCTGCTACAGTAAGGCCATCCTTATGGATACCCAGCACCAGCTGGGTATCGTCTGCGTACGATGTTAACTGTATCCCATAGGCCTTTATTATCCTCGCTAAGTCCGCTACATAGATGTTGAAAAGCATAGGACTTAGCGAGGAGCCTTGTGGGACTCCACAAGGGAGTGCAGAGATGGGAGAATAAAAGTCTCCGAGCCGTACTGTCTGGGTACGGTTTGCCAGGAAGGATGAAATAAGATCCTTGGCCCGACCATTTATCCCCAGAGCTGTGACACGGTCGACAAGAGTGACATGGTCGACCGTGTCAAAGGCTGCTGACAAATCCAAAAGGATAAGAACAGCCGCCCCTCCCTGATCCATGATCGTCCTGATCTCATCAGAGGCCTTTATCAAGGCAGTCTCTGTTCCATGCCCTTTCCTGAACCCAAACTGCGTTTCGTCGAGAAGTTGGTGGGTCTGACTAGACAGTCGTTCTTGTCTCAGAGTCAGGACTCTGGCGATGTCAGCCATGGTTCGTTGGAGAGCATGGAGCGGACTGTGGGTGTCCGTTAGGGACTGTGAGTGGTCCCAGATGGGACTTAGACACCCACGTATGGCGTCTAGTTTGTCTGCCATGCGGTCGAACCCCACCTGCACCTGTTCAGCCAGCTTCTCCTGGCACCCCAACACACGGAGTTGGAAGGCCATGTGTTCGTCGTGGGGGTCCTGGGAGGCAGCCGTGGTGGTGGGTGCTGCCTCCTGTGTGTTCTGTGCAGGGTGTGGGTTCTCCTCGTAGCAGCTGGGCTGCTCTTGGAAGTGGACTGTGGAGGCTCTCCACGAGCTGTTGGAGGGTGTCGGAGTCGAAGGTGTGGTGGTCCTCTTCGTCATCAGAGAAGAGAGGTTCGGACTGCTCTGCAGGAGGTCTTGGATTTCCCCCTGCAATGTGAAGGGGAGATGCAGTTTAACATTGTGTTCACATGTATGTTGATGCATTGTACATGTTTACATTCAGACTGCATGACAGTGTACATTGTGAGTGTTTGGGGGGAGCTGCCTATTTGATGCCGGACAGTGGACATTTCGACATCACGGATGTGTGTTTGTACTTGTACATTGTCAATTCACATTTCCCTGCGATGCCATATGTGATTGGCCAGTTTCTACACACAAGCAGCACCAGTTGTGTCCTCTGTTCTGTTGTGGACGTGTTGTGGTTTGTGCCACATCGTTGTCAATGTTGATGTGCTCTGCATGTGATGTGTGTGTGCCACATTTTGGGGGAGTCGCTCCTGCAGCTCTGATTTAGCTGCCCCTTATCCCTTACACGCGGTGTGCCTCTGATTTCTGTGCTTATACAGTGCTGAGATGTTGCATACTTGGGCGCATTGGTCTCTTGGTGGGAGCTGGGTGTCTGGTGCATGGTTTGTCCGCAGATGTGCTATGCTTACTTGTGCATGTGTGCCATTGTGCCCATCTCCCCCCGTCCCCCCAGTCCCTGGTTGTTACTCACCCTGTGGCTGTTGTGTCCGGTCATGTTGAGCGGTGTCCGGGTCCCCAACTCCTGCCACCGTCTCCCCACTGATGAATGTGGACACCATTTCCTCCAGCTCGTCCTGTGGCACAGGACTCCCACCTCCAGGCTGCCTTCCGGTTGTTTGCGAGTTTCTGCTTGGTTTTGCGCTTCACATCATTCCAGCGCCTCATGACCTCTTCCATTGTCCTCTTCAGCACTCCTACTGCATTCACCTTGTCCGCGATGGTCTGCCATATTCCATTTTTAGTTGCCAGTGACACAGTGGAGGTGATGAACATTAGTTGATGGTGTTCTACCACCTCCATTATCAGCATCCTGTTTTCCTGTGGACTGAACCACTTCTTCCTACTCTTCTTGTCCTTGCCCTTCCCTGACCCCGAGGTCCCAGGCTGGTCCTCTGGTGGGGCTTGTGGGGTTCTGGTTGTCCTCTGCACTTGCTCCGGCTACCTCCATTGTGCTTCGCTGTTGTTTGGCTTTTGTTTGTGTTTTTTTTCAATTTTTATGGTGCATTTTCCCGCATGACGTGCCAGGACAGGTTTTTCGGTGATTTTTGTATCGTGATTGACATCATCGCTACTATTTTCGCGTTCGTGTTTCGCGTTTTTGTGGCGTCGCGTTGATTTTAGCTCGTTCATTTGACACGTTCTCGTGGGTCTAACGCATGGTACAGCCGTGTTGAGAATACCACATTAACACGGAGTTATTTTCACGCGATAGACTGCGATGTGAAGAGTTCTTTAAGCTAATTTTGCAATGGTTATCACACGTTCTTGAGAATATACCCCTATATTTCTTCATTATTTCAGGGAAAGGTATATTCTGAGACCTTTCCAACAAGGGTCTACTTTGATTTATCTCATTAATACTGGAGACTTTCCAATATATCAGTTTGTTTTCTAATATTATTTCAGGGTTATTACAAATGGGGGATGATTCTACACTTCTCAATACAAAACCACTTCCATACTTAGTAGATTGTATCCTGCAAGGTAGGTAGTTTACATAGAAAAAAGGACTATAGAGGAAAGCAATTGGTTAGGTTGTTTCTGCCATCACTCATGTAGGTTTCTCTGTCATGTGTCCCTGCCCCTTAAGTTCCACTAGCCTTGTTCAAAATGAAAATGAACGATTCAAAATAAGTTCTATTCTTTTGCAAACCAATTCCTGCTTTCATTGAAGGGGGTACACAATAGTTGGATCAGAGCTCTTTATCCTTCCCTAGTAATTCTGAGAAAGTGTTATCAAAAATCATGTGATACTAATACTGCCAAAGAGAACAGAGATGCCCCTTTCAGCAAACATGGGGTTCCCCATTCCATTTAGCGGTGGAGGAACCAGAAGATTTCTTCAAGCTGAGACTCAGCTGGTTCTGTCAGCAGAAACCCGTAGCATATCAGGCCTATCCTTCACCAAGTGCCCACACACAGGTAGAGAATTAATGTAAAGGCAATTGAATTGTTCTTATTTCTGATATAACCTTTGATCTGGGTGATGGGGTGGATTGCTTCACTGATTGGGCCATAAAACCAGAGCAGCCTGCTCTGCATTAGTAGTGACTGAAAGCATCCGCCATAACAGCAGATTCACTCTTGTCACAGAGAGCCGACCAGCCAGGCGGACATCCCCTACTCCTCCACCCCATGATAGAACCTACCTGTGCAGAATCAGCCACACAGCAGCAGGGAGCTAGAGCAGCTACAGATGAGCATGGGGACAATGGTCCAGGCTGCTTGGTGTGAGGCTGGGGCTGGAAATGCAGCTTCCACTTTCCCCACACATTTGAAAAGGCACAGCAGTAAAATGGTGATTATCCAATTATTTTGTGGTGTGGTAATGAACTGCTCCCTATATTGAGGAGGGACGGAGAAAACTGTTAGCATTGTGGTAATTATAGTTTAGAATATTTTCAGTCTTCTACAGGAAGAGCAGTTCAGATTCAACATTCTTAAAATGTTCCTTGTATTCCATGAGATCAAATACAATTCAAGGCATGCAGGTATCACTTATATGCCTTGTATGATCCTATTTTGTGTTTTTAGATAAGCAAATCAGAAACTCTGTCAGTCACCTTCCTACATTCTCTGGTGTTAGGGGTGTACAATGTCCATACCCGGGGTGTACAATGTCCATACACACTAATCAGAAGGACCTAAAGTCCCAGGCGTAACTGGACGTTTCAGAATCAAAATAAGGTTTACAACTCTTGTATCTAAAGCACATCTCATTGAACCAGCATTCCAATAACAATATGTCATTGTGGGTGACAAGACATTACAATCTGCTGGCCTTCCATAACTTAAAGTATCACAAGCACAAAGTAGGCTATCTGTGTCTGGAATTTATTTGAACCTATGGGTAGCACCGAGAGGAAAACTAGAATGGGAGTGATCTGCTGTGAATTAGGCAGTGCGATGAAACAAGGGAAAATTCACAGATGTTATAACCTGGGTACTGCTCTAATAATAATAATACTCAGATTTGTGCAGCCTGACTTATCACCCCTGAGGGTCTCTAGGCACTGTTCCTAGGCATGGAGAGATTAAGTGATTTGCCCAGAATCACAGGAAGTTGAGACTCGAACCTGGATCCCCAGCTCCAAAGTCGGCAGCACTGGCCGTTATGCCATTAGTGAGAGTTGCCATGGGTCCCCTGGATCACTGTCTACTCCCACTGAAACTTGCATCCCAATTGACAAAGTGGAAGGGGTTCAAATAAGTTACTACCACAAGCTGAATTGTTTTTGTTTGTTTTCACCATAAAGTGGGAAATATGCACATTCATTATGGTTATCCGTATCAGCAAATTGTGGGAAATGGCAGAGGAAGGGTTCAAGCAAATTTACATTGTGACATACCAGAGTTGTGCCCCAAAGCTGCACCTCTTGACAACCTTTCGCACAACTGTAGACTTATGACGAAGGTCGCGAGGGTAAAGATTGCACGATTGCCTTGAAAATTTCAATAAAAAGCCATTATAAAAACAAAAAAAGAAAATAATCAGGCAAGAAAGTGCTGATGTTACCAACAGTAATCATTTAAACAGTGAATCAGATTAAACAAAAAAGTATTAAATCTGCACCTGTAGTAATACACCTCGGAACGAATGCAGATTTACTGCTTTTTAGAAGCCCAAAACATTAGCAGGAGAATGCCTGTAAGGCTGTCCCTATTGCACATTTCCAAATGTACTACTGGAATGTTAGGTGCCATTTTAAGTCTTTCATACCAGACTGCACAAGCTGTCTGGTTGCTAAATACCTTATGTGGGCTTCCAAAAAACATGCAATGGGTTTACAGCCCTCCCATTGCTCACCATTGAGTGGTGTATTGTCACACTCATTTGCTTGCTTCTTATTTGATAGCTTGCCTTTCTCTTCTTTTGTTTGTCCATTCTCTGGAGCACGGGTACTCATAGTACGGCCCGCGGGCCGTCAGCGGCCCGGCAAGCCTTCCTTGGCGGCCCGCGGACCTAGCAGACATAGTGCCTGTGTCCCTGTGCTTGTCAGTGAACACCGCCGGTTGCAGCAGCGCGGAGCTGTGGGGCCGGGCGATTCTTTTAAAGGCCATTTACTTGTTAATGAGGCTTTGTTGTATTTCACCTCTTCTTAGCGCCCCTGCGTCTCCCCTCTGATTGAGTGGAGATGCAGGGGCGCTGAGAAGAGATGAAATACAACAAAGCCTCATTAACAAGTGAATGGTCTTTAAAAGACCTGTGAAGTACTTGGGTGCGGCCGTGTGCGTTCCCTGGAAGCCGTCTCAGCGCGGGGTGAGGTGACAGAGGACAGCAGGGTGAGGTGATGGAGGGCAGCAGGGAGTGAGAGCAGGGGGTGAGGTGACAGTGGGAGGAAGACAGTGCGACAGAGGGAGGAAGAGGGAGGGAGAGAGAGGGAGAGGAGGAAGACAGGGAGAGGAGGAAGACAGGGAGAGGAGGAAGACAGGGAGAGGAGGAAGACAGGGAGAGAGAGAGGGAGACAGAGGGAGGGGGAGGGAGACGGAGGGAGAACGGAGGAGGGAGGGAGGGAGACAGAGTGAGAGATAGATAGATAGGGCGGGAGACAGAGAGATAGATAGATAGATAGATAGATAGATAGAGCGAGAGATAGAGCGAGAGACAGAGCGAGAGACAGAGCGAGAGACAGAGCGAGAGACAGAGCGAGAGATAGAGCGAGAGACAGAGCGAGAGATAGATAGATAGATAGATAGAGAGGGCGATAGATAGATAGATAGATAGATGGATAGAGAGGGCGGGAGACAGAGTGAGAGATAGATAGATAGATAGATAGATAGATAGATAGATAGATAGAGCGAGAGATAGAGCGAGAGACAGAGCGAGAGACAGAGCGAGAGACAGAGCGAGAGACAGAGCGAGAGACAGAGCGAGAGACAGAGCGAGAGATAGAGCGAGAGACAGAGCGAGAGATAGATAGATAGATAGATAGAGAGGGCGATAGATAGATAGATAGATGGATAGAGAGGGCGGGAGACAGAGTGAGAGATAGATAGATAGATAGATAGATAGATAGATAGATAGATAGATAGATAGATAGATAGATAGATAGATAGATAGATAGATAGATAGATAGATAGAGAGGGCGGGAGACAGAGTGAGAGATAGATAGATAGATAGAGAGGGCGGGAGACAGAGTGAGAGACAGAGTGAGAGACAGAGTGAGAGACAGAGTGAGAGACAGAGTGATAGATAGATAGAGAGGGCGGGAGACAGAGTGAGAGACAGATAGATAGATAGATAGATAGATAGATAGATAGAGAGGGCGGGAGACAGAGTGAGAGACAGATAGATAGATAGATAGATAGATAGAGAGGGCGGGAGACAGAGTGAGAGACAGATAGATAGATAGATAGATAGAGAGGGCGGGAGACAGAGTGAGAGACAGATAGATAGATAGATAGATAAAGAGGGCGGGAGACAGAGTGAGAGACAGATAGATAGATAGATAGAGAGGGCGGGAGACAGAGTGAGAGACAGATAGATAGATAGATAGAGAGGGCGGGAGACAGAGTGAGAGACAGATAGATAGAGAGGGCGGGAGACAGAGTGAGAGACAGATAGATAGATAGAGAGGGCGGGAGACAGAGTGAGAGACAGATAGATAGATAGATAGATAGAGAGGGCGGGAGACAGAGTGAGAGACAGATAGATAGATAGATAGATAGAGAGGGCGGGAGACAGAGTGAGAGACAGATAGATAGATAGATAGATAGAGAGGGCGGGAGACAGAGTGAGAGACAGATAGATAGATAGATAGAGAGGGCGGGAGACAGAGTGAGAGATAGATAGATAGATAGATAGATAGATAGATAGATAGATAGATAGATAGATAGATAGATAGATAGATAGATAGATAGATAGATAGATAGATAGATAGATAGATAGATAGATAGATAGATAGATAGAGCGGGAGACAGAGCGGGAGACAGAGTGAGAGACAGAGTGAGAGACAGAGTGAGAGACAGAGTGAGAGACAGAGTGAGAGACAGAGTGAGAGACAGAGTGATAGATAGATAGAGAGGGCGGGAGACAGAGTGAGAGACAGATAGATAGATAGATAGATAGATAGATAGATAGAGAGGGCGGGAGACAGAGTGAGAGACAGATAGATAGATAGATAGATAGATAGATAGATAGAGAGGGCGGGAGACAGAGTGAGAGACAGATAGATAGATAGATAGATAGAGAGGGCGGGAGACAGAGTGAGAGACAGATAGATAGATAGATAGAGAGGGCGGGAGACAGAGTGAGAGACAGATAGATAGATAGATAGAGAGGGCGGGAGACAGAGTGAGAGACAGATAGATAGATAGATAGATAGATAGATAGATAGATAGATAGATAGATAGATAGATAGATAGAGAGGGCGGGAGACAGAGTGAGAGACAGATAGATAGATAGATAGATAGATAGAGAGGGCGGGAGACAGAGTGAGAGACAGATAGATAGATAGATAGATAGAGAGGGCGGGAGACAGAGTGAGAGACAGATAGACAGATAGATAGACAGATAGAGAGGGCGGGAGACAGAGCGAGAGACAGAGTGAGAGACAGAGTGAGAGACAGAGTGAGAGACAGAGTGAGAGACAGAGTGAGAGACAGATAGATAGATAGATAGATAGATAGATAGATAGATAGACAGATAGAGAGGGCGGGAGACAGAGTGAGAGACAGATAGATAGATAGATAGATAGATAGAGAGGGCGGGAGACAGAGTAAGAGATAGATAGATAGATGGATAGATAGATAGATAGATAGATAGATAGATAGATAGATAGATAGATAGATAGATAGATAGATAGATAGATAGATAGATAGATAGATAGATAGATAGATAGATCGGGAGACAGAGCGAGAGACAGAGCGAGAGACAGAGCGAGAGACAGAGTGAGAGACAGAGTGAGAGACAGAGTGAGAGACAGAGTGAGAGACAGAGTGAGAGACAGATAGATAGATAGATAGATAGATAGATAGATAGATAGATAGATAGATAGATAGACAGATAGAGAGGGCGGGAGACAGAGTGAGAGACAGATAGATAGATAGATAGATAGATAGATAGATAGATAGAGAGGGCGGGAGACAGAGTGAGAGACAGATAGATAGATAGATAGATAGATAGAGAGGGCGGGAGACAGAGTGAGAGACAGATAGATAGATAGATAGATAGATAGATAGATAGATAGATAGATAGATAGATAGAGAGGGCGGGAGACAGAGTGAGAGACAGATAGATAGATAGATAGATAGATAGAGAGGGCGGTAGACAGAGTGAGAGACAGATAGATAGATAGATAGATAGATATTCATTCAATAGGCTCTGCAAAAATCTAGATAGATAGATAGATATTCATTCAATAGGCTCTGCAAAAATCTAGATAGATAGATAGATAGATATTCATTCAATAGGCTCTGCAAAAATCTAGATAGATAGATAGATAGATAGATAGATGTGTGCATACCGGGTCTGGTGGCTCAGTGGATGAAGGCGTCCGCTGCAGTGGCCTGTGTTCAACCTCATGGTCATAGTTTTTTTGCTCTAGCCCCGCCCCCTCCCCCACTGGCCCCGCCCCCACCGGTGCGGCCCTCAGCCAGAAACCACACTGTAAATTTGGCCCCCGAGAGAAAGTTTGTGAGTACCCATGCTCTGGAGTATAGTTTCCCATATCATTCTACTGCTCACGTTTAGGGAACTACTTTTTCATTTTAGATAAACACTCCAGCTCTCTCCCCTGTGTGCTTCTCCCCACCCCCTTCCTAAATATGTACCCCAATATGCCATGTTGTTCTCTCTTTCGAATGCTCCTTGCACTATCTCTCTTTCTCCTGCTCTTCTAGTCCCATCAAACTGCACCTATCCCCTGTGCTCAGGTGTAGTTATTTTCCTTGTGTGCTTCTCCATATGCCTGTGCTGATTTTCTCCCCTTTCTACCACCCAGCATTATTTATTTTATCTTCCCTGCCAGATCCCTGTTGGCTCCCCTGCGCTCTCCTCCTTACCGCATCTCAATACCCATGTAGCCCTTATTTCTGGCTGTCGTGGCAGGCTCTTCTGCCTTACATAAAGTAATTTCACACTACTCCAATATATTTAACAAAGTTTTTACTGATTAATCTTGGATTAGTGAATTTAAGTGAACAGCACCCACATTGTTGCGTTAGCTCACACACGCATGGGTAACACATACGCTCGTGTGATGATGCATGAACACTCATATGTGAACAGGCATGTGTGGAAATACTGGTAGGGTTACCGTTCCTGTAGTGTGCTTCCAGGGTGAAAAGATGACACGTGAAGCGATATTCCTGTTTAGGAAGTGGTGCCCTCATGAAAGTGTTTTGCTTTATCATCGGGCTTTGTTCCCCGTGGGGCCGGCGCTGCAATACCCCATGGACCCAGTGAGAGGGTTCTGTGGTGGAGATCTTTTGATCAGAAAGCCGTGATGATGAGTGCAGTGTGTGGGATCAGTGAGGGATGAGTTAAAAATACCAAAGTGTACCAAAATAAATTTAATCCAGGGTCCCATTTGTAGGGATAAAAGCAATGTGATAATTGTTATCTTTTAGTTATGAAGAACAACAATTGAACAGTCTGTGTAGATTAAGTGGGTCGACATGTTTCATGCCTCATTGGTCCAGGGGGAATCCATGGTGTTTCATCAGGACCAAAATTAGTGATAATAAGTATCTCTACCCATGACAAAGTTGGGAGGGTGTACACTAATATTTAATGATTACCAGTATGTCCTTACATAGAATTGTAAATCAGATATGTACCAAAAGGTCATAAACCAGCTGAGGTTTTCCTATATTCCAGCCTGAAAGAGAAAGAATGTATGATGTTTAAATCCAAAGCATATCCTGGGTTGCCCACAGGAAGTAGACATTGACGTGTCTATAAAAACATGCTAGGGGTGCATTGCAAAAGCTCCTTTCATGCATTGTGTCAAGCGTCCCAAAAGAATTTAGGTGAGTGACTTGATAATAGAGAGTTGTAGAAGTTTAAAAACATCAAAACAGACATCCTAAGATATACAAACCATACAGTGAGTTATCCCTTGTGAAGGGTAGGGATATGTTTTTTCCCCGAGGACACACATTTTGTGCCTATTAGGTCAAGAGCAGATGACCGCTTCTTTGCTGCGACAAACATTTCTGCAGAAGTAGATGTAAGACATTGTCAAGAACAAATACAGTGGGCATTCAGGAGCATCGGAACGTCCAGCTCGATCTCTTTTGTAATTACATCATAGGTGCGGTGTAAGGTGTAATAACCTACCCCATCATTTGCTTGCCCAGAGATACAGGAGCACTGCTCAGAGCTGGATTAAATGCATCTTCCGGGTCCCAGCAAGAGAGGTGTCTGCCACTCGTGTGTGTAGCCATTGGTACGTAGCGGGCATCATGCTCGTTGGAGGGGAGAGAGAGGTCTAGTGGTGGATAACAGAAAAACTGGGTAATAGAGGCAGCCATCTTGAAGTGTATTGGTAGATGGGTATATCAAGAGGGACATCATTCTTTAATGATGATAGAGGGATTGTATTAAAGCTTTGGAGTAAGGACTTGGTCGCAGTGGCAGATATGTTTGAGTTGGGATCTGGAAACACTGAGAATAGGTGTAGAGGGTGCATAGGGAGGTGTATGGCCATATTGTAATAGTGACATGTGTAAGTCACTAGGGGTCAGAGAGGATGTGAATGCAGATAATATTGGTCACAGGTATGTATGTGTCACAGTACATGCGGTGTGGCTGGCACATTGGATATCTTGTCCAGGAAAAAGTACATGGTGACATATAATGCATACGACAGTCACATACCTTGTCTGTAATGGTGATAGGGGAAAATTACATAAGGGAGATATTGTATCAGAAGTTATCAAAATACCCTGAGTATCAAATATGCTGATAGTCTCTTGCAGTGCCTATATGATTCCTCGCTGCATTCGTTCCAGGGACATAATTCCACGGTGGGGACATGATATTGGATGTTATCAAAATACCCTAAATATCAAATATGTGATTATTTAGTGCATTTGGTCCAGAGTTTATCATAGTTGAGAACATGGCTGTGCATTATGAGGAAAAAGAAGACACACCGTTGTTCTCTGTGGAATAGGGATTCTGCACTCTATCTGTTGTTAGCCTCAAGAATTGTCTACTTGATGGTATCATGCCGGTGCAACAGATCTAAAAAGCGCAAAGACATCTTTGTGGTGCCCCTTTTGCAATGATGTTGCTCCCATGTTCTGAAATTCTGGTTTTGATCATCCTTGTGGTCATGCCTACGTAGCGAAGTGTGCAGGGACAAGTGATTAGCTGGATGCAATTCTTTGTATTGCAATTAGTATGGCTTCTCTGTTCCCAAGGTCGGGTTTTCCCCAGGTCCAGTTCCTTAGTTGCTGGTGTGAGGGTGCATACGAAGCAAAACACGCAGGGGTAGTATCCCGTGACCGGTGGCAGACCCCACAGTGTCTGTTGGAAGTCTTTGGGGGGATTTTGTCGTGTATGCACTAGAAGATCAATAAGGTTGCTTGTGCATTTGCACACAAATAATGGGTCAACAATATTCATCATCCCTGCTTTTGAAATGGGCCAGTGCTTTTTAATGAATTTTTGGATCAGGTTGGAAAAGGGGGTGAAGGCCACTATGATTATTCCTTGCTTTTTAGTAGGCTTGGTTAATTATCCTGGATGCATAGTGATGTGGGGTCCAGTTGGCGCTCAGTTCCTTAGCCTGTGCATCATATTCCTTGAGTGTGTTGCAGTTCCGTCGTAGGCGAACAAATTGCCCTACCAGAAGGTTATCTCGAAGGGCTTTAGGATGATAACTGTCATAGAGTAGAAGACTATTCCGGTTTGTAGGTTTCTTGTTGCTCATGGTGGACAGTTTAACTGCTCCTCTAGAGATCAGTAGGTCCAGGAATGATACAGAGTGTTCTGACATGGTTTTGATGAATTTCAAGAAAGGATTGAGGGTATTAACCCATGTGCCAAACTGAGTCCAGGTGTTCATGTCGCCATGCCACCGGATCGGTATGTTGTCGATATATCTCCGCCATGTGATGATATTAGTCCTGTAAGGGTTCTCATCCGTGAGGATATGTTCTCCTTCGAAGGCTGCCATATAGAGAAACGCTAAGCTAAGCGCAAATGGTGAGGGCACCTCTTCCTAAATAGGAAGCTCTCTTCACATGTACCATCTTTTCAACCTGAAAGCACACTACAGGAACAGTAACCCAACCAGTATTCTGGATCTTTTATTAGCTCCCTGTCCCCCCTCTTGTTGCTATTGATAACACGCACATGTGTACATATATCAATATGATTACTATGCCTATGAAATGGTGTGGCACCACTAGCGGACTTTTCTTTTTTTTTGCTCAGAAAACAACACTAGGGAACCCCTCATCTAATGTGCCTATCCCTCTTCTTCACCTTCCGTGAGGATAGGAACCAAATAGATTCAGAGTACCTTTGACGAATGTGTGACTATAAGGTCCGTCCACCTCTCTATCCCAATGGAGCAATGAAAGGAGCGTTTTTATAGGAAAGTAAAAAAGATTTTGAAAAAATAGGTCTGTATGTAGAGGTGCATATTTTAGAGCTTTTTCAAACTTTACTGTACACAAATAGTAGTGCGCACTGGAGTGGGATCTTTGCGAGGTCCTGAAGAAGGCAAAGTTGCTCAGTGAGCCATTGGTGTGATGGCTGAAACATATTAACCAAGGGATTTGGAGGATATTGGCTTTGTCAGTGCTTGTGGACATCACTATTTTCCCAATGTGGAATTGTACACACAGTACAATTTTGCACTGAAGAAAGACAGCCCCTCTGTAACTGTGTCACTCTATAAATTTTCTATTAGTAGTGTTTTATTTATTATTCAAGGGGAAACATTATTCCCCATGGAAAAAAACCTTTTTGTAAATCCTCATAATATTTGGGAATGTTCTGGTCTCCTACATGCCTTGGAAGGGGATTTACTCAAGCTCTTAGCTGGAACAAATCTCTGAATATTTCCAATGTGAGAAAGGATGGGGAGGAGACTCTGAATGTCCTACAACCTTGCAATTTGTGGCCATTCACAAACGCTGAAGGAAAACTGTGCTTTTGATCCATCCACTTGCCACCCTTTGTGTGGAGTTTACTCTTGTTTAATTGTTGTTAGAATTGGGGGTCTCTAGTTGGCAAGGGTTTGCACCTTTGTCCAAGTAGGGACCCTTCTTGCTAGTCAGGGTAAAGGGAATACCCTTCTAAAATAACCCCTGCTCACGTCCTTGGCAGCTTGGCACAAGCAGACAGGCTTATCCCAGAGGCAGTGTGTAAAGCATTTGTGCACACATACAGTAATACAGTGGAAACACTATAAATGGACACTACACCAGTTTAGAAAAATAAGTATTTGAACCAACCAAGACCAAAACAACAAAAATCCAAAACACAGTAATCAAAATATGACTTTTGAAAGTTAGAAACAGTTGTCCATAACCAAACTATAGATGCGACACTTTCAACACAAAGTACCTTGGATGCATCAAAATCATAAACAAAAACAGCCGCAGGGAAGGTGATGCATTTGTTCCTTATGACTAAGGAAGGTGATGTGTCGGTTCCTTACTCCAGGGGAGGTGAGGCGTTGGTTCCTTACTGCCACGCAGGGGAGGTGATGCGTCGGTTCCTAACTGAAGGGGAGGTGATGCGTCGGTTTCTTACTGGGCGGGGGGGTGATGCGTCACTTTTCCAGCTCCCAACAGCAGGAGCAACCTCCAGAGGCCCCGAACAGCAGCAGGCACCACTTGGCAGGTAGGAACTCCCAGCAAGAAAGTGCAGGGGAGCTGGGGGTGAAGTCTTTGTGTCCCTCAGACTTCAGAACAGGAGGCAAGCTCTACTTCAAGACCTTGGAGATCTTCCTCAAGCAGGGGACACAGCACACAACAACGTCCTTGTCCTTTCCTTGGCAGAAACAGTCACTGTGGGCCAACCCCAGACCGCACACAGTAAACGGGGCAGTACTTCTCCTCAGTTTCTTCAGCTCTTCTCCTTGGCAAATGTTACTCTTGAATCCCAGAAATAATCTATGAAATCCTTTCTATCCCTGAGACTTCCAACAGGAGGCAAGCTCTACTTCAAGCCCTTGGAGAAACCTCTAACAGCAGAATGATGAAAACACAGTCCAGTCCTTTTCCTGCCCAAGACAGAAGCAACCACTGCAGGCCAACCCCAACAGTACACAGCACAGGGGCAGTACTCCTCCTCCAGCTTTCCCGGTTCTTCCTCCTGGCAGGTTCCTTAGTTTAGCGGTAATCTAAAGTTCAGGGGTCTGGGCCCCACTTTTAATAGCACAAATTCCTTTGTTCTCTAGTGGCAGAGAAGCTTTTTGCACAGCCAAAACCAGTTATGTCCTCTCTGGTGCAGCTGCCCGGCCGGGAGGTGACGCATCGCTGTTCCAGCTCCCAACAGCAGGAACAACCTCCAGAGGCCCAGAACAGCAGCAGGCACCACTTGGTAGGTCGGAACTCCCAGCAAGGCAGTTCAGGGGAGCCGGGGGTGAAGTCTTTGTGTCCTTCAGACTTCAGACCAGGAGGCAAGCTCTACTTCAAGACCATGGAGATCTTCCTCAAGCAGGGGACACAGCACACAGCAAAGTCCTTGTCCTTTCCTTGGCAGAAACAGTCACTGCAGGCTAACCCCAGACCGCATACAGTAAAAGGGGCAGTACTTCTCCTCAGTTTTTCCAGCTCTTCTCCTTGGCAAATGTTACTCTTGAATCCCAGAAATGATGTATGAAGTCTTTTCTATCCCTGAGACTTCCAACAGGTGGTAAGCTCTACTTCAAGCCCTTGGAGAAACCTCTAACAGCAGAATGTTGAAAACACGGTCCAGTCCTTTTCCTGCCCAAGACAGAAGCAACCACTGCAGGCCAACCCCAACAGTACACAGCACAGGGACAGTACTCCTCCTCCAGCTTTCCCGGTTCTTCTTCCTGGCAGGTTCCTTAGTTTAGCAGTAATCTAAAGTTCAGGGGTCTGGGACCCACTTTTTATAGCACAAATTCCTTTGTTCTCTGGTGGCAGAGAAGCTTTTTGCCCAGCCAAAAACAGTTATGACCTCTCTGGTGCATCTGCCCGGCAGGAGGTGGGGACAGCATTGTCCCAGGCAGACCAGGGCCATTCAGGTATGAAAGAAATCTCCTCCCCTTACTCTAAATGCAACCCAGGACTATTCAGCCCAGCCCTGACTCATTCAGGAAAGGCAGAACACGCATCAACCCCCACTCTGTGGAGAGAATACACATCGCCTGCACCTGTCCCTCCAAAGGCTAAGCTAAGCAAGAAAATACCTACTTTCTAACAGTGGTATTTTCAAACCCAGAATATAAAAATCATCCTTACTAAAAGATGCACCTTTAAATTCATATATGAGTTCAGGCATACAAACTCTATTTTCCCATCTTGTTCCCATGGGCAGTTATAATTATAACATTTTATAAGTAAACTCCCTAATCTATCCTATGGGACAGATAGCCTTGCAATAGTGAAAAATGAAATCAGCAGTATTTCACTATCAGGACATACCACACACATCTGGGCATGTCCTACCTTTCACAATACTGCACCCTGCCCTCAGGGGTACCTTGGGCCTGCCTTAGGGGTGACTCACATGTAAGAAAAGAGAAGGCTAGGGCCTCGCAAGTGGGAGCACTTGCCAGGTCGACATGGCAACACCAAACTGTGCACAGATACAGCAGTGGCAGGTCTGAGTATACATTTACAGGCTGTTCATGTGGGTGGCACAATCAGTGCTGCAGGCCCACTAGCAGCATTTGATTTACAGGCCCTGGGCACACACTGTACACTGTACTAGGGACTTACCAGTAAATCAAATATGCCAATCGTGGAATCACCAATCCATAAACACAATTTACAGGGAGAGCATATGCACTTTACCACTGATTAGCAGTGTTAAAGTGCCCAGAGTCATAAAACCAACAAAAACAGGGTCCAAAACAGGAGGCCACAAAGCAAAAAGTCTGGGATAAACCCACTGGACAAGCCAGGTGTAATAATTGTACTTTATTTTTGATGTACAATTATTCAGGAACAAATGCAATTACACCTGATGTATGCCTTTTGTAGATTACTGACAGGCCTAAATGAAGATATTTGTGGCCATAAAAGTGCTAAAGCTGAAAACCTTTATCCAAATTCTCCCACACAATAATATAGAAATACACTAAATATTAAACCTGAAAATGCATAATAAGGTAAATGCTAGAAAATGTGCCGTCAATTAACATACAAATTTAAAAAATGCAGTTTATTTTCTGCAGACAGCTTTAATTTTTGTCGTTCTTCACTTGTTAGACTGCACTGCTCATTTATTCAACACTGTCCCTTAAGGAAAAATATTGCTTTCAATAAAAGGAATTTTAATGTTAAAATCAAACTTTAGGTCCTGACTTTTGTGAAATGTGCTGTATCCTGAGAAAACGTATTCTTTCTTTCCTCACACCAAATGACTTAACTGTACTTAGATTATTTTCTTTGCCACATATGCCTAATGAACAATTATTAAATGAATGAAAATGCTTACTGCAGCTAACATTTCATGATCTAACCAGGACATACCAGAATTTGAATGTTTCATTTCATAGAAAATCTCGTTGTTCGGTGAGAATCCAGACAGCTAACAGAGTAGGCTTGCAAAAGGTTCTCATGAGAACCATCGTAGATGTAACTTCTTGTAATACGTAATACATTTCTAACTAACTTCATGCAGGCGTGTTTGTTTACCGTGGGAAACAGGGGACGAAGATGACAGACCATCAGAAGACTTCTTACCAATGGACAATGATGATGAAATACACCTGCTTTTGCAACATGTTCAGCTGCTATCTATATAGTATGGGTTCCTAGCTAGAGAGTATGAGATTCTTCCCATGCATCCCTACCCTGCCGTGCCCCTTGACACTTTGTTGTGCTAGTCCGACTTGCCATAAGCTACTGCTTACGGTAATTCTTTTTGTTTTCCTTACACTTTGTGAGGAGAATTATCTTGTTTATGTGGATCATAGTTACTGCAGTGATTCTTTCCTTTTCTCTCTTTAAGACGATTGCTACTGCAATGATCTGGAGAAGATGGCTGAGTCTCCGCAACAAACCTTTATGGGGAGTTCATCCTTCCATTGAGCTATTTGAATTTGCCCCAAAATAAATGTAGTTGCTCTTTTCCAGAAAAAAACTCTTCATGGGTTCTTGTTAGGGTAGAATAATAGGTCGTTTAATTTAGAATAGGGACAATACTCTGAATGGAACACACTTTTATGTTCTATACTTGTTTTAACCAACCTATTTTTTATTATTTCCATAATTGGTTTGCCACTAATTTAAATAAAAGAACAAAAATATCGACTGATCTACTAAATTAGAGAATAAACTTTTAAAACTTCAACACTCTCTTTAATGACTGAACTTCAAATGTAATTATTTGATGCCTTTTATCGTGTAATGCTCCATTTGAAAACGGTGGCAAGGATCCATTGGCCGAGAAAGGCGCAGATCTTCCACGTTCGCTAAGTAAGTTTAAGGTAACATAATGCGTGGAATTTTATTAGAGATTTCCACACTGGCAAATCTAATGGCTATGTGAACTGGGTCCAAGGACTGGAAATATACTTAACTGTGACAGACTGCTGTCACTAGCTGTCAGTCTTTGATATAGATGATGCTTGTCTTCTAGATAGGGATATCTGATCTGCTATACCACGAAATCGTTATATATTTGCCACGTGTCCCCACGCCATGTGTGACACCCCCAGCCGCCATAAGTATGTTTAGGACCCTCAGTTTTTTCATGGAATTAATTTTGAACTAACAATGGGAACCGCAAGACCTCATGTTCAAGAATCGGAGATCATACTGGACCAAAAGCCAGTTCATGTCAAAGGCTCCAAGCACGACATTGGTCTAAATTTTATTGTTAATAATACGATCGGGCTTCAAAAAACACTATACTTTGAGAGCTTAGCACACAGTTATGAAAAGAGGGGGGGGGGGGGGCAACACGGCCTTTTATATTCAGAGGCGTCAGGGTTGGACACAGCGCTTCATGCCCCCTGGGGGCAGTGAGGTCCTTCTTTGTTAATCACTTTTTAAAGCCCACAGAGACCGCCCAGCCTGTGATTTGAGAATGCTTGACAGACATTGGCATCTGGTTTTGGTAAACACTTTAATTAGCATTTTAACTTTTAACAGCCTCCTGCTGGTAGTTTATTGACAGGAAGTGCTTTCTTTTTATCCTCGGCAGGGTTGTCAACAGGATGTCTTGCTGCATGCCTCTCCCCTCCCTGAAGCAGCGCTTTCATGTCAATTATATCTCCCAGGGACGTTTCAGACCCCCCTCGGTGAATTTCACCTTAAATGTGAAATTTAAAAAAAATATCCCCTGCTCTTTGTCTCATAAAGGCAGGCTATAACCATTTTGAAACCCAGGGTTTTCTCTGGGGGAAAAAAACAATAGTATGCAATGTACCAAGTAACTCACTTTTGTTAAAAACAAAGCGTGCTTCGTTTCACACTGGGTTTGCTGCTAGTACACACAACATGTTAAATTAAAAATAATCGATGCCGCTTCTTGTTGAAGTTTTCACATGTGTAATTGTCTCAGGCAACTTTCAAGAATATGCTATATTTGTAATTCATTTTTCTTGCAGGAGAAATGTTTATTTAAAGAGTATTTTCTGCAAATATGACCGCATTTAGAAGACATGTATATATTGACCTAGCTCATGTAAAGCCCTCACCAGCCAATCCATAGGTACTGGCGAATAATCAATTGTGGACAATGCCAATACACCTCTTTGTCTGGGTAGTCGGCAGGGTGTCAGGTTGGAAAGTGAGAAAGTGCATGTTCCTAAAGAACCCTGTCAATAAGACATTTAGGGCCATATTATGAAGGAACGGCGATAACATTATCGCTGGTTCTAGTGTGAACCTGGGCTTCTATAGGAATTCACAAGGGCATATTATCAAGCCCATTATCGCCGCTCACTAAAGCGGCGATAATGTTATCGCCGTTCCTTGATAATATGGCCCTAAATTCGAAATCCAATCCATTGTTTGCCTTGGACTCAGATGGGGGGGGGATATTCGAACATCAGATTTTGGTTCACGCCAACACTAGGATGAGCCTCATGGTTCGATTTGCATTTAAACTTGACGATCATTTTGTCACATAGATAGGCATTCTGTCTAATTGGATGTGGAAAACATTTTTATGAATGGTGTTCACTTTTTATAGAGGAGACAGGTTGAAGGTGATCCCCAAGTTTCACACCTTTTTGGAAAGATCTGCTAGGAGATGTAGCCAATCTAAAGAGAGCAAAGCTGGGTCACCACTGGGTAGACGCACTGACTTGAAAGCTTTCAAATACAACCAGTCCAGTAGTGAATCATCCAACTATGGGTGAGAGTGTGGTGGTTTACAATGAGATGTTGTTTTGCCAGGTTTAATAGGTATACTGATGTGTATCTGGGTGTTGCATGCTTCTAGGAGACAGCATATGTTAGTTTTCAAAGATGTTAAACAAGGATACCACGTGAGCATCGAAAAAGGCTGGAGACAATGTTAATCCTACTGGGACTTGCATATGACCCTAGCGGTGAATATACAGCATTAACAAAACCTGCACTAGGAAGGTACACATAGAGACATACTATAGGTTTTACTGACAATGTATTTATATAGAATAAATGTGGACTTTTTATTTCATAATCACGTTGTAGAATGCAGCCCTCATCATAATCATTATTGTTCAACAAAAACAGGGCTATTTAGTTGGTTGTAGGATGGAGATTATTGCTGTCTGTGGGGAGGCATCTATTGGCTACTTTGTGAATAAGACCCAGTGTCTTGCTGAGGCGTAATGGACACCCGCAGCCCCTGTGGTGCAGGATGGGCAGTCTTCTATACATGAAGGGGGCCCCCTCACCTTTCAGCTCAAGGGTCTGGCTATTGCAAGGGCCCCTCTCAGCATCCCTACCCTAGCAAAGGGCCCCCCTCAGGTTTCCTTATTCCACCAGTTTCTTGAAGTTGATTATTTTAAGAGTCGGCATCTAGAAAAGAAGAAAATGTATGATGAGGCCTGTCAACAAGTGGTGATCATCTTTGCCGTGTTGTTCTTCTCATGAAACCACTCATGTGCCCTCTCAAAAGTCCTTTTTATAGCGTGGTCAATTATCCAACCATAAGGATACACAAGTGCAAACAGTTTGGAAGACTGAAGAGGATAGTCCAGATTCATCTTTCCGAAATTGATGGTACCACCTCTGATGAGATCACCTATTGAATGAAGGTGTAGGGACATTTATTTAGCACTTGCCTACCTTTTCTACCTCATTTCATATTAATTTCTGCAGGAAAAGAAAAGGAGGTGCAATAAGTATTACCTTGCTGAGATGAAAATCAGAAACTCTACCTCCATGTCTTGCAGCCAACAAATAAACCGGCAAAACCTTTTTGTACTTTCTCCTAAGATTTATTTTGCAATTGTTGCTTCAAAAAGGCTGGCTTATAAGTGGAACTGGCTATTGACATGAAACTATTATTATTATAATAGGCCACTGCACTCTATGCCACTCAAATCTAATTTGTGCCACTGCCCTTTGTAACACTCAACTCTATGCCACTCCACTGTGCACCACTTAATAATAATAATAATAATGATGATAATAATAATAATAATAATAATAATAAAGCACATGGCTACTTCTAACAAAGTGTCCCAGTGCTAGGAAGCCTTACAGATACCCAGATTGCACATAAAAGGGTTCTAGCTAGATCCAAAGATCCAGGTTTTCATTTTTTTCCTAAAGATCCCCTCGAAGGGCTTAAAGCCGGTGTCTACCGGTACCGAATTTCAGTTAATAGGTACCAAGTTGCTAACAGCACAACCACCGATTCTAGTTTATTAAAGTCTTGAAACCATGGCCAATTTAGCAGCAGCTAATCTAAGATTTCACGTTGGAACGTAGGAGATAATCATATTCTGCAGACAGGCTGGGACTTGACTGGACAATGCTTTTTAGCAATAACAGATAGCCTTGGACGTGATTATCTGTTTCACCGGCAGCCTGTGAAGCCTCTTCAGTGCAGTGCGGACAGAAGCTAGTCTTGGACAGCCAAGCAGCGTCTCAGCAGTCACATTCTGTACCAGTTGAACCTTGTTCAATCGAGTTTGAGTAACAACCAAATAAAAAACATTGCAGTAGTCCAATCGGGATATAACCAGAGTCTGGATCACTGTTTTCTGAGCAGACTCTGGGAGAAGATGGAGTACCTTTTCCAAAGATCTCAACATCCTGCAGCACTTTGCTGAAAGGGCAGTGTAGGAAAGTGCCTTTTTTTGCATGGTTACCCCCCACCTTTTGTCCGATGACTGGTGTAATTACGAACTGCAAGTGCACTGGGTCTCTGCTAACCAGGTTCCCAGTGCCAGATCTCTTTCCCAAAACACTGTACCATGATTGGCAGAACTTCATCTACCCCTGCAAGTCCCTAGTAAAGGGTACCACTGGTACCTAGTGCATGGCTACTGAAGAGGGTCCTCTGTGGCTGAACCACTGTTTGTGCCACCCCAGGTCCCCATCACCAAGACCAGACGTTTTGCCATTGCAGGCCGCGTGTCTTGGTGCAGGAGAATCCGAAGAGTCGACTGCATAAGATATAGGTAAGTAACTCCTAATGCAGGCCTTTAGCCCTAAGGCAGGGGGCACTATATCCTATGTGTGGGAGTATCCGCATCAGCAGAAATGCCCCTACAATGTCCAGCCCATTCTCTGATGTTTTAAGTGAATAGGGCTGGACACTTGTCAACGTGAGTTTCCTAGCTCTATGATGCATGATGGCTTCACTGATTTCTAAGATGTTTGGTACCAAACATCTAGTCTTAATGTATCCTCACTGACCCAGTGTTGGATTCATTAATAAATTCACACAGGGGACCTGTTAGACCTGGCACCATTGGCGTGGGTCTCTCTTCCATTCTTTGCTGTAGCCTCCTGTGTTTTTGCTATGTTTTACTGGTCCAGATACTTTGGGCACTTTGCCACTGCTATTCAGTGCCAAAGTGCAAGTGCTCTGTGTTGTAAATAGTTGTAATGGATTAGTGACTCCATGATTGGCTTATTTGCTTTACTTGTCGGACCCTAGTACAGTGCACCATGTGTGCCCAGGGCCTGTAAAACAAATGCTGCTGGTGGGCTTGCAGCACTGGTTGTACCACCCACAGAAGCAGCTTGTAAACTATGGCTCAGGCCTGCGATTGCAGAGCCTGTGTGCAGTCTGGGACAGCCATGTTGACTTGGCAAGTGCATCCACTTGCCAGTCCCTAAACCTTCCTTTTTCTACATGTTAGTCACCCCTAGGGTAGGCCCAAGGTACCCCCATGGGCAGGGTGCATTGCATGTGAAAGGTAGGACATGCCCTGATGTGTGTGGCATGTCCTGATAGTGAATTACAGCCAATTTTGTTTTTCACTATTGCAAGTCTATCTGTTCCCATAGGCCAGAAGGGGCATTTTGATTATAACATCTTATAATCCTAACTGACCCAGTGAACAAGATAGGAAAATAAAGTTTAGTATGTCTGAACTCAGAATGTTAAAATACATCTTTTAGTGAGGGTGAATTTTCCATTCTATGTTTGAAAATATCACTTTTAGAAAGTAGGTATTTTCTTGCCTAACCATCCAGTATGTCTCTGTTGGGCTTGTGTATTCCATGTCTGGTTTGTGAGTGACAGGGGGCTGGAGAGGGCCTTGGCTCCAGCAGTCTAATGGGCCACGGCTGGGCTGAATAGGACCTGCATTGAATAGAGAGTAGGGGGAGGAGATTTCCTTTCACTTGCCTGAGCCTTCATAGAATAGAGTAGGGGGAAGAGTTTTCCTTTCAGCTACCTGGGCCAGGTATGCTTTCAATCAATCAATCAATCAATCAATCAATCAATCAATCAATCAATCAATGTATTTGTAAAGCGTGCTACTTACCCGTGAGGGTCTCAAGGCGCTGAGCGGAGGGGGGGGTGCCGCTACTGCTCGAAGAGCCAGGTCTTGAGTAGTCTTCTGTAGGTGAGTAGGTCCTGGGTCTGCCGTAGGTGGGCAGCGAGGTAGTAGAAGATCTGCCGCCGGAGGTTGATCATTGGATGCGGGGGACAGCGGCGAGGGTGAGGCTTGCGGAGCAGAGCTGGCAGGTGGGGGTGTAGAAGCTGTGTCTGCTGTTAAGGTAGGCTGGTCTGGCGTTGTGGAGTGCTTTGTGTGCGTGGGTGAGGAGCTTGAAGGTGATCCTCTTATTGACGGGGAGCCAGTGTAGGTCTCTCAGGTGGGGGGTGATGTGGCTGCAGCGGGGGACGTTGAGGATCAGTCGGGCGGAGGCGTTTTGGATGCGTTGTAGTCGTCATAAGTGTTTGGCTGGGATTCCTGCGTAGAGTGCGTTGCCGTAGTCCAGTCTGCTGCTTACGAGGGCCTGTGTCACTGTTCTTCTTGTTTCTGTCGGGATCCACTTGTAGATCCTGCGTAGCATGCGGAGGGTGTTGTAGCAGGAGGAGGAGACGGCGTTGACCTGTTTGGACATGGAGAGGGAGGAGTCGAGGATGAATCCTAGGTTGCGTGCATGGTCCGTGGAGGTTGAAAAGGGTGGGGGACTTCAACTGTGACCGGGGATGGTGATGAAAGGTTGCTGTTGATCAGGAATCTCTGTGACCGGTTGTGGAGGAAGGACCTAAACCAATCTAGAACAGTGCCATCTAATCCCAATCTGAGTTTGAGGCGTTCGAGTAATTTTTCATGGTTGACTGTGTCGAAGGCCGAGGATAGGTCCAGGAGGATTAGGAGACAAGTTTTGGGCTTGGAGGGCATCATCCACGATGTGGAGCATGGTGGTATCGGTGCTGTGCCCTGGTCTAAATCCGGATTGAAAGTCATCAAGGAGGTAGAAGTTGTTGATGTGGTGACTTAGCCGCTGTTGCACACATTTCTCCAGCACATTGGCTAAGAGGGGGATGTTGAAGATGGGTCTGAAGTTGTCGGGGAGGCTGGATCTAGCGACGGCTTTTTCAAGATGGGGAAGACTTGGCCGGCTTTTAGAGAGTCTGGCATTGTTCCCTGCTGGAGGGAGGCATTGATTATTGTAGTCCAGCTGGAAATAATGGATTGGGCAACGACCCCTAGGCAGTTGGCAGGGAGCGGGTCATTGAAATGGTTGTTCGGTTTTAAGGTAGAAAGGATTTTAGAGATGGAGTCATAGTCTTTGAAGACAGACCAGTGAGCGTGATTTTTGGGAGGAGCCTGTGGGTGCGACGCTGTGGGAGGAGGCGGGTCAGGAAGGGGTTGAGGGTGTGTGATGGAGCTGAGTTAGTTTCCAAGGGCCAAGATTTTGTCTGTGAGGAAAGAGGAGAATTCTTCTGAGGACATAAGAGATCTGGGGGTTTCTTTTGATGATTTGGCCAGTTTATTAGATTGGTGTTTGACCAATTCAAAGAGCTTGTGGGGTCTGTTCTTGGCTTTCTCAAGTTCCGTTCTGAAGAAGTCTTTTTTTGAGTTGAGTATGTTCCTGTTGTAGGCATTTCTGGCCTGGCGGAGGAGTTTTAGATGTGCGGTAGAGGGGTGCTGCCTCCAGGATCTTTCAGCTTGCCGAAGGGCTCTCCTCTTGTAATTAAGGGATCCCGTGAACCAGGGGTTTCTGTCTTTGATTTGGGTTCTTTTCAGTTTTAGTGGGGCTAGATCATCCAGGATGTTTGAGATGGTCGCGGAGTAGTGATCATTGAGGTCACTGACTGTTGTGATATGCGAAGGGGGGGAGGTTGGATTTACATCGGGCCGCAAGTTCACTTCGGTCCAGGTCCTTGGTGTCTCTGTTTCAGCGTTTAGGAATCGTTGGTTGCGGTGCTTTTGTCTTGTGGGTGCCAGGTAGATGGAAGGTGATGGCGTGATGGTCAGACCAATCGCATGGGTCAATAGAGATAAGCTTGACAGTTGATTCTTTGGAGATGATCCAGTTGAGGGTGGCCCCTTTTGAGTGAGTTGGTAGTGAGCAGGCTTGGGTCAGGGCTTGATCTGCCAGGAGGTCTTTGATGGCGTTGACATGTGGATCCTTGGGATCGTTCCAGTGTAAGCTAAAATCGCCTATGAAAATATCTTTGGAGTTGGTGGGAATCTTAGCTGTGATGATTTCCATGAGGTGGTCAGTGAAAGAGTCGTTCCTGTCTGGGGGGTGGTAAAAGATGTGAAGGTTGCATAGTAGGGTGGAGTTGCTGCAAATAGCGAGAGCGAGGTATTCGCAGGATTCGGTGGAGTCCGCCAGAAGTTCGGTGACCAGGAGGTTAGAGCGGTAGATGCAGGCGATGCCTCCTCCTTTCTTGTTAGATTGTCTGTCCAGCCTTGCGATGTTGTAGTTAGGGAGCCATGATTCTGTTAGGATTGCTAAGTCGAAGTTTTTGCAAAGGATGGGATCAGCAATATCTGCGGCGTGCTTAGCTGCCGATCAGCAATTGATTAAAAGACCAGACAAGGTGGATATGGGCGGAATTTCAGGAGTCTGTGCAGACTGGTGGACAGGTGCTAGATTGCTCATGACCACAGCTCTGTTACGGAGGGTGGCTGGTCTGTTGGGGTTCATAGTGACCGAGCGGATGGGATGTTCAGCGTTCCCATCAAAGGGAAGAGGGGTAGCTGTGGTGGGGCTGTAATCTCGGAGGATGGCCTGGATTTCAATTTCAGTGAGGCCTAGTGGATTTAGAGTTGGTGAAGCGGTTTAGGAGAGGGCCAGAGCGAGGCTTTCTTCCTCTGAGAGGTAGCATGGTTTTTTACGGGGACGAAGCTGTCTCAAGACTAGAGGAAGAGGCTGTTTAGGGTGCTCTGTCAAGTGCGGGGTGTGGAGATAGGCAGGGACGTTTGGTTGGCGAGGGAGAGTTCAGCGAGGTGGAGGAGGAATCAAGACAAACCTTTACTGAGGAGAGAAACCAAGGGAACTGAAGGAGGAGATTGCCCTAGTGCTGGTGACTGTTTGGGGTTGGTCTTCAGGGGTTACTTTTTGCCAAAGAAAGGAGAAAAGGAACTTTGTGTGTACTTTTACTATCTTGAGGAAGATCTCCAAGGGTTTGAAGTTGAGCTTGCCTCCTGTTCTGAAGTCTCAGGGCCACAAAGACTTCACCACCAGCTCCCCCTGAATTTCCTTGCTGGGAATTCTACCTGCAGAGAGGTGCCTGCTGTTGTTTGGGCCCTCTGAGAAGACTGCGTGTCGCTGGGAGCTGGAAGCGCGACGCAACGAGGAAGAAGCGTGTCGCCGCCGCAGCAGCTGCCATCGCATCGCCGGTGAAGCGTACCGCTGCTGCAGAGGTCATCGTCGCTAAACCGGAGAAGTGTATCGCAGGGCCTGCTGCGGCTCCAGGACATCGATTTCACCGCACGGCCATCGAGTGTGCATGCATAGCATCCAACGTTGTTGCATCGCATCAAAGACGCCATTTTGTCGCATCGCACTGGATCATCGCATCACATTGTGGCGCCATCTTGTCGCATCGTAACCGGAACGCAATAAGAAACCGATGCATCACCTCCTCTCCGGTAAGGAACTGACGCATCACCTCCCCTGCGCTGCAGTAAGGAACCGACGCATCACCTCCCCCGAAACAAGGAACCGACGCATCACCTTCCCTGCGACCCTTTTGTTTATTTTGCATTACGCATCCAAGGTACTTTGAGAGTTGCATTTACCATCTACATTGAACTAAGCTAATTCTACCATCCTAAAGTCTTATTTTTTACTATATTGTGGATTTTTGTCGTTTGGTCTTGTGTTAAGACTAGATAAAGATTACTTATTTTATTTGTCTAAGCTGGTGTGGTGTCCATTTGTAGTGCTTCACTGTGTTACTGTATATGTTCACAAATACTTTACACACTGCCTCTGAGATAAGCCTGTCTGCTCGTGCCAAGCTACCAAGGGGGTGAGCAGGGGTTATTCAGAAGTGTATCCCCATTTCCCTGACTAGAAGCAAGGGTCTCTATTTGGACAAAGGTGCATACCATTGCCAACTAGAGACCCCCTGTTCTAACATTGGTTGTCTGCGGTGAGGATTTGGACTTGCATTTGTGACTCATATACAGTGATTGGTGTACACTACTAGTGAGTGAAGACCATAATACGACCACATACATTGTGGTAGAATCTTTTCCTTGGGACTTCTATTTTTGCTAAGAACTGCCAGTTCTTGCCACCATGACCAAAGCAGCATCCAACGCATCTATGGATCTACAATTTGATGAAGATAGGGTGGATACTTACTCTGTTCCACAGCTTAAAACCATCTGTAAAAGATTTAAAATCCCTGTGAAATGGATCACAAGGAAGGAAGAGTTCCAAAAGGCGCTGAGGGCCTGGTTGGAATCTAGAAATGCTACTGAGCATCCTGAAGAGCCTAGGGATGAGGCAGAGAATACAGATGGTCAGCACGATGGTCCATTGCGTCTGACTGGGGAAAACGTACCTTCCAGGGCAGGCAACAGTGTTTCTTCAAAGGGCCTGTCCCTAGAAGAGCTGGAGGACAGGGAGAGGGATAGAATGCATAAGTTGGAGCTAGCCAAGCTCAAGCTGGGTGGTCAGATGGAATTAGAGAATAAGAAGTTAGCCTTGGAAGAAAAGAGAATGCATTTAGAGCATAAAAGGATGTTGAGGGAGTTGGAGTTGAAAGCCAAAAGTTTAGAAATGATTCCCTCTGGTGGCAGCACACCATCCGTGCCTGTAGATTCAAGAGTATTCATCCCCAAAGATGTATTTAAGCAGTTCCACAAGCATGAAGATATTTGGCAATAGTTTAAGGCCTATAAGGTAGCTATGACCTCCCACCGGGTCCCTGAGAAGGATTCGGGAGCAGGGTTGTGATGGGCGGGACACCTTTTTAGACTTGCCCTCTGAGGACCAGAATTCCTATGTCCACATGAAGGAAGCCTTAATGACCAGGTATGGGCTGATCCCAGAGCTTTATAGACAAAGGTTTAGAAATTGTAAGAAACTGGAGTCAAGTACTTGGGTAGAATATGTGTCTTTTTTTTGCAGAGCATTGGATGGTTGGGTGAAGGGTAGCAAAGTGAATGATTTTGAAGCGCTCTATGATTTGATTGCAAGGAAGCACTTGTCTAGTAATTGTTTTCTAGAGCTACGCCAGCACCTCATTGACAGTAAGCTGACTATCCCTAGGAAGCTTGCGGAGGATGCGGACCGCTGGGTTAGTACCCGGGTCCACAAGGGTCATATGGGAGACTAGCAAAAGGTGGGCAGGGTCCCCAGCAGAAGAGTGGGGGGCACAGAAGGAGTTTCAGAAAGGGCCCCAAAGTAATCTCCAAGGGAACCAAGGGAAGGGTTCCCAGCCTCCCCCTGAGAAGAAGTCAGGGGCCCGACAGATAAGCCTGTTCAGAGAGGTCTCAAGACATGTTTTGGTTATGGTCAGGTGGGCCACTTCTTCCGGGAGCCTCAATGCCCCAATAAAGGTAAAATAGCACCCACTGGTGCACTGCCCCGGCAGATGGCTAGTGTAGCCCTGGGAGAAGAGATGGGTGCCCAAGGTGGGTGGGGTCCCACAGAGATGTCCCTAGTCTCTTTAGGAGACTGTGAGGTGGTCCCCAGGACCCAGATGCCTGATAACACTAAGAAATGGGGAACAACCTTTACAACGCAACTTTTACAACGCACTACCATTACAATGAAACTGTTACAACGCAAGTGGATTTACAACGCATGCCATTACAATGCAAGTCTTTACATCGACTTGTGCTAGATGGCGTGCTAACATTACAAATAGTGTAGTTTACTATCCCAACACCTTCCCTACTGTTAAGTGGACTGGAGTTGGAATAGTAAATTACACTTTTCTAATGTTAGCACGCCATCTAGCGCAAGTCGATGTAAAGACTTGCGTTGTAATGGCATGCGTTGTAAATCCACTTGCGTTGTAACAGTTTCGTTGTAACAGCATGCGTTGTAACAGCACGCGTTGTAACGTCATACATCCCTAAGAAATACAGGCAGGGGGTGACCATCAATGGCCAAAAGGTGGAGGCTCTGAGAGGCACCAGAGCCAGTGTGACAGCTGTCAGTTGTCGGCTGGTGTCTGAGGAGCAGGTGATCCCCTATGCATTTTACCCTGTCATTGCCGCTGACAACAGAGAGAGCCACTGCAAGGTAGCCCAGGTTCCCTTTGAGTGGGGGGGGGGGGTCTCAGGTACAATTCAAGTAGCTGTGAGGCCAGCCATGCCTGCTAACTGTCTGCTAGGCAATGATTTGGAAAGCTCCCCCTGGGCTAAGGTGGAGCGAAGAGCTCATTTGGAGATGGTTAGTCTGCCAGAGTGGGCGTGTGTGACCACTCGGTCAATGACAGCCAGTAAGGGTATTCAAGAGGACCTGGAGCCTGAGATAGTGGCCCAGGTGCCTGCCTTAAAGAGGAGTGGCAGGGGGCGCGGGAAACCCGCCCCCAAGGTTCCCACGGGCCAGGAGGAGGCAGACCTTGAGGGGGATGCCCTGGAACCTACAAGGGAGCAAGTAGCTGAACTGGGGGACCTACCTGAGCTGACCCATTGGAAGCAGGAAGGAGGACCCTCTAGGTAAGTGTTCTGCGAGGAGCAGAAGAAGTGCCCTAATCGTGTGGGTTTGTGGTAACCGGCCACAAACCAGGAAGCAGGTGATCAGTCTGGGTCACATTGGATCTACTGGGAGAATGGTCTCCTGTATAGCGAGCCTAAGGTTGCTGAGCCTGGGTCTGCCCGTGTGCTGGTGGTACCCCAGCACTTCAGAGCCTTCCTACTGGGTTTGGCTCATGATGTGCCTTTAGCAGGACATTTGGGGCAGGACAAGACCTTTGAAAGGCTTGTCATCCACATTTTTTGGCCCCAAATGTGCAATAGTTCAGATTACCATTACAGGACCTGTCAGACTTGCCAGGCAAGTGGTAAGAGTGGGAGGAAGCAAAAGGCTCCTCTTCAGCCATTCCCTGTGGTCAGCACCCCCTTTGAAAGGGTGGGCATTGATATTGTGGGGCCTCTGGATCTCAAGACAGCCATGGGCAACAGGTTCATCCTGGTCTTGGTAGACCATGCCACCCGGTACCCGGAAGCCATCCCTCTCCGGACTGTGACGGTCCCCCGTGGTAGGACGTGCATTGATTGTGATTTTCTCCTGTGTGGGGTTCCCCAGAGAGGTGGTGTCAGACAGTGATACCAACTTCATATCTAAGCATATGAAGTCCCTGTGGCAGGAGTGTGGTGTAATCTACAATTTCACCACTCCTTCCCACACCCAAGGTAATGGGCTGGTTGAGAGATTCAACCGGACCCTAAAAGGCATGATTATGGGTCTTGAGGAACCTATGAGACGTAAGTGGGACTTCCTCTTGCCATGCCTTCTGCTTGCTTACAGAGAGGTGGCACAGAAGTCCTTAGGGTTCCGCCCCTTTGAACTGCTGTATGGTCATCCTGTAAGAGGACCTCTGAGTTTGGTAAGAGAAAGCTCCCAGTAAACCTCCACAGGATGTATATAGCTACATGATGGCCTTCAGAAACCAAACCTGGCGTTTCAGACAACTCGCTCAGGCAAATCTGGAAGCTAGCCAGGAGGAGATGAAACGGTGGTATGATCAGAATGCCACTTTGATCGAGTTTCAGCCTGGTCAGAAAGTTTGGGTCATGGCCCCAGTGGAGCCTTGTGCGCTCCAGGATAAGTGGACCGTACTATTTGAGGTGGTGGAGCGCAAGAGTGATGTCACCTACTTGGTGGACTTGCGGTCTCCTAGGAACCCTTTGCGGGTCCTGCATGTAAACCGCCTGAAGCCCCTCTTAGAGAGGTCCGAAGTGGGCATGCTCCTAGCAACAGATGATGGAATGGAAGAGGAGACTGAGACTCTTCCTGACCTCCTGTATGCAACAGAGCAAGATGGGTCAGTGGAGGGTGTAAACCTCTCTACCTCCCTGACCCCTGAGCAGCAAGATGACTGTGGCCAACTGTTGGGACAGTTTCCTGATCTGTTCTCCCTGACTCCTAGTGTCACTGATTGGATCGCCCATGATGTGGACACTGGGGACAGTCCTCCTGTAAAGCACAAAACGTACAGAGTGACTGACAGGGTGAGAGCTTGCATCAAGGAGGAGGTCTCCAAGATGTCTGCGTTAGGGGTGATTGAGTCTTCTAACAGCCCTTGGGCTAGCCCAGTGGTCTTGGTCCCAAAGGCTGCCGTGCCTGGTGGCACACCCAAACTCCGGTTCTGTGTGGACTACTGAGGACTCAATTCAGTCACCAGA
Source organism: Triturus cristatus (assembly GCF_964204655.1). Lineage (NCBI taxonomy): Eukaryota > Metazoa > Chordata > Amphibia > Caudata > Salamandridae > Triturus > Triturus cristatus. Next base: position 645,963,373 of record NC_140585.1, read on the forward strand.
ACTGATGCGCACCCCATCCCCAGAGTTGATGAGCTCATTGATCGGTTAGGGGTTGCCCGATTCCTCAGTACATTTGACTTGACGTCTGGGTACTGGCAGATCTCCTTAACTGATGGGGCCAAGGAGAGGTCAGCATTCTCCACACCAGATGGCCACTACCAATTCCGGGTTATGCCCTTTGGGATGAAGAATGCCCCTACCACCTTTCAGAGGTTGGTCACCAGGTGTTGGCTGGACTAGAAGATTTCAGTGCCGCCTTCCTGGATGACATCGCAATATTCAGCACCAGTTGGGAAGAACATCTGTGCAACCTCTGGGAAGTGTTGATGGCGCTGCGGAGGGCAGGTCGATCAAGGCGAGTAAGTGCCAGATCGGGCAGGGTTCCAAGGTGTACTTGGGACACCAGGTTGGGAGCGGCCAGGTGGTGCCCCTATAGCCCAGGATAGATACCATCCTGGCTTGGGAACCCCCCAAAAACCCAGACAGAGGTGAGAGCCTTTTTAGGACTCACTGGATACTACAGGAGGGTTGTCAAGGGGAATGGTAGCATTGTTGCACCCTTGACAGAGCTGACACCGGTCAGAAAGCTTTTGATGCCCTGAGGACTGCCATGTGCACGGCGCTCATGCTTCAGGTGCCCAACTTCTCTAAAGAATTCATTGTGCAGACAGATGCTTCAGAGCATGGTGTAGGGGATGTTCTTTCACAGATAAATGAGGAGGGCCTAGACCAACCTGTAGCCTTTTCATCAGTTGGAGGTTACTTCCACAGGAACGGAGGTGGAGTGCAGTTGTGCATGAGGCATTTGCAGTGGTCTGGGCACTGAAGAAGTTGTGACCATACTTGTTTGGGACTCACTTCCGGGTTCAGACAGACCACAGGCCCCTCAGATGGTTGATGCAGATGAGGGGTGAGAATCCAAAACTGTTGAGGTGGTCCATTTCCCTACAGGGGATGGACTTCACGGTGGAACTCCGCCCTGGTACAGAACACGCCAGCGCTGATGGTCTGTCCAGATTTTTCCGCCTTAGTGAAGAGAACTCCCAAGAGGGTGGGTAGTTCCCCCCACATTTCAGCTGGAGGGGACACGTGTTAGACCTGGCACCATTGGCGTGGGTCTCCCTTCCATTTTTTTGCTGTTGCCTCCTGTGTTTTTGCTATGTTTTACTGGTCTAGATGCTTTGGGCACTTTGCCACTGCTATTCAGTGCCAAAGTGCAAGTGCTCCCTATTGTAAATTGTTGTAATGGATTAGTGACTCCATGATTGTCTTATTTGATTTACTTGTCAGACCCTAGTACAGTGTACCTTGTGTGCCCAGGGCCGGTAAATCAAAGGCTGCTGATGGGCTTGTAGCACTGGTTGTGCCACCCACAGAAGCAGCTTGTAAACTATGGCTCAGGCCTGCCATTGCAGAGCCTGTGTGCAGTCTGGGACTGCCATGTCGACTTGGCGAGTGCACCCACTTGCTAGTCCCTAAACCTTCCCTTTTCTACATGTCAGTCACCCCTAAGGTAGGCCCAAGGTACCCCCATGGACAAAGTGCATTGTATGTGAAAGGTAGGACATGCCCTGATGTGTGTGGCATGTAGTGATTGTGAATTACAGCCGATTTTGTTTTTCACTATTGCAAGGTGGAAGAAGTGTGTCGCCGCCGCAGCAGTTGCCGTGGCTTCACCGAAGAAGCGTGTCGCTGCCGCAGCTGTCCGCCGTCGCATCGACAAGGAAGCGTGTCGCATCACCGGAGAAGCATGCCGCCGCCACAGAGTTTACCGTAGCATCGCTGGAGAAGCGTGTTGCAGGGCCTGTTGTGGCTCCAGAACATCGACTTCGCAGCACGGCCGTCGCGGGTGCACGCATTGCATCCAACATTGTTGCATCGCATCAAAGACGCCATTTTGTTGCATTGCACTGGATCGTCGCATCGCATCGAGGTGCCATCTTGTCGCATCGTAACCGGAACGCAGTAAGAAACCGACACATCACCTCCTCTTCGGTAAGGAACCGACGCATCACTTCCCCTGCTCTGCAGTAAGGAACCGACGTATCACCTCCCCCGACGCAAGGAACCTACGCATACCTTCCCTGTGACCCTTTTGTTTGTTTTGCGTTACGCATCCAAGGTACTTTGAGAGTAAAGTGTCGCATTTACCATCTACACTGAACTAAGCTAATTCTACTATACTAAAGTCTTATTTTTTACTGTATTGTGGATTTTTGTCGTTTGGTCTTATGTTAAGACTAGATAAAGATTACTTATTTTTCTAAACTGGTGTCGTGTCCATTTGTAGTATTTCACTGTGTTACTGTATGTGTTCACAAATGCTTTCCACACTGCCTCTGAGATAAGCCTGTCTGCTCATGCCAAGCTACCAAGGGGGTGAGCAGGGATTATTCAGGAGTGTATCCCCCTTTCCCTGACTAGAAGCAAGGGTTCCTATTTGGACAAAGGTGTGTATCATTGCCAACTAGAGACCCCCTTTCTAACCAGACCCTTTTAGAGGGTCCCCTGAAACCTAACCTAGTGGGGTCTCTAGCCGGTTTTCACCAGCCTGCCACCACCAGACCTGTTCCTGACCTCATAGGGTGAGGGACAGCACTCTCATAAGACAGAAACAATAAATGCTCTCCAGGACAGGATGGCCTTCCAGGGCGGGAAGCTTCAAAATGAAATGGCACCTTTGAAATCCAACCCAAAACCCCCCAGATAGTGGGGGAGGCCAGGCCCCCTTTCCTGCTCCACTTGTGGTGGGAGGAACGTCTGAAAATTTAGTTAGATGAGGAGGAGGGTGCCCCCCTCAGCCTGCACTACTCCTAGGGCAAGCAGGGTGAGGTGAACCCCTCTACTGAAATTACAACATCTTGAGATGGTGAGGAAACCTCTGATCAGGGCTAGGGTAGTGCCCCTTCCCACAAGAAGGGGACACTAAAGGGTGTAGACAGCCTAAAGGTAGATAGCTCATTGGCTATTACCTGTCTCCCCTGTAACGCCCCTAAATTCTGTATTTAGGTGCCTCCCCAAGACCTGAACTTCAGATTCATCGGACCAAAGAAGCCCAGGACAAAAGAAGACCTGCTACGTGAGAACAGAAACTCTACTGCAGAAAGAAAAGAAGCCAAAGCCTGCCAGCTGCCAGAAGGACTCAACAATCGCTGCCTGTAGGAAGCTGGGTTTCTGTTGCTGTAATCCCCCACTTTTTGTCAGATTTCTGATTCACTTTGAATGGATGTGCCCTGGGTGCCTGCCATCTTGCAGATAGCAGGCACTCTCCAATCAGGATTAGCAATTGTGCCCACTCCCCCATGTGGGGTGAGCAAACCCAGGGTGTAGTCACCCTAAGGTCAGTGGCCCATTGTCTACTGACCTCAAGACCCCTAACATGACCCCTAAATACAGTATGCCCTGAAGCAAGAAGACAGATTCCCGCAAACTACGAAGAAGAGATGAAAGAAGACGCCCAGCAGAGGACACTGCAGAGAAAAACTAACTTGGCCCCAGCCCTACCGGCCCGTCTGCAGTTTCCAAAGATCCTGCGCCAAAAGTCGCCTTGACATGTAGCCAATGACCTCCAGAACCCCTGGGAGGACTGACTGCCTTCAGCAAAGACCGGATCTCCTGTGCACAGCAGCTCTGTTCAAACGAAACAGCCATGAAGGACTCAGAGCCTGCTGAGGACAAAGAAACCTGATGCCTGGAACCACCACTGCACCTGACGCCTACGGCCCAAATCTGGGTGGCTCGCCAGTCCCAGCGTGGTCCCCCAGTGCTCCAGAGTCCGAGTCCAGTGTGGGTTGACTCCTCCAGGACTCCCTGACGTTGACTTCAATGTCTGCACGGAGATCCCCCAACCGCAAGTGTCTCGGTAAGGGAAAATCCAACCGCATAACACCCCAGCATCCAGCTACCCCGCACCCTGGAGAAGAGAACCCAAGGTGCACCTACATCCCCAAGCCCTACAACTTACCTGCTCAGCTGTTGGTTCCTCCTGGAAGACTTCCTGGACCGAGCCTGCAGCTAAAAAACAAAACTGACAATCCCTATTAAAAACAACAGGGCACACGAAGCCAAAACAGCACACTGCACCCCGCCGCCCGTGTGCCGCTATGGGTGCACATTGTGTGCTAAACCAGATCCACCTGTGCCCTGAGCCTAACACCAGGAGCTTTACTCCCACAACCTTGTGGCTTGCTCGTGAGCAGCCACGAACTGGAGGCCTCATATCTCCCTGTGGATAACATTGGACCTCAGCAGTCTGCACCTGGCCACCCTAGTTCCGCTGAGGTTGTTCTGAGAGTGCATCCTTGACCCTGGGGGAACCCTGATTCTAACCCCAGAAACCCACCTCCCACAAATAAGTACTTACTTGTAAACAGATAACTTAATTTCCTCCCATAGGATTGCATTGACTGCTTTTCTTTTAAAATTATTTTTAGTGTGGCGTTGGTTTGTATGAAACCCTGAACATTGCAAATGTACAAAAACGAAATTACTTACCTTTTGTCTAGGAAATGTCCCAGTGTGAGATCTAGGAATATCACACTGAGCAGCAAAAGTAACTTAAAAAGTAATCCAAGAACTAACATGTACTGTAATCTAAAAGTAACTGAAAAGTAATTCTGATTATTGACTTACCTGTAAATCAACCTACTGCATTTGAACCTGCATTCAACTGTAATTCACTGCATAAATATTGCAAAGTATTATTTCACATACCTCCACCAGGCCTGGCTTGGTTCTAGAAATAAAATAACTAAATAATATTTGTATACAAACAAAATTGGTCTGAGTTCAGTCTTTGAGTGTGTGACATCATTTCTTGCCTGAGTATGAACATTAAATGCTTAACACCACCCTCTGATAAAGGGGAAACAGCCTTTACAACGCAGCTGTTTCCACGCAGTGCCTTTACCACGCAGCCGTTACCACGCATATATTGTTACCACGCATAGCCTTCACCACGCAACGTACGTGGTGAGGGCATATGCTGATAACAGTGGTAAAGGCACCTGCGTGGTCAAGGCTATCGGCGTCGTTATGAGGAGAAAAGAGATCCTTCCGCTTCCTCTTTCAAGAGTTGCCACGTTGTCGTCGTCCTGTTAAGGTAGGGAGGATTATTTTTAAGATGGCTTTTGTTGCGGGTATTTTTTAGTGATTAGGGCAGGGGTTGGGTATTTTTTAAAAGGGCCGAAGGCTGTTGGGGTCGCGCTGGTTTCTAGATTTCGGGGTTAGGAAAAAGGCTGGGGGCAGTAGGGGTTGGGCAGGAGTGTATTTTTAGGGATTAGGGCAGTGGTCGGGGAAATTTTAAAAGGGCAGGGGTGGTGTGGGTCATGCAGGGATCTAAGTTTAGGCCTTAGGGCAGGGTCGTGGATTCTAATAAAAAGGGCGTTGGCAGTGGGGGTTGTGCAGGAGTGTATTTTTAGGGATTAGGGCAGTAGTCGGGTATTTTTTTTAAATGAGCATGGGACAGTGGGGTTCGCGCGGGGTTATACAATTAGGTTTTTGGGCAGAGTCTGGTATTTATTTAAGGGCAGGGGTAGTGGGGGTCGTGCAGGGGACTATTTTTAGGGATTAGGTCATGGGTCGTGTAATTTAAAAAAGGGTCAGGTCGGGGAGGTTCAGGGTCTGGCTTGAGGAATGAGGGCAGGAGTTAGGAAACATTTTTTATAACGCATGGACCTATACCATAAATGCTTTACAACAAAATACATTGTAAAAGCATGCGTGGTAGAGGTTGTACGTGGTAAAGACATTTGCGTTGTAACAAATGCTTGGTAAAGGCATGTGTTGCAACGGAATGTGTTCTTTCATCATACATCCCTGATAAAGCCTTACAGCTCGCCCACACTACCACAAATAGAGAGTAAGATATTATATACTGTTGTAATCTCCCTGCTCTTTCCCCTGGTACTTTCCTCTGTGTTGTTCTTCTCCTCTTTCCCTAGTGGTAGCTTCCTCTCTCTCCCCCGCCCCCTCCTCCCTCTTGGAACGTTCCTCCAGAGTTCACCATGGAATGTTCGGAAGGCTGTTAGTTACGGAGAGTGGATGACAGGATAAAGACGCTTGAACTTACCTGCCTCAGTGTCGTCTTTATTATAACACTGGCGACGATTTGGCGAAGGGGGCCACTCCTGTCATCTCCCCTTTCAGTGCTCTCTCCTTTCTGCATTTCGGATGGGTAATTCTTCGGTTCAGTGTCTGTGAGGACGCAGAGTTGGGGCATTTCCCTGCTCTTTGATGAAGTTCACGGAAGTTTCCTGACTTGATTTCTAGACCATTGTGGATCCTACGAGCCCTGCTGTGAGGTACTCTCAGAGTGTCCCTCTTCTCCGTCTCCATCTCCATTACAGAACTGTTGCTGAGTATTACTGTGCGTCGGACCACCACAAGTCGCTTCATGAGTCGACACTGCAGTTTGTTACCTGTCAGTTCTTCCTTGTGCAGACGTCTGTTTGCTTTTGACTGACTCCTACCTTTATTTCACAGCCCTCTGCATAGCCCAGCGACCGCTCGCCTTCGCCAGTGCCTGCTAATCCTTGGACCTTCGTGTCCTCAAGTCATTTTTGACTCTGTTTTCCTGCTCGCCTGTTTTGTTGCTGTGGTTGGGAGAAAGGATTATCCTCTTAGTGAAATTTGGGCAGAAGATTGTGGGCCTCATTCCTGTGAGGTGCGCTGCCGTCACACTCGCCCTTAAGAGTTGGCGGGAGGTGGGGGTGTTCCTGCGCCACATGGGTGGATCTTCTCTGTGATGACTGTGGATGTGTGCGTTCCTCGAGCCTGTGCAGCTTGGGTTTGCCCGGTGTGCATTTCTTCAACAGAGGACGAGCTGAGGCAAGCGCCGTGTGGAGACACTTTATACTTGTTCACCCTCATTGAGCCTGCGCTGCAACAGCTCTTCCAAAATAAATCCTGTCAGCTGTAGCGTTTAGGCAGGCACTGTGTGAAGACACTTTCCTCTTCAGTAGTGCAAGCCAATTCTCTCTGAGCGCAGCAAGTCAGTTTCCCGGCGCACCAGCAGCTATGGGACCGGCCATGTCATCCAGCATTTCTTTCACTTCAGGTCTGCCTATACTTGCGACCGCCTAACCCAGGGGACAGTTGTTCCGGGCAAGTTTTCTATTATTTATGTGAAGTCTCTTCCTACCAAGTAAGACCTCTTTCTCCTTTTACCTCGGTACCTAGCAGTTATAAAGTGACACTCACCATTCGCAGCCATATTCTGTTACTTCATTGTGTGTCTTCTGCGGTGATACACACACCAAACTTGCACTGCATACCAAAGGTTTATTATCCACGGCTTAGACACTGAAGAGTACTTCTCCTTCCTGCTTCGTTTCCCCTAGGGCGTGATCCATCACAGCTAGTGGAGGACTTCTAGTACGGTACAACTTTGCCCTACATACTCTGTCCACCTCGGTCTAAGCACTGTGTGTGCACCACTACACGGTGACACGCACACCTTCACCATTGGACCATTGGTCATCTAAAATTTTAATGTATAACCTCCACCCTTCTCTGTCTCTCTTAATTCCCCCTTTTCATTTCCTAACCTCTCATTACCCTAGTTTATATAATCACCTTCCAGTGGTGGTACATATTTCTGATCGCACTGCTTCTCAAGCTATATTTTCATGCATGCTTCTTTCATTTAGAGTGTCCAAAAGTGAAAATACTACCATGTATGTGATGAGCCTCTGAGGGCGTATTATGCTTACTGGGTACTGCGTAAATAGCTAAGTTTCCTACATGTTTCATTTGTCTACAGTATATACTAAGTATTAGACTTACTGAGTATTGCCTCCAAGCTAAGTCTTCCTGCATGCTTCAGGTTAGAGTGTAATTAGAGTATAGTAGGGTAACCTCTACAATCCTTGCTGTGAATCGCTCAGATTGTACTTTACTTAATTGTTTTCTTACGCATTGAGATTAGCTATTTAATTTTCTCTCTCCCAGTCCTGGTGTATGTTCCCTGCTCTTCCACCCCTGCTATATCTAAGTATTGGTGCCACCTTCCGTCCAGTGGAAATTCCGGTTCAGCCTGCCTGGATAGCTTACTCCTCCCACTATAGCTGGACAAGCTATGAGCCAACCTCCTCCGTTCCTCAATGAAATCGGGGAACCGGAAATTCACTGGAAGGAATGGATACATTTATTCGCCTCATACCTCATTGCCATAGGCGGCGAAAGGTATTCACCAATTCGCAAACAACACATATTGTTGCATAACCTAGGCGTACAAGGTAGGAAGATTTATGACACTTTACCTGAACCAGAACTAGAAGAGGATGAGGATCACACGGATGAGTTTAAAGTCACACTGTTAAAGTTAGAAACACATTTTGGAGATAGAGTAAACGGAGTTTTGGAGCGACATAAGTTCTTTAGCCGCATCCAAGGTAAGCAGGAATCGGTCATCAATTATATAGCAGCACTTAGAGGCCTGACACAACTATGTGACTTTGGTGAGCTCACTGATTCACTCATCAGGGACCAACTTGTCAGGTGCACAAACAATAGTCGTATCCAAGAAAAGCTCCTGGCAAAAAACCCCACTTTAAAAGAAGCGGTTAGTATAGCAGTCTCTGTGGAACACACTGCTAAGTGTATCAAAGAGATGAAGACTCCCAATGATCTGGTTGCCAATGTTCGCAAAAGCAGTGATGCACAAGCCAATTCCTTTGATAATGAGGTATTCAAAGTTAAACCCGGAGATGTCAAAGATAACTATTCTGTCAGTGAAAAGGGAAGGTTGAAATGCTATAGATGTGGCAGCAGTAATCACCTTGCAAATGATGTACGTTGTACTGCCCTAAATGTCACGTGTGTAAAATGTAACAAGAAGGGGCACCTGGGTAGAGTGTGCAACAGCAGTGAAAACCATCGAGTAAAATTAGTACACAGTGAAGGGGACTTGGCCCCCAAGTATGTTTTCCAAGTAAAAGCTAGGGACTGTCAAGCTTCCCCAAGTTCTCAAGAGCAATTCAGTGACCACAGGCCTACTGAACATCCTAAATGTACCATCTTTGTGAATAATAAGCCCATAGATGTGTTGGCCGATTCGTGTGCCCCGGTTACCTTATTCAATATTGATGTCATAAATGACATTTTTGATACCTCTTGTCTCAAAATGCTGGAACCTGACATTTCAGCAGTAGGGTATGCCAATGAGAACATTCCTTTAGTAGGGATGATGAGTGTGTGTATTAAATTCAAAGGAAGATCGACATGGGGCAAAGTATACATGGTAAGCAAAGGGTCTAATCTGTTGGGTTGGCATCATCAAAGAGAGCTGGAGATTGTACTCGACCCGAACAGTAAAGATCAAGTTCTCGCATGCTGAGGAGGTGGATGAAACCAGCAGGGATGTATACAATTTTTCTGAGTTGTTCACTGGAATTGGCCAAAGAGTAAATAGCATTGCCTGCGACGTACCTCCCACGGGAGTGTACATCATTTCTAAACAAAGTGCCAATACCCATGTAGAAGGGGGGGTGCCAGAGTTGGTTCATGCTGTATCAGGAACTGATGTTGTTAAAAGTTTGCCTGCAGAGAATTTTTGTAATCGGTCTGACAATCCCACAGCAGTTCCAAAGACTCCATGGACTAAGTTGGCATTGGAGATAATCTGTCCCACGGGACAATCAGGAGTCCCAAAGAGATTTTTGATTGTTCTCATGGATTACACATCTCACTGGATCAAATACAAGTGTGTCTCACGTGGCTCTACAACAGTCCTTATCGACTTCTTAAGAGACTCATTCTCTTGCGAAGGTGTGCCAGCTTGCATAGTCATCAACAATGATATAAAATTCACATCTATGGAAATGAAGATATTCCTTTGTGAGCTGGGCATCAAGCATGAGGAATCTAATGAATATTGCCAAGGAGACAATGACCCCATTCGGATGTCAATGTTTTGGATCAAAAATCTCACTCATCTAGCTTGTACCAACAATATGGATGTAGATAAGATGTTAAGAGAAAGCATTTGGGCATATCACACCTCTTCTGACTTAAGAACAGGAATTACCCCTTTTGCTTCCATCAGGGGAAGGGATCCGATTGCCAATTCTATAACCCCCTGATTTGTCCTTCACGCTATATGTTTCTTTTAAATTAACTGGGTAGTTTTTTCTCCTTCCTTTTACTGCTGTGTGCTCCCCGTCTCCCAGGCCTAGGGGTTTCCATGTTACTAATACGTTTAAACTTTGTTACTTCACAGGTTCCTTGTACTCTCTGACCTCTTCCTTTCCTTTCAGTTTTTCCCTTGTTTTCCCTGTTCCTCCGTAGGGAGATGTGTTGTAATCGCCCTCCTCTTTCCCCTGGTACTTTCCTCTGTGTTGTTCTTCTCCTCTCTTTCCCTAGTGGTAGCTTCCTCTCTCTCCCCCGCCCCCTCCTCCCTCTTGGAACGTTCCTCCAGAGTTCACCATGGAATGTTCGGAAGGCTGTTAGTTACGGAGAGTGGATGACAGGATAAAGACGCTTGAACTTAACTGCCTCAGTGTCGTCTTTATTATAACATATACCTGTGCACACAATACCTTACTTTGGTATAGTGTTTACAGAACCAGCTTCCTTCCTACACTGCTGCTGTGTCATCCTGAAACCTGCCAGGGCTCCAAGAAGAACCCTGGACCACCTCCAGCATTTGAGGAATTGCATAGAAGCTCCCTTGGAGTGAAGGTATCACTCCCTTCACACCGCAGTAACCGATCCAGTGAAGTTCGGGTTGTTGACTTGCTGCTGCCTGACAACCTTGAAGCAGCACTAAAGCAAGGAGAGGCACAACAGATCTGCCTCTCCACCAAGTTTTCCGCCACCAGGACCTACCGGAGCCACAGTGTACCAATAACCGGGTTACGGGACCCACACTGGTAAAATACAAGAAGAGTCCACCCCGGACTCCCAAAGCACCAGAAGCAAGCACCTGTCGAGGGACATCGAGACACCCAAGATCCACTTCCTGAGTGGTCCAGCTGTCCCGAGATCACCTCTCCAAGTTGCCTGCTCCTAACCACAAGGACCCTGAAGATGCATGATGCCCGGCTGACTTTTTTGCTCTGCACCCAGCCCCACCACTGACCAACCAGCTCTGCTCCTGTGGTCCCTAGTCCCATGCGACCTCCTCCCTCTAAAGAGACCCACCAGACTTACCTGTAAGTCTACCTATGCAGTGCATTTTCTAGTGGTCCCCTTTGTCTTTGTGCACCAGTTCCTAAGACCCTCGGAGCTCTGCTCCCACCCAATTCGAGATGCTCCCAAACTTCTCCTGCTGGAACTTTGGACCTGGTCCCTTCAAAAATCCCAACTTGAAAAGCACTTACCTCAGAAATGTGTCCTTGGTCTCTAAAAATACGTAAAAATAGACTTTATTTTTACAAATTGGTCTCAGATTTATCCTTGAATGTGTGACAACAAATACTTAGCAGTATCCTCTGATAAGCCTAGCTGCTCGTCCACCCACACTACCGCAAAAAGAGCGTTAGAATGATCTGCTTTTACCTCTTTGTACTATTTGGGAATTCTCTGGATTCTCTGCACAGTGTACGTCTTTTTAGTACACTATATAGAGAGTCAGCTTCCTTCAGGCAGTAATTTGGGCATCAACTGAGAGGTTCTCATCAAACCAGATGTCCAGGTTCTTTACCTTGGGAGATGGTAGAGGGCCAAAGTTATCTGGCCACCAGCCAGTCGACCTAATGTTAAGGTGCTTGCTAATAACAGAACCTCCGTTTTTCCAGTGTTCAACAGTAGACAGTTGTGGTCCATCCACGCAGCAACATCTGATAGACACGCCAATAGTTAGGATGCCACTTGTTCACTGCTGTGAGCCAAGGTGATGATAAGCTGAGTGTCATCAGCATATGAAGTGATGGAAAAACCATGCTGCTCAATAGCCATGGACAGAGGGCTGACGTAAACATTAAAAAGTGTTGGACTCAGTGATGAACCCTAAGGCACTCCTTGCTGCAAGGAACCAGTCAATGATTGAAATGGCTTTTGAGTCACCTTAACGGTACGTTCCGGCAGAAAGACGCTCAGCCACAGCAGTGTATTGCCGCCAATGCCACTGGTCGTTATTTGCTTAATTAAAATACTATGGGATACAGTGTCAAATTCGGCACTGAGGTCGAGTATAAGAATGGGTGCCATATTACCTTCATCCATTCTCTGCCTTGCAGATTCAGAAACAAGCAATAGAGCTGGCTTTGTGCTCTAGGTTGGAGAGAGACCTGATTGAGTTCTATGCAGGATCATATTATCTTCCAAATATCTAAAAAGTTGTCTGTTCACATACTTTTCAGTTAGTTTGCCGAAAAGAGGCAACGATGATATGGGTTGATAACGGTCCGGCTTGGCAGAGTCCTATAACGGCTTTTTCAGCAGAGGAACCACCATGGCATGTTCCCATTGTTGCGGAACATGCCCAGAAGACAGGTAGAGTTCACAAACAGCATGCTGGTGAGTCGTGTCGGGTGGCTTAGTGGGCTAATGCGTCCACTACAGGGGCATGTGTTTGACCTCATAGTCACAAGTTCCAATCCCAGTGGGCCCCCTCAGCTTTTCATCCTTCTGAGGTCGATAAAATGAGTACCATTGGGTAACAATAAACATCTGTTTTTCAGCAACAAGATACCAACCTGGGTGAACATGTGCTTTGCAAATACACATGTTATGTTATGGATAACCTCGCAGCCCTGGGGGGAAAGATTACTTCAGCAGGAGAGTCAGATTTAACAGTAGAGCAGAGAGAAGTCAGTTCTATAGAAGACATTGGGTGAAATTGTTGTAGTTTAACATAAGTGATTGGCGAATCACCCCATGTCTCCAGCTGTGGGTTAACACCTTGCTTCTGTAGGAAAGAGAAGTACATTTTCTCTACTTTATCCACAAAAAAGAGGTGATCACGTTGCAACGTTGGCTTCAGAAGGCAGAGAAGAGGGCCCACAGAGGTTAGTGACTTGAGAGTAGCTCTTGCATAGGCAAGACCTTTTAGCTTTGCCAATGCTTGTTTTTAGAAATGTTTACAAGTGCATTAGACAAATGGAAGATCTAAAGTAAATTCTGCTCACTATATGAAATAAAACTACAGTCTGCGCTTGATACATAAGAATGACCAGATACACAACCTTTTAAACTCTAAAGTGAAAGCTAAATATTTATCTGATGTTTTATTTATGTGTACCTGTCAAACGTTCAGAATTATCGACAACTTTAATTCGACACAGTACTTTGAATGCTCTGAATTATTTTATTCTCTGACACAGCACATCCTGTATCATTTTCCATAAAAAATTAAAAACAAAACAGAATTCATGTATGTCAATTTCTATTATTCCAATGATGGCTTTGGTTTCAAAATGATACTGGCCAAAATATTTGGATTTTCTAAGCAGCAGCCTAGGGGGTACCCTTACTTATTATTGGTACAATTCCCGAGACCACCATTAATGAATCTCTTCAGTTTGATGTCATAATCGTCACACACTGGGTTATCAGTACACTACCAAACACTAACAATATATGCCCAATGTCTTCCTACAATGCAGCTCCATTTCTTTTCGTATGTTCTATTATTTATATAGTGCACGTTTATAGGGGTTTCTTGGTGCTGCAAAAGAGAATGCAACCTGGTACTTAATCTAATTAAAACCTATATATTTATTTACTAGGCTTGGCTAAATAGAAATGTCTATCAGCAAGAGAGGGAGAGAGAATAGGTGTACTGGAAGTTTCATCCACTATCCTGCTGCAGCCACCAAGAAAAAGCCCTGTTGCCGGTGGTGACCTTTCTGACCTTTGGAATGTCCAACAAAAACTGGTGTAAAGTACGTAAAGGGTGATGGAGCTGAAATTTGGTAGCCAAAAAAGAGGGCCTGCAGTTGTGGATAACACATTATTATCAATGCATTTAAAAGATCTCTTTTTCTGTTGTGCAGGCTGTGCCAGGATGGGAGAGACATGAACACGACCGAAGGGGGGGGGGGGGGGAGGCTAGGGTGGGTGGGGGAGGGGGGGTGTTGACGAGCCATGCTGCGTCATTCTGCACCGAAGCCTTGACATTTGCTTATCCGATAAGCTCAGATAACTAAAGTTACCATAGTCAAGAACAAGAATGAACTAAAGCAGGCATCACTATGCAGTGGTAATCAGTGTCAATGTAAGGCACATTCTTTTCATAAGTTTTATTTGTGTGGATGCAGCCGTACCTTAAAGTTCACAGGTGACTTCTACTCACCTTGGTTATCAGTGGTGTGATGTGGCTTATGGTGTTCCGTCTCTCGTGGATAATGTTCAGTGGGTTCCCTCAGGACGGACTCTCATTGATAACCTGTACTGCTTATTACACATCATTTTAATTTAATGCAAATCAAGTCTCTGGTAAAAGCTCATATGTAGCCTTTTACATCATGGAAGTCATTTAGGGATCACTAGGTATCGCAGCTGCGACCCCTGGCTTGCCCCCTGCTACCCGGCGGAACTTTCTTTGCAAACCCTTCCTCGGAGGTAGTTAAAATAATGCCAAGAAGACATAGATAGCTCGCCTTAATGGACCTCCTTGTTGTCTGCCCTTTTGTTTAAACACACGAAGAGTGAATAGTAGTATTTTATTCACTATTAGTGTAATAAAAAATGGAGAACTAGGACCTGGAACAAGACCAGTAGTGGCAGATGATATAAGTAAAATGTTTTTTTAAATGTATGTTTTGTCTGTGCAGGTTAGAGAGCTGGTGCATTTATGAGTGTGTGTCTGTATGTATGAGCATGTGTGTGTGAGTGAAAGTGTATCAGTCAGTGACAAGTTGTGAGTGAAATTGGGAGAGACTAAGGGGCCTATTATCATAGCGGGCGGATTGCCACCCCCTGACCGGCGGTGGTGATCCGCCTGCCAAAACACCCCGCCGGAAGGCCATTTACCCCCCGCCACATTAGCATGGCGGGGGGGTATCGCGGTGGACGGAAAGATCGTCCACTGCTTTTCCTCCGGCAGGCAATCGTTACGATTGCCTGCCGTGCGGAAAAGTCTCATAATATCATAATATGGTGGCAGTGCCCATCCATAGTATAATGTGTGCGGTGTGCATGCATTTCCATGGCGGAGACTCCGCCATGGAAAGACATGCAGAGTTTACATTGGGGGCCTGTTGTGGGGTGTGGGGGGCTGCACTTGGGGGGAACCTATGTTAGCCCCCTACATTGGCATTCACAAGGTGGCAGGCACCGCGCGGTGCCTGTCACGTTGTGGATGCCAATGCAAAACATGCATTTTTAACATTGTGGCAGGTGCTGCTTACAGCACCGCCCGCCACAATGTTAAATATGCGGGATGCGACTGCCAGGGTGACGGTCGCATCCTAATGGGCACAGCAGGACCGCCGCACCTCTGGCGGTTGGTCCCGTTTACCGTTACGGTGGCGGGCAGACTTTGTCCACCCACCACCGTAATGGGCCCCCAAGTGCCAGTACATGAGCATAAATGAGTGAGAGTAAGAGTGACTGTAATTGAGTGAGAATGAATGAGGGTGGGTGAATGAGAATGTGTGAGTGACAGAATGTGAGCGTGAATGAGAATGTGATGTTATTCTTGCAAGTCTGCCATTCGCCTTGGCATACTGAAAGTGATTCCTGACTTAAATAGGAATCCTTGGCACAATACAGCTGCTGGCACACAGTAGGTAATTGTTACTGTGGCAAGCACCTGTGACTCTGGCACACTGGAGGTAGTTCTTGGCGTAATGGACACCTGTAGGTGCATTTGATAATGTCGAGAAAAGAATATGGTTTATAACAGATGTGCAGAACTAACTAGTAGGCTTTAATGAAAAGTAAAATGCATTTAAATGCAAAATTGTAGTAGGCATATTTATTCATAGTAGGCCTAAAAATGGGTGAAGCAACATTGCTTGAAAAGCTGAAAGGATTAGAAATGCTTGGACCTGCATAAATGCTTATTTTCTGACCTTTCGAATAGCATTTTTTTAATAATAAATAATAGTTGCATAAATATTTTCATCTAACTCTGCAAATGCTCCAACTTACACAAAGATCACCGTTAAGAAATGATTAGATTGGAACTTTGTCCTTTAAGGACATATTTATGAGAGGCTTGCGTCATGTTTGCACCATGGGAAGTGGTACATCTGTGACGCAAGCCTCTTAGTCAGATTTATGAAGCCACGCAAAGCCACATTGCGTGGCTTTGAATGGCTTCATAAATGTGGAGTAAGGCAACATGGCGCAAATCGCTGCATTACCTTTCTCTACGCAAGGGAGGTGTTTCTTGGGCAGTGCGGTGGGTGTTCCCACGCAAATCTCATGGTTTTTGATGCATTCCCAAATTTACCAAACTTGGTCAACCTGGGAATGTACCAAAAAATATATGCCTCCCTAGGTGATGCATAATAAGGAGAAATATCTTTTTTTCCCATAGTTTTTTCCTCTTTCTATGTGTGCTGCATTTTGCAGCACACATAGAAAGAGGAAAATGCCTCTATGAGTTGTTTTTGTGCAGTAACGTGGCCCTTCCTGCACAAAAAAAATCCCACCTACAACACAGGTACCCTTGCACCATGGTGCAAGGGTGCCTCCGTTGGGGCTAGGCTGCTAAAACGGCCCCGGCGCAGGGAAGAGGACATGAATGTGCCTTATTGCTGACATACTGCGCTTTCCTGCCCTTTACCAGTGACGCTGGGCAGTGCAGCGAGGTGACTTACTGTGCTGCCCGGTGCCACTGTTTTCATAAGTATGCCCCTTAGTGAGGTAAAGAAGAATTTCACCCATGGAGATGCAATATTCCTGAAGAAAATGAATAGTTGCTGTGCTAAATATTTTCTTTCTGTTATATAGATGTTTCAGCTTTTACATACACCATTGTTAGCAAATTAATACACTTGATATGTTAGAAGGTTAGAAATGTAGTTTATATGTGGGAAAGTAGACCTGAATGAGAAAATGACCCACATAAACATAAAAATTATACAACTAAGTTGCAAACTCAACATTGCTGTCTGTGGACTATTGCATTCCTGTGAGAAGACGAGGAGGGATAATGCTCCCATGAGAGGTTTGAAAGCTGTTTGGCTGACTAGAAATGGATGAAGCAACATGTTGCAAAAGGTTCAGAACGTGTTGTCTGTAATGGTGCGTGTTCCTGGGATAGACTAACACTTTTTGCCGCCACGATTTCCTTACCCCATTCCACGCTCTTCTGAGACTCTAACTTTTGAAATGTCTCTTTATGGAAAGTTCTACTTTGATTGATTTTGTATATATTGAACAGTTTTATATGCAATAGTTGTATGCTACATCTCACTCTCAAACTAAAACCCTTTATGAGTTCTGTCTGACACCATTTTCTCCCCATTCCTATAATAGGGATTTTCTTTCCTTTATGAAATGCCATTAACGTATTTTTATTGCAATTTTATTGATTGCTTATTGATTGATTATGAACTTCTAATAAGATTCTAATGACTAAAATTTATAAATTTAACTTGTGGCCTAATAAAGATGAGTACCTAAAAGATTTGAATAATAAAACCTTTTAACTCACACCAAACTCTCATTATTTATTGAAAATAGAGTAGAAATGATATCATAATTTATGTGATGTACAGCTCCTGCTGGTGCCTTAGCAGTTGTAAGAGTGGGAATTAGCCTAGATTTTGGTAAACAGAGAATTTTAATTTAGGAAGTGATTCCCTCTCTGGCAAACTTGGTGTCAGGAGGACGGTTTATGTTATAAGAAGAGGACCTATAAAATAATATCCCAAGTTAGAGTAATGCTTGAGACCCATAGCCCAAAGCTCAGAATTTGAAGACTGACAAGGTGCGGTTTTAAAGGCGGTTGCTGTATTGAAGGTATGAGTATCAATAGGGTTATGCATCATGAATTGTGGTTATTGTTGTGTTTTATTTGCGAGGTATTGGAGTACACATGTTAAATGAACTAGTGATATGTATATGCTTATTATGAAGTTGTTGAAGATATCATTGGACTCCAGAGTACTTTAAGATCTCTGGGTAGAAAATTAAAAGTTGGTTTATGATTTTCTTGGCTGCTAAAGATTTGTAGTATAGGTCATGAGGTACCTTCGACTACACAGTTGAGAAAGGGATCATAACAAACTGTTGTGAATTTATTAATATTGATTGGTATTGGCAGAGCCAATTGAGCAAAAAGGTGAAGCTACATTGATTAAAGTGATTTCGGCTGGTCGAGATTTCATTCATGTGTTTGAAAAATCTATTTGGAAAAGTCAGAGGGCTTAAAAACCTTAATATTCTGATTGCTGCATTGCTTTATTTTTTATTAGTGGCGCAGACAAAGCTTTTTAATTTACGTTTGCTTAGAGTTTTAGAATTGTGTGTGTATCGGAGAAATTGTAAAGGAGGGTAAACACCGGGAAGGAGTGAGTACATACGGCACAGTGTGCCGTGCTGTGATTGGTTGGTGTAGTGTCGCACTGCTTTTGGTTGATGATGACGCAGAGTGCTGTGCTGTTATAGGTCAATTATTGTGCAAGTGCCTGATTGAGATTGGTTAAGGAGTATTCAAGTATTAAAGCTATAACAGGATTGGAGAAAAGAGATCTGACGTATACGGAATAGAATGAAAACAATTAAAGATTTAAAGTACGTTATTTGCTAAAAGCTGAATAATCCAGAATCATGAAATGTTTTAAAGGATTTAAGAGTCTTGTGAGAGGTGATCTATCAATTCCAGTGTGGGAAGGTGAAGAGGCGCCTCCCAAGGGTACCCCAGCAGATTATATGACAACTAATATGGTGTTGCATACATGTTTGTGGCTTCGTCAATGGTGTAAGAAAATGAAGGTCCTATGAGTTTTCCAAAATATGGTACGTTTGAACTGAGAATTGTTAAAAGATTGAGTGAAAAGCTATATGAGATGAAGCCACCACCTTGAGGCACACAGTATGAAGCATTACATATTTGGAAGAAAACACAGCATGTTAAGGAGAGAGAGAAATACCAGAATAAAACTAAAAGAGCTGTGTGTAATTATGCAGATGCTCGATGGGATGATGAACAACAGAAGTGGAGGAAAGTCATTGTTGAGGGGGCTAGACTGTACTCATCTATTACTACTGAACAACCTGGGAAGTTGAAAAAAAAAAAGACACAAGGAAAAGATGAGGAGGGAGCTGCAAAGAAATCAGATCCAGAGAGTTATTCAGGAGACAAAATTGGGGATGCTTTATTAGCAGCGAGTCCACCACCTTATGCGGCCTCTGTAACACATACTGAGAGTTCTTCGACATCAGATGACACCGTGGCTACAGCCCCTGTAGACCCGAATGTGATTCAGACTGAAAGATCAGTACAGATGACACAGCCTATTGTACAACCTGTTATATCTAATGTTTTGCCTGCCCAAATTGAGAATGTTCCTACAGTGATACCTCCAGGTGTTAGTGCTTCTGTTGTAACTGTAGCAGCACATGTTACTATGGTTATAACAGCACAGCCATTAGACATTAGCACAACAGCTGCTCTGATTCATAATTTTTCAGAAGCAGTCATTCCAAGAACTGTTTAAGGAGCACCTGTGACAGGGTTTATCTTGACGTAGCAGAATTCACAAATTGTTGCTTGGACACCACCAAAAACAGTTCATTCATTGAGAGAAGGGAAAAGGAATGTCTTTATGACACCAATAATACAGAGCAAGATTAATCCATTTGAAGAGGGGACTCCTCCCCCATGGTTTAAAGAAATGGCAGCGAATAAAAATATAGAACATCATGTTCCTACTGCACAAAAGACAGAAAAGGAAAGACTGCTAAATGTCCAAATATTAAAGGTAGAGTTAGAAGAAATAATCAGAGGATATTTAGATCTGAAGCATGTGAATCAGTACCAGGAAAAAGAGCTAACATATTTGTACAAAGAAATGACAAGACGTGCAGCAGTTAATTAATGATAAACTGACTAAATTAACTCAAAAATATTACATTGATCTTTCAAAAGTGATTGTACCCTGTGAGAACAGTTCAAGATTTGCTCCTTGATTTAAAAGAAACAGTAAACCCAGAATGATGGGACTTCACAGGGAAAGATATTGGACTGATTAAAGCAGTGGAAACTGTGTGACAGTGAAACCTAATGCTGTATATCCGAGAATACCACCATAAAATGTGACCCCAGAAACAGTGGCTGGAAAAACACTAGTAACTGATGACATGCTGAGGAAAGGGATTTTAAAAGAAAGTGCTGGAAGCCCCTGCAACTGCCCTGTCATAGGCTTATAGAAGCCTAATAGTAAATATCGGTTTGTTCAAGATCTTCAAACAATTTCTAAGATTCGTTGTTCCATGTTGACCCGTGGAACTGAATCCATCCACCATACTTTTTCAGATTCCATGCACTGCAGAATGATCTACCATTGTGGACTTATGTGAGTCCTTCTTTTCTGTTACATTGCATGCAGACAGCCAGTTTTTGTTCTCTTTTGTATTCCAACAGAGGGTTTTGGCATGGGGCCGAGTTCCACAAGGGTATACAGGGCGTTCATTCATTTCTATTCAGATCTTGAAAAAGAATCTTGAGTCACTGCAGATGACTTACAATTCAGTTCTCATGCAATATATTGATAACCTGCGTGTGGCTTCAGATACAGGCAAAGCTTGCAGACAGGACACAACTGCACTGTTAAATCACCTGCCTGAAAATGAACATTTAGGTGCCAATTACGATCCGGTAAAATAAATTCCCGTACGACTCGTATCCGGTCTTTTTACCGTACGAATCGTACAAGTGCCGTACAAACTGGCAATCACGATTCGCACGGTAAAAAGCCCATACGAGTCGCATTGGGAATAATTCCCCACACGTCCTCGGGTCGGAAAAAGTGTCCAACACGTCCTCGGATGAGTTACCGTACAAACGTGAAAAGCGAAGTCCGACCGGGGAATCACGATCCGTCCCGGGCGTCCGATAGTACAACCGTATGGTTAAAAGACCGTCCGCACCGAACTCCAATAGCAACCATGGAGACGTCCAAACAGGTGCCCGGTACGCGCCGTACCCCCCCAGCCCCCGCATGTACGCGCCATACCCCCCCCAGCCCCCGCATGTACGTGCCGTACCCCCCCCAGCCCCCGCATGTATGCGCCGTACCCCCCCCAGCCCCCGCATGTACGCGCCGTACCCCCCCCAGCCCCCGCATGTACGCGCCGTACCCCCCCAGCCCCCGCATGTACGCGCCGTACCCCCCCCAGCCCCCACATGTATGTGCCGTACCCCCCCCAGCCCCTGCATGTACGCGCCGTACCCCCCGTGTACGTACACCCGAGTACGTGTCGAACCCCCCGTGTACGTACACCCGAGTACGTGTCGAACCCCCCGTGTATGTACACCCGATTACGTGTCGAACCCCCCCGTGTACGTACACCCGAGTACGTGTCGAACCCCCCGTGTATGTACACCCGAGTACGTGTCGAACCCCCCGTGTATGTACACCCGAGTACGTGTCGAACCCCCCCGTGTACGTACACCCGAGTACGTGTCGAACCCCCCGTGTACGTACACCCGAGTACGTGTCGAACCCCCCCGTGTATGTACACCCGAGTACGTGTCGAACCCCCCGTGTACGTACACCCGAGTACGTGTCCCACCACCCGTGTACGTACACCCGAGTACGTGTCAAACCCCCCCGTGTATGTACACCCGAGTACGTGTCGAACCCCCCTGTGTACGTACACCCGAGTACGTGTCGAACCCCCCCATGTACGTACACCCGAGTACGTGTCGAACCCCCCCGTGTACGTACACCCGAGTACGTTCGAGTCGAACCCCCCCGTGTACGTACACCCGAGTACGTTCGAGTCGTACCCCCACCCGTGTATGTACGGTGCGTATCCCCAGCGCGTCGCGCTGGGGGTACGCACCGTACATAAACAGGTGGGGGTACGACTCGAACGTACACAGGTGTACGTACACGGGGGGGTTCGACACGTACTCGGGTGTACATACACGGGGGGGTTCGACACGTACTCGGGTGTACATACACGGGGGTTTGACACGTACTCGGGTGTATGTACACGGGGGGTTCGACACGTACTCGGGGGTACGGTGCGTACATGCGGAGGCTGGGGGGGTACGGCGCGTACATGCGGGGGCTGGGGGGGGTACGGCGCTTACCGGGCCACCTACTCTGGTCGTTTCGCGCCGTACTTCGCATTTCCGACACTTTTTGGGTGCCGTAAAAATATTGCCGTCCGGACTGCTGTCGGTTTGAATCGTAATTCCTGGGTCGTGAAACGCTGCCTGGAAGCGTCCCGACGTCACGTCGCAGCATTCCCGGATCACATTCGTATGCATATTTTCGTCGGTCGGTGTTTTTTACGATTCGTACGGAAATGGTGTTTCCGTGCGAATCGTAATTCCATGTTTGTAATGTTTTACGACCGGGTACGAGTCGGAAGGAGAATACGCTCCGACCGACGGTTCGTACCCGGTTTTTACCGGATCGTAATTGGCACCAAAGTGTCTCTAGGTAAACTGCAATTCTGTCAAAAATAAGTCCAATACTTGGGACATATCATTGAGAAAGGTGCCACCAGACAGAGTTGAGACTGTTCTATAGATGAACCCACTCAGAACACAGTGAGAAGTCAGAATGTTTTTGGGGTTTTTGGCTACTGAAGACAGTGGATACCAAATGTTTCCCTATTGGCTAAGTCTTTACTGAGGCTGACACATAAAGATGTACTTTATTCACTTCCATGGGCCAACAATTACTATAATGCTTTCCTAGAGCTGAGAGAAGGTCTCTGTCATGCCCCAGCACTAGGAATGTCTGATTACAGTAAGACGTTCACTTTATTTTGCAATGAGCCGGAGGGCTTCACTCTCGCAGTGCTTACCCAGATACATGGAGATGCACGAAGACCTGTGGCTTATTTTTCGACCACCCTTGACTTTGTAACCAGAGGACTTACCAGCTACCTTAAATCAGTAGTTGCAGTTGGTGTCAGTATAGAGAGATGTGAGAGCATAGTGATGGGGCATCCCTTAACTGATATGGTCCCTCACTCAGTAGAAATATTTCTCACCAGATGGTAAAACCAGTACATGACAAACATCAGACTTACAAAGTAAGAGCAGCAGATCGTTGCTGCTGATAATATAATTTTGAAAATATGTCAAATTTTAAATCCGTCAAATTTGTTGTCTGTATATGAGGACTCCACTGAAGATGAAGTTGAACATGTCTGTCCAGATGTCATGAACTTATGTACAAAACCATGGCCAGCCATAAAAGATGAACCTGTGAATGAGCCTGAGTATGTAATCTTTGTTGACGGCTCATGTCTGAGAAACAATGATAGCAGCTTACGCTGTCTATAAAATTCAAGATGTGGAAGCTTCATGGTTTCAAGGTGTTACCTCAGCACAAGTTGCAGAATTAATTTCCCTTACAAGAGCTTGCAGTCTGACAGCCCAATTGAGAGTGACTATATTTACAGATACTCAGCATGACTTTGGTGTTGTCCATGATTTTAGACAGTTATGGTCATGAAGAAGTTTAATGACCTCATCTTGTACCCCCATTATAAATGGGGCACATTTAAGAAAACTGCTTGAGGCATTGTAGCTGCCAACAGATGATGCAGTGGTTAAATGTGCAGCTCACAGAAGTGGCAATGGATATGTCACAGTTAGAAACAGATACACTGGTCAAATTGAATGATATTGTATACGTGTGACCTGCACATTCAGCAGGGCTTATACAAATGAATCTGAAGAGGACACTGTTTTTTTATGTATTTGTCAGTAGCTTAT
The DNA here is from genome assembly GCF_964204655.1 of Triturus cristatus. Taxonomy (NCBI): domain Eukaryota; kingdom Metazoa; phylum Chordata; class Amphibia; order Caudata; family Salamandridae; genus Triturus; species Triturus cristatus. The sequence goes on from NC_140585.1 coordinate 645,987,179, forward strand.
ACATGGGAAGAGCTCAATAGATTGCAGGAAAATGTTTCAGAAGCAGAGTTCATCAGGATGTGGGTAAAATGTGACATTTGGATGTCAGCAGATGGAAGACCAGTGTTGCCAGAGAGTTTATTGGTTCCTATGACATGACATTTCCATAGTCCAACACACCTAGGAAGAGATGCAATGGTGAGATTATGTAGACAGAATTGCTATAACCCCAGATTTAGGATGCTTGCAGAAGAATTGTGCCATTGATGTCTGACATGTCAACAGATGAACGTAGGGAAAAGGACACCAGTAACATTTAGGCACACAGGGAAATCAGGTTGTCCCTTCAACAGAATGTAAATGGACTTTATCAAGATGCCTGTTTGTAATGGGTTGAGATATGTTCTGTTTCTAGTGTGCATTTTCTCTTGATGGGTGGAAGCCTACCCAACATGGAGAAAATGAGTCTCACTGTAGCAAAATTGCTGTTGTGGGAGTGGATATCTGGGTATGGATTACCGGTTTCTCTGGAGTCAGTTCATGGGACTCATTTTAACAATGAGGTCCTAAGAATGCTTTGTGCTGCATTACAGATCGAGCAGAGATTACACTATAGTTATTGACAAGAAGCCTCCAGAATTGTTGAGCAGGTCAATGGAACCATAAAGTGCAGATTGGTAAAGGTTTGTGCCTCCCCATCACTGAAATGGACAGATGCTTTACCTTTGGTGTTGATGAGTTTTTGAAGTATTCCTGACAGCAAGACAGGGTTATCCCCTCACAAGAAATTGATGAGGCATGCAATGAGACTGTCTGCTGTGCTGGCAAATGCACTTTTTAACATCACAGATGACATGAGACTCGATTACTGCAAAGGATTGGCTGATGTGGTGCGTTCCTTTTTTCACCACGATGAAGCTGCTACCTTAAATTCGCATCATGACTGCAGTCCCAATAACTGGGTGTTGGTCAAGAAAAACATGCAGAATTCTTGTTTGGAATTGAGATGAAAAGGCCTCTTCCAGGTGATTCACATCATGAACACTGCTGTTAAGTGTGCCGGTGTGCCAAACCGTATACATGCTTCGCATACTCGGAGAGTAAGAAGTCCATATGAAGAAATACTATTCTTTGAACAAGAACCAAGAGCACTGGTGGCAGAATCACTGCAAGCTGGACAACTGCAAGGAGCAATACCACAAGAGAGATGACAGCAAGAAAGAGAAAGGGGCGATGAATTTACAAATAGTCACACCAATCCATGTTCCTGTGATTTCACATAGTGGCATTGAAGTTTCTGAAGGAGAAGAAGAGACCAGATCTCAACCTTAGGAAACAGTTGAGACAGCACCAGAACCAACAGATGATCCACATGAAGGAACAAGTACTTGATCAAGAAGTATCACCTGCAATGCTGAATGGCCAGAAAACTGTGGACAAAGGTAATTGAGAGCAAGTGTGTCAGTTATTCGCTTACCACCAATTATTGCTGAAGAAATAGAGTCAAATGGTGTAAGTGACACAGAAGAAAATCAACAGGCAAGAAGAATTTCAAAGAGAGCTAGAGTGCATTGTCGAAGGTATTCTGCACCTGAATGGACATAATACATGAATCAAGTGCTGAATGTATTAGTGGAAGATTTGATTGACTTGAGAACTGAACTGTTTGAGCCCCCATTAAATCACACTAAAAATATTTTGGGACTAAGCTAACTGAGAAAGATTTCTGAAAAGAAACACAAGTTTGAGAGACATTATTAAATGAAAGAGCAAAAAAAACTTTCTTTTTGTTTTAAGAAGATTATTTAGGCCCAAGGCTGCTGAAGAAGAGTATGGTTAACACATTTAGAAGAAGATGGGGTTGGGTTACAGTAGACTATAAAACGGTTGCTGTAAAGGAAAGCTGAAAGAGCTAATTGCTTAAAGAGAAAAGAAACTGTTCGGGAAACTAACTGCAAAAGAAATACCCAAGAAACAGTTTGAGAAAAACTGAATCGAACCGTTGAATTATTGCTGCTGTATACATTTTGCTTAATGAGCTGACTAAAGACAACCATGTGTTTACTATGGCTATTACATGTTTAGTAACAGTGTTAGTGATCATAACAGTATCAGTAGGGTTTTATTGCACACCAGAAAAAGATGAAATTAGGTCAAAACTTGCTCCTGTGATATCTACACACACAACAGATGAGGAAATAATTGAAGGTATCATTTGTGAGTTACAAGAAGATTATTCAACAAATGTTTACTCTAGGTTAGGTCAGGAATACACGCAGGCACTAGGCACAAAGGACTGTTATGTCTGTGCCCACTAACCTTTATCTGCTGCAGAAGAAGTGACTTACCACCACATTTCTTTATCATATACAATCACATGTATTATTTTGCTAGCTTAGTGTATATGCAGCAACATTTTCAATATTTTTATTCAAATTATGACTTGGTTTTTTCAAGAGCACCATTACAGATGAACATGCCCGTAGGTAGTGTTAAGGCTTACGGAAACAATTTAACCTGCTTAATTAGATCCTTGGAGAAAGTATTCATTGTGACATTAGAGGGAAGGAGTACAAACATTTTCCATGGAAAAAATAGAACAGAAGACATTATGAAAAACATTTGTAAGAAAGAAGAAGATGAATTTAACAAGGAAATGATCTATCTCAAACTAAAATTGGATAGGATACAAAAGGTAAAATATGCTTTTACAAAAGAAGAAACCAAAATAGAAGTAGACACGTAGGAATTAGTAGTTGTGAACACACATTTGAAATTATGGGTGGTGCATGGCAACTTTAGCGAGGAGAAGAAACAACAATCCTGGAGTTTATTTTGTTTGTGGATAGGATGCTTAATTTCAATTACCAGTTGATTGGGAGGGTATTTAGCTTTGCTATTTCCTAAAATGTATCATATATAGTAGAGATGCACTAACAATTTCACCATCACACAAACATACACGTAGCATAGCCGGTGGAACACAACTAGTTGGAGACATTTTTATGAGAAATCATACCACCAGTAGGAGTTGTCTTAAATTATCAGAAGATTAGAAAGCTTTCAACAGCTATGGATAACTTGTCAACCAGTACTTCTAGAGCTTTAATAGTTGTAAATACAGAATTTGTGGCTATTAGATCAATGGTTTTACAAAAATCACCTAGTGTTAGACATTGTACCTGTAGAGAAATGTGGATTCTGCAAGATGATGAAAGCTCAGCATTGCTGCTCATACACACCTCGTGAAAGTAGGAAAATTCAAGACGTTGCAAATACAATTTCAGGTCTGAAACCTGAGCTACAATTAGATTAAATTCAGGAAAAGGAATTTCTACTATTGAAAATTGGTTTGCTGCTGCTATGCTGAAGGAGGAGCTCTAAAGGTTATATTTGTGGCAGCATTAATAGTAGGGTGTTTTGCTTACTGACCTTGTTTGCGTTTTATAAATGTTGTAGATATTTTCAATTGAAGAAAGATCAGAGAGGGAAACAGACAAGATAAAGAAGGATTTAGAATCAAATGATCCCATCACTCGAGACTACAAGAGGTTAAAGGAATCTCAGAATTTGAAAAGAGAGAGAAAAGACTCAACTGATGATGAGAGTGAACTCTAAAGATTCATCTGTGAAGGAAATGTGATGGTTAGATAACCATCAAGGGGGGGGGGGGGGAACTTGTAGGTGTGTTTAATAATATAGAGAAAATAATACCGCTTATAGTAAATAAATATGCAAAATTAATGTGTAGGCTTTGATGAAAAGAAAAATGTGTTTAAATGCAAAATTGTAGTAGGCAATCATATTTACTCGTACTAGACCTCAAATGGCTGAAACAACATTGCGAGAAAAGCTGACATGATTGTAAATACTTAGATGTGCAAAGAAATGCTTATTTCTTGACCTTTCCATGAACACTTTTTAAAAATAATAAATAATAGCTGCATACATGTTTTCATCTAACTTTTAAACTGTTTCTATTTACACAAAGACTGTTAACAAATGATTAGAATGTTGTCACCTAGTGAGGTAATGAAGAAGTTCACCCATAAAGATGAAGTATTTCTAGAGAAAATGAATTGTTGCTGTGCTGAAAGTTTTCTTTTTGTTGCATAGATGTTTCAACTTCTACATTCTACATTGACCATTGTTAACAACTGAATAAACTTGATATATTATAAGGTTAGAAATGTAGTTTACACATGAGAAAGTAGACCTGCATGGGAAAATGACCCACGTGCACTTAGAAATGATACAACTCAGTTTTAAACTCAACAATGCTGTATGTCGTCTATTATATTCCTGTGAGAAAAAAAAGGAGTGATCCTGTTCCCATGAGAGCATCAGATGCTGATTGGCTGACTGGAGACAGGAGAAGCAACATGTTGCAAAAGCTTCAGAATGTATTGTCTATAATAGTGTGTGTTCCTAGAGTGGATTAACACTTTTTGCCACCACCAGTTCCTTAACCCATTCTAGGCTGTTCTGAGACTCTGAGTTTCTCAAATTTCTCTTTAGGGAAATTCTACTTTGATTAATTTTTGATTTATTGAACTCATTCTTATGACAAAACGTTATGCTTGATCTTTTTCTCACTCTTGCTTCAACTAGAACCTTTTATGGTTTTTGACTGATACCATTTTCCCCCCATTCCTAGAATAGGGATTTTCTTTCCTTTATGGAATGTGCTTAATACATTTTATTAGATTTTTATTGATTATTAACTTCTGATAAGATTCTAATTACCAAAATTGATGAATTTAACATGTGACCAAATAAAGATGACTTACTAAAATATTTAAATAATGAAACAGTTTAACTCATAACAAACTCTCATTATTGAATGAAAATAGATTAGAATCTGTGAATGTAATTCATCTGATGTGCAGCTCCTGATCTCTAAAACAATGGCAAAGATCCGTTGCCTCAGCAGCAGTGAAGAGCGGGAATTTGTCCGGATGATGGTAAACTGAGAATTTTAATTAAGAACTGATTTCCACTCCAGCACACTTATAGTAAAGCAATTATATTTTCAGTTAATATTTGGTGTAAGGCGCATCCATTGAAAAATGTTGTCACTGGCATACTTAAGAAAATTCTTGGCATATGGGGTACATGTGGAACATTGATGGTGCTAGCTCACTGGAGGCAATTCTGAACATAAGGGAGGAACAACGTAGCATTGGGTGAAGGGGCAACCATGACAAAATACTGGCATGCTAACATCATTTTGATTTAAGGGTCATCCATGGTAAGCAGATGGCATTCATGGCAAAATTCTGACACTAGTATTTTGCATGTGATTTTGGGCATAAGGGTGCATACATGACAAAGTGGTGGCCATGGCATAATGGAGGTAATTTTTGATAAATAGCAACACCAGTTTAGAAAAATAAGTAACCTTTATCTAAACCAAACAAGACCAAAACTACAAAAATCCAACATACAATAATCAAAATGTGATTCTTAGAAGGTAAAACCAGTTCTTTCCACAGCAAACTATAGATGCAACATTTTCAACACAAAGTACCTTGGATGCATCACAATCATAAACAAAAACAGCTGTAGGAATGATGGAAGGAAGGAAGGTGATGCGTCGGTCCCTTAGTTCAGAGGAGGTCATGCGTTGGTTCCTTACTGCCACGCAGGGGAGGTGATGCATCGGTTCCTTACTGAAGGAGAGGGGATGCATCGGTTTCTTACCATGGAAGGAAGTGATGCATTGGTTTCTTACTGCGGCCCCAGCATTCCTGTAGACTTGGCGTCCCAGTGCGATGCTTGGGGATCCGTGATACATCGGTTATCAGTACGGCGGCGGTAGCAACGGCACTGCATTGGTCTCTCCAACCACAGTCCCACGATGTGTTGGTTTTGCAGCAGCTCAGCAGGGCCTGTGTCGGAATCAGTGCGGTGATCTCAGATTTCAGAGATTGGTGTACAGGATTACCTGTGCAGCGATTTCTTCAGCAGCAGGCAGGCTCTGTGTAGGTTTCTTCAGCGGCGATGCATCCAAAACGGGTGTGGATTCATTGCACTTCTCTTAGTTGCATCTCTTTTCTAGCTCCCAACAGCAGGAACACCTCCAGATGCCCAGCACAGCACCAGGCACTTTTTGGTAGGTCAGAGCTCCCATCAAGGAAGTCCATGGGAGTTGGTAGTGAAATCTTTGTGTCCCTGAGACTTCAGAACAGGAGGCAAGCTCTACTTCAAGCCTTTCGAGATCTTATTCAAGGAGGATACAGAGCACACAGCAAAGTCTTTGTCCTCTCCTTGGCAAAAACAGCCACTGCAGGCCAACCCCAGACAGCACACAGCAAAGGGGCAGTACTTCTCCTTCAGTTTTCCCAGCTCTTCTCCTTGGCAGAGGTTCCTCTTAAGTCAGAAGTATTTTAAAGTTCTGGGGTCTGGGACCCAATATTTATACAGCATTTCTCTTTGTTCTCTTGTGGCAGAGAGGCTCAATCAAAACCAGTTCTGTCCTCTCTGGTCCAGCTTTCTGGTAGGAGGTGAAGACAGCATTGTTTAAGGCAGATCTAGCCCATTCAGGTGCAAGGAAATCTCCTCCCCCCTACTCTAAATGCAGCCCAGGTCTATTCGGCCTAGCCCTGACTCATGCAGGAAAGGCAGGACACACCTCAAACTCCCCAGGGGCTGTCTACAGTGAATGCACATTCTTAGCGCCTGTCACTCCAAAGCCAGACAGTCAATCCACAAACCAGCAGAGGCACACAGGAAGGTTAAGCAAGAAAATACCCAGTTTCTAAAAGTGGTATTTTCAAACACACAATATAAAAATCATCTTTACTAAAAGATGCATTTCTATATTCTGAGCTCAGGCATCCTAAGCTCCATCTTTCCATCTTGTCCCAATGGGAAGTTATACTTATAAGATGTTATAAGTAAACTCCCATTCTATCCTATGGGATAGATAGCCTTTCAATAGTGAAAAGCAATATACACTGTAGTTCACTGTCAGGACATGTCACACACATCAGTAAATATACTACCTTTCACATACACTGCACCCTACCCACAGGGGTACCTTTGGCCTACCTTAGGGATGACTCATATGTGATAAAAGGGAAGGTTAGGGCCTAGCAAGTGGGTGCACATACCAGGTCGACATGGCAGTAGAGACTGCATGCAGACACTGCAGTGGCAGGTCTGAGACCCCTTTGAAAGGCTGCTTGTGTGGGTGGCACAATCAGAGCTGCAGCCCCACTAGGAGCATTTGACTTACAGGCCCTGAGCACACACAGTGCACTGTACTAAGAACTTAGTAGTAAGTCACACAAGCCAATCATGGAAACACCAATCCATATTCACAATTTATAGAGAGAACATTTGCACTTTGGCATTGATCAGCAGTGGGAAAGTGCCCAAAACATCTAGAACAGCAAAAACGAAATTCAGCACACAGTAAAAATACAGGATGCAGAGGTAAAAAGATATGGGTAAACCACGCTGAGGAGACCAGGTCTACCACGTGTCTCCTCCAGTTGAAAAGTGGGGAGAACTACCCACCCTCGATGGGAGTTCGCTTCACTAACGCAGAAAAATCTGGAGAGACCATCAGC